>NC_056741.1:53270391-53870391 GCF_019279795.1 Protopterus annectens | reverse complement strand
TGCTGAAGAATCCATCCCAGCTGCTTCCCCACCAGAAGAATTCTCCTTTGGGGAAACCTTGCATGCCATGCGAGAACATTTCCAATGGCAGCAACAGGATTACTCAGATTCCAGAAAAAGACTTAGGACTTTTCTGCACCTTCCACAACATAGGCCCTTAGCTATACCTCCTGTCCTATCTGTTGTGGACGATGCTTTTAATGATGTCTGCACTGCACCAGATTCTTTACCTCCAGCCCCTGCCAAACCAGATAGATTTTACAGGGTAACAGACACCCATCATCACCTATACAAGGCCCCACTTGCAGACCCCGAAGCTATATCCCAGGGCCCTAAGGCAGTAGCCTCGACCACAGCAAAAAATCCTATCCCTTCTGAAAGGGAAGCCAGGTCTTTAGACAGATGGGGCAAAAAGGTTTACACCTCAGCTACTCTCTCAGCCAGAGCTTTAAACTGTCAGTTTCACATGATACAATACCAAGAGTTTATGCTTGATCAGTTAACTAAAAAGCTATCCTCCGATGACTCTATAGATAAGAAATATGTATTAGAGATGGTAAATAACATACAACAGGTTAGTAACCATTCACTAAAATGTGGCTATGATGCACTGGAGGCTTCATTTAGATCAGCCATGACTGGCACAGTGATAAGAAGACATGCATGGCTGAAGGAACAGGTCTTACCGGATCATGTTAAAGCTAAGTTATTAGATGCTCCTATGGATAAGGCCAGTTTGTTTGGTACGCCTGCCCAGCAGGTAATGAAGAAAATGGAAGAAAAGGCAAAATCTGTCCAAACAGTAAAGATTTCTTGCAGGTTCAGCCCCAAGGTTTAGCAGGAACTGGCCTGCCAAAACTGGTCCTTTCCTGACTCCACAAGATCCCAAAGGGGCAGAAATAGACGTTCCAGAGGCAGAAATCAATCCAGAGGGGTGCCTACAGAGGCGACAGTGGCAAGGTAATAACAGAGGCACAGACACAGCCAGTACCACTACAACAGCACAACAACAGTGACTTGATTCTAACTCCGCCTACCAGGGAACAAATAGCAGCACCATTAGGCGGAAAATTAACCTTATTTTCAAAGAACTGGCACTATATCACAAAAGACAAGTGGATTTTGCAAACCATAGACCAAGGTTACCGGTTCCACTTCCACACTTTTCCAGTCAAAAGAGGAATGCCAAACCTGCCTCCAAATCAAAAAACAGAAGCTCTACAACAGATAACGCAATTAACACAGATGAGAGCTGTGGAAAGAGTTCCAAGAACAGAACAAGGCAAAGGATTCTACTCCAGACTATTCCTAGTTCCAAGAAAGGAAAAAAGTTGGAGACCTATTCTCGACCTGTCCACCTTAAATACATACATCATTGTCCCAAAATTCAAAATGCTGACTCTACAGCAGCTTCTTCCCATGCTGGGCAAGGAGTGTTGGCTGGTAACTCTAGATCTCAAGGAGGCATACCTGCACGTCCCCATCCGACCAATTTGCAGAAGATACCTCAGATTTCTTGCAGGATCAGAGCACTATCAATTCTCAGCATTGCCCTTTGGCTTATCTACTGCGCCCAGAGTATTCACAAAATGCCTGGCATCAGTGATCGCCCACTGCAGACTACAGGGAATTCAAATTTATCCATACCTGGACGACTGTCTGCTACAAGGGGACAACCCAAGCAAGCTGACAACAGATTTACAAAGAGTCATTTACTTGCTACAAGCTCTGGGATACACAGTCAATTTACAAAAGTCAAGGCTGATACCATCCCAAACAAGGACATTCTTGGGCGCAGAATTGGACACAGTAAAACAAATGGCATTCCTAACTACAGAAAAACAAAAAGAACTCACTCTTTACTTCTTGGCACTAACAAGACGGAACAAGCTAACAGCAAGAAAAGTTCTGCAGGCCCTGGGCTACATGGCATCATGCATAATCTTAGTTCCACATGCCAGGCTACATATGAGAAAACTACAGTGGTACCTAAAGAATTTATGGTCCCAACACAGGCACAGCCTAGAAGCAGAAATTCCACTAATACCATGCCTAAAACAGGAGTTCCTATGGTGGGCTCAAGCATGCCAGTCAAACCCAGGCCTACCTTTTCACAACTATCAAGCAAGCCAAACCATCACAACAGACGCCTCAGACCTAGGATGGGGGGCTCACATGCTGGGCAAATGCGTACAAGGATTATGGATTGGGACCAGCTTCACCTGCACATCAACCTAAAAGAAATGCTGGCAGTAAAACTGGCAATCCAAAACTTCAGACCATTCCTCAAAGAAGGCCAATTGATAAGGACAGACAACACCACTGTCATGTGGTACATCAACAAACAGGGAGGCACTCATTCATACCCCCTGTGCAGACTGACCTTGGACCTTTGGAACCTGGCACTCAGCTACAACATCCAGTTACAGGCAATATTCGTACCAGGAAAGGAGAATACTCTAGCAGACATGTTAAGCAGAACCACCTCGGATGCTCACGAATGGATGCTACACCTGGACATCTTCAAGACCATCTCAAAGAAATGGGGAATGCCACAGATAGAACTATTCGCTTCCCCTCTCAATCACCAGCTCAAAAAATTCTGCACAAGGACATTCCACCCACTTGCATGGAAAGTGGACTCGCTCTCCTTCAGCTGGAAAGGTCTGACAGCATATGCATTCCCACCTCTACCTTTGCTACACAAGGTATTACTAAAAATCAAGGAGGAGCGTCCAACGATAATCCTGATAGCTCCAAACTGGCCAAGACAACACTGGTACCCATTGCTACGAAGCATGTCTCGGGGCAAGATGTGGTCAATACCCCTGAGGCCTTTGATGTTAACTCAGAACAACTACAACATCATGCATCCAAACCTAAAAACGTTGTAACTGACTGCATGGAACATTACATAGCAACAACTAATCCAGAACTTTCCCAAAGGGTGAAAGACATTATCCTTGAAGCCCGCAGACCTTCAACAAGAAGGAACTATGCAGGAAAATGGAAAAGATTTGTCATTTGGAGTGCTGAAAGAGGAAAGGATGTGTCAAATATAGATATGGCTAACATTCTGGAGTATTTGGCAGAACTTCTGCATACAGGCCTGTCCTACTCCTCCATCAAGATACATGCATCAGCTATTTCAGCAGAATACAGCTTTGATCCACCTGTCTTTTCACATCCTTTACTCAGGCAGTTCCTCAGAGGGATTAAGAATGTAAAACCCCTAGGAAACCACCATTGCCAGCTTGGGATTTGAACTTTGTACTAGAAAAGCTGACACTGCACCTTTTGAGCCAGCAGCAACAGCAGAGCTACAGCATCTATCGTGGAAAACTGCTTTCCTACTGGCAATAACCTCAGCAAGGAGGGTGTCTGAACTTCAGGCCCTAATGGCAGTACAGCCCTTCCTAATCTTCCACCAAGATAGAGTGTCCATGAGGACTAATCCTACATTTATGCCTAAGGTGGTATCCAGAGTGTCTTTAAACCAGGCAATCCACCTACCTACCTTCTTCCCAACCCTCAAAACAGAGGGAAAGAATGCTGCATACCTTGGATGTACATGGACAGTTACGCTACTACCTGGACAGAACAAAAGTAACAGAAAAACTGACCAGCTTTTTGTAGCCTATGCAACAGGAAGAGAAGGAAAAGCTATTTCCAAACAGACAATCTCCAAATGGATAGGAAATTGCATACGATTCTGTTACTCCTTCCATGGAAAACCAATTCCACAGAACATAAGACCTCATTCTACAAGGGCAACAGCCACTACCACAGCCTTCTTACGAGGAGTGGCAACCAAGGACATTATTGAGGCTACTTGGACCTCCGTGCATACATTTGCCAAGCATTATAATTTACCTTTGTACTCCAGATCCCGAGCAGGGTTTGCCACTGCTGTACTGCAAGGGATCCTAACCACACCATAATCTATTTATTCCTCCCCTTAGTTGGCTATGGTATTCTACCCAGTTGTTATGACTGCAGATGCATCCATGAAGGACATAGTACAGTTTTGTACCTACCATAAATGTAGATGTCCGAACTGGATAGCATCTGCAGTCAGGATTACCCTCCCTCCTTCCCCTCTGTGGTACTCCTAGGGTATTTACCCTCCTAATAGCTAGCTGGTGGGGGGAGTCTCTTATGGTGTATTTGTTTGTATATATGTACATACATGCTTATTTTTTGAGTTTGCCTTCTATCCTTTTGCAAACATTGGCATTTATCCAAAATTTAGCCTTCCAGGGAGGGCAACTGGCATCTGGGGCAAGAAACACTGAAGAAAATGGCGTCGGCTGATGCCTTTATACCCGAAGACCAGCAGAGATGACGTCGGGAGAAGTGCGACATCAGCCGAAGCCGGACCCGGACTTTGGAATCCGGCCGACTGAAGGGCTGCCTGACGACAGGACAACCCAGTTGTTATGACTGCAGATGCTATCCAGTTCGGACATCTACATTTATGGTAGGTACAAAACTGTACTTTGTGTACACTTACCATAAATGTAGATGTTCGAGTGTATTCACTGTTGCAGTTCGGGTTACCCACCCGCCATCCCCCATTCTATACCTTTTCTTTCCTTCACTATACTCAAAAGTCTTTGTGGTGTATTTGCATTTAGTCAAAGGTAAAGTTTATGTTTCTATAAGTGCATTCATATTTTTACTGTTTATTTATATATATATATATATATAAATATATATATATATATATTTTTTTTTTTCTCCCCATTTGGGGGGCACCTGACATCTGGGGCAAGAAAACTAAACAAAATGGCATCGGCTGCATGTTTTATACCCCTGACGTCATGGAAGAGGAGACAGTAACCGACGCAGGACCCAAGACTTAGTTATTCTGGCCGACTGAGGGCAACCTGCCAGCAGATTACCCAAATGTAGTGACTGCAACAGTGAATACACTCAAACATCTACATTTATGGTAAGTGTACACAACTGTACTTTTCCCCAGCTCCAGTTATCCGGCGTGGTTGACCTCACCTATCCGTTCTTGATGACTGCTCTTGGCTGTCCGCATTCAGATAAGTACTCTTCTGGGTTTTTTCTATTTTATTTACCTTTCTCAGATGTATGTCATCTAGGAAGGGAAAGTGCACCTGTGGAAGACAGATTACGCATAAAGATATGCACGATCATTGTTTATTTTGTTTAGGGGCAGGTCACGATTATAAGAACTGTGATATTTGTCAAGCCTTTGTCCTGAAAACCCTTAGAAGCAGTCTGTCAGTTCTAAATCTCTACTTGGAGAACCAGCGTCTCTGATGTTTGGCATCCAGGATGGAGGGCGGAGTGGGCACCTCCGATGAGCCGCCAAGGAAGAAGTATCAAAAGTTAGGCCCGATGTCCAAGCTGTGCCTCAGGTGCCTGGTGAAATTCTAGAGGCGAGTGTCAACCCAGAATCACTCCGGATGTCAGGTGTTCCACTGTTACTGGGAACCGGAATGGAAGCTGGTACAGTGGATACACAGAGTACATCTGCTGAGGCCTTACAACCATCAGCCCCTGATGGTGAGGTGGAACCACAGCTTGTGGTGTTGGAGGGGCCTTCCACTGCTTTGCCATCCACTCAGATGTCTGCATCTAGGCCTTCTGCCCTGATTACCTTAAAAAGGAAACAGAAAGAAACACAGGGTTAAAGAGCCTGCCCCAGTTTGAGAAGCATTCTCACAGTCTCTGTTCAAGGCCTTTCAGGTACTCCAGGCCCAGATTCCTCAGTCAGGCCTTCCATTTGCTGCACAAGAAGAATCCGAGGAAGGGTCTTCCTCCTCTGAGTCGCTGACTTACTGCTCACAGATGGATTCCCCCTAAGGATTTTGCCCCAGAAGAGGAGTCCATCATTCCCGACTTCCCTGGAGAGGATTTCTTTTTTTGGGATACTATTTCCCTACTTAAACAGCATTTCAAGTGGGAAGTATCAGATGTTTCAGACACCAAGAAAAGATATTTTGAACTACTCCAGATGGAGCACCCCTCCCCATCTGCAGTCCCACCTTTACTCCCAGCATACCAGGATGCTTTGTTAGCCACTTCCCAGAGCCCTGGGTCACAGCCTCCTGCTAACAAGAGACCAGACAGATTCTATAAGGTTTCTGAAAAATAACAGCACCTTTTTAAGAATCTGCCAGCAGATCCTGCTGTTATTGCAGCGTCAGTAGACAGGTCTTCCAGGCATCTTCCTTCGTTGTCCTTATTTCTCACTAACAAAGACATTAACTTTATGGATAGGTTGGGAAAGAAGATTTATAATTCCTTTACCTTGGCTTTAAGAACACTTAATTGTCAAAGTCATACGGCCAAGTTTGCTCTAGACTCCCCTGACTTAAGGCCTGTACTTTTGCTGTCAGACATTCCTGACTCTCCAGCTAAGGCTCAACTGAATACCCTTCTATCCACAGTATCCCAGGTGATGAGACATTGTATACAATATGCAGATGATTCTACTTCAATCTGCAGAGCTAAATCTGCTTCTGAACTGCAGTCCCAAACCCAGAAAGTATTTACCATAGTTGAGGTATGGTTCTTGAAACACGGTCTCCTTTTGAATCCCAAAAAAAAAAAACAAAGGTCCTGCTCTTTACTCCTACTCGTAGGTCCACACCTATAAATTTCTCAATCTCTAAAAATGGCACCCTCTTAGCCCCTGACTCTAACACAAAACTCCTAGGGATTACAATAGATAACCTTAACTTTGATACCCACGTTAACAACACTATAAAATCATTTAACAGAAAAATGTGCTCCCTGTATATAGTCAAACCATTCCTTACTCTACTCAAAAGTCAGCAGATAAACGGATGGAACCACTCGCCACTCCAGAGACCAGTCCACGACACCAAAAAATATCGTACAGCCTTTTATTATAAATCCAAAACGCCAAACACTCCAAAATATATGAACTCTTTTGTAAAATCACACACTGCGTTTTCGTTACACATTGACTTCATCAGATAACCCAATGCATCCATTATTGTGTCTATTTATAGTCTTACTTAAAAAGCTAATTAATTTCCTAATTGAATCCAATCACCATTTAAAACAGAAATTCACAACACTCAAATACTAATATTTCATACCCTCAATCATGTTTCCTTCATCAAATATGTACCTCATAGAATTAAATTATAAAAATCAGATTAAAAGTGTATGTGTATAAATTCTTAAAAAAACATATTTCAATAAATATATTAATAAATATATATACATAAATATTCCCAATAAATAAATAATATAATACATATATATTGAATAAAAACATGTTAAAATAAGGATGGAAATTTTGTATAATATAATAATACAGTGTATATAATATAATAAACCATTCCTTACACCAATAGCAAGAACTACCATTGCCCACTCCCATCTAATCTCTACTCTATGCCTCACCAATATATACCAATGTATCAAAACTTAATTTCCTCAAACTAGCCACCTCCTGTAACAACATTGCCAGATTTTCTACTGGTAAACCCTTCAGAACCCACCATGGTAAACCCTTCAGAACCCACCATTGTCATAACCTCAAACAACTTGGATGGCTTGAACTACAAAATCAGCTTCAATTCAACCAACTTACTATTGCCCATAAAATCCTTTACCAGCCTAACAATACTCCAGTACTCTGACCTCATAACGCCTTATAAAAGTTTTAATATCTTACGTTCATCCAACAAACTTCTGCTTAATATTAACAAGTCTAATAACATGGCAGGGGACTCGCTGTTCTCTAACACAACTAGGAAAAACTGGAACCATCTACCTAGTGAACTTACTTCCCTTCCTACCTTATCACTCTTCAAACATAAACTCAAAATTTTCCTTAATACACACTGGCTTTGCCCTTGTTGTACCCCTGATTATAACCTATCAGTACTGCTGCTAATATCTTTATTAACTCTATTCACTCCACTAAACTTAGGTCCTGTAGTGCAATAGGAAAACGTTAAACCAGAAATAAGATGCTTTTTTTTTTAGTTACTAGTACAAGTAAATATCTTGCGCTACGTTTTATAAATAGCTCTATGAAATGTGCAGAAATAGCATCTATGTCTTGTATATTTTTTAATAAAAAAAACTTTTTCTGTCTTTTATCTGTGTTGGAGCTTTTTTCCCTGGGCCTCTACTGAAAATGGATATATATCCAGTTAGACTTGCCCGGTCAGCAAATGTAAAATAAATAAATAAATATTAACTGCAGCTATGATGGTCTTGAAGCTTCTTCCAAACCAGCTGCTTCTGGTTTGGTCCTTAGCAAGTTTTCATGGTTGAGACTACAACCACTGCCTGTGGATGTCCAGGCTAAATTGTTAGCTGCCCCTTTAGACAGTTCAGCACTCTTTAGAGCTGCCTCTTCCTAGTTACTCAAATCATTGCAGGAAAAAGGGAAAGACTTACAGAATCTGAAACATTTATTGTTTCACGTGTTCCCAGATTCTATAGGAACTATCCCCAGAAGCCTGGCTTTGTCAGGAGACAGTCTTCCCAATCCTCTGCTACCCAGTCAAGGGGACATACAAACAAGGAGACACTGTCCCTAGCTCTTCCTCCTTTTCCACACCTTCTTCCTTTTGGAGGCAGCCAGACCCAGAAAGAGCTCTTCTGCTGCAACTCTCTTCCCTTACACACCTCCACTCCCCTCTCCCAAAGCCTAACCCTATTCCTACCCTCCTGGCAGAAAATAAACAGACAGGTGGGTGCTGTCCATCATAGAGAGAGGATACTTCATGACACGGTGGGCATCTTCACTATTCCATGGAGTTCCACAACCACCACCCAGTCAGCTTCTACTATTTCCCACTATCCTGAGCCAGCTCCATTCTCAGGGCACTATAGAACAACTACCCCAGGAGCAAGTAGCCAAGGGGTTTTTCTCTAGAATGTTTTTGGCTCCATATAGGTGGCAATCCACTAAGCACAGAAGAGGTTATCAGGGACCTGCGGACCCAGGTTGACAGTGGCCTTTCTTTTGACACTCACGTTGCTAAAGTGGTTAGAAAGACCTTCTACATTGCCCACCTGATCATGAAGGAATTCACATCCAGATCTAGTGAGGTCATTGTTCCCCTGTACTCTTCACTTATCAGACCAATGATCGAGTACAATGCCCCATTCGGGATGTATCTCACCCGACATCTGCAGCAATTGGAGAGACCCCAAAAGTTCCTCACCAAAAGGATAAAGGGACTCCAAAATCTATCGTATGCTGCCAGATTGAAGAAACTCCAGCTCTATTCAGTCGCATACCGTCTGCTCAGAGGTGACATGTGCCTGACAATACAAGGCCATGTCCAACCCGGAATTAATGGACATGCTCCACCTCAAAAAATCCAAATCCACCAAAACCACTAGAGCAAGTGACTTAAACCTTAGCACGGACATAAATAGGACGTGCTGGAGGGATAGATTTATCACTCAGAGACTCCCTATGCTGTGGAATGAAATCCCGGTTCATGTGAGGCAGAGCACCTCGCTGGCTCTGTTCGAGAAATCTTGACCTGTGGATGGGAGATCGTAGGTTTACCCCGGGAATCATCTCTGTGTCACTGCTGGACAGAGGCACAACAAACTAATGGGCACGGTATTTTTTCATATAAGGGGTGGCGTAAGCCACAAAAATTTGGGCTAGGCTTATAAATGCCTTAGGGCAGATAGCCTAGTATAAACCTATGAACCTATGAACCTAAGAAAAGATGGTCCTTGGAGACCCATACTCTACCTTTCTTACCTCAGTCTCTTCCTCAGGGTGCCTACCTTCAAAATGCTCACATTACATCACCTCCTTCCCCTTGTTCTTCAGCAAGCCTTCATGGCATTCTTGGATCTGAATGATGCCTATCTACATATCGCTATTCACCCCACTCACAGAAAATGTCTTCGTTTCTCAGTGGGGTCCTCGCATTTTCACTTTACTTCTTTATCGTTTGGGCTCTGCACAGCACCAAGAGTATTCACCAGATGTCCAGCCCTAGTCATTGCATACTGCAGACTTCAGGGATACAAATTTATCCTTATCTGGATGACCTTTGATCCTACATCAAGATCCTCGCACCCTGTCCCAACACCTGGACTTGGATTCCAGGATCCTGCAGAATCTAGGCTTCACTATAAACTGCCTAAAGTCTCAAATGACTCCTTCACAAGACCTAATTTTCCTGGGGTGTAAAATAAGGACAAACTTGTTGTCAGTCTTTGTCCCAGCACAGAAGGTGGAGTCTCTCACCCAGATGTCCTTCAAGGATGCATCTGCAGTCATCACATATGGGTTGTCCTGCCTCAGGCAGCCCTTCGGTCGGCCGGATTCCAAAGTCTGGGTCCAGCGTCGGCTGATGTCGCCCCTTCCCCAACGTCACAGCGCCTGGGGTATAAAAGCGTCAGCCGACGCCATCTTCCTCAGTCTTTCTTGCCGCGTGGTGCCCGAAGCAGAAGCAGTTCGCAAGTGCCGGTCGGCCAGCTCCTGTAAATTCGCTATCCGAAGACTTCAAAAGCTAAGTACCCCGTTTGGGACTCTTTCTTGCCTCAGCCGATGTCAGAAAAAGTTAATAATTGTTTAACTTGTGGGAAACAAATACCTCATAAGGATTTCCACTCTTACTGTCTCCCCTGCTTAGGCCCAGACCACGACATCTCGGCCTGTTCAGCCTGCGCTTCCTTCAACCGGCGCACCCTTAGACGTCGGTCGGAGTTCGCAGAAGAGTTGTTTGGGGATAGATTTTCATACAAAATGCCGTCGGAAACCCCGACATCACATTTAATTAAGAAACGGAAAAACAAGGACCGACACACGCGGGCCACGGTTTTGGCTGAAACCGCGGCTAGGCCTACCGCGAGTGTCTCGGTCTCGGCTGATACAGAGTCCTTGGAACTTCCGAACCCTGAAATTATACTACTGACAGCCTCGGCCCCGGAGGCTCCTACCGAGTCGGTTACAGAATTGCCTTCCGAAACTGGTGTATTGGAATCTTCCGACACCATACCTTTAGACAAAGCTACACCAGCACATGGTGCAGCCAGGCCTCCTGCATCCATGTCTGTTAAGGCCTTCACCAGGGCTAAAGCTGCAAAACACACTAAAGCCATGCCTCCCAGGGTTATTCCTCAGGGACCCTCTTCTAGTTCACAGATTCTAACCTTAGCAGAGGACCTTATCTCTTTAATTAGGGGCTCTCAGCACCATCTGGACAGGGGCTCCCAACCCCCTCTAGACAAAAGGCCCAGGGTGGATCCCCCTGATCCCCTTTCCTCAGAGGAGGCCTCTGATGGCTCGGATCACTCAGACTACCAGGAGGAGGCTTATTCGGCCTACGAGGATTCGGATGCAGAGGAATCTATTCCCTCAGCCTCCCCTCCTGAAGAGCTTTCCTTTGGGGAGACCCTTCACACTATGAGAGAGCATTTCATATGGCAGGGCCAGGAATATTCTGATTCCAGGAAAAGACTAAGAACTTTTCTTCATTTACCTCAGCATAGACCTTTGGCTATTCCTCCTGTTTTAAATGTCATTGATGATGTGTATTCTGACTCTAGTATGACCCCTGACAGTCTGCCTCCGGCCCCTGTTAAGCCCGATAGGTATTACAGGGTCCCGGACACACACAATTTTCTTTACAAGGCCCACTCTGCTGACCCTGAAACTATTTCACAGGGCCCTAAGGGGGTTGCAGCTGTTACTACTAAGAACCCACTCCCCTCTGCAAAGGAATCCAGGGCACTAGAGAGATGGGGTAAAAAAGTGTATTCTTCTGCCACTCTTGCTTTGAGGGCATTAAATTGTCAATTTCATATGCTACAGTATCAAGAGTATTTGTTAGAAGAAATGCATAAGAAATTGTCTTCTACTGAACCCCTTGAACTTAAATCCCTTCAGGATCTGGTACATAACTCCCAGCAGGTTAGCAACCGTTTCTTGCTGTGTGGATGTTCTTCGTCTTCCATTGCTGCAGTCCTGACTATTGGGTATAGTCCGCGTCCCAGTCGGCCCGAATACCAGAGTATAAGGCTGACGTCGGTCATGGCACCTTAGACTGACGTCAGTACGTCAGGGTACTAATGCGCATGACCGACGTCATTTCCTCAGTCTTTTTTGCCGCATGGTCCGATGCAGAAGCAATTTTGCGAGTGCAGGTTGGCGTTCTGAGATTTTCCGAAACCGGAGTTTCAGACCGAAACAGAGTTGGCTAAGTAACCCGTTGGGAACATTTTGGTTTTTCTTGCCTCAGTATTTAACCGGATGTCAGAAAAAGTGAATAACTGTATTTCTTGTGGGAAGCAGATACCGCATAGGGATTATCATACATTGTGTATACCTTGTTTAGGGCCTGAGCACGACGTTGTTGGTTGCCGCTCTTGTGCTAGATTTAACAAGCGCACTATTAAGAGGAGGCTAGATTGTGCTAGGTTGGTGTTTGGAAAGCGTTGCAATTATAATATGCCGTCGGATGCTCCGACGCCCGCTTCATCCAAGAAGCGCAAGGACAAAACAATGAAGCCTAGGGGTGAGGAACCGGCAGTCCCGGACGTCGGTTCTTTAGTAGGCTCAGTGGAGCCAGAGGTTTTGCCAGGAGTCTCCATGGAGTCTCAGGCAGATACTTTATTGTTACAGGATGTGCCCTCTCAGGAGGTAGGCCAGGCTGAGGGGGCTTCTGAGGTAACTGTTCTTCCCAAGGTAGTTAGGGCCTCTCCTTCTGTTGCCAAAGCTTCTTTTAGAGGTAGACCGAGTTCAGCTTCTGTGGGGGCTTCTCCTAGCATTTCGGGCTCTGTGCCTAAGAAACATATGCTTAAAATGGCAGAAGATTTGATTACTCTAATTAGAGGTTCTATGCCCCCGCCTGATAAGAGGCCTAGGGTGGAACAGGAGTTTGATAGTTTTGAACAGTGTTCACCGGCTTCAGAGTCTTCTGTGGAAGACTTACAAGAGTTTCCTACTTATTCTGATTCTGATGTGGATGATTCCACTCCTACAGCTTCTCCTCCTGAGGATTTTTCATTTTCAGAGACTCTTCACTCCATGAGGGAGCACTTTAAATGGGAAGGCCAGGATTACTCTGATTCCAGGAAAAGGCTTAGGGAATTCTTGTTTTTACCCCAGCATAGGCCTTTAGCTATTCCTCCTGTGTTGAATGTGGTGGAGGATGTTTTTGCAGAGGCTTCCCTGAACCCTGACTCCTTGCCTCCTGCTCCTGTTAAGCCTGATAGGTATTATAGGGTGCCCGAAGCTCATAAGTATTTGTTTAAGAGTCCTAGGGCGGACCCAGAAACTGTTTCTCAGGGGCCTAAAGGTGTTAAAGCTTCTGTGGTTAAAAATCCTGTACCCTCTGATAAAGAGGCAAGGGCTTTGGATAGGTGGGGTAAGAAAGTGTATACTTCTTCCACTCTAGCCATGAGGGCGTTGAATTGTCAGTTTCACATGCTAAAATATCAGAATTATCTCCTTTCACAATTGAAATCTAAGGTGGATGCTTTGGCGGAAGGTATTGAGTGTAAAGAATTGCTGGATTTGGTTCATGTGTCTGAACAAGTGGGTAAGCATTCTTTGCAGTGTGGTTTTGATGCTGTTCAGGCCTCCTCGAGGGTGGCTGCTACTAGTTCTGTTCTTCGCAGACATGCCTGGTTGAAGGATCAGAATTTAGCTGAGCATGTTAAGACCAGGATTTTGGATGCTCCTTTACAGTCTGATGTGTTGTTTGGACCGCCTGTGGAAGCAGTTTTAAAGAAAATGGAGGACAAAGCTAAGTCTATGCAGACTGTTAAAGATTTTTTGCAGGTGCAGCCTCCGAAGTTTAGTAGAAATTGGCCTGCTAAGGGGTGGACATATCCTGCTTATGGTTCCCAGTCTAGGGGTAGGTCTAGACGTGGTAGGGGCAGGGCTCAAGGTTCATTTAGGCATAGATCAGAGAGTTCACCTGCTCAGACTTCTGGTGAGGGCAGGGGTCAGTCCTTTCGTAAGCAGACCCAATGACCTGCCTTTTCAGCTGCCAGTGGATTCTCGTCTGGCAGCTCCTTTGGGAGGCAGACTGTCTCTTTTCAAAGAAAATTGGGATTTAATCACTCAAGACAGATGGGTGCTGGATATCATTCATCACGGTTACAGATTTTATTTCCACACGATGCCCCCTTTCAAGGGCATGCCAGATGTTCCTCCTCCACAAAGAAAAGAGGCTCACAAGTTCAAGATGTTGACGTTACAACAACTGTTACCTCTGCTGGGCAAGGATCACTGGATGGTAACTTTGGATCTCAAGGAAGCTTACCTTCATGTGCCTATAAGGCTAAGTTGCAGAAAGTATCTGCGGTTTCGAACTGGAGATTTTCATTATCAGTTCTCTGCATTGCCCTTTGGCTTATCTACTGCGCCCAGAGTATTCACGAAGGTTCTGGCTCCAGTGATAGCTTACTTCAGGCTTCAAGGCATTCAAATCTATCCTTGCTTGGACGACTGCCTGATTCTGGCTCAAGAAAAGGAGGACCTTCTACAGCATCTGGAATATGTCATAGCAGTGCTAAGATGCCTAGGGTATTCTGTGAACGAAATAAAGTCCAGTCTAGTACCCTCTCAAGACATGTGCTTTCTGGGTGTGAGACTGAATACAGCAGCCCAGATGGCCTTTTTAACCCCGGACAAACAAAAGAGTCTGTCACTTTACTTCCATCAACTATCTCATCAGTCCGTGCTGACTGCAAGGACAGTCCTTCAAGCATTAGGGTTCATGGCATCTTGTATTCTGGTGCTTCCCAATGCCAAACTGCATATGAGGAAGCTACAATGGTATCTCAAAATGTATGGACACAGCACTGCCAGGATTTGGACACTGTCATTCAAATAATACCTTGCCTTCAAAAGGAATTCTTGTGGTGGGCTCAGGAATGTCACCTAAACAAGGGACTCTCTGTGACCCGGCCAGAGGCGAGTCAGATTTTAACGACAGATGCCTCGGACACTGCTTGGGAGCTCATCTAAATGGAAAGTGGATACAAGACAAGTGGCCTGCCAGACTACAGCATCTACATATCAACATGAAGGAGATGTTAGCAGTCCAGTTTGCATTGATGGCTTTCAAGGAGTTACTTCTTCCAGGGCAGGTGTTGATTCTAACAGACAACACAACTGTCATGTGGTACATCAACAAGCAAGGGGGAACACATTCTTATCCTCTATGCAGGCAAGCAATGATTTTATGGGAGACTGCGTTAAGCCTGCAACTAACTCTTCAGGCAAGGTTTCTGCCAGGAGCACAGAACTCCCTAGCAGATGTGTTAAGCAGACAAATCATGGATCCCCACGAGTGGAAACTGGATCTTCATGTATTTCAGAAATTGACAGTGTCATGGGGAACTCCAGACATAGATCTGTTCGCTTCTCCACTAAACCACCAGCTGCCAAAGTATTGCACAAAGGGGTTTCATCACACAGCTTGGAAAGTGGATGCTCTGTCTTTCAGTTGGAAAAACCTTCATGTCTATGCCTTTCCACCTCTGCCTCTTCTTCCAAAGGTATTATTAAAGGTCAGACAAGACAGGCCAAGGATGATTTTGATAGCTCCAGATTGGCCTCGGCAACACTGGTATCCACTACTACGGAGTCTGGTAAGGAAGCCTCCATGGCCTTTACCTCTGATTCCTCATTTGTTATCTCAGAAGGAGGGTCATCTGCTCAATGTCAAGCTTCACTCTCTTCATCTAACAGCCTGGCATATTCTCTCTTGAAGCACAGCAGGTCTCAACTTCCTCAACAAGTTTTAAATGTGATTATGGAAGCTAGACGACCTAGTACAAGGAAGGTGTCAGACAAATGGAAGAGATTTTTATTTTGGAGTACAGCAAAGAATTTGGAGATTTCTGAGCCTAATTTGAGTGTGGCTCTTCAATATCTTACTGAGTTATTGGACAAAGGTTTGTCCTTCTCTTCCATTAAGATTCATGCTGCAGCAATTTCAGCTCATTATGATTGTGACCCACCTTTGTTTTCGCATCCTTTGTTCAAGCAGTTTCTTAGAGGGGCAAAGAATATAAGACCCCACGTAGAGCTCCTACTCCTGCTTGGGATCTCAATTTTGTGTTGGAAAAACTTACTCTACAACCTTTTGAGCCTGCAGCTACTGCTGAACTGAAATACTTGTCATGGAAGACTGCTTTTTTGTTGGCCATTACTTCTGCAAGAAGGGTTTCTGAGTTACAGGCCCTTATGGCGGTTGAGCCTTTTTTGATTTTTCATAAGGATAGGGTATCATTACGTACTAATCCTTCCTTTATGCCTAAGGTGGTTTCTAGTGTGGCTTTAAACCAAACTATTCATTTGCCTACTTTTTATGCAGATCCCCAAAATAAAGGGGAAAAGATTTTGCACACTTTAGATGTACACAGGCAATTGAGATATTATTTAAGCAGGACTAAGGATTTTAGGCAGTCTCAGCAGTTGTTTGTTTCTTTTGCCTTGAGTTCACAGGGCAAGCCTGTGTCAAAACAAACTATCTCCCGGTGGATTGGCTTTTGCATTGCATTTTGTTATTCCCATCATGGCAAGGGATTCCAGCTGGGATTAGGCCTCATTCCACTAGGGCTACTGCCACTTCAACAGCATTTCTAAGGGGGGTGGCAACTAAGGATATTTTGGAAGCAGCTACTTGGAGTTCAGTACATACTTTCTCTAAGCATTATCATCTTCCTATCTACTCTAAGTCTAGGGCTGGCTTTGCCACTGCTGTTTTGCAAGGCATGTTATCAGCTCCTACTTCCTTATAATTTGCCAACCTCCCTTTCCTCTGCTTTGGGATTCTACCCAATAGTCAGGACTGCAGCAATGGAAGGCGAAGAACATAGTACAGTTTTGTACCTACCATAAATGTAGATGTTCGAGGATTCCATTGCTGCAGTCCAATTACTCCTCCTTCCCCTCTATGTTTAGGGGTGGTTGTGTAGGTGAGTTTACATGCATATATATTTTTTGTATATATATTGTTGTATATATTGTACATGTTTTTTGGTGCAGGTTTTTTGGGACTTGTCTTTTTGGGTCTTCTGACATCTGGGGCAAGAAAAGACTGAGGAAATGACGTCGGTCATGCGCATTAGTACCCTGACGTACTGACGTCAGTCTAAGGCGCCATGACCGACGTCAGCCTTATACTCTGGTATTCGGGCCGACTGGGACGCGGACTATACCCAATAGTCAGGACTGCAGCAATGGAATCCTCGAACATCTACATTTATGGTAGGTACAAAACTGTACTTTATGATGCATTGGAAGCTTCATGTAGGTCAGCAATGACAGGTGTTGTCATACGTAGGCATGCTTGGCTGAAGGAACAATCTCTGCCAGACCATGTTAAAGCTAAGCTTTTGGATGCTCCACTGGAAAAGCAAAAGTTATTTGGTTCCACTGCTCAAGAAGTCCTAAAGAAGTTTGAGGAAAAGGCAAAATCTGTACAAACAGTTAAGGATTTTCTTCAAGTCCAACCGCCTAGATTCAGCAGAAATTGGCCTTCCAAGAATTGGTCCTTTCCGGACACAGAAAGATTTCAAAGTGGCAGGAACAGGCGTGCCAGAGGTAGAGGGCAAGCTAGGGGCTCCTACAGAGGCCGTCAATGGCAACCTCCAATCCAGATAGGCAGTTCAGGACCTGCAACTGCTGCACAAGGACAAACTCAATTACTTTGCTTTGACTCCGCCAACCAGGGCTCAATTAGAAGCACCTTTGGGCGGAAAGCTTTTTTTATTCTCAAAAAATTGGCACAACATTACAAGAGACAAATGGACACTCCAAATAATAGACAACGGATACAGGTTCCATTTTCACACATTGCCAAAAAGAAAAGGCATGCCAGGTCTGCCACCAAATCAAAGGACAGAGGCTTTGAAACAAATCTCAAACTTACTACAAATGAAAGCTATAGAAAAAGTTCCTATTTCAGAACAAGGCCAAGGGTTTTACTCCAGGCTATTCCTTGTTCCCAGAAAAGACCATCAATTGAGGCCAATTCTCGACTTGTCCGCACTGAATACTTATCTCATTGTGCCAAAATTCAAAATGCTGACTCTACAGCAACTCCTTCCCATGCTGGGCAAGGGGTCTTGGCTGGTGACTCTAGACCTCGAGGCGGCATACCTGCATGTCCCTATCAGACAAAGTTGCAGAAGACACCTCAGATTTCTTGCAGGGTCAGAGCATTATCAATTCTCAGCATTGCCCTTTGGCTTATCTACTGCGCCCAGAGTATTCACGAAATGCCTGGCATCAGTAATAGCACACTGCAGACTTCAGGGGATTCAAATATACCCATATCTGGACGACTGCCTTATACAAGCGGACAACCAACAAACTTTGATAAAGGACTTAAATTATGCCATCAATCTTCTACAGGCCTTGGGATATACAGTCAACATACACAAATCAAGACTTGTTCCATCCCAAAGAATAACCTTTCTGGGTGCGGATCTACATACAACCACCCAAATGGCTTATCTCACAGAAGAAAAACAAAGTCAGCTACCGGATTACTTCAAGAATCTGACAAGACAAACTCAGCTGACTGCAAGGAAAATCCTGCAGGCCCTGGGTTACATGGCATCCTGTATTCTTTTGATTCCACAAGCAAGGCTACATATGAGAGAGCTACAGTGGTACCTAAGGAGTTTATGGACTCAGCACAGTCACAGTTTGGAAACTTTAATCCCACTCATTCCATGCCTTCACAAGGAATTTCTGTGGTGGGCTCAGGCCAGCCAGTCCAACAGAGGGTTGCCCTTCACACAGCCAAAAACCTCCCAAACTATTACAACGGACGCTTCAGACCTAGGTTGGGGAGCACACATGGAGGGCAGAGGTATCCAAGGACAGTGGTCACGAAAGGAGCTACGCATGCACATAAATAAAAAAGAAATGCTAGTAGTGATACATGCAAACTCTTTCTGCATCAAGGCCACCTATTAATAAGGACAGACAACACCACAGTTATGTGGTACATAAACAAGCAAGGAGGTACCCATTCCTACACTCTTTGCAGACTGGCAATGAATTTATGGGATCTTTCTTTGAAACTCAATATACAGCTACAAGCTCAGTTTGTGCCAGGGAAAGACAATACACTGGCAGACAGCTTAAGCAGAAATATCATGGATGCGCACGAATGGATGCTGCACCCAGACATCTTCCAACAGATAACACAATCTTGGGGGAGCCCGGACATAGATCTATTTGCATCCCCCCACAATCATCAACTGAAGAAATTCTGCTCAAGGACATACCACCCACAAGCATGGAAAGTGGACGCCCTCACTTTCAGCTGGAGAAATCTGACAGTGTATGCATTTTCTCCTATCCCATTAATGACCAAGGTGTTACTGAAGATCAGGGCAGAGCAGCCAAAAGTGATTCTGATAGCTCCGAACTGGCCAAGACAGCACTGGTACCCACTGCTAAGGAGCATGTCACGTACGAAACCATGGCCTCTACCTCTATGGCCACTTCTACTGACACAGCATGGATACAAAACTTTACATTCCAACCTGAAAACATTGCAACTAACAGTGTGGAGAATACCCTGACTCCTCCTCAGGATAAGCTATCCCAGAGAGTGAAGGATATTATTATGGAAGCTTGCCGCCCTTCCACAAGAAAGACATATTCAGCAAAATGGAAAAGATTTCTCATCTGGAGTACCACAAAGGGCCTAGATGTGACAGTGATGCACATGACACATATCCTGGAATATTTGGCAGAAATGTTCCACAATGGTCTGTCTTACTCTTCTATTAAGATTCATGCTTCAGCAATTTCAGCAGAGTACAATACTGATCCACCTGTCTTTTCTCATCCTCTCCTAAGACAGTTTCTAAGAGGAATCAAAAACATCAAACCTCCTCGGAAACCACCTCTACCTGCTTGGGACCTTAACTATGTGTTGGAAAAACTAACACTGCCTCCATTTGAACCAGCAGCATCTGCAGATCTACAGTACCTTTCATGGAAGACTGCATTCCTTCTGGTAATAACCTCAGCAAGACGGGTTTCGGAATTGCAGGCCCTGATGGCAGTTCAGCCATTTATTATTTTTCACCAGGACAGAGTTTCATTGAGAACTAATCCTACTTTTATGCCAAAGGTGGTATCCAGGGTTTCATTGAATCAAGCCATTCACTTGCCTACCTTCTTCCCAAATCCACAAAACAAAGGGGAGAAACTGCTGCACACCCTGGACATTCGCAGACAGTTGCGCTACTACTTGGACAGAACTAAAGGTTTCAGAAAAACTGACCAGCTGCTGGTAGCATACGCTGCTGGTACTCAAGGAAAAGCAATTTCCAAACAGGCTATTTCAAAATGGATAGGAAATTGCATTTGCTTTTGTTACTCATTTCATGGAAAGACTGTACCAGCTAACATTAGACCTCATTCTACGAGAGCCACAGCCACCTCCACAGCCTTCTTAAGAGTCCTTCTACAAAGGACATTTTAGAAGCTGCCACATGGAGCTCCATGCATACATTTGCCAAGCATTACAATTTACCTTTATATTCCAGATCCAGAGCAGGCTTTGCTACGTCTGTCCTGCAGGGTATCTTAGCTACACCATCCTTTTCCTAGTTCCTCCACCCCCAGATTGGCTATGGTATTCTACCCATATGTGATGACTGCAGATGCATCCTTGAGGGACATAGTAAAGTTTTGTACCTACCATAAATGTAGATGTCCGATAGGTATGCATCTCCAGTCAGGTTTACCCTCCCTCCTTCCCCTCTGTGGTATTCCTAGGGTGCTTACCCCTCTATTAGCTAGCTGGTGGGATATATTATGGTGTATTTGTTTTTACATATATATATATATATATATATATATATATATATATATATATATATCTTTGCAAATGTTTGGATTTTTATTGCATTTCTCCAAATTTAGCCTTCCTAGAGGGCACCTGGCATCTGGGGCAAGAAAAACTGAGGAAGATGGCATCGGCTGACGCTTTTATACCCCAGGCGCTATGACGTCGGGGAAGGGGCGACATCAGCCGACGCCGGACCCAGACTTTGGAATCCGGCCGACCGAGGGGCTGCCTGAGGCAGGACAAACCCATA
This sequence comes from Protopterus annectens, assembly GCF_019279795.1. Lineage (NCBI taxonomy): Eukaryota > Metazoa > Chordata > Ceratodontiformes > Protopteridae > Protopterus > Protopterus annectens. The sequence continues at coordinate 53,849,295 of NC_056741.1, read as the reverse complement.
TGTGATGACTGCAGATGCATACCTATCGGACATCTACATTTATGGTAGGTACAAAACTGTACTTTCCACCTAGTGCCTACCACCCTGTGCGTAGCTTTGGGATTCTACCCATCTGTGATTACTGCAGCTGTATGCACGATGAACATAGTACAGTTTTGTACCTACCATAAATGTAGATGTTCGAGTGCTAATACAGCTGCAGTACAGTTTTCCCCTCCCTCCTTCCCCTCGGTAAAGGCCTAGGGCCTAACCCCCCTTCATACAACCTGATTGGGTTATCCTTCTATGGTATATTTGCTTGCAGCTACTGATTTTTGATTATATTGCATTGCATGTACACAAATATAATTTATGTATTGCCTTCCTTCTGGGGGCACCTGACATATGGGGCAAGAAAGACTGAAGAAAATGGCGTCGGCTGTGTCTTGTATACCCCTGCCTCACTGACGTCAGGAGAGAAAGCGACAACAACCGATGCTGGACCTAGACTTTGGAATTCGGCCGACCGAGGGCCCGCCTGACGGCAGAAAACCCATCTGTGATTACTGCAGCTGTATTAGCACTCGAACATCTACATTTATGGTAGGTACAAAACTGTACTTTCTACAGCATCTGGCATTTGTAAAAAGGTTGCTAATTTCTCTAGGGTACACAGTAAATGAAAAGAAGTCAAAACTAGTGCCCTCACAACACATTATTTTCCTGGGTGCCAGCTTAAATACAACGGCCCAGATGGCTTACCTCACGCCAGATAAGTTCAACTAACTCAGTATTTTCAATTACTGTTAAAGTCCCATCTCCCTGCAAGAAAAATTCTGCAGGTCCTGGGATTCATGACATCCTGCATACTACTAATACCATATGCCAGACTGCATATGAGGAAATTACAGTGGTATCTAAAAAGTGTTTGGACTCAACACTCTCTCAGTTTAGAAGCAGTAATACCAATAATTCCCTGCCTACAACAGGAGTTTCGATGGTGGGCACAGGCATGTCACCTAAACAAGGGTCAGCCTTTTACCTACCCACAGCCAGGCAGACTCTAACAACAGATGCTTCGGATTACGCCTGGGGAGCACACATGGCAGGAAAATGCATTCAGGGCAAGTGGACCACAGACCAGATGCATCTTCACATCAATCAAAAAGAGATGTTGGCTATTCAAAATGCCCTAACAGCTTTCAGGGACCTTCTGCATCCAGGACAATTATTAAAGACAGATAACACCACAGTAATGTAGTACATAAACAAGCAAGGGGGCACTCATTCTTATCCCCTATGCAGGCAAGCCATGACTTTGTGGAACACAGCTCTAACGTATCAAGTTCATCTGCAAGCACAATTCCTGACAGGAAAGAAAAATACTCTGGCAGACTATCTAAGCAGAAATATCATGGACCCTCACGAATGGAAATTGAATCCACAAATCTTCAGCATGGTAATGCAAAAATGGGGATGCCCAGACATGGATCTTTTTGCCTCCCCACTGAATTGCCAACTACAAAAATTATGCACAAGGACTTATCACACACAAGCATGGAAAGTGGATGCTCTCTCGTTCAGCTGGAAAAGCCTAAAAGTTTATGCCTTCCCACAACTGCCTCTCCTTTCAAAGGTACTCCTAAAAGCCAGACAAGAAATACCACAGATGATCCTGATTGCTCCAGACTGGCCAAGCCAGCACTGGTGCCCAATCTTAAAGAACTTAGCTCAAGGCCCACCATGGATTTTGACTCAAATTCCACATCTTCTGACTCAACAAAACAATCAGATCCTGTACGGTTACCTCAAAACCCTAAACCTGGCTGCATGGCAGATTCATTAGTCAAACAGGCAACACCTCTCTAAATCTGTTATGGATGTCATTTTGGAGGCCAGGATGCCTAGCACCAGGAAAGCTTACTCAGAAAAACGGAAGAGATTCTGCGCCTGGAACCAGGCTCAAAGCCTTGACCCTCTTGTCCCAAACATTCCTCAGATTTTACAGTACTTAACTGAGATGCTGGACAAAGGCCTATCCTTCTCATCAATTAAGATCCACGCCTCTGCCATTTCAGCACATTACAACACGGATCCTCCTTTATTCTCTCACCCCTTGCTAAAGCAATACCTCAGAGGGGCTAAAAACATAAGACCGCCCCTGAGAGCACCAACACCAACTTGGGACCTCAATTTCGTTTTGAAAAAACTGACCCTGCCACCTTTTGAGCCAGCCAATACAGCCGATCTAAAATTTTTATCATGGAAAACAGCTCTGCTCCTGGCAGTAACTTCAGCACAAAGAGTCTCAGAGCTACAGGCATTAATGGCAGTGGAACCTTTTATAATTTTTCATCAGGACAGGGTTTCTTTAAGGACAAACCCTACCTTTATGCCAAAGGTGGTATCTACTGTGGCTCTTAACCAAACCATCCATTTGCCGACTTTTTATCCAAACCCCCAGAATAAAGGGGGAGAAACTTCTGCACATTTTGGACATACACAAGCAGCTACGCTTCTACTTGGACAAAACAAAAGCTTTCAGGAAAACTGAGCAACGGTTTGTAGCATATGCTGCAGGATCACAGGGCAAGGCTATCTCAAAGCAGATTATATCCAAATGGTTAGGACACTGTATTCGTTACTGCTACACGCACCATGGAAAATCAGTCCCTACTAGCATTAGGCCACACTCCACCAGGGCAACAGCCACTTCAACAGCCTTTCTCAGTGGAGTACCTACCAAGGAAATTTTGGAGGCTGCAACTTGGAGTTCAGTGCACACCTTTATCAAGCATTACCACTTGCCGCTTTACTCTAAATCCAGAGCAGGATTTGCCACTGCAGTTCTGCAGGGCCTCATAGCCAATCCTAACTCTTTATAGACCAGCCACCCAACCTTAGCTTTGGGATTCTACCCAAGTGTAATGATTGCAGCAGTGTAACACGATGAACATAGTACAGTTTTGTACCTACCATAAATGTAGATGTTCGAGTGTTCACACTGCTGCAGTCCAGGTTACCCTCTCTCCATCCCCTCTGAACTAGCTGGACTTATCTATACCTTTCTATCCTATACAACCTTTGTGGTGTATTTGCTTGTAACTGAAGGTATTGTTTTTTTTTTTATTATTTTTTATGTATACTTATTACTAGCAATATGTATTGCCTACCTACTTGGGGGCACCTGACATCTGGGGCAAGAAAAACTGAAGAAAATGGCGTTAGATGCATCTTATAGACCCCTGGCGCACTAACGTCAGGGAAGAAGCGACAGCAACCAACGCCGGACCAGGACTTTGGAACTCTGTCCGACTGCAGGGACCGCCTCACGACAGGATAACCCAAGTGTAATGACTGCAGCAGTGTGAACACTCGAACATCTACATTTATGGTAGGTACAAAACTGTACTTTCTTCACAGTACCAGCATCCAGCATAAAGTGCAGGGAAAATGGTCCATTCTAGAAAGAAAAGACCACATCAACCGAAAGGAGTTAAGGGCCATCTTCCTGGCAATACAGCCCTTTCAACAGATCCTTCTGCCACGCACATTAAAGGTCATCACAGACAATATGGCAGTCCTATGATACATAAACAGGGAGCAACGAAGTCCTACCCTCTTTGCAGCCTTGCTGTTCAAATTTGGTCCCTGGCAACAGCACTACAGATTAATTTACAGGCGGTTTGCATACCATCAGAAGACAATGTGATGGCAGACACCCTGAGAGCAGGACCTTATCACCCTCCCACGAGTGATGGCAGACAACCTGAGCAGGACGTTATCACCCTGTGATGGCAGACACCCTAAGCAGGACCTTATCCCCCTCCCACGAGTGATGGAAGACAACCTGAGCAATACCTTATCACCCTCCCACAAGTGATGGCAGACACCCTGAGCAGGACCTTATCACCCTCCCACGAGTGATGGCAGACACCCTGAGCAGGACCTTATCACCCTCCCACAAGTGATGGCAGACACCCTGAGCAGGACCTTATCCCCCTCCCACGAGTGATGGCAGACACCCTGAGCAGGACCTTATCACCCTCCCACGAGTGATGGCAGACACCCTGAGCAGGACCTTATCACCCTCCCACGAGTGATGGCAGACACCCTGAGCAGGACCTTATCACCCTCCCACGAGTGATGGCAGACACCCTGAGCAGGACTTTATCACCCTCCCATGAGTGATGGCAGATGCCCTGAGCAGAACCTTATCACACTTTGATGGCAGACACGCTGAGCGCAGGACCTTATCACCCTGTGATGGCAGACACCCAGAGCAGGACCTTATCACCCTCCCACAAGTGATGGCAGACACCCTGAGCCAGGACCTTATTACCCTCCCATGAATGAATGCTTCACAGGGAGGTGTTTCGGGATCTAGTTCACAGGTTGGGCACTCCTCAAGTAGATCTGTTTACCTCCTCCCAGAACAGAGATACACCACTCTATTGCACAAGGCTTCCCCATCCACAAGCCTGGAAAGTGGACGCCTTCTCATTTTCATGGGAGGGAATGTTCCTTTATGCTTTCCCCCCATTTCCCTTGATTCACAAAGTTCTCCTGAAAATACAGATGGAGAAACCAAAAATCCTGTTGGTGACTCCCTTCTGGCCAAGACAGCATTGGTTTCCCCTACTTTTCCTTTTAGTCCAGGGCAATCTCCACAGGTTTACACCACTGCTTCGACCTACCCACGCAAGGCAAGGGATCTGTTCATTCCCACCTTCTCAACCTCAGTCTGACAGTGTGGGTGATCTAGTTCTGTTCCCCTTCAGGCACTTATATTTAGAGGATGTACTCTGTGTTCTTCGGGAAGCCAGGAAACCAACTACTAGGAGAAATTTATTTAAATCGAAAAGATTCTCCCATTGGTGCCTTAAGAGTAAACAGGACCCATTTAAAGCCTCTGTTCCAGTGATCCTTTCCTACCTCTGTGAGTTACTGCATTTAGTGGTTTGACTTGTTCTTCAGTGAAAGTGCATCTCTCTGCTATTTCTGCTTGCTTTCCCTTGACCCCTCCTCTGGCATCCAGGTTAGATGTCAAGCTGTTTCTAAAAGGGATCCTTCACATCAGACCTCCATGAAAACCCATTCTCCCATGGTGGGATCTTAACTTTGTGCTGGTAAAACTTAACACTATCTCCATTTGAGCCAGCCAATTCTTCTCTTAAATTATTTACTTGGAAAACAGTTTTGTTAGTGGCTCCCACTTCTGCCAGGAGGGTTTCAGAGATGCAAGCCCTCATGGAAAACAGAGTAGGAAGGTGAAACCATAAAGATGGGGTGTCCCTTAGAACTAACCCCTCCTTCATGCCCAAGGTAGTTAATGAACTACCCTAAACCAGACAATAAACCTGCCCGTCTTCTGTCCTCAGCTTCAGAACTCCTCGGAAAGGACCTTGCATTCCTTGGATGTTCATAGGCTCTAACCTAGACTAGACCAAAACCCTTCAGGCAATTGGATCAACTATATTTGTGTGCTTTCATACTATATCCCTAGGTAAGGGCATGTCAAAACAGACAATTGCCTCTTGGATTTCTAAAGCCTGTTGCCTTTTGCTATTCCTTTCATGGAAAGCAATTAGGTTCATCTGTCAAGGCACATTCTACCAGAGCTGCTTACTCTTCAGCAGCCTTTTTCAAGGGCATTGATTACTCCTCAATTCTGGAGGCAGCAGCTTGGTCTTATGTATATACCTTCAACAAGCATTACAAACTAGACTCCATTTTCAGGGCTAGAACAGGGTTTGCTAGATCCATTCTGCAGGGTCTCATTGACTTTGTTCCCCTTCCAGCCTCCCACATTTCTACCTATTGAGCTTTGGTACTCTACCTATGGTTAAGAATACTGCAGCACAGGAATAGAAGGACATAAAATAATTGTGTAAGAACTTACCATAACAGTAGATGTTTTTCTCTTCCATGTTGCAGTATTCAATCCCACCCACCTACCCCCTCTTTTCCTGTGGGACCACATTATAAAATTAGTCCTTTCCCTGACTACTGACTTGTGTTTGGTGGGGGTTTTATTTTGCTTCACTCCTGCTAGCCTTGAGGGCTATCTCTATGTGGCAGCCAGTTCTGAATTGGGTACGTGCAGACATCACAGATATAGCCAGCATCAGTTTGCGGCTCCTACATGCAGCGTCACACTGCACTTAAGACTGTGGTATACTGGCCGGATGTCCGGTGCTCCAGGTAGCAACTCTCTAAGGTTAAGAATAGTGCAACATGGAAGAGAAGGACATCTAAGGTTATGGTAAGCTCTTACACAACTGTTCTTTTTGTTTTATTGGGGTTCAGTATGAGTTGATAATGAGGCAGGATTCTATATCTGAGAAAGATTGTTGGGTTAGTTCTTGGAGTTGGGGGAGGGTGGGTGCAGCACAGATGATAATGGAATCATCTGCATATTGAGTGATGGTTGCATGATGGGTAGCCCTATGGAATTTGTAAAGATAGTGAAAAGAAGTGGACCTAGGATAGATCCTTGTGGGACACCAGCTCTGATGGTTAAGAGGGAGGAGATTCACAGGTAGGCTTATACTAGGCTAATGACTACCAGTGCCTTTATAAGCCTAGCTGCGCAACCCAACCCAGTTGTGCACCCATGTAACATAGACATCTGTTTGGAGGGGTATACTAGTTAAGAGGTCGTTAAATGTTTATTGGGAGGGTTATGCTAGTTAGGGAATATTTACTGTTGGCCTTTTGACTGTCAGGGACATGGGGGCCAGCCAGACCATTGGTGAATTTTTTGATTTTTCATCCAATGGTCAAGCTTATGTTTGAATAGGATTAGGGAAGGACTCTGCGTCATGTTAATGAGGAGCCTATTCCAGAGCATGGCCTTCATTTGAGACACATCTGTCTTGCCAGCATGTTTTATTTATGTCACAAGCAAAGTTTAAATCCTTGGATCAAGCGGTTCTGGTGCTCTTCGTTTTGTGGATGTGCAAAAGGTCCATCAGGGCTGAATCTGCAGATGCCATATATGCCAGGCATAGATTGCCTGTCAGTAACCTATAGGAGATGTGTAACAAGATAGGGATTTAAGATCAGTATAGGACAATGTGTCAATACCCTGAACTCTGTTGGAGAGGAACCTTTGCGGGCATTCCAGCTGTTGTACATGCCTGGTCAGCTACATGATGAAAAATGGCATTGTACTCTGATGGTTCTGATAAAGGCCGAGTATAGTGGTACTGTAACTTCCTTTGACCGGGTTGTCATACCTTTGCTTACACGTTGGATGACATAGACTGATTTTCTTACTGCCTTGGTTACATGTTGGTTAAAGGCCAGACTGCTGTCTCTATATATCAGTTCCCAGATCTACTGGGTCAACTCTTAGGAGTGTCGTTCATAGGTTGGCACTAAGCTATCGGCCGTAGGGCCTATACAAACCTAGCCATAACAATTCCGTGGCTATTTCTTCCCATAATATTTACTTCCCTGGACCCCTGTCTAGCAGGGTGACTGATGTGATCCCGGGGTAAGTTTCCTATCTCCCATCCAGTCGTCAAGGTTTCTTTTGAAGAAGGCCATGGAGGCACTCTGCTTGACATGTATGGGCAGTCTATTTCAGAGTATGGGGAGCCTCTGGGTCAGGGACCTATCCCTCCAGCATGTTTTGTTCATTGTGATGACAAGGTTTAGGTCCTGGAGCGTGTGGCTCCTACAGATTGGGATTTCTTTAAGGGTAGCTTGTCCAACAGCTCTGGGTTTGACATGGCCTCTGAGTAGATAATATGCGACAGAGTATAGCTGGAGTTTTTTCAATCTGTCAGCATAAGGCAACTGCTTTAGGCCTGTGATTCTTTTAGTGAGGTGTTTCTACGGCCTTTCCAGTTGTTGCAGAGGTCTTGTGAGGTACACAACCAACGGGGCGTTGTACTCTGTGATGGGTCTAATGAGGGATGAGTACAGTGGGGCAATGACCTCCTTTTTTCTGGATGAAAAGCCCTTAGTGATGAGGTGTGCAATATAGAAGGATTTCCTGACTGTTGTGGAAATGTGGTTATCGAAGGTGAGACCACTGTCCACCTGTGATGTTCATCGTGTTTCACTGTTGCAGTCATGACTGTAGGGATGTCCTTCAAGAATGCAACTGCAGTCATAACATATGGGTTGTCCTGCCTCCGGCAGCCCTCGGTCGGCCGAATTCCAAAGTCTGGGTCCGGCTGGTGTCACCTCCTCTCCGACGTCACAACGGCTGGAGTATAAAGGCATCGGCCGACGCCATCTTCTTCAGTCTTTCTTGCCGCGCAGTGCCCGAAGCAGAAGCAGTTCGCAAGTGCCGGTCGGTCAGCTCTTGTGTTTTCAGTACCGAAGTCATCTAAAAGCTAAGTACCCCGTTGGGGAACATTTATTCTTGCCTCAGCCGATGTCAGAACAAATTGAGAAAGTTAATAATTGTTTGTCTTGTGGTAAACAAATACCTCATTAGGACTTCCATTCTCTCTGCCTTCCTTGCCTGGGCCCAGACCACAACATCTCGGCCTGTGCTGCCTGTGCCTGCTTTAATAAGCGCACTCTCAGGCGCCGGGCAGAATTCGCCGAGGACTTCGGTGAATCGTTTGCGTATATCATGCCGTCGGATCAACCGACAACCCAATCTGCTAAAAAACGCAAGGACCGGGACCGACATCCTCGGCCCGCGTCCACTACCGATGTTTCTCCTAAACCCTCTGCTAGCACTCCGGTCCCTTCGGAAGTGGTAAATCTACCGCTCCAGGCTGACGACACAGCGTTAACATGACCTTCGGTCTCTGAGATCTCTCCAGTGCCGGTTGTTGATTTTCCTCCGGAAACCGAAGTTCTGGATCTACCCGACACCATTACTGTGGACAAGGTAACGCCTGCACGTGGGGCTGCTAGGCCTCCGGTATCCATGTCCATCAAGGCCTTTGCACGTGCTAAGGCCGCCAGTCAGGCCAAGGCCCATCCTAAACCTGCCCAGGCCCCTTCATCTGATAAGCAGATCATGTCTCTGGCTGCAGATCTTATTTCCCTTATCAGGGGGTCTCAGCCTCATCTGGACAGGGGTTCTCAGCCACCTGCAGAGAAAAGGCCTAGAACTGAGCAGGCGGACGACCTCTCCTCGGATGAAGCCTCTGGGGATTCTGAGCATTCTGATACTCAAGAAGAACCCTTCCAGGCTTACGAGGACTCTGATGCTGAGGAATCAATTCCCTCTGCCTCCCCTCCAGAGGATTTCTCTTTTGGGGGGAAGTACTGCATTCCATGAGGGAACATTTTCAATGGCAGGGTCAGGAATTCTCTGACTTCAGGCAAAGGCTTCATACTTTCCTCAAGCTTCCCCAGCACAGACCTTTGGCTATCCCTCCAGTTATGGATGTTTTGGATGACGTTTTCTCTGACTCCAGTGCCAACCCTGATTCTCTTCCTCCTGCTCCTGTCAAGCCGGACAGATATTATAGGGTCCCTGACACTCACAAGCACCTTTTTAAGGCCCACTCTGTGGATCTAGAAACTATTTCACAGGGCCCCAAGGGAGTGGCTTCCTCCTCTGCCAAAAACCCACTGCCAGCTGACAAGAGAAGCAAGGTCCCTGGAGAGATGGGGTAAAAAAGTATATACCTCTACTACCCTAGCCATGAGGTCTCTTAACTGCCTTTTTCACATGTTACAGTACCAAGATTTTCTCCTGGATGATTTACAGAAAGTTAGCCTCTCCTGAGCCTATTGATAAAAAGGCACTGCAGGATCATATACATAACACTCAGCAGGTTAATAACCATTTTCTGCAGTGTGGTTATGATGCACTGGAAGCTTAATGTAGGGCAGCTATGACTGGGGCTGTGATACGTAGACATACTTGGTTGAAGGATCAGTCTTTGCCTGACCATGTTAAAGTAAAGTTACTGGATGCACCTTTGGAAAAACAAAAGCTTTTTGGTGCTACTGCACAAGATGTATTGAAATCCATAGAGGAAAAAGCAAAGTCAGTACAGACAGTCAAGGATTTCCTTCAGGTTCAGCCACCCAGATTCAGCAGAAACTGGCCCTCAAAGAATTGGTCCTTCCCCGGCTTGGACAAGTTTCAAAGGGGAAAAAGCAGACGTGCCCGGGGTAGAGGGCAATACCGAGGATCTTACAGGGGCCGCCACTGGCAACCTCCAAATCAAAGTGGCGGCGCAGACAGTTAAGCTGCACCACAAGGACAATCACAATGACTTCACTTTCGTACCGCCTACAAAGGTTCAAAGAGAAGCACCTTTGGGCAGAAAATTAGCCTTATTCTCACAAAACTGGCATATCTTAACCAAAGACAATTGGATTCTGGATTTGATAGACAAAGGTTACAGATTCCACTTCCACACATTACCAATAAGACAAGGCATGCCAAACCTGCCACATCATCAAAGGGCAGAGGCACTCACTCAAGTTTCCAAGCTATTAAGTATAAAAGCTATAGAAAGGGTTCCTCCTCAGGAGCAAGGCCAGGGATTTTATTCAAGACTGTTCCTTGTTCCAAGAAAAGAAAACAAATGGAGACCCATACTGGACTTGTCAAATCTAAACACTTTCCTCATTGTGCCAAAGTTCAAAATGCTGACGTTGCAGCAACTTTTTCCCATGCTGGGCAAGGGGTCTTGGCTGGTCACTCTGGACCTCAAGGAGGCATACCTGCATGTCCCAATCAGACAAAGCTGCAGAAGATACCTCAGATTTCTTGCAGGGACAGAGCATTATCAATTCTCAGCATTGCTGTTTGGCTTATCTACTGCGCCCAGAGTGTTCACGAAATGCCTGGCATCAGTAGTGGCACACTGCAGACAGCAGGGGATTCAAATATACCCCTACTTGGACGACTGTTTCATACAAGCAGACCACAAACAAACCTTAAAAGGGAATTTGGACTATGTCATGCATCTACTGCAGGCCTTGGGATACACAGTCAACATTCAGAAGTCAAAATTACTACCATCCCAACAGATTACATTCCTAGGAGCCAAACTGGACACGGAAACCCAAATGGCCTACCTCACAGAGGAAAAACAGCAGCATTTACCAGAGTACTTCAAAGGCCTAGCAAAGCTTTCCCAGCTGACTGCAAGGAAAATCCTGCAGGCCCTGGGTTTCATGGCATCTTGCATCCTTCTGATACCTTTGGCAAGACTTCATATGAGAAAGCTGCAGTGGTATTAAAACTTATGGTCTCAACACAACAACAGCCTAGAGGACATAATCCCACTTATTCCATGTCTGCAGAAGGAATTTCTATGGTGGGCTCAAGCCAGTCAACTAAACAAAGGCATGTCTTTCAACAGACCTCAAGCAGGCCAAATGATTACAACAGACTCCTCAGACCATGGATGGGGGCGCACATGGAGGGCAGATGCATTCAAGGTCTATGAACGCCAAAGGAAAGACATCTGCACATAAACCAAAAGGAGATGTTGGCAGTGATACATGCCATCGAGACTTTCGAAAAATCACTACAACAAGGACATTTGCTAATAAGGACAGACAACACCACTGTCATGTGGTACATAAACAAGCAGGGAGGCACTCATTCTTATCCCCTCTGCAGACTAACAATGCTTCTCTGGGAAAAATCCCTGAGCCTGAAGATACACTTACAATCCCAGTTTGTACCAGACAAGGACAATGTACTGGCGGACAATCTGAGCAGAAATTTCATGGATCCACACGAATGGATGCTGCACCCTCACATTTTCTCTCAACTGACGAGGACATGGGGAAGACCGGACGTAGATCTTTTTGCTTCCCACTTAAATCATCACCTGGAAAAGTTCTGCACAAGGACTCACCACCCTCTAGCTTGGAAAACAGATGCTCTCTCCTTCAGCTGGAATTCTCTAAAAATTTATGCATTCCCTCCCCTGCCTCTGCTGACCAAGGTGATACTGAAAATCAAAGCAGAACAACTAACAGGTATCTTGATAGCTCCAGACTGGCCAAGGCAACACTGGTACCCATTGCTATTGACCATAACTCGGACCAAACCATGGCCTCTGACCCTATGGCCCCTGCTCCTAACGCAACACAATTACAGGACTGTACATCAAGACATGAAAACATTGCATCTGACAGCCTGGAGGCTACCATGACTTCAACACCTAACTCTCTTTCCAAATCTGTTCAAGAGATCTTGCTGGAAGCACGCAGACCTTCCACCAGAAAAACCTGTTCAGCCAAGTGGAAGAGATTCAGCATCTGGAATGCCAAAAGGGGTCAGGACACAGCATTACTGAGTATACCTCAGATATTAGAATACTTGGCAGAACTATTTCATACTGGACTCTCATACTCCTCAATAAAGATTCATGCCTCAGCAATCTCAGCAAAATACAACTGTGACCCTCCAGTGTTTTCGCATCCTCTGCTAAGACAGTTTCTAAGGGGGATAAAAAATATGAAACCTCCCAGAATACAGCCAGTACCTGCATGGGACCTCAACTACGTGTTGGAAAATCTAACTCTTCCTCCATTTGAGCCAGCAGCAACCTCAGAAATGCAATTTCTTTCATGGAAGACGGCCTTCTTATTGGTAGTCACTTCTGCAAGAAGAGTTTCGGAGATACAGGCACTCATGGTAGTGCCCCCCTTCCTCATTTTTCATCAAGACACAGTCTCTCTAAGAACCAATCCTACATTCATGCCAAAAGTTATTTCCAGGGTGTCTCTAAATCAAGCTATATCTACCTACATTCTTCCCCAATCCTCAAAATAGGGGGAAAAACTACTGCATACTTTGGACATACACAGACAACTACGCTACTACTTGGACAGAACTAAGGCCACCAGAAAGTCTGACCAGCTGTTTGTAGCCTATGCTGCTGGAGTACAAGGAAAAGCAATCTCCAAACAAACAATTTCAAAATGGATTGGACATTGCATCAGATTTTGCTATTCTTTTCATGGAAAAGGTGTGCCAGCCAATATTAGGCCACACTCCACCAGAGCTATAGCCACTTCCACAGCTTTCCTAAGAGGAGTGGCAACAAAGGACATTTTAGAGGCTGCTACATGGAGCTCCGTGCATACATTTACCAAGCACTACCACCTGCCCTTATACTCCAGATCCCGAGCAGGCTTTGCTTGGCAGTCCTGCAGGGATTTTAGCTACACCATCCTTATCATAGTTCCATCCACCCCCAGCTTGGCTATGGTATTCAACCCATATGTTATGACTGCAGTTGCATTCTTGAAGGACATAGTACAGTTTTGTACCTACCATAAATGTAGATGTCCGATAGATATGCAACTGCAGTCATTCCCACCCTCCTACCCCTCTGTATCCTTCTTTTTGGGTCCCTACCCCTTTTCCCTTCAGCTGGGGGTATCTCCTATGGTGTATCTGTTTATTACTGTTGTGCATGTTTGGGATTATTTTTATCCATTTACCAAATTTAGCCTTCCTAAGAGGGCACCTGACATCTGGGGCAAGAAGCACTGAATAAGATGGCGTCGGCCGATGCCTTTATACTCCAGCCGTTGTGACGTTGGAGAGGAGGCGACACCAGCCGACGCCGGACCCAGACTTTGGAATTCGGCCGACCGAGGGCTGCCTGAGGCAGGACAACCCATATGCTATGACTGCAGTTGCATATCTATCGGACATCTACATTTATGGTAGGTATAAAACTGTACTTTCTCCCCTGCCGGCAGGCAGTCCTCGGTCGGCCAGAATCCCAAAGTCTGGGTCCGGCGTCTGCTGTTCAGCCAATGCTCCCTGACGTCAGAGTGCCAGGAGTACAAAGCTGACAGCCGACGCCATGTTCTCCAGTCTTTCTTTTCTTGCTCCAGTCCGATGTCAGAAAAAGTTAATAATTGTATTTCATGTGGGAAGCAAATACCTCATAAGGATTTTCATTCTTACTGTATTCCTTGCTTTAGGCCCTGACCACGACATAGCTAGTTGTCGGTTTTGTGCTAGATTCAATCAGCGTACGATTAAACGAAGGTACGATTTTGCATTTCATTACTTCGGTAGGCGCTTTAATTACAAAATGTCGTCGGATTCGGTTCCGGCTACCGGAGTTCACAAACTACGCAAGGATAAAGACAGGCCTCCGAGGTCCAAATCGGATGATATTGTACAAGCAGAGCCAGCTTCAGGTTCGGCCGTCGTCAGTGAGGCGCTTTTGCAGCCCCTGTCGTCTGCCATTTCGGAACCGATGGCCGAAACGGACTCCCACAAGGAGCCAACTAGGCCTTTGAATATTTCTCTTGCAGGACCTTCGGACAATGCTCCTTTGGATGGGTCCGGAGCCACTGTGCAGGAACCGGCTTCCGAAGGGGTTTTCAGAGCTACTCAGCTTCTAATAAAGGCAAAGACAAAGGCAAAGACTCCTTCCAAATCAAAGACTACAGCTCAGGCCTCTTCTGATCCGGCACCCAAGTCTCAGAAAAAGTTACTAAAGATGGCGGAGGACTTACTTACTATGATTTGGGGTTCACATCCCCCTCCAGATAAAAGGCCAAGGCAGGAAGTGTATTATGACTCCTCTGATCTGGCTTCTGTTTCTGCAGTTTCTTCTTCTGACCAGGAATATTCTTTCCCTCCTTATGAGGATTCTGATGCTGAGGATTCCATTCCTTCAGCTTCTCCCCCTGAGGATTTCTCTGTTGGGGAAACTTTACATGAAATGAGGGAACATTTTCACTGGGAAGGACAGGAGTACTCAGAATCTAAGAAAAGACTTAGGTATTTTCTTCTTCTTCCCCAACAAAGACCCCTGGCTATCCCTCCTATTTTGGATATTGTGGATGATGCTTTTTTGGAGGCTAACTTAACTCCGGACTCTTTTCCTCCAGCTCCTGTTAAGCCAGACAGATGATATAGGGTTCCTGATTCCCACCAGTTTTTATACAAGAATCCTACTGCTGATCCTGAAACCATTTCTCAGGGTCCTAAGGGGGTTAAGGCCGCTACTGCTAAAAACCCCATTCCCACTGAGAAGGATTCCAGATCTTTAGAAAGATGGGGCAAAAAAGTGTACACTTCTGCTGCTTTATCTATTAGGGCTTTAAACTGTCAATTTCATATGCTGAAATTCCAGCAATTTCTTCTGTCTGTTTTGAAACAAAAGCTAACTTCCATTTCTGCCTGTGCAGATGATAAGGAATTACATGACTTAATGCATGCCACTGAACAAGTTGGGAAGCATGGTTTACACTGTGGATTTGATGCCTTGGAGGCTTCTTGTAGGGCTGCTGCCTCTGGTACAGTCATTAGAAGGCATGCTTGGTTAAAGGAACAAAACTTGCCAGATCAAGTAAAAGCTAAGTTATTGGATGCTCCTGTTCAGCATAATGTTTTGTTTGGACCTAAAGCTGAAGAGGTGATAAAGAAGATGGAGGACAAGGCAAAATCCATGCAAACGGTTAAAGATTTCTTACAAGTACAGCCACCCAGATTCAGTAGGAATTGGCCTACAAAAAATTGGTCCTTTCCCAATTCAGACAGGCCTCAGATGGGTAGATACAGATGCTCCCGAGGAAGGCCTCAAACGCAAGCCTCTCATAGACCAAGACAGTGAACTGCTTCCACCCCTAGGGGAGGAGAGGACAGGTCGCAAGCTCATAGAAAACAGGCTCAATGACTCCCTCTGTTGGGCTGCAGGAACTTCTTGCCTGGAAGCCCCACTCGGAGGAAAACTTTCTCTTTTTCACCTAAATTGGACTCATATAACCCAAGACAAGTGGGTTCTGGATGTGGTTTCAAGAGGTTACAAATTCCATTTTCATACCCTACCAAGACCAAGCGGATGGCCGGATCTCCCAAAACATCAATGGTTAGAGGCCTTAAACCAGGTGGAGGCTCTCTTGGCTATGAAAGCCATAGAATTGGTTCCACTTTCAGAGATGGGACAAGGTTTTTACTCGAGGCTCTTTCTAGTCCCCAGAAAGCAAAATTCATGGAGGCCCATTCTGAATCTGTCAGTCTTGAACACTTTTCTCGAGATACCAAAATTCAAGATGCTTACTCTACAGCAGCTACTTCCAATGCTGACCAAAAATGCATGGATGGTAACTTTGGATTTAAAGGAGGCATATTTACACATTCCCATCAGGCAGGAATGCAGAAAATACCTCGGGTTCAGGGCCGGATCGAGGCACTATCAATTCTCTGCGCTGCCCTTTGGATTGTCTACTGTGCCCAGGGTCTTCACCAAATGCCTGGCTCCAGTAGTAGCTTATTGCAGACTCAAGGGAATTCAAATTTACCCTTATCTGGATGATTGTCTAATTCAGGCATACAGCAAGGATGTCTTACTCCAGCATCTAGAATTTGTTCAGAACCTTCTCAAGTTCCTGGGATTCTCTGTAAACATAAAGTCAAATTTGACACCCTCACAACAGATAACTTTTCTGGGTGCTCTTCTAAACACCACAACCCAGATGACATTTCTGACATCCGAAAAACAATTACAGCTGGCTTCAACTTTCAAAACCTTGGCAACTTTAACTCAGCTTTCTGCAAGGAAATTCCTGCAGGCTTTGGGTTACATGGCCTCCTGCATCCTTCTCGTACCATATGCAAGACTACATATGAGGAAAATTCAGTAGTACCTAAAAAGTTTATGGTCTCAGCATTGCCACAGTTTAGACATACAGATCACCGTTCTGCCTTGTCTCCAAAAGGAATTCCTTTGGTGGTCCAAGGCATGTACTCTAAACATAGGAAAACCCTTCAGTCTGCCTCCAGCCACTCAGATACTAACCACGGACGCTTCAGATTATGCATGGGGAGCCCATTTTCAGGGCAACTGTCTGCAGGGCCTTTGGGATCAGAAGCTCCTGCATATCAATTTAAAAGAAATGTTAGCCGTACAGAACGCTCTATTGGCTTTCCGGAATCTTTTACAACCAGGACAACTACTGATACGGACAGACAACACCACAATTATGTGGTACATAAACAAGCAAGGGGGATCTCATTCCTATCCCCTTTGCAGACTAGCCATGAATCTATGGAACACAGCTCTAGCTTGCAAACTGGACCTTCAAGCTCAGTTTCTACCAGGGAAGCAAAACTTCCTGGCAGACAGTCTGAGCAAGAAACCTGTCGGATCCACACAAATGGATTCTGGACACCGAAATATTCAGGATGATTACAGCAGTCTGGGGATGTCCTCACATAGACCTCTTTGCATCCCACCTCAGTCGTCAACTACAGATTTTTTGCACCAGGACTTTCCACGAACTAGGTTGGAAAGTGGATGCACCATCATTCAGTTGGAGAAACCTCTCGGGGTATGCCTTCCTGCCTCTACCTCTTCTTCCACGGGTGTTATTAAAGATCAAACAGGACAAGCCCAAGATGATAATTTTGCTGGCCCCAAATTGGCCTCGACAATTTTGGTACCCAACTCTGAAAAACCTTTGTGTGGAGCCCCCTTGGGTATTACCACAGACTCCAAACCTTCTGTCCCAGCACCAGGGTCAGGTTCTGCACTCCCATGTCAAAACTCTCAGCCTGGCGGCCTGGTTAATCCAAGGTCTTTGATTCAATCTCTCCTACCCAAGCAGGTTATGGATGCCATTTTAGAAGCCAGACGTCCTAGCACTAGAAAATCTTATGCAGGAAAATGGAAAAGATTTTGCTCCTGGATGCAGGCTCAGGATTCAGATCCTCTTATTCCTAACATTCCTCTGATTTTACTTTACCTGACAGACCTCTTACATAAGGGTCTCTCTTTCTCTTCCATAAAGATCCATGCTTCTGCTATTTCTGCTCATTATAATACAGACCCTCCTATCTTTTCCCATCAGCTCATGAGACAGTTTCTCAGAAGAGCTAAGAACTTAAGGCCCCCTAGATCCCCTCCCATTCCTGCTTGGGATCTCAACTATGTTTTGGAAAAACTCACCTTACCTCCTTTTGAGCCTGCTGCCACTTCTGACATCAAGTTTTTATCTTGGAAGACAGCCGTTCTGTTAGCTCTGACCTCTGCCAGGAGAGTTTCGGAGTTGCAAGCTCTCATGGCTGTGGAACCTTATATTATTTTTCATCAAGACAGGGTGTCTTTAAGGACTAATCCTACTTTCATGCCTAAGGTGGTTTCCAAAGTGGCTTTAAATCAAACTATTCACTTGCCAACTTTTTTCCCCAGTCCTCAAAATAAGGGGGAAAGGATCTTGCATTCCTTGGATGTACACAAACAACTACGTTTTTACCTGGACAGAACCAAGGACATCAGGAAATCAGAGCAATTGTTTGTTTCTTATGCTTCAAGTTTCCAAGGTAAAGCCATTTCAAAACGGACCATTTCTAAATGGATTGCTCATGGAATCAGATTTTGTTATTCACACTATGGAAAGCAAATCCCAGGGAGTATAAGGACTCACTCTACCAGAGCTGCTTCCACTTCAGCTGCCCTCCTCAGGGGAGTTCCTACCAAAGACATTTTGGAAGCTGCAACTTGGAGTTCAGTGCATACTTTTTCCAAGCACTACAATCTACCTCTCTACTCTAAGTCTAGGGCAGGCTTTGCTTCTGCTGTCTTGCAGGGCCTTTTAGCCACCCCCTCTTCTTTATGACCACCTCCCTTTTATTTTGCTTTGGGATTCTACCCTACAGTCATGACTGCAACATTGAAACACGATGAACATAGTACAGTTGTGTACACTTACCATAAATGTAGATGTTCGAGTGTCTTCACTGTTGCAGTCTGGGTTTCCCTCCCTCCTGTCCCCTCTTATTTTTTTCCTTTGTGTGGTTCCCTTCTTCACCCTTCTTTTCAGGTTTATTTGCAAAGGGTATGGGATCTTACTCATTTTGGAGCACCTGACATTTGGGGCAAGAAAAACTGGAGAACATGGCGTTGGCTGTCAGCTTTGTACTCCTGGCGCTCTGACGTCAGGGAGCATGGCTGATCAGCCGATGCCGGACCCGGACTTTGGGATTCTGGCCGACCGAGGACTGCCTGCCGGCAGGGGAGAACCCTACAGTCATGACTGCAACAGTGAAGACACTCGACCATCTACATTTATGGTAAGTGTACACAACTGTACTTTCCTAAGTCTCTCATCACACTTTTGGTGTTTAGTGTACTGCCACCTATGTGGTAATTCATGGGTACATGTTTTTCCCAAAAGGGATAACTGTACACTTCTTGGCATTGAGCTTGAGCCCATGGCTCTGGCACCAAGCATCTGTTTCTGTTAGGCCCTTTTGTAGAATATCCACATCATTTGGGGATTCAATACTGCTTGGTGTAACTCATTCTAAGCCTTTTAGTTTAAGCACTTGGGCTTCAGACCAGTTGTTTTACATTAAGAAGGTTTGTGGTCTGCACTGTAGTGGCAGGACAGGTAGCTTACATCCTTCTAAGTTGGGAACTGCTGATTGAGGGCTCAGTGTCTGTTGTTCTAAAAGTGTATTAATTCTGATTTAAGCACTTGGGCTTCAGGCCAGTTATTTTACATTAAGAGGGTTTGTGGTCTGCACTCTTGTGGGAGGAGAGGCTGGATTCTGCCCTTCTGAGCTGGGAATTTCTGGTTAAAGGCTTATAGTGCCTGCATATTTGAACTGCTTCTTACTGAAACTAGTACACCTTGTTTGCTGTAGCATAGACTAGATCCAGGCCTGTTGAATCTAGCTTTGTTTGTTTAACTTGAGCACTAATCCAGGCATTCTTTGAAGTATTCAATTGTATTTATTACTGCTTGGTAGTAACTTGATTGAAGTGTAGCTATCATTCTAAGTCTTTTGGATTAAGCACTTGGGCTTCAGACCAGTTGTTTTACATTAGGAAGGTTTATGGCCTGCACTGTGGTAGCAGGACCAGGTAGCTTACATCCTTCTAAATTGGGAACTGCTGATTGAGGGCTCAGTGTCTGTTATTCTAAAAGTGTATTAGTTCTGGTTTAAGCACTTGGGCTTCAGGCCAGTTATTTTACATTAAGAAGGTTCGTGGTCTGCACTCTTGTGGGAGGAGAGGCTGGACTCTGCCCTTCTGAGCTGGGAATTTCTGGTTAAAGGCTTATAGTGCCTGCATATTTGAACTGCTTCTTACTGAAATTGGTACACCTTGATGTTCATCGTGTTTCACTGTTGCAGTCATAACTGTAGGGTGCTCCTGCCGGCAGGCAGCCCGAGGTCGGCCAGAATCCCAAAGTCTGGGTCCGGCGTCGGCTGTTCAAGCCAGTACCCTGACGTCAGTACGCTCTGGTACATAGCCCTCAGCCGACGCCATCTTCTCCAGTCTTTCTTGCCATGCGGTGGAAAGCAGCTCGCAAGTCGTTGGTTGGCGATTTTCGAATAGCGTTTTTGGTTGTTGTCGGTCCGAAGTTCTTACTTCTCTTCTCAAAGCTAAGTACCCCGTTGGGGAATCTTTTTCTTGTTCCTCCGATGTCAGAAAAAGTTAATAATTGTATTACTTGTGGAAAACAAATACCTCATAAAGATTTCCACTCTTACTGTCTACCTTGCTTAGGCCCTGACCACGTTTCTTGTTGTCGGTTCTGTGCCAGGTTTAATTCTCGTACTATCAAACGCAGGTACGACTGGGCTCTGAATTACTTTGGCAGACGCTTCAATTATAGAATGTCGTCGGATACTACCAGAATTCAAAAGAAGCGCAAAGACAAGGACAGGCCTCCGAGGTCCAAACAGGACTCGTTGCAGCTGGAGCCGGCGTCCGGTTCGGCTGTTGTCAGTGAGGCGCTTTTGCAGCCCCTGTCGTCTGCCACTTCTGAACCGATGGCCGATACGGACTCCCATGGGGAGCCATCAAGGCCTTCTATTTTATCTGCTGCAGGACCTTCGGACATCGCTCCCTCGGATGGGTCCGGAACCGCTGTGCAGGTACCGGCTTCTGAGGGGGTATTCAGGCCTACTCACATCACTATTTCAAAGGCAAAGACTCCTGTTAAGTCTAAAGCTCCTGCTCAAGCTACTTCTGAATCTACTCCCAGGACACAGAAGCAATTGTTGAGGATGGCTGAAGATTTGCTTACTATGATTAGGGGTTCTCACCCCCCCCCCCCCTGAGAAAAGGCCTCGACAGGATGTTCCTATGGATTCCTCTGACCAGGCTTCTATATCTTCTGTCTCTTCCTCTGATCAGGAATATTCTTTTCCTCCTCATGAGGATTCGGATGCTGAGGACTCCTTGCCCTCTGCCTCTCCGCCTGAAGATTTTTCTTTTGTGGAAACCTTACATGAGATGAGGGAACATTTTCATTGGGAAGGTCAGGATTATTCTGCTTCCAAGAAGAGGCTTAGAGAATTCCTTCTTCTTCCTCAACATAGGCCTTTGGCTATCCCTCCTGTTCTTGACATTGTGGATGATGCTTTTTCCAAGGCTAATTTGAATCCTGATTCCATGCCTCCTGCTCCCTCTAAGCCTGATAGGTTTTATAGGGTTCCTGAGTCTCATTTGTTCTTATTTAAGAATCCTTCTGCAGATCCTGAAACTATTTCTCAGGGTTCTAAGGCTGCTAAAGTTGCTACTTCTAAGAATCTTATTCCCTCTGAGAAGAATTCTCGTGCCTTAGACAGGTGGGGCAAAAAGGTATATACTTCTGCTACCCTTTCTGTTAGGGCTTTAAATTGCCAGTTTCATATGTTTAAGTATCAGCAATTTCTTTTGTCTGTTTTAAAGCAAAAGCTTGCTTCCCTTCCTGCATCTGCAGAAGTTAAGGAACTACAGGATGCAGGATGTATTGCATGCAACTGAACAACTGCACAAACATAGCTTGCATTGTGGTTTTGATGCTTTGGATGCTTCTTGCAGGGCCGCAGCCTCTGGTACTGTTATCAGGAGACATGCTTGGCTTCGTGAGCAAAGTTTACCTGAACAGGTTAAGGCAAAATTATTAGATGCCCCTGTTCAGCATGATGTTCTTTTTGGATCTAAGGCTGAGGAGGTTATTAAAAAGATGGAAGAAAAGGCAAAATCTATGCAAACTGTAAAAGATTTCTTGCAAGTTCAGCCTCCTAGATTTTCCAGGAATTGGCCCTCCAAAAATTGGTCCTTTCCCACATCTGACAGGCCTCAAAGGGGAAGATAAAGACGCTCCAGAGGTCGTGGCCAAACTCAGGCCTCCTACAGATCAAGACAATGGACTGCTTCTTCACCTAGAAGGGGAGAAGACAGATCCCAATCTCAAAGAAAGCAAACTCGATGACTCTCTCGGTTGGGCTACAGGACCTCTTTACCTGGATGCCCCTCTCGGAGGAAAACTTTCTCTTTTTTACAGAAATTGGACTCATATTACCCAGGACAAATGGGTATTGGACGTGATTTTACAAGGCTACAAATTCCACTTTCATACCTTGCCAAGGGCTTTCGGTTGGCCAGATCTGCCAAAACATCAATGGTCAGAGGCCTTAAATCAAGTGGATGCTTTTCTGGCCATGAGAGCCATAGAGCCTGTTCCACTCTCAGAGATGGGAAAAGGTTTTTATTCAAGACTGTTTCTGGTTCCAAGAAAACAAAGCTCATGGAGACCTATTCTAGACCTTTCTGTGTTAAACACCTTTTTGGAAATTCCAAAATTCAAGATGCTTACTCTACAGCAGCTGATTCCAATGCTCTCTCAGGACGCCTGGATGGTGACATTGGACCTAAAGGAAGCTTATTTACACATTCCCATCAGGCAGGAACGCAGGAAATTCCTCAGGTTCAAGGCAGGTTCGAGGCACTTTCAATTCTCTGTACTGCCGTTTGGTTTGTCTACTGCGCCCAGAGACTTTACCAAGTGCCTGGCACCAGTAGTGGCTTATTGCAGACTCCAGGGGATTCAGATTTACCCCTATTTGGACGACTGCCTTATTCAGGCAGACAGCAAGGATCTTTTACTTCAACATCTGGATTTTGTTCAACGTCTTCTCCTCCTACTGGGATTTTCAGTGAACACAAAAAAGTCACATTTGATCCCTTCTCAACAAATGGTATTTCTGGGAGCCCTCTTAAATACAACCTTACAAAGGGCCTTCCTCACTACAGAAAAACAAATACAGCTGGCTTCAATTTTCAAAACTTTGGAAACTCTACCTCAGCTCACTGCAAGGAAATTCCTGCAGGCACTGGGCTACATGGCTTCCTGCATTCTGTTGATTCCAAATGCAAGGCTTCATATGAGAAAGCTTCAATGGTATCTGAAAAGTGTATGGTCACAGCATTACCACGATCTGGACACTCTGATTCCTCTGATCCCCTGCCTCCAGAAGGAGTTCCTTTGGTGGTCCAGGGTGTGTGCTTTAAACGAAGGAAAGCCTTTCCGTCTTCCTCAACCTTCTCAAATCATAACCACGGGCCTCGGATTATGCTTGGGGAGCACATTTTCTAGGCAATTGCCAGCAGGGAACCTGGACAAAGGATCATCTTCACTGGCACATCAATCTGAAGGAAATGTTGCCAGTTCAAAATGCTCTTCTAGCCTTCAAGAACCTTTTGCATCCAGGGCCTCTTTTGATTTACACAGACAACACCACAGTCATGTGGTACATAAACAAGCAGGGGGGTTCTCATTTGTACCCCCTTTGCAGACTAGCTATGGCTTTATGGGACACAGCTCTAAATCTGAATCTACATCTCCAGGCCCAATTCATTCCAGGAGAACAGAATCTCTTAGCAGACAGCCTGAGCAGGTACATTTTAAATCCTCTCGAATGGATGCTAGACACCAACTTATTCAACAGGATTACTGCAGTTTGGGGATGCCCCCAGATAGATCTGTTTGCATCCCATCTCAATCATCAGCTGCCTCTCTTTTGCACCAGGTCATTCCACAAAACAGCTTGGAAAGTGGATGCCCTGTCCTTCAGCTGGAGAAACCTTTCGGGATATGCCTTCCCTCCTCTTCCTCTACTTCCTCTGGTATTACTAAAGATAAAACAGGACAAGCCCAAGTTCCTCATCTTGATTGCTCCAAATTGGCCTCGACAGTTTTGGTATCCAACTTTAAAGCACCTATTCTTGGAGCCTCCTTGGATTCTCCCTCTGAACCCTTCTCTTCTGTCCCAGCATCAGGGTCAGTTGCTACATTCCAATCTCAAGACCCTTTGCCTGGCAGCTTGGCTCTTCAAAGGAATTTGATTTCTTCTAGTCTTCCCAAACAAGTTTTGGATGTTCTTTTGGAAGCTAGACGGCCTAGCACTAGGAAATCCTATGCCTCTAAATGGAAGAGATTTTGCATTTGGATGCAGGACCGAGGCTTGGACCCTCTGGTACCTGATCTCTCTTCTATTTTGCTTTACCTTCGGATCTTTTGTCTAATGGACTTTCCTTTTCTTCCATTAAGATTCATGCTTCTGCTATTTCTGCTCATTTCAATACTGATCCCCCTGTTTTTTCTCATCCTTTGGTGAGACAATTCTTGAGAGGGGCTAAGAATTTAAGGCCTCCCAGGACCCCTCCTGTTCCTTCTTGGGATCTTAATTATGTTTTAGAAAAACTTACTTTGCCTCCTTTTGAGCCTGCTGCATCTTCAGATATTAAGTTTTTATCTTGGAAGACAGTTCTTTTGTTAGCTTTGACTTCTGCCAGAAGGGTCTCAGAGTTGCAAGCTCTCATGGCTGTGGAACCATACCTTATTTTCCACCAGGACAGAGTATCCTTGAGGACCAATCCTACTTTCATGCCTAAGGTGATTTGAAAGTGGCTTTGAATCAAACAATTCACCTTCCTACCTTCTTTCCTAATCCTCAGAATAAAGGGAAAGGATTTTGCATTCCTTGGGCGTGCACAGACAGTTACGATTTTATTTGGACAAGACTAAAGAGTTCAGAAAATCTAACCAATTGTTTGTTTCTTTTGCCTCCAGTTCTCTTGGAAGGCTATTTCCAAACAAACTATTTCCAAATGGATTTCTTATGGAATAAGATTTTGTTACACTCATCATGGGAAACAGTTTCCAGGTACTGTGAGAAGTCATTCTACTAGAGCAGCTGCTACTTCTACAGCTTTTCTCAGGGGAGTTCCTACCAAGGATAACTTGGAAGCTGCCACTTGGAGTTCTGTGCATACTTTTTCCAAGCACTACAATCTCCCTTTGTATTCTAAGACCAGGGCAGGCTTTGCCTCTGCTGTTTTGCAGAGTCTTCTTGCTGCCCCTTCTTCTGTCTAAACCTCCTCCCTTTTTTCACTGCTTTGGGATTCCACCCTACACTTATGACTGCAACACTGAAACACGATGAAGATAATACAGTTGTGTACACCTACCATAGAGGTAGATGTTCGAGTGTCTTCACTGTTGCAGTCGGTGTTTCCCTCCCTCCTATCCCCCCTTTTTCTCTCTTTTGTGGTGTATTTGTGTTTCCTAGTGGGATTCATTTATGATTTATTGGGGACTTCTGACATCTGGGGCAAGAAAGGCTGGAGAAGATGGCGTCGGCTGAGGGCTATGTACCAGAGCATACTGACGTCAGGGTACTGGCTTGTACAGCCGACGCCGGACCCAGACTTTGGGATTCTGGCCGACCTCGGGCTGCCTGCCGGCAGGAGCACCCTACAGTTATGACTGCAACAGTGAAGACACTCGAACATCTACATTTATGGTAGGTGTACACAACTGTACTTTTGCTGTAGCATAGACTAGATCCAGGCCTGCTGAATCTAGATTTGTTTGTATGCTTCTTGTTTGTATGCTTCTTGTTTGTTTGCTTGTTATTTTCCTGAAACGCTAATTCCACCTAAAACGTGGCTTTTCAGCACTTCTGTGGATCCCTAGTGATATCTGCATTGCTTACTGTACTTATTTCCTTGTTTCACTTGAATGAAAGTTACTGTTTGTCGTTTTTGCATTTAAGTTACCTGTAGCACATTGCATTTAAGTTACCTGGCACTTGCTCACTAAAGCAATTATATAAGTCAGCACTAAAAAATTAAAAGCACTACACCCTCACAAACTCCCCTTGAGTACCTTGTTCCCCATTGGCCCTTTTTTTTCAATTATAAAGGAATTCCCAATACTATTCTAGCATGTCCAAAGGTCAGTTGTCAATCTCCACTCCGGTCCAGCTAGTGAATCTGGGAATCTTGAGGCAATGTTACAACTGCCTCGTACACAGACAACTCTCTCCTCCTCCCAACAAATTCCACCACATGTGAGAGATGCAACCATATAACCAAACTGGAGGCTAAGCTCTCACAACTCAGTATTGGCGTAACCAGTCAGGAGGAAAAGGAAACCACACTCACTACAATTCCAGTCTCACATAGACCTACCATGACAGCAAACCAAACACATAAACACACAAAAACATACTCAGAGGCTCTAAATAAAAATCTGCCTAAGCATCAGAGGACCTCCAAAGCAGACACCCAAGCAACCGCTACCCCAAAACAAAACGCATGCAACACATAGCTCACAAAGCCAGTGTGCCGAACAGTCTCAGCCCTTAAGGCTAAACAACACACCTGATGCACTTGTAATAGGTGACTCTATCGTTAGGCACACTGACGTCCCGCTCACCAGGCTGAACAAGGAGAAGGTCACGGTGAGCTGCCTGTCTGGCGCTAGGATCCGCCACATAACACAAGCACTCAGGTCACTCCAAGGCAAGTATAAATATGACTCAGTCATTGTCCATGCTGGTGTGAATGACCTGACGTACCTCCCTGGACTACATGAAAAGAGACACAGAGGAGCTCTCTGAGCATGTAGCCCAGGCCGGTATGACCCTGACCTTGAGTAGCATCTTACCTTCACCAAGAATGATGCCACAATATGAAGACAAGATGATCAATTTCAACAATTGGCTTAAGTGTTGGTGTCATTCAAAGGGGATCCAATGCCTGTCATCCTGGGATGACGTGCTCGACAAGCCACGATGCTTCGATAGGGACGGCTTGCACCTATCACCCCTGGGCTTTCGGATATTAGCAAAGGCTCTTGCTACCCCCATAGTGCCTTTTTTAGGCAAGGCTCAAAAGACAAACCCACCTCCATAGGTATCACAAGGGATAAGAAACTGAGTAGTGCTACTCAATGCCAGAAGTCTAAACCTCAAGATGCATGAACTCGAAACTCTCCTTAGCATGGAGAACATCGATATCTGTGCAGTAACAGAAACCTGGTTCAAGGCTCCCGAGAGCACCCCAGCACTACCAGGTCATACCTCATACCATGCTTTTCGGCCCCAAAACTTGGACCAAGCCACAAAAGGAGGGGGAGTATCAGTATTTGTCAAAGATACCCACACCTCCAGGTTGGTGGCACAGCACGAAGCATCAGAGACTATCCATGTGCAACTAACAGTGGGTAAAACTGCCCTCCAGTTTACAGCCTGCTACAGACCACCCTCCCAAACCCAGGAACTCCTCTCGGCCTTCCTGAGAACACTAGAAAATATGAAGGTCTCTCCAAACACCATTATGTTGGGTGACTTCAACTACCCAAACATAGACTGGGAGCATTACTCTAGCTCCAACACCCTAGCCCAAAGGTTCCTAGAATTTATAAACTCAAATGCTATGGAACAACTTGTTACCACTCCCACAAGAGGGGAAAACATACTGGACCTGATCATCACCAACATGGGGACTCTATGCTCCAGACCAGAAGTGTATCCCTCACTGGTAAGATCAGACCATAAACTAATCTCACTGGATATTCACATCCCGACCCCACCCCCTGCCCAGAAAACCACAGTGAAAAACTTATCTAAAGCAAATTTCACACTCCTTAAAACCGAGGTGGAATCCTTCAAAGCCCCGGGCCTGTGGAAAATAGCCCAGACCACAGAATCCTTTATAAGCATTCTATGAACACCTTCAGGAATGCATGGATCATGCAATCCCAAATAAAACCAAGACCCAATCCTCCAAAGGCAGGCGTCCTGTCTGGTGGACCCCAACCATAAACAAACTATACAATAGAAGGAGGAAGCTACTACATGATAGAGCAAAATCCCAAAAAGGGAAGGCATCTCTGATCAGTATTAGCAAAAAACTACGGGCACTCATAAAATTGTCTAAGGCCAGCTTTGAGAGAAAAATTGCACAGGAGACTAAGGATAATCACAAGGCTTTCTTTAGTTATGTTAGGAACCTGGGTGGGAATTCCCAGATATGCTCAGAATTAATCCAAAATGACCAAAAATACACCGAACCCACAGACATTGCCAATATCCTAGCTGACAGGTTCAGCGCAACCCCCCCCCCCACCAAAAGGGCAAATATCTATCCCAGCAGAGTGCTGCCCCCCTGACATCTCAGATGCTCAGGTAAGAGCCGCCCTCTCCAAAGCAAAAAACACAGCATCAATGGGATCAGACGGTGTCCCGGGCTGCGTCCTACATGAACTCCAAGAAGAGCTAAACCCAAACATAAAACTACTGTTCAATCTCAGCCTTACTACAGGATATGTACCCAAAGAGTGGAGTCCAGCAACGGTGGTCCCTCTCCTCAAAGGTGGTGCCTCAACGGATCCTGGAAACTATCGCCCCATAAGCCTGACTAGCTTGGTCTGCAAAGCTATGGAAAGGATCATCATGGACCTTATAAATACAGATATTGGGGACTTACAGACACTGGATCCTACCCAGTTTGTCTTTAAGGGCAGATCCTGCCTCTTAAACCTGGTCGATTTCTTTGAAACAGTCACCAAGGCCATTGACGAGGGGAAGGTGGTCCACACAGCCTACCTGGACCTCACAAAAGCCTTCGATACAGTATCCCACTCGGGCATTATAGATAAGCTCACTAGCTTAAATATAAACCCCTATGTCACTAGATGGGGTTGCAAACTGGCTCAAGGACAGAACCCACATGGTTAGAATTGCTGGAGTCATGTCACACTCCAAACCAGTTACAAGTGGCGTCCCACAAGGTTCAGTCCTGGGACCTCTCTTGTTCGGTATATATTTCTCAGAGGTACAGGCCAACACGGAAGGACTGTGGCTGACCAAGTTCGCAGATGACTGCAAACTGGGAGCCATAATCGACTCTCCAGCTGACACAAGCATCCTCCAAAAGGGCCTCATAGAAACAGACAACTGGTGCCAGAGCCATGGCCTCAAGCTAAACGCCAAAAAGTGTATAGTCATCCCCTTTGGCAAAAACAAAGTGCCCACAAATTACCACATAAGTGGTAATCCATTAAGTACGAAAGAAGTAATTAGGGACCTGGGGACCCAAGTTGATAGCAGTCTCTCATTTGACAACCACGTGGCTAAAGTGGTTAGAAAAACATTTTATATAGCCCACCTAATTATGAAGGGATTCACATCTAGATCAGGGGAGGTCATCGTGCCTCTTTACTCATCCCTCATCAGGCCCATAATTGAGTATAATGCCCCTTTTGGGATGTACCTTACCAGACACCTGCAACAACTGAAAAGACCCCAAAAGTACCTCACCAAGAGGATCAAAGGGCTCAAACAGATGCCATATGCTGCCCGGTTAAAGAAACTCCAGCTCTACTCAGTGGCATACTGCCTGCTCAGAGGCGATCTGTGCCTGACGTATAAAGCCATGTCCAAGCCGGAATTAATGGACATGCTGCACCTCAGAAAATCCAAATCCCATCGTGCTACGCGCTTGAGAGACTTGAACCTCAGCACTGAAATAAATAGGACATGCTGGAGGGACAGATTCATAACCCAGAGGCTCCCTTCACTCCTGAATAAAATCCCAGTCCAGGTTAGGCAGAGTCCCTCATTGACTCTCTTCAAGAGGAATCTTGATGAGTGGATGGGGGGGATCATAGGTTTACCCCGGGTATCACTTCTGAGTCACTGTTAGACAGAGGCACAGTATACTAACCTCGAAAAAGGGCATAGCAAAATTGATTTAAAATGGGTGGCGAAAGCCAAATACACTCTGGCTAGGCTTATAAATGCCCTAGGGCGGATAGCCTAGTATGAACCTATGAACCTGTGAATAATGGCTCCCAGTTTGCAGTCATCTGCATATTGTTAGCCGGAGTCCCTTAGTGTTGGCCTGTACTTCAGAGAAGTAGATGCCAAATAAGAGCGGTCCCAGGACTGAACCCTAAGGTACTCCACTTGTCTGGAGCTGGAGTTTTAGTTGGCTACTTTTACAGTGTGGGTTCTGTCAGTAACCCATTTGGCAACGCATCGAGTGGCATAGGGATTTATGCCCAGTGTAGTAAGTTTATCTATGATTCCAGAGTGGGGGATGGTGTCAAAGGCCTTGGTGAGGTCCAGATAGGATGTGTGGACCACCTTACCCTTGTCCACGGCTCTGGAGACTGATTCAAAGAAGTCAGTCAGGTTCAGGAGACACGATCGGCCCTTCACGAACCCAAACTGGGTGGGGTCCAGTGTTTGAAGGTTGCCAATGTCTTTGTTTATAAGTTCCATGATAATACGTTCCATGGCCTTGCAGATCAGGCTCGTCTGACTGATGGGACTGTAGTTCCCAGGATCCAAGGTGGATTCCCCCCTTGTGGAGTGGGATAACCGTAGCTGTGCGCTACTCAATGGGCACTAAGCCTGAGGTGAGGCTATGATTAAACATGACACTTAGGTGAGGTGCCAGTTCATTTTGTAGTTCATGTAGTACACAGCCCGGGATGTTGTCTGGTCCCATGGATGCTGTATTCTTAGCTTTGAAAAGTGCGTTTTTTTACCTGTGTGGCTGTGATTACTGGAATTTGGCAATCTTTCGGTATTGAGATGGGCCCTTTAGGGGGGGTGAGAGGGGGTGAATTTGGCACTGAATCGATCTGCCAGGATATTGGCAATGTCCTTGGGTTCAGTATATTTAATGCCATTCTGTTGTAGTTCAGAGCAGATCTGACCATTGCCATTTTGTTTCTTGACATAGCTATAGAATGCCTTGTGGTTGTCTTTGGAATCTTTGGCAATTTTATTTTCATAACTAGCTTTGGTGGATTTTGAGGGATCTCAGCTTCTTACTGAGGCTGGTAATGGAGTTTTTTTCATCCTGGGATTTTCCAAGTTTCTGCAACAGTTTCTTCTGTTGTATAGTTTGTTTATGACAGGGGACCACCAGATTGGCTTCCTTTTTTTGGAGGAGAGCATCTTGGTTCTATTTGGGATGGCACAATTCATGCATGAGTGGATGTGCTCGTACAGTGCTTTAGTGTAGGATTCGGCAGTCGAACTTTCAGTTCCTGTCTGCATGGTTGTCGTGAAGTTTGTCACTTCTGACTTGAGTAGCATGAAGTTGGCCTTGGCAATTTTTTTGACAGATGTTTCCTTACAGGGGGGGTGGGGGTGGGATGTGGATATCTAAGGTGATTAGCTTATGGTCAGACCTAAGCAACGAGGGGGTGACCACTGTTGTGGAGCATTGATTTCCCATGTTGGTAGTGAGCAGGTCCAGGATGTTGGACCCCTGGTGGGACTATGGATTAGTTGATCCAGGGCGTTGGAATTTATGAATTCCAAGAACCATTGGGCAAAGGTGTTGATACACGAGTAGTTTTCCCAGTTAAGGGCTGGGTAGTTGAAATCACTCAGTATTAGGGTGTTTGGTTGTATCTTAATATTTTCCAGTATGTTTAGAAAGGTGTAATGAGAATCTTAGGGCATGGTGGGGGATCTGTAGCAAGCTACAATTTGGATTGCAGTATTACCTAGTGTTAGTTGCACCCGGAGAATTTCGGATGCATTGTGTTGGGCAAATAGCCTGGAGGTGTAAATATCCTTGGTGAATATGGACACTCCTCCACCTTAAGTGTTTCGGTCCTGGTTTGGTGGCCGAAAAGTGTACTAAGAGTTTAGCCCGGTATTACAGGGTTGCTCTCTGGAGTCTTGAACCAGGTCTCAGTTACTGCACAGATATCGATGGTTTCCATTTTTAGGAGTGCCTCGAGGAAGTGCATTTTCAGGTTTAGACTTCTAGCATTGAGTAGCATTACCTTCAGATTTTGCATACTTGTACCTGTTACGGTGGTGGTTTTGTCCTTTGAGCGTTGCCTAAAAAAGGCACTATACGGGTGGCAAGAGTCTTAGCCAGTAACCTGAATCCCAGGGGTGACATGTGCAGACCATCTCTGGCAAAGCATTGTGGTTTGTTGATCATGTCATCCCGGGCATAAAGATACTGGATCCTTTTTGAATGACACCACAAGCTTAGCCAATTGTTGAAGTCAATCATTTTGTTCTTATACTATGGTATCATTCTGGGCAAAGGCAGGATGTTACTCAGGGCTAGTGTCGTACCTGCCTGGGCAACATGGTCCGAGAGCTCTTCCATGTCTCTCTTCATGTAGTCCAGGGATGTACATCTTCAGTCCATTCACTCCAGCATGGACAATGATAGAGTCGTATTTGTACTTGTTGTGGAGTGACTTGAGTGCATGCGCTATGTGGCTCATCCTGGCACCCGACAGACAGCTGACTGTAATTTTCTCCTTGTTCAGCCTGGGGAGTGGGACATCAGTGTGCATGAATATAGAGTCACCTATGACTAAAGTGTTAGGTACATCCTCTTGCCTTAGGGGCTGTTGTTGGGTGGCACATTGGTTTTGTGAGCTATGTGGTTTTAGTGTTGCTATGTGTGGGTGTTGGTGGTGAGGGTTTTGAAGGGCTATGTGTTGCTTCAGGTGTAGTGCTGGTGTTCACCTTCTAGATTGTCTAGCACAATCTTGGCTGGAGAAAGCTTTGCTGCCAGTTTGGCTATGTAAGTGCATCTCTCACAGGTTGTACTGTTGGGTGGTAGGGGGAGAGGGTTGTCTGTGTACGAGGCAGTTGCTGCATTTCCTCAGTATGCCCAGATTCACCAGGTGGACAGGAGAAATCACCGTAAGCTGACCCTTGGATATGCCTGGTTTAGGTGCCTTTTGTAAAGTGTAAGAGCTGTTTTCCCTTAACTTGACAAGGTACTTTGCAATTATAGGCTTAGTGCCTACGTTTATTTTCTCCTTATTAACAAGGAGAGTTGAGTGTTTCTATCAGTTTAATGCTTCCTAGTGCTTTCCAGCAGGTTTTAGAGAAGGTGCTAGTCACAGGAACTCCAACCAGAAAGAGTCAGGAATCAGTGCACTCTGCTCCTACTCTCAGCAGGATCAGAATAGAAGCACAGATTCCAAGCTATCACCTATAAAGCAGTTAAGCATTTCAGCAGTCTCCAGGAAAATAGTGCAACTGCACCCAATCTCTCACCAGGAGGAAACAGAAGCACTAATCCCAAGATAACTACTGAGAGGCAGAATGTGGGCTGTCCAATAACTGCTGATCTTGCAGTAGATGCTTAAAGGTATGAAGAAAAAATGGTTTATCCTAAACACTGCAGTGTGCACTAGAGGAATTAGATGCGAAAGTAGGTAACTTAAGATGTGAAGTTGTTCAGTCTCGCCGTTCATTCTTTATTGATGGGTTCGGAGCCGATCCCTCGGCTCCGATATGGCCAATTGTAAAGCTCGAGGTCTTCAAATAGTTGGAGGCCAAGTCCCTATCCCATGATGCACCTGTGAATTACCTCAGATCTACTTTGCTGCTGCAACAGATCGGAGGTTCTGATTTAGCTTGGGCCAGATAAGCAAAATTTTCATTAAAAATTTTCTCAGTTTTTTGGTAGCTAGTATAGTAGTTGGCATTGTTTATAAATGTCTTATAGCTTTCAGTGCATTTTCCCTTCCCATTTACTGTGTTTTCTTATAATTCTAGTTGGCCTTTTTTAGGCCTAGTTAGTAGTAGTACTTTCTAGGTGTTGTCTAGCCCTTGAGTTTTTACATAAGGCTTTGTACAGTAAACCTTAGTTATATAGCTAGGTTATTGCCTTGCTGTGTTATTTAGTGATCTTTGTCACATTTTCTTAGATAGTTATATTTATCAGAGCTCTGTGTGGTCTGTCTAGCTTTCTGTATTTTAGATGAGGCTTAGTCGTTTTCTTATTTAGATAAGGTTGTTTATCTGCAGCTATCTGTTTTTTTGCATAGTCTGCTTGTGCGGCATTACATTGTGTGTGTGTGTGTGTGTGCGTGCATGAATGTTTAGCCTGCTTTTATTAAGGCGTGCCTTTACTTTTCTGTTGAGAAAATTTACTGTTGTAGTTTTTTGTGTGGTAACAGTAAACAATATCTTTACTATGGCTGATCAAGATAAGCACCCCAAGTCTGGGTTCAAAAAGAGCCCAAAGTGTGGCCAGAAAATGTCAGTCACAGACAGCCATGTTAACTGGGGCTCTGCATTTGCAAGACAATTGTGCCATTTCTCATTCCTTCTCCTCTAGGGTCCCACAGGAAAGGACGAGGAAACTGATAGAGGCTTGTTGAAGCCTTCTTTTCAGGAAGCTGTGAGTGACCAGGATGGCTCCAGTAGGTCCTCAGTCTTCCAAGACATCAGACTCAATCAAATCAAAGAAATCATCGACTTCGGCTCCACTGCCCTAGGAGCCGGTCCCCAGTCTTGTAGCCAGTCTCTGAAGTGCCAAAGAGTCCTATTCTTCAGTCGCTACCAGCTTTGGTATGGTCGTCTCGATCTTTTATTAGCCTGTTGGATCTGGACATGGATCGTGTGGTACAGAAACTGTTGTCACCACCAGCATTAGCCAAAATGTTATCTGCTTCGACCCAAATGGCTTCAGAGCCAAAGACCATTGTACTGACTATTACTATTCCTCCTCTGAGCCATACTGGTCCTTCGGAGCCGGAGGAGGCAGACCTGATGTTACTGGAACCCTTGGAGCCGACGCCTGCTCCAGTGTCTTTGGCTCCATGTACTCTGTCCTCAGTGCCTATCGAGGACTCTAGGAGCGGACACTCGCTGGTCAAGTCCGGGAGAACAGTCGGACCGACTTGTTGTGACCTCGCCTCTCGGGTCCCCTGCTCGGATGAGCTCTGCTCCTACCTCGGGCTCAGAGCCCACTGTTCCTGTGTCATGGGGTGTCTACGGTTTCCTCGGATCCGTCGACTCTGCATCGGAGTAGGGGGTGCTTTCAATGCCATGAGGAGAGTCATGCCTCCTATGACATCCTCTACCTCAGGTCTGCCCTCCTCCTCCCCAAAAGTGCTCGTGTCTGCTTCTGCAATCACACTTCGTGTAGAGACCCAGAGCCTCAAGAAGCCCCAATGGGTGGCTCCTGCTCTTCCAAGACCTCACCAGAGGCCCCCAGTGATGAGGTTTCCAGGAAGAGATTGTGCAAAAGGAAGCACCTAGACTCCCCTCAGGAGTCTCTCACATCGGACACTGACTTAGATGAGTCAGAAGGGTCCCCACGATCCCCCTCTGAGGATATTTCCTTCGCTGAGATACTTGAGATCCTTAGGCAGAGGGGTGATTGGCAGTCCAAAAGCCCTACTGAGGATGAGTCAGTTTTCCTGAAGGCTTTCGGGTCTCAGCCCTCCCCGTCTTGGGTGTCTCCGCCCTTCAATGAGCTGATGCAGCTGGTCTCATGAAGGGTGTGGGAGTCTCTGGATACTATGGAGCCTGTCCCTAGGAGACCTAATAAATTTATTTCTGCACCACTTGACAAAACATTTTTAACTAAAGGTGTTCCGGATGATGCCATGGTGTTGGCGGCGGCCACCAAGAAGGAAATGTCTGAGACTTCCTTGTCTATCCATCCTCCTAACAGAAACTCCAGGATTATGGATAGATATGGGAAGCGCATGTTCAGTTCAGCTATCTTTGCTCTCCGTTCGATGAACTACTTAACCCATTTCACTAGGTTGCAAAGCGATCTCCTTAAGGAGTTGGGAGATGCTCTTCAGGGTACAGTAGCTGCAGGAGCCTCCGACAAAGTTGCTGCCCAGCTTGCTCCCCTAAACTCTATTGTCAACTCATCCATGCGTCTCATATCCTATGCAGCTGATGGAAAGAGTAGGGCAGCGGGTACAGGAATTGCTCTTAGGAGACATTCCTGGATGCGCTTATGTTCCTTCGTGGAGCCTTTCAAGTCATGCTTCGTGAACACTCTCTTTGATGGCTCGTCCCTTTTGGGCCTAAAGTGAAGGAAACCTTAACCAGGTGTGAACAGGACGTAAAGACTCTGTCATCGGGGTCTGTTTTTACACCCCTACCCGACCCTATCCCAAAGGTCAATGGGGAGGAAAAATGTGGTTCTGAAAAGCCCAAGGAGCCTTTCAGGACACACGTGGCGAACCCCCCTCCAGGGGCAGAGGGGGGGGGTAATAATGGAAGACGCCGCCCTCACGGCAGAGGGGTTTTGCAACACCAGGGTGACAGAGATCACTTCTCTGGGAAGCCCTAGCAGCGCTCCTGAGAGGAGGCCCGACTGTTCCTGCTCTGGAGGCAGTTGGGGGTCGCTTGTCTTTGTACCCAGATGCCTGGCTCAGAGTAACAAAAGACAGCTGGGTCCAAAGTATCATTTCCAGAGGGTATTTAATTTCATTCGCCATCCCCCCCATCATAAGAAAAATCCCAGACGTTCCACCCAGTTACAGGGAATAGGCAACTATAGTGGTCCAAACATTGCTAGCAAAAAGAGTCATCCAACCAGTCCCAGCAGACCAAACAAGATCCGGAACTTGAGATTCTTTTTGGTTCCAAAGAAGACGGGGGACTGGAGACTCATATTGGACCTCAGCAGACTGAACCAATACATAAAGAAGGAGAAGTTTCGGATGGTCATGCTTCAGTCTATACTTCCCTTTTAGGGAAAGACAATTGGATGCGCTCAGTAGATCTCAAGGATGCGTACTACCACATAAAAATGGCCAGGCCAGCCAGAGATCACCTGCGCTACCGGCTAGGAGCCAATCATTACCAGTTTCCAGCCCTGCCCTTTGGTCTCATTACAGCCCCCAGAGTGTTCAAATGCATGGCAGGTGGTCATGGCTCACCTGAGGCATCTAGGATTCCAGGTGTTTCTGTACCTAGACTATTGGCTCCTTACTGCCACCACCAGGCATCAACTCATTCAGGCCAGGGTGTCCACTCTGTCAATATGCAATCATCTGGACATTACAATCAACTCAGAAAAATCTGCCTTATCCTCATTGCAGCATATCATTTTTATCAGGACAGAGCTGGACACCACCATAAGACTTCCAATGGAAAGACTCCTTTTCATTCAACAGCATGTCAGCATCCTGTTATCAAAAAGCAAAGCACCAGCATCAGAAGTTCTGAAAGTAATTAGGTATGATGGCAGCAGCATTTCTAGCCATACCACTAGCTCAGATGCATATGCGGGTTCTTCAATGGCTGTTGTTCACTCATTTGTCTTACCAAGAGCTCAAAAGTGTTGCAACCTCTGCGAGTACAGCAGCTGCAAGGTCCCAAGAGAAACAGTAATCCAAACAAAAAACAGGACCAGCATACAAGGCACCTTATTGTAACATAGAATACTTAAAGTATTTTGGTTCTTTTGACAGACTGGTTTCGGCTAATTCAATACAGAGACTTCATCAGTGTAAAAGATTCACACAAAAAAAAAAAAAAAAATCTTTTGCGCTGATGAAGGCTCTGTATTGAATTAGCCGAAACCGGTCTGTCAAAAGAACCAAAGTACTTTAAAAGTATTCTATGTTACAATAAGGTGCCTTGTATGCTGGTCCTTGTTTTTTTGTTTGGCTTACCAAGAGCTCCCCATGAATCACACCATAATGATCACAAATTCTTGCAAGAAGGACCTTCAGTGGTGGTTGACCTCACTTCATGTCACGATAGGGCGCCCATTTGTGCTACCCCCTCCAGCAGCTACTGTGACCATGGATGCTTTCCTGATTGGGGGGGGGGGCATTTTCAGGGAAAGACTGCCCAAGGCACATGGACAGACTAGGATACACATCTGCATATGAATGTCCTAGAGATGAGAGCAGTACTTTTGGCATTGCAGTACTTTCAGTACTCTCTTCCTCTGGGTACAATTGCGATTCAGACAGACAACATATCGGTGGTCTGGTATTTGAGCAAACAAGGAGGAACCAGATCTTTTCCCTTTGTTGAGAGGCTCTAAGAGTTTGGCAGTGGGCTGTTTCAGTACAGGCAGATAAATCAGTTGGCTTGAACGATAGGGTTTCTCTTAAACTGTTCCTGGCAGCCAGAGATTGTCAACATTAGAGATAGTAATGTTGACAACTCCATATAATAAAAACAGATATATGTATAAGTTAACAGTTTATCTTTAGTTTAGTTGATTTTTTGGAGATCGAAAAGAATGTCTATTAATGAATGTTGTCAGTCATCTCTATGCATTTTTTTATGTATATTTTTTATGTAAAGAGAAGTTTATTTATTTTTATGTACATAGAGATTAGTTTTTTTTATTAGTTTTGAGTTTTTACCGATGGTTATATAGAAAGTTTTATAAACATTTTATATTATGCTGTTATTGTTTATATATTTAGCAGCTTATAATTTATATACAGTATAAAAAACAGTCTGTGTTTTTTATACCATATATACATTCTTTGATGTCCTTCATGGATGCATCTGCAGTCATAACAACTGGGTTGTCCTGTCGTCAGGCAGCCCTTCAGTCGGCCGGATTCCAAAGTCCGGGTCCGGCTTCGGCTGATGTCGCACTTCACCCGACGTCATCTCTGTTGGTCTTCGAGTATAAAAGCATCAGCCGACGCCATTTTCTCCAGTCTTTCTTGCCGCGTGGCGCCGGAAGCAGAAGCTGTTCGCAAGTGCCGGTCGGTCGGATCCAGAGATTACTTCTACCGAATACTACTTCGAAGACTTCTAAAGCTAAGTACCCCATTGGGGACTCTTTCTTGCCTCAGCCGATGTCAGAAAAAGTTAATAATTGTTTAACCTGTGGGAAACAAATACCTCATAAAGATTTCCACTCTTACTGCCTGCCTTGCTTAGGCCCAGCCCACGACGTAGCAGCCGTTTCGTCCTGTGCTTCTTTCAACCGACGAACGCTTAGACGTCGGTCGGTGTTTGCAGAACAGTTTTTCGGTTCTGATTTTGCGTACATTATGCCATCGGATCCTCCGACTACGCATTCTGCCAAAAAACGCAAAGAAAAAGACCGACACTCGCGGTCCGCGGTTTCGACCGAAACCATGGTTAAGCAAACCGCGAGTGTCTCGGTTTCGGCCGAAACCGAGAAAACTGATCAAAATACAGCTGAATCTACCTCTACAACTGAGGTCCCTGCTAACACTCTTGAATCGGCCTCAGAAATTTTACCCACTACGGTGCTTACCACTGACTTATCAGACACCATTCCCTTGGATGTCTCTACCCCAGCACGTGGTGCTGCTAGGCCTCCAGCAGCCATGTCCATTAAGGCCTTCGCCAGGGCTAAAGCAGCCAAGACTACTAAAACAGTGCCTGTTAAACCCCCTCAACCAGGCCCTCTTCCAGTTCTCAAATGCTTACTTTGGCAGAAGATTTAATTTCATTAATTAGAGGATCTCAATCTCACCCAGACAGGGCCTCTCAGGCCCCAGAGAAGAGACCTAGGGCAGAGCCCCATGACCCAGTGTCCTCTGATGATTCTGCTGATGAATCAGACATAACTGACCAGCCAGAGGCTCCTTTCTCCAATTTTGAAGATTCTGATGCTGAAGAATCCATTCCAGCTGCTTCCCCACCAGAAGAATTCTCCTTTGGGGAAACCTTGCATGCCATGCGAGAACAGTTCCAATGGCAGCAACAGGATTTTTCAGACTCCAGGAAAAGACTTAGGACCTTTTTGCACCTTCCACAGCACAGGCCCTTAGCTATACCTCCTGTTCTCTCTGTGGTGGATGATGCTTTCAATGATGTCTGTTCCGCTCCAGATTCTTTACCCCTAGCCCCTGCCAAACCAGACAGATTTTACAGGGTGCCAGATACTCATCACCACCTTTACAAGGCCCCTCTTGCAGACCCCGAAACTATTTCCCAGGGTCCCAAGGCAGTAGCCGCGACCATAGCTAAAAACCCTGTTCCTTCTGAAAGGGAAGCAAGGTCATTAGACAGATGGGGTAAAAGGTTTACACTTCAGCCACTCTCTCAGCTAGAGCTTTAAACTGTCAGTTTCACATGATACAATACCAAGAGTTTATGCTTGATCAGTTAACTAAAAAGCTAACCACTGATGAATCTCTTGATAAGAAATATGTATTAGAAATGGTAAATAACATACAGCAAGTTAGTAACCACTCTTTAAAATGTGGCTATGATGCACTGGAGGCTTCATTTAGATCAGCCATGACTGGCACTGTAATTAGAAGGCATGCATGGCTAAAGGAGCAAGCTTTACGGATCATGTTAAATCTAAATTGCTAGATGCTCCTATGGATAAAACAAGTTTGTTTGGTACACCTGCCCAGCAGGTTATGAAGAAAATGGAAGAAAAGGCAAAATCAGTCCAGACAGTTAAAGATTTCTTGCAGGTTCAACCCCCAAGGTTTAGCAGGAACTGGCCTGCCAAAAATTGGTCCTTTCCTGACTCCACAAGACCTCAAAGGGGCAGGAATAGGCATTCCAGAGGCAGAAACCAATCCAGAGGAGGTGCCTACAGAGGGCGACAGTGGCAAGGTAACAACAGAGGCACAGACTCAACACCTGCCACTACATCAACACAGCCACAGTGACTTAATCCTAAACCCGCCTACCAGGGAACAAATAGCAGCTCCTCTAGGCGGAAAGCTAACCTTATTTTCAAAAACTGGCACCACATAACAAAGGACAAGTGGATTTTACGAACCATAGACCAAGGTTACGGTTCCACTTCCACACTTTACCAGACAAAAGAGGAATGCCAAATCTACCTCCAAATCAAAAGACAGAGGCTCTACAACAGATAATGGAGTTAGCAAACATGAGAGCTGTGGAGAAAGTGCCAACAGCAGAGCAAGGAAAGGGTTCTACTCCAGACTATTCCTAGTTCCAAGAAAGGAAAAAGTTGGAGACCAATTCTAGACCTGTCCACCCTGAATACTTACATCATTGTCCCAAAATTCAAAATGCTGACCCTACAGCAACTTCTTCCCATGCTGGGCAAGGAGTGTTGGCTGGTAACTCTAGATCTCAAGGAGGCATACCTGCACGTCCCCATTCGACCAATCTGCAGAAGATACCTCAGATTTCTTGCAGGATCAGAGCACTATCAATTCTCAGCATTGCCCTTTGGCTTATCTACTGCGCCCAGAGTATTCACAAAATGCCTGGCATCAGTAATCGCCCATTGCAGACTACAGGGAATTCAAATTTATCCATACCTGGACGACTGCCTGATACAAGGAGACAACAAAAGCAAGCTGACAACAGATTTACAAAGGGTCATTTACTTGCTTCAAGCACTGGGATACACAGTCAATTTACAAAAGTCAAGACTGATACCATCCCAGACAAGGACTTTCCTGGGAGCGGAATTGGACACAGTAAGACAAATGGCATTCCTAACTACAGAAAAACAAAAAGAACTCCCTCTTTATTTCTTGGCACTAACAAAACTGAACAAGTTAACAGCAAGAAAGGTACTGCAGGCCTTGGGTTTCATGGCATCATGCATAATCTTGGTTCCATTTGCCAGACTACATATGAGAAAACTACAGTGGTACCTAAAGAATTTATGGTCCCAACACAGACACAGCCTAGAAACGGAAATCCCACTAATACCATGCTTAAAACAGGAGTTCCTATGGTGGGCTCAGGCATGCCAGTCAAACCCAGGCCTGCCCTTTCGCAAGGGTCAAGCAAGCCAGACCATCACAACAGATGCTTCAGACCTAGGATGGGGGGCACATATGCTGGACAAATGCGTACAAGGATTGTGGACACAGGACCAACTTCACCTGCACATCAACCTAAAAGAAATGCTGGCAGTAAAACTGGCAATCCAAAAGTTCAGACCATTTCTCAAGGAGGACCACTTGATGATAAGGACAGACAACACCACAGTCATGTGGTACATCAACAAACAGGGAGGCACTCATTCTTACCCCCTATGCAGAATGACTTTGGAGCTGTGGACCCTGGCACTCAGCTACAACATCCAGTTACAGGCAATATTTGTGCCAGGAAAAGAAAACTCTCTAGCAGATATGTTAAGCAGGACCACATCGGATGCCCACGAATGGCAGCTGCACCCGGATATCTTCAAGACCATCTCGAAGAAATGGGGAATGCCTCAGATCTATTCGCATCACCTCTCAATTACCAGCTCAAAAAATTCTGCACAAGGACATTCCACCCACTAGCATGGAAAGTGGACTCGCTCTCCTTCAGCTGGAAAGGCCTAACAGCATATGCATTCCCACCTCTTCCCTTGATACACAAAGTACTACTAAAAATCAAGGAGGAACGTCCAAGGATAATCCTGATAGCTCCAAACTGGCCAAGACAGCATTGGTACCCACTGCTGAGGAGCATGTCTCGGAACAATATGTGGCCAATACCCTGATGCCTTTGATGCTAACTCAGAACAACTTCAGCACCATGCATCCAAACCTAAAACGCTGCAACTGACTGCATGGAACATCACATAGCAGCTGCTAATACAGAACTTTCACAAAGAGTTAAAGACATTATTCTTGAAGCACGCAGGCCTTCAACTAGAAGGAATTATGCTGGGAAATGGAAAAGGTTTGTCATTTGGAGTTCTGAAAGAGGAAAAGATGTATCAAACATAGATATGCCTAACATTCTGGAGTATCTGGCGAACTACTTCATTCAGGCCTGTCCTACTCCTCCATCAAGATTCATGCATCAGCTATTTCAGCAGAATACAGCTTTGATCCACCTGTTTTTCACACCCTTTGCTCAGGCAGTTCCTCAGAGGAATCAAGAATGTAAAACCTCCAAGGAAACCACCATTGCCAGCTTGGGACTTGAACTTTGTGCTAGAAAAATTGACACTATCACCTTTTGAACCAGCAGCAACAGCAGACCTACAACACCTGTCATGGAAAACTGCTTTCCTACTGGCAATTACTTCAGCAAGGAGGGTTTCAGAACTACAGGCCTTAATGGCAGTGCAACCCTTTCTAATCTTCCACCAAGATAGAGTGTCCATGAGGACTAATCCTACATTTATGCCTAAGGTGGTATCCAGAGTGTCTTTAAACCAAGCAATCCACCTACCTACCTTCTTTCCCAACCCACAAAACAGAGGGAAAGAATACTGCATACCTTGGATGTACATAGACAGCTACGCTACTACTTGGACAGAACAAAAATAGCAGAAAGACTGACCAACTTTTCGTAGCCTATGCAACAGGAAGGGAAGGAAAAGCTATTTCCAAACAGACAATCTCCAAATGGATAGGAAATTGCATACGATTCTGTTACTCCTTCCATGGAAAACCAATTCCACAGAACATAAGACCTCATTCTACAAGGGCAACAGCCACTACCACAGCCTTCTTACGAGGAGTGGCTACCAAAGACATTATTGAGGCGGCTACTTGGACCTCCGTGCATACATTTGCCAAGCATTATAATTTACCTCTATATTCCAGATCCCGAGCAGGGTTTGCCACTGCTGTTCTGCAAGGGATCCTAAACACACCATAATCTACTTTTATCCTCCTCCCCTAGTTGGCTATGGTATTCTACCCAGTTGTTATGACTGCAGATGCATCCATGAAGGACATAGTACAGTTTTGTACCTACCATAAATGTAGATGTCCGAATTGGATAACATCTGCAGTCAGGATTACCCTCCCTCCTTCCCCTCTGTGGTACTCCTA
The DNA here is from genome assembly GCF_019279795.1 of Protopterus annectens. Taxonomy (NCBI): domain Eukaryota; kingdom Metazoa; phylum Chordata; order Ceratodontiformes; family Protopteridae; genus Protopterus; species Protopterus annectens. The sequence continues at coordinate 53,805,822 of NC_056741.1, read as the reverse complement.
GGGTGTTTACCCTTCTAATAGCTAGCTAGTGGGGGGATTTCTTTCATGGTGTATTTGTTTGTATTTATGTACATACATGCTTATTTTTGTGTTTACCTCCATCTTTTGGAAACATTGGCATCTATCCAAAATTTTTAGCCTTCTATAGGGCTTCTGGCATCTGGGGCAAGAAACACTGAAGAAAATGGCGTCGGCTGATGCTTTTATACTCGAAGACCAACAGAGATGACGTCGGGTGAAGTGCGACATCAGCCGAAGCCGGACCCGGACTTTGGAATCCGGCCAACTGAAGGGCTGCCTGACGACAGGACAACCCAGTTGTTATGACTGCAGATGCTATCCAATTCGGACATCTACATTTATGGTAGGTACAAAACTGTACTTTTCCATTATATAGCACTAGCACTTTATTAGAAGGGAAACTTCATTAGTAATTTCTCATTGATAACATACTGATTGGCTAGGCTGTTAATGAGTGTAGATTTAAAAGTCAACGTTTGATTTCTTTGATCAACAGTCTGAAGAAGCATTTGTTATAAATGTGAAAGTGCTAACTGTTTTAACGAGATCTGATCACTTTGTTATTTTATATATTGAAGTCTCAATTTTGAGTTCATTAAACTGTTTACTTTTATTTGCCATGGTGTGTCTGAATAGGAATTGTTTGAGTGGGCTGATGTCCTTCAAGGATGCATCTGCAGTCCTAACATATGGGTTGTCCTGCCTCAGGCAGCCCTTCGGTCGGCCGGATTCCAAAGTCTGGGTCTGGCCTCGGCTGATGTTGCACTTCACCCGACGTCATAGCTGCTGTTTATCGGGTATAAAGGCATCAGCCGACACCATTTTCCTCAGTCTTTCTTGCCGCGCGGTGCCCGAAGCAGAAGCTGTTCGCAAGTGCCGGTCGGTCAGATCCAGAGATTTCTACTACCGAAGACTTCTAAAAAGTTAAGTACCCCGTTGGGGACTCTTTCTTGCCTCAGCCGATGTCAGACAAAGTAAATAATTGTTTAACTTGTGGGAAACAAATACCTCATAAGGATTTCCACTCTTACTGCCTTCCTTGCTTAGGCCCAGACCACGACGTATCAGCTTGTCTAGCCTGAGCTTCCTTCAACCGACGGACACTTAGACGTCGGTCGGAGTTTGCAGAGGAGTTTTTTGGTCCCGCTTTTGCATACAAAATGCTGTCGGAGACTCCGACTTCTCAATTAGCTAAAAAGCGCAAGGAAAAGGACCGACATTCGCGCCCCACTGTTTCGGCTGAATCCATGGTTAGGCCAACCGCGAGTGTCTCTGTTTCGGCTGAAACCGAGCCCCCGGTTCTTCCTTCGGCCGAAAGCATGCCTCCGATAGCCGAGGCCTCACAGAGCATGGCTGAATCTGCTACTGAATTTACTGCTACAGAAGCAGGCACCCAGGATTTGTCAGACACTATTCCTTTAGACATATCTACCCCTGCACGTGGGGCTGCTAGACCCCCTGCTTCTATGTCTATCAAGGCTTTTGCCAGGGCTAAAGCAGCTAAATCTTCTAAGGCCTTACCTGCTAAAACTCCTTCACATAGGCCTACCTCTAGTTCCCAAATACTCAGCCTGGCTGAGGATCTCATTTCTTTGATCAGGGGATCCCAACCTCTCCCAGACAGGGCCTCTCAGCCCCCTCCAGATAAGAGGCCTAGGACTGAACCCCCGGAACCTGTCTCTACAGATTATTCCTCAGATGACTCAGACATTTCAGACCCTCACGAAGGCCCATATTCTCCTTATGAGGATTCTGATGCAGAAGACTCCATTCCTTCTGCTTCTCCTCCTGAAGAATTTTCCTTTGGGGAAACCTTGCATGCTATGAGGGAACACTTCCAATGGCAGGGCCAGGATTTTTAAGATTCAAGGAAAAGGCTAAGGACCTTTTTACACTTACCACAGCATAGGCCTTTAGCCATTCCGCCAGTACTAACAGTTGTTGATGATGCATATAATGATGCTTGTACTGCCCCTGATTCTCTTCCTCCGGCCCCTAACAAGCCAGACAGATATTACAGGGTCCCGGACACACACTACCACTTGTATAAGGCTCCTGTTGCAGACCCTGAAACCATTTCACAGGGCCCTAAAGGTGTGGCAACTGCCTCTGCCAAAAACCCTCTTCCCTCTGAAAGGGAATCTAGAGCATTAGAGAGATGGGGTAAAAAGGTTTATACTTCTGCTACTCTTTCGGCCAGGGCCTTGAACTGTCAATTTCACATGATTCAGTACCAGGAATTTTTGTTAGACCAGCTAAATAAAAAAACTGTCTTCTCCTGAACCTATAGACCGCAAGTCCCTTCAGGATTTGGTACATAACTCTCAGCAGGTTAGTAACCATTTCTTAAAATGTGGCTATGATGCACTGGAGGGCTTCCTTTAGATCAGCTATGACTGGAACAGTGATTCGAAGGCATGCCTGGTTAAAAGAACAATCCTTACCAGACCATGTTAAGTCAAAACTCCTAGATGCTCCAATGGAGAAACAAAGTTTGTTTGGCTCCCCTGCACAGGAGGTTCTAAAGAAGGTGGAAGAAAAAGCAAAATCTGTCCAAACAGTCAAGGATTTTTTACAGGTCCAACCTCCGAGATTTAGCAGAAATTGGCCTTCGAAGAATTGGTCCTTTCCAGACAACTCCAGAGCGCAGAGAGGCAGAAATAGACGCCCAAGAGGCAGACGTCAATCTAGGGGTGCCTACAGGGGACGTCAGTGGCAACCTACCAACCAGAGAAGTATTGCCACAGATTCAACTACAACCACTTCCACAGGGCAGACACAATGACTTGGCTCTAGTTCCGCCTACCAGGGAACAACTGGAAGCACCCTTGGGAAAGCTAGCCTTATTTTCCGACAACTGGCATTACATTACAGGAGACAAATGGACTTTACAAACAATAGACAAGGGCTACAGGTTTCACTTCCACACTCTACCAAAAAAGAGAGGAATGCCAAACCTACCACCAAGCCAAAAAACAGACGCTCTAAGACAAATCAACAACTTACCAAGGATGAGAGCTATAGAAGAGGTACCACCTATGGAACAAGGCCAAGGATTTTACTCCAGGCTTTTCCTTGTACCAAGAAAAGAAAATCAATGGAGACCTATTCTAGACTTGTCCGCACTGAACACATACCTCATTGTTCCAAAATTCAAAATGCTGACCCTCCAGCAGCTTCTTCCCATGCTGGGCAAGGAGTCTTGGCTGGTGACTCTAGATCTCAAGGAGGCATACCTGCACGTCCCTATACGACCATATTGCAGAAGACACCTCAGATTTCTTGCATGATCAGAGCATTATCAATTCTCAGCATTGCCTTTTGGCTTATCTACTGCGCCCAGAGTATTCACGAAATGCCTGGCATCAGTAATTGCTCAATGCAGGCTTCAGGGAATTCAAATTTACCCATACCTGGACGACTGCCTAATACAAGCAGACAACAAGGCAAAATTAACAAAAGATTTGGAAAATGTCATACAACTGTTGCAAGCCTTGGGATACACAGTCAACATGCAAAAGTAAAGACTAGTACCATCCCAAAAGATAACATTCTTGGGTGCAGAACTGGATACATCAACTCAGATGGCTTTTCTCACAGAAGAAAAACAAAAGCAACTACCAGTCTACTTCATGACATTAACAACACAAACTCAGCTTACTGCAAGGAAAGTCCTGCAAGCCCTGGGCTACATGGCATCCTGCATAATATTGGTTCCGCATGCCAGGCTGCATATGAGAAAGCTACAATGGTACCTAAGGAATGTATGGTCTCAACACAAGCACAGTCTAGAAGCCCAGATTCCAATAATTCCATGCCTGAAGCAAGAATTCCTGTGGTGGGCTCAGGCCTGTCAGTTGAACAGAGGCTTGCCTTTCCACAAACCTCATCCAAGCCAGACCATCACCACGGATGCCTCAGACCTAGGCTGGGGGGGCACACATGGTGGACAAGTGTATACAAGGCCTATGGACCCAAGACCAGCTGAATCTACACATAAATCTAAAGGAGATGCTGGCAGTGAAACATGCGATCCAGGCATTCAGACCACTCCTTCAACAGGGTCATCTGCTGATAAGGACGGACAATACAACAGTCATGTGGTACATCAACAAACAGGGAGGTACACATTCATATCCTCTATGCCGGATGGCAATGGACCTGTGGAATGTGGCCCTGAATCTCAACATTCAACTTCAGGCCAGATTTGTACCAGGAAAAGAAAATTCTCTAGCAGACACCTTAAGCAGAACTACCACGGATGCTCACGAATGGATGCTGCATCCAGATATCTTCAAAGCCATAACAAAGAAATTGGGGCTACCAGAGATAGACCTGTTCGCCTCCCCACACAACCACCAATTGAAGAAATTCTGCACAAGAGCATACCACCCACTTGCTTGGAGGGTGGACTCCCTTTCCTTCAGCTGGAAAAACCTGACAGCATATGCATTTCCACCTCTTCCCTTGATGTACAAAGTTCTACTGAAGATCAGAGAGGATCAGCCAAGGGTAATCCTGATAGCTCCAGACTGGCCAAGGCAACATTGGTACCCGCTACTGAGAAGCATGTCTCGGACACACGCATGGCCTCTACCTCTATGTCCCTTACTTTTAACACAGGACAACTACAAGATCCTACATCCAAACTTGAAAACACTGCAGCTAGCTGCTTGGAATATTGCATAAAACAAAATAACCCAGGTTTATCTCAGAGGGTTAAGGACATTATCCTGGAAGCACGCAGACCCTCCACAAGGAAGACTTATTCAGCCAAGTGGAAAAGATACCTCATTTGGAGTGCAGCAAAGGGAGAAAATGTCTCATTGGCAAACATAGCACACATCCTGGAATATTTAGCAGAACTGTTCCACAATGGCCTGTCTTACTCCTCCATTAAGATTCATGCATCAGCAATTTCAGCAGAATACAACATGGATCCTCCTGTCTTCTTTCATCCTCTACTCAGGCAGTTCTTGAGAGGAATCAAAAATGTAAAACCTCCAAGGAAACCACCTTTACCTACATGGGATCTCAACTTTGTGCTGGAAAAGTTAACACTTCCCCCTTTTGAACCAGCAGCAACAGCAGAATTACAGTTCTTGTCTTGGAAAACTGCTTTCCTGCTAGCAATCACTTCAGCAAGAAGGGTATCTGAGTTACAGGCATTAATGGCAGTACAACCCTTCCTTATCTTCCATCAGGACAGAGTCTCTCTGAGAACTAACCCTACCTTTATGCCAAAAGTGGTCTCCAGAGTATCATTGAACCAAGCGATTAATTTACCTACATTCTTCCCCAACCCACAGAACAGGGGGGAAAGACTGCTACATACCTTGGATGTGCACAGACAATTACGCTACTATCTGGACAGAACTAAGACCAGCAGAAAAACTGACCAGCTTCTGGTAGCATATGCAACAGGAATGCAAGGAAAAGCAATTTCAAAACAGACAATCTCAAAATGGATAGGAAATTGCATTCAATTTTGCTACTCTTTTCATGGAAAGTTAACTCCTGAAAATATCAGACCTCATTCCACAAGAGCTACAGCCACCACTACAGCTTTCCTACGAGGAGTAGCTACCAAAGACATTTTAGAAGCTGCTACTTGGAGCTCCGTGCATACATTTGCCAAGCATTATAATCTTCCCTTATATTCTAGATCCCGAGCAGGTTTTGCAACTGCTGTTTTGCAAGGGATCTTAACTACACCATCTTTATCTTAGTGCCTCCTCCCCCAATTTGGCTATGGTATTCTACCCATATGTTAGGACTGCAGATGCATCCTTGAAGGACATAGTACAGTTTTGTACCTACCATAAATGTAGATGTCCGATAGGTATGCATCTGCAGTCAGGATTACCCACCCTCCTTCCCCTCTGTGGTATTCCTAGGGTATTTACCCCTCTTTTAGCTAGCTGGGGGAATCTATTATGGTGTATTTGTTTGTATATATGTATATACATGTTAATTTTGTTTGCTCTCTACTGTTTGGAATTATTTGCATTTATCCAAATTTAGCCTTCCTAGAGGGCACCTGGCATCTGGGGCAAGAAACACTGAGGAAAATGGCGTTGGCTGATGCCTTTATACCCAATAAACAGCAGCTATGACGTCAGGTGAAGTGCGACATCAGCCGAGGCCAGACCCAGACTTTGGAATCCGGCCGACCGAAGGGCTGCCTGAGGCAGGACAACCCATATGTTAGGACTGCAGATGCATACCTATCGGACATCTACATTTATGGTAGGTACAAAACTGTACTTTTCCACTCAGCGCTTTCTGTTGGCAACGCATATCCCGGGGAGATCCAACGTGATAGACAAACTGAGCAGGGCAATCCTTTTGCCCCATGAGTGGTCCCTCAAGAAAGAAGTTGCGGACAGAATATTCTGCAGGTGGGGACAGCCTTGCTGCGACCTTTTTGCCAGTCACATGAACACGAAATACAGAAGCTACTTTGCTCCGATTCCCCCTCCAGGAGAAGCCCAAAGGGATGCACTCGTACATGATTGGCCTTCAGGTCTCCTCTATGCATTTCCACCAATCCCGTTGATACCCAAAGTTCTACAGAAAATAAAATCTCTGGGAAGGACTATCATTCTTGTAGTCCCTCACTGGCCTCATCAGATTTGGTTCCCCTTCCTTCGACTTCATCTTGTGGAGGATCCTGGACCCAGTTCCAGACCTTCTGACACATCCGTTGGGGGACCTTCATCCTTTGCAGTCCTTGAAGCTGACAGCTTAGCTGCTCCAGTTCCCATCATAGCCATGTTCCATAATCTTTCCACTGATACAAAACAAATCCTTTTGTCCTCTCATAAATCTTCTACCAGAAAGCTATATCTGAGCAAATGGAAGAAATTTTCTATATGGGCCTCTAAAAATAATAATGATACTTACCAAGCTCCTATGGCTTCCATATTAGAATTCTTGACTATGATTTTCAACAAACGAGCTGCAGCAGCAACAGTTTGGGTTCAATTGGCTGCTATTTCTAATTTTCATCTTGGATTTGAAGGTTTGAATGTCATGTCTCACAAGTTATCCAAAGCATTTACAAAAGGGACTTTTCATATTAGGCCACCTGTGAAATATCCCTATTCTCCATGGAATCTAAATTTTATGCTCTTGCTTATAATTCTTCCGCCATTTGAACCATCTTTATCTTGTGATCTCAAATTTTTGTCTTGGAAGACCATCTTTCTGGTAGCTATCACTTCTGCCCGCAGAGTGTCAGAGCTTCAGGCTTTATCCATCAAGCTTCCCTATTTGATATTTCATGCTGTCAGAGTTTCACTTGAACAAATCCCTCATTCTTGTCCAAAGTTTGCACTGAAACTCATCTCAACCAAGTTATTGATTTGCCAATTATCTTCCCCAATCATTCTAACAATTTAGAGCATATGCTGCACAAACTTGATGTTCACAGCCCGCTCAGATTTTATTTGGATAGAACAGAAGATTTCAGGAAATCAGAACAGCTTTTTGTTTCATTCTCAGACTCCAGAAAAGGGAGACCAGTGGCTAAAACAACTCTGTTTAAGTGGTTATCTGATTGTATCATCTTTGTCTATTCAGCTGCCAATATGCCTTTGCAACACAAGATTAAAGCTCACTCAACCAGAGCAGTTTCTACATCATCTGCCCTTTCTGCCAGACTTCCCATTGATAACATTTGTGCAGCAGCCACTTGGTCAAAACCTCATACCTTTATCCCTCATTACAAAGCTGATAAGGCCTCTAGGGACAGGGTCTCATTTGGACCCACGATCCTGAGAAATGTACTCCCATGAGCCACCCTAGATTGATGGTGCTTGGGAAGCTACCCATCAGTAAAGAATGAACAGCGAGATTGAACAACTTCACAAAGCAGTTATGTACTTACCATAACGTTCCATGTGAGTTGTTCATTTCGCCTTCATTCTTACGTCCCTCCCTCCTACCCCCTCCTGGGCTGATAGATGACAGAGATGCTGGATCCATCCTGGTTACTCAAACCTTCTTTTCCTTTTCTCTAGGAATGTAACAATGACATATGGTATTAGTATATGCAGCAAACAAAATCTGAGGTAATTCACAGGTGCATCATGGGATAGGGACTTGGCCTCAAGCTATTTGAAGACTTCGAGCTTTTCAATTGGCCGTATCAGAGCCGAGGGATTGGCTCTGAACCCATCAGTAAAGAATGAAGGCGAGATGAACAACTCGCATGGAACGTTATGGCAAGTACATAATTTCTTTTTTTACCTGTCTAAAAAGTTAAATTTTAGTGGAGAGTCACTATTTTTAAAACAGCAAGATAGATTGAAAGGGGGTGGTCACTTTTGTATTCTGGTACTGTGGAATACAGTAGGATGGCCAATAAATTTAAATAGTTGAAGGGAAGTGATTTCACAAAATTTTGTGCTTACTCACACAAGCCAGTAAAAGCAGAGAGGGAATGAGATATTGGTCAAATTAACATAAGGAAAGGACAACTCGAAAGACAGTGGTGTTTAAGATTATAACAGTAACTGTGTGGGAAAAATTATTTCTGCCTGACTCAAGAGACAGAGTTGTGGTCCTTTTCAAGTTTTAATATGCAGCTAAAAGCAGAGTACAAGTAAAACCCAAGGTAAAGGAGAGATTTGATTGCCATTTGACGGCCTGTTGACAATCTGATAGGTAGCTGTGGAACCATAAAGAGGGTTGGTTGGTTTAGGTTTGGAAGTGCGGGTTCTTGAAGGAGTTTACGGTGAGTCAGTTTCAAATACCTTGGACATGTCTAGAAAGATAGAGGCTACTAGTTGTCCATCAGTTTTAAGTTGCGTAATAGTGTTGGTGAAAGCGATGAGGGTAGTTGTGGTAGTATGGTTAGGTTGGAAGCCATGTTGGGTGTCTGAGGGAAGGTTATTTTTGAGGAGATGGTTCATGAGTTGTAGGTGTATGCAATTTTCCAGGATTTTTAATAGTGGTGAAAGTGTTGCTGTTTGCTTGTAGTTAGAGTTCTGTAGAGGTTCTGCCCTTATAGAGTGTGATTTTGTACAATATTTTCTGTAGCTTGGGCGCATATTGTTCTGTAATGGAACTCTTGATTTAAGATGGAGACATGGTATGCGATGGCTGTAGCAGCTAATTTCAGATATTTGGTGGGTAGTTTGTCTGCAGTAGTAGATGTGGGTTTCAGTTTATTGAGCATTTTTTTATGGTGCTGGGTTTGTACAAGCTCAAGCGAGAAGGCTTTGGTGGATATTATAGTCTCTATAGGTAATGTTGGGGGTGTATTGTTTTTTATTTGCTGATGAGAGTATGGAGTTAATGAAGTGTGTATTGAACTGGGTAGCAGTATTTGGGGTCGTGGGGATCGGGGTAGTGGACTGTCCAGGATAGGCGATTCATTGCAATCCAGAATTTTTGAGCTTTTTTTTTTTTTTTGGCAGGTTGGAGTGGTTTTTTTTTTTTTTTTTTTTTTTTTTTTGTTGTTTATAATCTGCGTTTTGGCTTTATTTCTTAGCTGCCGGTAGTTATCAAAGCTGACTTGGTTTTGTTGGCTTGATAATGTGTTCATGCTTTGTCCGGAGCTTTGAGTAGTTGGTTAGCCATGGTACATAGTTGGATTTTGCCCTGTTTCTAGGTGGTGCTATGCTATTTAGGATGTCTAGGAATTTTTTGTTGAACTACAGTACAGCATTATCTAGTTGGAGAGTTTTCAATGGGGACCAGTCGCATTGTTGGAGGACTGATATAAAAATAAGGCGTTTGAAGTGTTTTTTTTTTATTTCACATTTGTTTGTATGCAACATTTTTCTGGGTGTGTAGCTGCTGCCTTACTAGGTGTGTAGGAAGTTGATCGCTAACTGTACTTGGGAGGCGGCCTGATTGATAAGCCAGTGCCGGCTTGTTAGTGTCCAGTCAAGTATAGATTGCCACTTACTGGACTTATCTATTCTAGTGGGGCATTGTATTGTTTGAGCGAATCCGTACAGGTTGATGAAGTTAGAGGGGTTATCTGTGGTGTAGGTAGGCCAGTCAGCATTGAGGTCCCTCATTGTTATGGTTTCTTGGTTACAGTTTATGGATGTCCAGTAAAGAAAATCTTCAGTTGTGGAGTGGTTATTGCCAGGTTGGATATAGATTGCTATTATGGCTATATATTTTTGGGGGTTGACTTCTAGGCAGGTTGTTAGTATTTATACATTGAGTTTGTGGGTTTGGTTGTAGGCACTCTAGTTTGGCTATGCCTCCACCACGTTTGTGTTGTATCTAGCTTGTGGATGTTCTAGCCTGTTCAGATTTCTTTATTGGTGATTTGAGGTTTTAGCCATGTTTTGGTTAGGACTAGTGGATCAGTAGAGTAGAGGGAGAGGATGGCGTATGAGAGAGGGATAGATTACCTGTGTATAGGTAACAAGTGGAAATGTCGGGACCATACCTCGCAACGTCTTGGAGAAAGAAATCGGGACAATTTTTAAATGTTGCTCTTAAAGACTTAGAAAGTTGATAGAATAACAGGTTGTACATCAGCATGAATTTTCTGAAGGGTCTGAAACTCGAATGTCATTTTATTTTCTATATTTTCTAACTTTAGTTTTTAATGACTTGCCACTAATTTTCCATAAAACCACAATTTTATCAAAAATGAACCAAAAATATGAGGCAGAAATCTGAGCATTCTGCGAAAATCTGTACAGTTGAGAGGTAGGACCCCGCTAGAGACTTCTGAAACGTGAAGACTGAATGCACGAAAGGTGGGACTTGTATATGCCAACTCAGAGATTCTATTTCTGGGAATATTCACTTTTCTCTGAGAAACGGCGATCTCGGAGTTGATATGTATAAGTGTGAGGGGTTGCCCCCCATAAAACATTTTTTTGATGGAGAAGAGCGATTTTCAAGGTTCGCTGTTCTCCTGTGTTTTGGCTCTTTTATGAGTGCTGACATTTCAGTAGGGATCCATACATATGTTAAGTATACACACACACACACACACACACCCTGTATGCATGTTGTGCGCATGTGTGTGTTTCAGGTTATGTATCTTCAGGAAAGGCCTTACATGACAGACAAAGGGGGGGGGGTATCTGCATAGAAGGCTTTAGTAGAACAGACTGGCGCAGGTACTCTAGTTCTCATGACCTGTATCCCAAATAAGTTGTGCCTGTTTAAAGAGGCAGATGTTTTTACTTGTCTTGTCTCTTGGGAGACCTTGTTTTACTGTGGCCTTCATATCCACCAGGCAGATTTTGAAGCTCCAGACCCTCTTTTCCATTCAGGGCTAGGTTTCTAGGTGTGATGGATCTGTGCTGGGAGCTCACTTAAAAAATAAATAAATAACTTGTTGCACATTTTGCGTATGAAGACATGCTGGTTTAAAAAGAAAAAAAAAAAAAGAAAGCAGCCTGTTTGTTTTCCTTTTCTTTTGTAAAGGAGGCAGGATGCTTTTGCCAGTACTTGAAGTACCCTTTCCAAATGAATTGTCTGCATTATTTTGCCATTGAGTGACCAGCCAACTTTTGGGCCCTATCATTCTGTGAGTGAGATATTTACTTTCCTCTACTTTGTTGTACAGCTAGTCTGTTATGGAGACGTGCATTGCGAATACTTGGTCTTTACTGAACGTAAGACTCTAGAGCAGAAAACCAAGGCAAGCTTCCTTTGGTATTTTGATGTTTTATGATTCAGCCTTCTAACTCAGATCTTCATTTGGTGTCTGTGGCCCGTCTCCGTTTTTGGATGTGTAAAAATGATATTTATGATTTTACCCAGCTACTGCCCACTACAGATGGACTGTAATATAACTGGTAAATGAGTTCTTGCCATGTAATTTGATCTGAGTGAGGAGTTTCTAAGGCAATGATACTTGCTTTCTGCTGCCTTACCTTCTGTTGGATGACCACTCCTTCATTATCTGGTAGGGCATCTTTTGTGGCCCTTCCATTTTCCACTGGAGTCTAGATTTGGAGCATGGAGCTTGAGAACACCTTTCTAATGCAGTCCCAGTGCATAGCACTATAGCCAGAGATTATGGATACTGTGGACAGAAAATTGTAATGACGGTTTTCAGAAAGAAGACCTCATTGGGGGGTACTCTGTTGATGTTGGGTGACTACTCCTTTAGCTTTTATTCACACACAGCATTGACAGGCAGCTGCACTTTCCAGCATCACTGTTACTGATCAGAGACTTGTTATTGTTATGCTTACAGGCTTTCTTAGCAGTATGTTTCCAGTTGTTTCAAGTATCTTCTTTCGGCTTTTCACGGTTTAGGGGTCACCACAGTGGATCACCTGTCCGCTCATGATTGGCAGTGGAGTTTTACAGTGTTGAGTTGCCAGCCCGTCACCCAACCTTCCACAGAAGGGGCACACACACACACACACACACACACACACACACACACACCTAGGGCCAATTTAGTGTGTCAAATCCACCTACAGCATGTCTTTGGGATGTGGGAGGAAACCCACAGGGAGGACATGCAGACTCCGCACAGAAGGCAACCCAGCTGAGGATTGAACCGGAGAACCTCTTGCTGTGAGGCGACAACGCTAACCACTGCACCACCGCGGCCTTATTGTGAACTTCTCCACTAAAAAGAAAGTGGTGATTTAAGGCTTAGAAGACTGGTACATAAAGCTATTGTTGCAGTGGTCTGCTTAACCATGGCTCTTGCCAACTGTTCTAAAATCATCAGCCTCTCCCCTGGAGTGCTTAATATCTCAAACCTAGCACTGTTGTCACCAAGCGATCATGTCTGGCTCTCAGTATAGGCTATCTGATATAATTTCTGGATTAATAAATCTCAGTGTAGGAAGTATGTAAGGTCACCTTGTTTACTTCTAATGACAGTTAAATAAGCAGTCCAGAGTAATGTCTATAAACAGTTCTGGTATTGTTTCATATGTTTTAACTATCTTTTTCTCCTTTCAGGACAACTCGATTTGCTTCCTTCCCTGATTATCTGGTACTTCAAATTAAGAAGTTTACATTTGGATTGGACTGGGTACCAAAGAAGCTTGGTAAGTGAGATTTGTTTGTACTTTGGAGCATATTTAAAACATGATAATTCTGTATAAATGTCAAATGAATTTACTCCTGTCCATCATCCCACCACCATTAAGTTGAAATGGGTGTGTATCGACTTGCCTCAGTGTTATTTTATTTTTCTTTCTTCATTTCTTTTTATGTCCTGTCCACTTGTCATTGAGTCCAGTCCATTTATCTTCTGACCTGCTCATTCCTGCAGTCCATATTGGACCTAGAGAGTTGGGTCAAGTGATGGTGGGGGTCATCTTACTAGGAAGATCCAAGTATTTCAGGTGCACCTTGTGTGTGGGTGTGTCATGGTTTTGTGGCTGCAGGGCAGGGAGTGCAACAAAGCAATGGGGGATGTTACCTGCTCCAAGCATTTGACTTCTGCACCCCTTTGCACCCTTCAGTCCAGAAGCTCCTCACAGCATCACCTGTCTTCATGAGAAGCTTGCCAAGCTGGACAAAGCCTGAAACAAGCATGTTGTCTGTCCACCCTCAACATGAACCATTTCACAGTTCCCACTTAATTATCCCTTCCACTTCCTCTTCCAGTATACAGGACACTATTAGAACCAGGGATGGCTGTGCCATGAAACTAGGACTAGTGTTTATATGCTCTGGTATCATTTCTGTATGCTTACGTGGTGCAACAGAGCCCAAGATGCAGTTCAGTAAGAGAGCAGAGCATTTCCTCATGTGTAGATCTATCGCTTGTGTGCGCGTTTAGCTGTGTTCTGATGCTCAGTCTTGAAGTTTAGAATTTAGTGGCACATATGCTGTAATTCTTTTGTAATTAAGTTTCAGTGTTGCTGCTAAGAACATATTTAAACTGGAAGTAGTGACTAGAGATTTGCAGTCTCTCCTCACCTTGCTTACTCCAGAACATTTGTAGTGTCACTAAATCACCAACACCTACCTGTGCATCTCCCATGTACAGGAAACAGATATATCTAGATCTGGACATGGAGGGGGCACCGTTTTTGGTTTGCATCCATGCCCTTTGGACTGGCTACTGCTCCCAGAGTCTTCAAGTCCCTGGGTGCAGTACTAGCATGCCTAATAACCTGCTTACTTGTCCATATGCTGACTGCTCGTTGAAAGATGCAATGGAAGAGGATCTGGAAGGCAGACTAAGGGCATCTTAGCCTATGTGTAAGTTTTGATCTAATGGGAGCTTCTCTGGACACAGAGGTGTGAAAGGTCTATCTGCCCATGGACAGTGTTCCTTTTAATATTTTTTCCTCATATATATAGGTTCAGAGATCCCCTGTGATAGTGACTGACTTCCTGAAGGTGCTGAGGTTCTTGGTATCGGTCATTCTTTGGTATCCTTGACCAGGCATTACAGAATGGGAATCCAGTGGTGTCTGCAGGTGCACTGGGAGCAAATCGTGTGACAATTGTGCATCCAACAGGAGCTGTGTTGTGGGCAACTCGGGTAAGAGGAGAATGCAGGCATGCCATGTCCCCAAATAATATACAAATCCTGGCAACAGATGCCTGTAGCAGAGTTTGGGGAAAACTCAAGTCTAGCGCAGGTGGACCAGTACCAAAACATGTCCACATAATTTGAAAAGAAATGCTAGCAATACTTCAGGCTATCAAAGTTTTCAGCTGTATTTAGAGCCAGAAAAGCTTATTCTGATCATAAGCAATGCCACTATATTGTGGTGCACAAATAGTGGGATGCAGACCTGTAGCCTCCCTCTATAGGTTAGTAGTGCAAGCCTGGGAATTAGTCATCTAGGCAGGCATGACCATGTCACATCAGACCGTAATCTGACTACAGAACCTTTGAGCAGGATTCCCACTGACAACCACATATTGCATCATATATAGAGCAGCTTTTACAGTCCTTATGGGCAAATTGGGGAGGTGCCTTAAGTAGACCCATTCTCCCAGGAGAACTACCAGACCTGATATTGTCTTTTCCATCCATCGCAACTTGTGGGTGTCCAATGCCAACACTTTCAGACTTTGCTTCCAAGGCTCAGGTTCCTCCCTCCTTCTCATAATGCCACTCCATCCTGACAGTCCCTCAGATCTCAGTTGTCACTTGAACTCGAGTCTGATCCTTGAGGCTCAGTGCTCTCTCTCCTGTTTGTTTTTAATTCTTAGGGTTGTAATTTCCAAGCAAGTCTTAATCTCTCGAGCTTTTGGACGCTTCCCCTCCCTTTTTGTATTTTTCCTCTTTCCAGCAAAATATTCACAAATAAAATACCCTAGGGAAGCCATGAACAAATGGATGACCAGGTAGGCTGCCTTAATAAAGGTACGTTGGGATGTCGGCGAAGAAGCTGGGCTACCGGTAAAGCCTTGAGAAAGGCTGTGTACGTACCCAAGCACTTGTGGTTGAAGGCTGAGTAAAGACTTTAGAAAGGCTTCGTATACAGGTCGTAGATGTCCTTCATGGTTGCATCTGCAGTCATAACAACTGGGTTGTCCTGTCGTCAGGCAGCCCTTCGGTCGGCCGGATTCCAAAGTCCGGGTCCGGCTTCGGCTGATGTCGCACTTCACCCGACGTCATCTCTGTTGGTCTTCGGGTATAAAGGCATCAGCCGACGCCATTTTCCTCAGTCTTTCTTGCCGCGTGGCGCCCGAAGCAGAAGCTGTTCGCAAGTGCCGGTCGGTCAGATCCAGAGATTACTACTTCCGAATACTACATCTGAAGTAGGCAGACTTCATTCGTCTGCAACCTGTGGGTATCGGATCCGATCTCGGATCCGAGCCGGCAATTCAAAAGCTTAGGCTCCGAGCTCCTAGCTCCTCCCTCTTACCCATAACCCCTTGCCAAGCCCTGACTGACCCCAGATTTCGTTTGCCGCTTTTCAAGAAGCAACGGAATTCTAGAGCTCCTGGCGTGGTTGAGATAAGTGTAGATTTTTTGACAGGAAAAGTTTTCAAATTCTCTTTTTTGGTTATTAATCTAGTTAGTGTTGTGTGTGGTTAAGGCTTTCCTCCCTCTTTAGTTAATTTTTCTCGGGTTTTCGTAGTTTGTTTTGTGTGTGTGTGTTTTAGGCCTTAGGTGTAATGTCTGAAGCCCCTAAGGCTGTTTTTTCGAAATGCAGTGTGGCCATAAGCTGTCCCCAGCAGATGGCCACACTCGGTCATCTTGGGGTTGAACACCTGTCTTCTGGTTGTACCATTTGTGCAGGGTTCAACCCCGGCTTTAAGGAACGGAGGTCGAAGTTGGTGCTGGCGGGTCTTTTACCCCAGATACTGCTTCGCCTCTGCCCTTCCAGTCAGCAACCTGTTGCTGTGAGTTCTCCCCCTCCGGCTGGGACTCAACCTCCCTTAAAGTTGCCAGAGGGGAAGGATTCTTCTAGGGAGAGGCAGAAGGAGAGGCACAGGGAGAAGCACCACAAGAGGAGAGCCGAAGCTTCTAGTTCGGCTCCTCCATCTAAGCGGGCCTCCCCTGTGCCTTCTAGCCGTCCTCCTCCTCGGCTCCACTCCCCTCGGTTCTCTCCTGGACCTGAGGAGGAGGAGGCTAGCCCTTCCAGGAGGTCACCGAGACGGCTCTCTAGGTCCGCTTCGGTGGCCTCCTCTAGATCGACCTTTTCAATGAGCGAAGCTGATATGGACCGGATGATGAGGAAATTCATCCAGGCCCAAATGCAAATGGAGTGCTCCTAGCCCCCATCCGGGAGGCTTCACCTTTTTCCCCATTAGCTCCTTCTCCGACCCATACCACGGGTTCGGAGCTTTGGCCGTGCAGATTTGGATCCGGGGTGGGTCTGATCCGATAGGTCGGCGCACCGGATCCGTCCCATCCCTTGAGTGCTTGGTGCCGGACCCGACCTCTCGGAGCCGAGGGCGAGCCTCGGATCCGAGGGAGCTGGTGTGTCTTCGGCTCCGTCCAGGTCGGAGCACACTGGTCTCGGATCCGACGGTTTCGGCTCCGACTCCGATCCGTCGTCGGATCCGGTGGGGTCAGCTCTCGGGGCTTAGAGAAGCTGGCTCCCCTCGGCTTTCAACGTTATGGAAAGGGCACTGTCGAGGACATCCGGACCCCGGTCCCTGCCACGGCTCCATCCCGCACTCCATTGCAGTTGGGCCAGGCCCCCACCAGCCGCTCCCAGGGACAGCCCGCCTCGATGTCCCAAGTGGTTCCCTTGGAACACCCATCTGCTGAAGAGTACTCCTCGGACAGCCCCCGATGAAGTACCTCGGGCGTAAGTGCAAGAGGAGGCACATGGACTCCCTGAGTCCGTCACTGAAGACACGGACTTGGATGAAGGGAAGGCTCCCCTAGGTCACCCCTGAGGACGTCTCATTTGGAGACATCATGGAGATGTTAAGGATCAGGGGGTGGTCTGCCCCAAGGCTTCTTCGGACGAGTCTGTGTTCTTGGAGGCATTCGAGGCCCTTCTACCTCTTGGGTGTCCTCCTGCTGACCCCTGGTGGATCTTATATCCATCAGGCGTGGAAGGATCCGGACACCATTGAGCCTATCCCTAAGCGCCGGACCGCATTCTTTCTCCTCCATCAGACCGCACCCACTGGAGTAAGGGTCCCCCAGTAGATGCCATGATGATGGCTGCAGCCACGAAGAGGGAATTGGCCCAGGAGAGTCCCTCCGTCCATCCTCCGGGCAAGGAGTCCCGTTCGATGGATCGCATTGGGAAGCGAGTTTTTAGTTCAGCGACCTTCTCCTTGAGAGCGCTGAACTACATGGCACATGTCATTAGGATGCAGCGGGATCTGATTAAAGAATACGCTGCATCTCCCCCGGAGTCCATCTCGAGTGAGGATAAACAGGTTTACTCCACCCAATGGCCACTCTCAGATCAGTATCCAATACATCTATGCGGCTGCTGTCTCATGCTACTGAGGGAGCGCTAGAGCCAGCGGAGCAGGCCTTGTCATGAGGCGACAGGCCTGGCTCCGCCATTGTGACTATGCAGAGCTCTTAAAGGCGACCTTCGCGAATGCGCCGTTCGAAGGTTCTGCCTTGTTTGGCGAGACAGTTCGCCAGACATTAGTCCAGAGCGAAAGGACGGAAGACGCTGTCTGCCGGAGTCCGCTTCTCAGCTCCCCAGAGGTCCTTCTCTAAGAACCAAAAGGGACAGAAGAAGATGTGGTTCCGGAAGTCGCAGCAGTCCCAACCTGCTCCAGATAACCAGTCCTTCCGTGGCAGAGGAGGACGGGGGAGGTCGTCGTGCCAGAGGCAGGGGGGCTCCTGGCAATTTTGGGTCCAGAGAACCCTTCTCTGAGAGACCCACGCAGCAGCCCTGAAGCTTTGCCCGGCTGTCCGTCTCTGGAGGCAGTCGGGGGGCGGTTTTCGATGCACCTGACTTCTTGGGAGTCCATAACAACAGACAGTTGGGTGCTTCGACTTATATCCAGAGGATATTCAATACCCCTATTCAAGATTCCCAAATCTCGCAGCCTCCCAGATGTTCCACCTGACCAAAGGGAGGCGGCAGCTATCGAAATCGAGCAGCTGCTAGGAAAAAGAGCCATCCAGCGTCCCCAGATCAAGCCGGATTAGGGTTTTACTCCAGGTTCTTTTTGGTGCCAAAGAAGACGGGGGACTTAAGACCAATTTTAGACCTTTCCCTGTTGAACCTGTCAGTAACCAAGCAAAAGTTCCGGATGGTCACCCTGCAATCTATACTCCCCTCTTGAGGGAGAACGACTGGATGTGTTCCATAGACCTCAAGGATGCGTACTACCACATTCGGATGGACAGGCGATCCAGGAGGTTTCTTCGCTTCGGCTGGGAGCCAGTCATTATCAGTTCAGGGTCCTCCCTTTGGTCTCACCTCAGCCCCCAGGGTGTTTACCAAGGTGTTAGCGGTGGTAGCGGCCCACCTGAGGCTCCAGGGATTACAGGTCTTTCCGTACCTGGACGACTGGCTCCTGACGGCATCATCAAGGCATCTTCTGTGCTCAGCCAGGGATTACTTTCTTCAACTAGCACCAAGGCTGGGCATCACGATCAACTGGGAGAAATCTTTCTGAATCCAACTCAAATTATAGATTTCATAGGAGGAAGACTAGACACCAGATCAATGCGAGCCTTCCTCACCCCAGACCGTATCGCCAGCCTGAGGTGTCATGTGACAGCAATCCTGCAACCATCTCCAACTGCAGCTTCGGGTCCTGAGGGCCCTAGGTTCTATGGCGGCAGCTATCCGCTTCTAATTCATGCCCGTTTTATGCGGGTTCTTCAATGGACCCTTCAAGTTCAGTGGTCTCCTCTTTGTTCGTCTCTAAACGCTCCGATTGCGGTCAGCAGAGCGTGCAGGGACTCCCTTCTGTGGTGGCTTCTTTCTCCGGGCCCCTAGCAGGGAGACCTTTTGCTGCATTTCCCGAGCCACAGTGACCACGGACGCTTCTTGCCTCGGGTGGGGGCATTCTGGGAAAGATTGTCCAAGGCACGTGGAATCCCACAGAGACGTCATTGCATATAAATGTCCTGGAAATGAGGGCGGTGCTCCTAGCGTTGCAAGCACTTCACCACGTTCTTCCTACAGGGACTATTGCGATTCAGACAGACAACATGTCCGTAGTCTGGTATATCAACAAGCAGGGAGGAACCAGGTCTTACCCCTTTGTCGAGAGGCCATGAGAGTCTGGGAATGGGCAATTTCCACCAAACGCTTTCTGATAGCAACGCACATTCGGGAAAGTCCAACATCCTTGCGGACAAGCTCAGTCGCACCATCCTTTCTCCACACGAGTGGTCCCTCAATCTTCAAGTAGCGAAGAAGATTTTTGCCGTTGGGGCAACCCTGTTGCGATCTTTTGCTTCTCCCTCAAGCGCCAAATGCGACAATTTCTTCGCTCTGCTTCCCCACCAGGAGTTCGAGGATGCTCTGGTGCATGCTTGGCCTCCCGGTCTCCTTTATGCCTACCCTCCACTTCCTCTGATGCAGAGGCTTCTGCAGAAAGCCAACAGTTTGGGGAGCAGAATGATTCTCATTGCCCCATTCTGGCCTCGACAACCTTGGTTCCCCTTCGTATGGTCTCACAAAATCAATCCACCATGGATTCTGGATCCAATTTGGATCTCATCTCTCACCCTCTGGGAATGCCAGTTCCCAATCTGCGGACCCTGAAGTTGACAGCTTGGCTGCTCCAATTCCAACCTTAATTAGGACTCCGGGTATCTCTTCACCGGTCAAAGCCATTTTGGTGGCTGCTCATAAACCTTCCACCAGACAGGTTTATCGGAGTAAATGGAAGAGGTTCTCTATATGGGCAGGACAGAGAACTGTGGATCCTTTTCAGCACCTATCTCTGCGGTGCTAGATTTTCTAACAGACCTCTTTCATCAAGGGGCTAGTTCTTCCACGATTAAGGTACAATTGGCTATCTCGCATTATCACATTGGTCATGACACAGCTCCCCTTATGACAGCGAAATTATGCAAAACTTTTCTCAAAGGAGTTTTTTTGTTAAGGCCTCCAGTCAAGGAGGTTGTACCACCTTGGGACTTGTCTTTAGTCCTGCAGGCCCTTACTGCTCCTCCCTTCGAGCCTGCAGCTTCTGCTGATTTAAAATACCTTTCCTGGAAGACTGCCTTTCTGGTAGCTATCACTTCAGCCAGAAGGGTGTTTGAGCTTCAGGCTTTGTGTCAAACCGCCTTATCTTTCTTTCTTCCCTGATAGGGTGTGCCTCAGGACCAATCCATCTTTTCTTCCGAAGGTCTCTTCTGAATCCAATATTAACCAGTCAATCAGTTTGCCTGTATTTTTTCCCAAGTATTCAAACAAAGGAGAATACAAATTGCATTCATTGGATGTTCATAGACAATTACGTTTTTATATTAACAGGACAGCTGGCCACAGGAAATCAGATCAGCTGTTCGTCTCCTTTGCTAAATTTGCTCTGGGTAAAGCAGTATCTAAAGTCACTCTATCTAAATGGATTGCTAATTGCATTCTGCAGGCATATGACACTTCAGGCAGACCTGCTCCTCAGAGGGTTACGGCTCATTCTACTAGGGCAGTTTCTCGTCAGCCGCCTTTAAGTCCCGTGTTTCGTTGGATGATATCTGCGCGGCAGCTACTTGGGCCTCGCCTCATACTTTTATTTCTCATTACAAGGTGGATGTTGTTTCTAGAGGAAGAGCATCCTTTGGCTCAGCGGTGCTCGGAACATCCTTCCATGACGCCCAAGATTCAGGTAGCTAGGGACTCTGTCCCACAGGTTGCAGACGAATGAAGTCTGCCTACTTCAGATTTAGAAGTTATGTACTCACCATAACGTTCCATCTGAGTAGGTGACTTCATTCGATGCAACTCATCCCTCCATCCCCCTGACCTTTATAGAGTGAGTATTTATGCTGTTTTAGTATACTGTGGTCAGTATTTTGAGGCAAACTCAATCTGAGGTCAGTCAGGGCTTGGCAAGGGGTTATGGGTAAGAGGGAGGAGCTAGGAGCTCGGAGCCTAAGCTTTTGAATTGCCGGCTCGGATCCGAGATCGGATCCGATACCCACAGGTTGCATCCGAATGAAGTCACCTACTCAGATGGAACGTTATGGTGAGTACATAACTTCTAATTCGAAGACTTCTAAAAGCTAAGTACCCCGTTGGGGACTCTTTCTTGCCTCAGCCGATGTCATAAAAAGTCAATAACTGTTTAACTTGTGGGAAACAAATACCTCATAAAGATTTCCACTCTTACTGTTTGCCTTGTTTAGGCCCAGACCACGACGTAGCAGCCTGTTCAGCCTGTGCCTCATTCAACTGACGAACGCTTAGGCGTCGGTCGGAGTTTGCTGAACAGTTTTTCGGCTCAGATTTTGCGTACATCATGCCGTCGGATCCTCCGACTACCCAGATGGTTAAAAAACGCAAAGAAAAAGACCGACACTCGCGGTCCGCGGTTTCGGCCGAAACCATGGTTAAGCAAACCGCAAGTGTCTCGGTTTCGGCCGAAACCGAGAAAACTGATCAAAGCACAGCTGAATCAATGACTACTACTGAGGCTCCTGCTACCTTACTTGAAACGGCCTCAGAAATCTTACCTCCAGTGGTTACTAGTGACTTATCAGACACCATCCCTTTGGATGTCTCTACCCCAGCACGTGGTGCTGCTAGGCCTCCTGCAGCCATGTCTATTAAGGCCTTTGCCAGGGCTAAAGCAGCCAAATCTACTAAATCAGTGCCTGTTAAGCCCCCCTCTACTAGGCCCACTTCTAGTTCACAAATGCTTACTCTGGCAGAGGATTTAATATCCTTAATTAGGGGATCTCAATCTCACCCAGACAGGGCCTCTCAGCCCCAGAAAAGAGACCTAGAGCAGACCGCCCCGAGCCTGTGTCCTCTGATGATTCCGCTGAGGACTCTGATATTACAGACCAGCCAGAGGCTCATTTCTCCAATTATGAAGACTCAGATGCTGAAGAATCCATTCCAGCTGCTTCTCCACCAGAAGAATTCTCCTTTGGGGAAACCTTACATGCCATGCGAGAACAATTCCAATGGCAGGAACAGGATTTCTCAGATTCCAGAAAAAGACTTAGGACTTTTCTGCACCTACCACAACACAGGCCTTTAGCTATACCTCCTGTCCTCTCTGTTGTGGACGATGCATTTAATGATGTCTGCTCTGCACCAGATTCCTTACCTCCAGCCCCTGTCAAACCAGACAGATTTTACAGGGTTCCAGACACTCATCACCACTTATACAAGGCCCCACTTGCAGACCCCGAAACCATATCCCAGGGGCCTAAAGCAGCAGTCTCGACCACAGCAAAAAACCCTATTCCTTCTCAAAGGGAAGCCAGGTCTTTAGACAGATGGGGCAAAAAGGTTTACACCTCCGCTACTCTCTCAGCTAGAGCTTTAAATTGTCAGTTTCACATGATACAATACCAAGAGTTTATGCTTGATCAGTTAACTAAAAAGCTATCCTCTGATGACACTATAGATAAGAAATATATATTAGAAATGGTAAATAACATACAACAGGTTAGTAACCATTCCTTAAAATGTGGCTATGATGCACTGGAGGCTTCATTTAGATCAGCCATGACTGGCACAGTGATAAGAAGACATGCATGGCTGAAGGAACAGGTCTTACCGGATCATGTTAAAGCTAAGTTATTAGATGCACCTATGGATAAGGCCAGTTTGTTTGGTACACCTGCCCAGCAGGTAATGAAGAAAATGGAAGAAAAAGCAAAATCTGTACAAACGGTTAAATATTTCTTGCAGGTTCAACCCCCAAGGTTTAGCAGGAACTGGCCTGCCAAAAATTGGTCCTTTCCTGACTCCACAAGATCCCAAAGGGGCAGGAATAGACGTCCCAGAGGCAGAAATCAATCCAGAGGGGGTGCCTACAGAGGACGACAGTGGCAAGGTAATAACAGAGGCACAGACACAGCCACTGCCACTACAACAGCACAGTGACTTGATTCTAACTCCGCCTACCAGGGAACAAATAGCAGCACCATTAGGCGGAAAATTAACTTTATTTTCGAAAAACTGGCACTATATCACAAAAGACAAGTGGATTCTGCAAACCATAGACCAAGGATACCGGTTCCACTTCCACACTTTACCAGTCAAAAGAGGAATGCCAAACCTGCCTCCAAATCAAAAAACAGAAGCTCTACAGCAGATAATGCAACTAACAAAGATGAAAGCTGTGGAAAAAGTGCCAATAACAGAACAAGGCAAAGGATTCTACTCCAGACTATTCCTAGTTCCAAGAAAGGAAAAAAGCTGGAGACCTATTCTCGACCTGTCCATCTTAAATACATACATCATTGTCCCAAAATTCAAAATGCTGACCCTCCAGCGACTTCTTCCCATGCTGGGCAAGGAGTGCTGGCTGGTAACTCTAGATCTCAAGGAGGCATACCTGCACGTCCCCATACGACCAATTTGCAGAAGATACCTCAGATTTCTTGCAGGATCAGAGCACTATCAATTCTCAGCATTGCCCTTTGGCTTATCTACTGCGCCCAGAGTATTCACAAAATGCCTGGCATCAGTAATCGCCCACTGCAGACTACAGGGAATCCAAATTTATCCATACCTGGACGACTGTCTGCTACAGGGGGACAACAAAAGCAAGCTGACAACAGATTTACAAAGGGTCATTTACTTGCTACAAGCACTGGGATACACAGTCAATTTACAAAAGTCAAAGCTGATACCATCCCAAACAAGGACATTCTTGGGTGCGGAATTGGACACAGTAAAACAAATGGCATTCCTAACTGCAGAAAAACAAAAATAACTCCCTCTTTACTTCTTGGCACTAACAAAACAGAACAAGCTAACAGCAAGAAAAGTTCTACAGGCCTTGGGCTTCATGGCATCCTGCATAATCTTGGTTCCACATGCCAGACTACATATGAGAAAACTACAGTGGTACCTAAAGAATTTATGGTCCCAACACAGGCACAGCCTAGAAGCAGAAATTCCTCTAATCCCATGCCTAAAACAGGAGTTCCTATGGTGGGCTCAAGCATGCCAGTCAAACCCAGGCCTACCCTTTCACAACTATCAAGCAAGCCAAACCATCACAACAGACGCCTCAGACCTAGGATGGGGGCTCACATGCTGGACAAATGCGCAAGGATTGTGGACACAGGACCAGCTCCATTTGCACATCAACCTAAAAGAAATGCTGGCAGTAAAGCTGGCAATCCAAAAATTCAGACCATTCCTCAAAGCAGGACATTTGATGATAAGGACAGACAACACCACAGTCCTGTGGTACATCAACAAACAGGGAGGCACTCATTCATACCCCCTATGCAGAATGACTTTGGACCTTTGGAACCTGGCGCTCAGCTACAACATCCAGTTACAGGCAATATTCGTAACAGGAAAGGAGAATACTCTAGCAGACATGTTAAGCAGAACCACCTCGGATGCTCACGAATGGATGCTACACCCGGACATCTTCAAGGCCATCTCAAAGAAATGGGGAATACCACAGATAGATCTATTCGCTTCCCCTCTCAATCACCAGCTCAAAAAATTCTGCACAAGGACGTTCCACCCACTTGCATGGAAAGTGGACTCGCTCTCCTTCAGCTGGAAAGGTCTGACAGCATATGCATTCCCACCTCTTCCCTTGATACACAAGGTACTACTAAAAATCAAGGAGGAACGTCCAAGGATAACCCTGATAGCTCCAAACTGGCCAAGACAACACTGGTACCCATTGCTGAGGAGCATGTCTCGGGACAAAATATGGCCAATACTCCTGATGCCTTTGATGTTAACCCAGAACAACTACAGCATCATGCATCCAAACCTAAAAACTTTGCAACTGACTGCATGGAACATCACATAGCAGCAACTAATCCAGAGCTTTCCCAAAGGGTTAAAGACATTATCCTTGAAGCCCGCAGACCTTCAACAAGAAGGAACTATGCAGGAAAATGGAAAAGGTTTGTCATTTGGAGTGCTGAAAGAGGAAAAGATGTGTCCAATATAGACATTGCTAACATTCTGGAGTATTTGGCAGAGCTTCTACATACAGGCCTGTCCTATTCCTCCATCAAGATACATGCATCAGCTATTTCAGCAGAATACAGCTTTGACCCACCTGTCTTTTCACATCCTTTACTCAGGCAGTTCCTCAGAGGGATCAAGAATGTAAAACCTCCTAGGAAACCACCATTGCCAGCTTGGGATTTGAACTTTGTGCTGGAAAAGTTGACACTGCACCTTTGAACCAGCAGCAACAGCAGACCTGCATCATCTATTGTGGAAAACTGCTTTCCTACTGGCAATAACCTCAGCAAGAAGGGTTTCTGAACTTCAGGCCCTAATGGCAGTACAACCCTACCTAATCTTCCACCAAGATAGTGTCCATGAGGACTAATCCTACATTTATGCCTAAGGTGGTATCCAGAGTGTCTTTAAACCAGGCAATCCACCTACCTACCTTCTTCCCAAACCCACAAAACAGAGGGGAAAGAATGCTGTATACCTTGGATGTACATAGACAGCTACGCTACTACCTGGACAGAACAAAAAGTAACAGAAAAACTGACCAGCTGTTTGTAGCCTATGCAACAGGAAGGGAAGGAAAAGCGATTTCCAAACAGACAATCTCCAAATGGATAGGAAATTGCATACGATTCTGTTACTCCTTTCATGGAAAACCAATTCCACAGAACATAAGACCTCATTCTACAAGGGCAACAGCCACTACCACAGCCTTCTTACGAGGAGTGGCAACCAAGGACATTATTGAGGCGGCTACTTGGACCTCCGTGCATACATTTGCCAAGCATTATAATTTACCTCTGTATTCCAGATCCCGAGCAGGGTTTGCCACTGCTGTACTGCAAGGGATCCTAACCACACCATAATCTATTCTTCCTCCTCCCCTAGTTGGCTATGGTATTCTACCCAGTTGTTATGACTTGCAGATGCATCCATGAAGGACATAGTACAGTTTTGTACCTACCATAAATGTAGATGTCCGAACTGGATAGCATCTGCAGTCAGGATTACCCTCCCTCCTTCCCCTCTGTGGTACTCCTAGGGTATTTACCCTCCTAATAGCTAGCTGGCGGGGGGGGGGGGGAGTCTCTTATGGTGTATTTATTTGTATATATGTACATACATGCTTATTTTTTGTGTTTGCCTTCTATCTTTTTGGAAACATTGGCATTTACCCAAAATTTAGCCTTCCAAGAGGGCAACTGGCATCTGGGGCAAGAAACACTGAGGAAAATGGCGTCGGCTGATGCCTTTATACCCGAAGACCAACAGAGATGACGTCGGGTGAAGTGCGACATCAGCCGAAGCCGTACCCGGACTTTGGAATCCGGCCGACCGAAGGGCTGCCTGACGACAGGACAACCCAGTTGTTATGACTGCAGATGCTATCCAGTTCGGACATCTACATTTATGGTAGGTACAAAACTGTACTTTCTGGCTGGTCAGGTCGCCTGGTGAGAGGAACCGCTAGTGAGGCAGCTAGAAATCAAAGATGAAACATACAAAAAAAAAAAACAGGCAAAACAACATAAATGTGGCTCTGCTAAGGAGCTCTGCTCGCCGTGGTGGCAAAAAATCGACGTAGTAGAAGTTCAGATTCTAGAAGGTCGTACTTTATTGAAGTAAAAAGTACCATAAGTACAGTCACCATCAAAGCGTAGTTCCTTAATGGAAAGAGTGATCCTGAGGATTTCCTTTTATAAGAGTACCTGGGGGTGTGTCAGTGGGGGCCAATCAAGTGTGGGTGAAAAAACCTTTTTTGTGATTGGGCAAGACAACTTGACATCACACCTTACAATCTGATAGGTTAGATACCCTGAGCCAGCTCATACGTGGTTAGTAGAATCACTGTAAACCTACAATAGTGAAGTTCAGAGATTAGCTAAAATTAGCTAAAAAAAATGTTAACTGAAAATAGTCTTGCTGGAAAAAATCAGCCCTTGCTGGTAAAATGCATTGTTAGGCTACACTTTTCGAAATCTTCGTCAGGATGGTGGACGACCTAAAAGAGCATAATAAGCAAAGCCGAGTGTACTAGAGAAATAGCAACATGTATGTAAAATAACATGCATGTAAAATAAGAACCAGGCTAGATATCCAAAAAATAAGATACAGAAACTAAAAAGAGAAACAAAATAGTGAAAAATTCTTAAATAACGGATATCAATAGAAACTAATGTATTAAGACATGGAGCTGAATGAGGGCTGTTAATTAAAAAAACAATCTTCAAAAGGCACTGATATGTAACCTGAAAAGCTAGAAAGACACGGAAAAAAAACAGTAATACTGAATCATTATAGAAAACCTGAAAGACATGAAAGACAAAAAAAATACATTAATGAACCATTGACCAAAAACGAATGAAGGTAGACTGGTGAGATCAAAACTGTCTGTCGCACGAAAGGTAACATTTAGTCAGTAAATCTGTTAGAGGTCCAGGCGCAGAGGTTGTGGTATACAGTGTTTTATCTTTCTGAGATACAAGACAGGGGTCAAAGATTCTGCATAGTTAAGGCCTGGTCTTTTCCTTGCCTGCAAACGTATTTGCCACTGGAGTTCCCCCTTCTCAAGCAATGAGTTGTGGTCCCCGCCTAGTGGGGATTTAGGGATGTGTTCAATAACATGAAGTTTGAACGTATTGTGTCCTAGGTTCCTTAGAGCATGCACTGCCAGCTGGTTTGTCACTTTCAAGTATTTTAAGTCATGCAGGGGTTTTGCTATCCTTGTTTTAAGGGAGTTGACCGTCTTGCCCACATAGAAAGCATTGCATTTGGTGCACGCTGCCCTGTAAACCACTCCTGTGACATTGCAGTCGCCTCTAATATTAGATGTGTAGTGTCTCCTGCCTTTGGGGCAGTAAAAGCCTGCGGCACCGCTCATGTGTCTACAGTAGTGGCAGGGAGGCTCACTGCAGGCAAAGGTAGCAGGGTTGTCAAGTTTAACTTGGCAGGGGTGTTCCAGAAAGTCCCCAATGCTTCTCTCTTTTCTAGCTGTGAAGGAGGGTTTCGCCAGAAATTTGTGATAGACCAATTGTCCTTTACGATCTGGATTATGTCTTTGTAGTCCATAGAGAAGTCCAGGAAGCAGTTGAACTGAAATCTAGCTTCTGGGTCATCTGGATCCTGGTGTCGGAGCCCTAAGGGCGCCAAGTTGGCGCTGGCTGATGATGGGGTCGAGGATCCTGTTGATTAGCTCTTCTGAGTAGCCTCGGGCTAATAGGTCCATTTGTAACTTTCGAATGTTGGTCAAGACGTCCGTCAAGTCCTGGAAGACTTGTGCTATACGGATCCCTTGCGATTTAATCACGCTCACCTTCTGTTTGAAGGGGTGTATACTGGTGGCGTACAGAAAAAAGTTTACCCTAGTGGGTTTTTGATGGAGGTTGTGTGTCAATGTGGTGGAGCCTTGTTTCTTCTCAGGTGTAAAGATCCAGAAATTCGATCTCCTCTGTACTTTGTTTGCTGGTAAAACACAGGAATGCGGTGGTGGTGTTGATATAAATGAGGAATTCCTCCAGTTCAACCAGGTTACCCTTCCAAATCAGGAAAATGTCGTCGATAAACCTGTAGTAGCATGCTATGTTGTTAGAAAAGGTGGAACCCTATATGTGGTCTCACTTCCTTAGTGCCGTGTTTGCCAAACTTGGGGCCATAGCCGCTCCTAGAGCGATCCCAGTGCTCTGGCGATAGTAGTGCCCATTGAAGTAGAAAAAAATGTTTTTGAGGAGCAGGGGGAGGAGCTACCCAGGTGGTCCACTTTCCCTGGTATGGCTGTGTGGTCCTTCATGTAGTCTTCAGCCATGGCTGCAATGCAGAGGTCATGTGGGAGTACTCTGTAAAGGGACTCCACATCGATGGTGTCCAGGATCCAGTCTCTGTCTATGGCTATGTCCTTGATCTTGTTGAAGGAAGTCCATAGAGTCTAAAATAAAGGACCTGTTGATTTCTGCGAGAGATTTTAGGTGGAAGTCCAGGTAGAGAGCTATGGTTTCCGTGATGGAACCTCCGCTGGCTACTACAGGTCTATATGGATGGTCTGCCAGGTTTTTGTGTGGCTTTGGTATCCCGAAGAACTGGGGAATCCTCGGGTGGTGGATGGAGAAGAATTCTGTGAGCCCTTCGTCAATTAGGTCCATATCCTCTAGCCTCAAGGTTTCTCTTCTGATGTCCTTCATCAATTAGGTCCATATCCTCTAGCCTCGAGATTTCTGTTCTGATGTCCTTCGTCAATTAGGTCCATATCCTCTAGCCTCGAGATTTCTGTTCTGATGTCCTTCGTCAATTAGGTCCATATCCTCTAGCGTCGAGATTTCTGTTCTGATGTCCTTCGTCAATTAGGTCCGTATCCTCTAGCCTTGAGATTTCTGTTCTGATGTCCTTCGTCAATTAGGTCCATATCCTCTAGCCTCAAGATTTCTGTTCTGATGTCCTCGTAGGTTGTCATCTACACTGTCATAATACCAGTGGTCGTTGAGTATACTGTGGAGCTTGTCATTGTAGGAGGTGGTGTCTGTCACTAGTATCCCCCCACCCTTGTCAGCCTTCATGACCCTTCTCAAAAGGTCTGAGCTGAGTTGTCTGAGGGCTGGAAATTCTTCCTTGTTGGTGTTAAAAATCCTTTTCTTCCTCCGTTTGCATAAGAGAGACCTGATCTCAAATTCACACTTGTCCTGAAAAGCTTGTATGACCGGGTTGGGAGGGGGGCAGAAGTTGCTTGTTTTTTTTTTTTTAATTTAATAGTCGGAACATTCTTTGGGATACCAAAACCACACAAAAACCTAGCAGACCCTCCATATAGACCTGTAGTAGCCAGTGGAGGTTCCGTCATGGAAACCATAGCTCTCTACCTGGACTTCCAACTAAAACCTCTCGCAGAAAACAACAGTTCCTTTAATTTAGACTCTCTGGACTTCCTCAACAAGATCAAGGACATAGCCATAGACAGAGACTGGATCCTGGTCACCATCGATGTGGAGTCCCTTTACACGGTACTCCCACATGACTTCTGCATTGCAGCCATGGCTGAAGCCTACATGAAGGATCACACGGCCATACCAGGGGAAGTGGACCACCTGGGTAGGCTCCTGTCCCTGCTCCTCCGAAACAATTTGTTCCACTTCAATGGGCACTACTATCTCCAGAGCACTGGGATCGTTATGGGAGCAGCTGTGGCCCCAAGTTTGGCAAACACGGCACTAAGGAAGTGGGAGCAGGACCACATATACGGTTCCACCTTTTTTAACAACATAGTGTGCTACAACAGGTTTATCGGCAAAATTTTCCTGGTTTGGAAGGGCAACCAGGTTGAACACAACACCACCGCATTCCTGCGTTTTACCAGCAAAGTACAGAGATCATCGAATTTCTGGATCTTTACCCAAGGAAGAAACGAGGCTCCACCACACTGACACACAACCTCTATCAAAAATCCACTAGGGTAAACTTTTTTCTGCACGCCAGCAGTATGCACCCCTTCAAACAGAAAGTGAGCGTGATTAAATCGCAAGGTATCCATATAGCGCAAGTCTCCCAGGACTTGACTGATTTCTTGACCAACATTCGAAAGTTACAAATGGACTTTTTAGCCCGAGGCTACTCAGAAGGGCTAATCAACAGGATCCTCGACCCCATCATCAGCCAGTGCCAACTTGGCGCCCCTAGGGCTCTGACACCAGGATACAGACGACCCCAGAAGCTAGATTCCAGTTCAGCTGCATTCTGGACTTCTCTATGGACTACAAAGACATCATCCCGATCATAATGGACAATTGGCCCATCATCACAAATAACAGATCTTTCGGCCACATTTTTCTGAAGAAACCCTCCTTCACAGCTAGAAAAGGGAGAAGCATTAGGGACTTTCTGGAACAACCCTGCCAAGTTAAACTTGACAACCCTGGTACCTTTGCCTGCAGTGAGCCTCCCTGCCACTACTGTAGACACATGAGCGGTGCCGCAGGCTTTTACTGCCCCAATGGCAGGAGACTCTACACACCTAATGTCAGAGGCGACTGCAATGTCACAGGAGTGGTTTACAGGGCAGCGTGCACCAAATGCAATGCTTTCTATGTGGGCAAGATGGTCAAACTCCCCTAAAACGAGGATAGCAAAACACCTGCATGACTTAAAATACTTGAAAGTGACATACCAGCTGGCAGTGCATGCTCTCTGGAACCTAGGATACAATACGTTCAAACTTCATGTTCTTGAACGCATCCCTAATTCCCACTAGGCGGGGACCACAACTCGCTGCTTGAGAAGAGGGAACTCGAGTGGCAAATACGTTTGCAGGCAAGGAAAAGACCAGGCCTTAACTATGCAGAATCTTTGACCCCTGTCTTGTATCTCAGAAAGATCAAACACAGTATACCACAACCTCTGCACCTGGACCTCTAACAGATTTACTGACTAAATGTTACCTTTCGTGCGAGAGACAGTTTTGATCTCGCCAGTCTACCTTCATTCGTTTTTGGTCAATGGTTCATTAATGTATTTTTTTGTCTTTCATGTCTTTCAGGTTTTCTACAATGGTTCAGTATTGTTTTTTTCCATGTCTTTCTAGCTTTTCAGGTTACATATCACTGCCTTTTGAAGATTGTTTTTTTTAATTAACAGCCCTCATTCAGCTCCATATCTTAATACATTAGTTTCTATTGATATCCGTTATTTAAGAATTTTTCACTATTTTGTTGCCCTTTTTAATTTCTGTATCATATTTTTTGGATATCTAGCCTGGTTCTTATTTTTTGGTCTTATTTTTTGGTTTTCTAGCCTGTTTCTTATTTTACATGCATGTTGTTTTACATACATGTTGCTATTTCTCTAGTACACTCGGCTTTGCTTATTATGCTCTTTTAGGTCGTCCACCATCCTGACGAAGATTTCGAAAAGTGTAGCCTAACAACGTATTTTACCAGCAAGGGTTGATTTTTTCCAGCAAGACTATTTTCAGTTAACTACATTTTTTTAGCTAATTTTAGCTAATCTCCAAACTTCACTATTGTAGGTTTAGAGTGATTCTACTAACCACGTATGAGCTGGCTCAGGGCATCTAACCTATCAGATTTTAAGGTGTGATGTCAAGTTGTCATGCCCAATCACAATAAATGTTTTTTCACCCAAACTTGATTGGCCTCCACTGATACACACACATCCTCAGGTACTCTTATAAAAGGAAATCCTCAGGATCACTCTTTCCATTAAGGAACTACGCTTCGATGGTGATTGTACTTCTGGTACTTTTTGCTTCAATAAAGTACGACCTTCTAGAATCTGAACTTTGACTACGTTGATTTTTTGCCACCACGGCGAGCAGAGCTCCTTAGCAGAGCCACATTTATGTTGATGTTCATCGTGTTATACTGCTGCAGTCATCACACTTGGGTTATCCTGTCATCAGGCGGTCCCGCAGTCGGCAAAATCCCAAAGCCTTGGTCCCGCGTCGGTTGTCATCGCTTCTTCCCTGAGGTCAGTGAGACAGGGGTATAAAAGAGTCAGCCGACACCATTTTCTTCAGTCTTTCTTGCCGCACGGTGCCCTAAGCAGAAGCAGTTCGCAAGTGCCGGTCGGCCAGCTCCTGAGATTTTCGAATCGAATTTCAGCCCGAAGTCTTCTCTAAAGCCAAGTACCCCATTGGGGAAACGTTTCTTGCCTCAGACCGATGTCAGACAAAGTTAATAATTGCATTTCTTGTGGGAAGCAAATACCTCATAAGGATTTTCATGCTTATTGTATTCCTTGCCTAGGCCCAGACCACGACGTCTCTGATTGTCTGTTTTGTGCTAGGTACAACAAACGTACAATTAAGCGTCGGGCAGATTTCGCCCAGTATTATTTTGGCAGAAAATTTAACTATAGCATGCCGTCGGAGCAACCGACATCAGCAATGTTTAAAAAATGCAAGGATAAGGACAGACAGCCAAGGCCAAGACCAGTTACCGAGGCCTCAGCCAGGCCTGACGCCGGTTCTCTGGTTTTCAGCGAGGTGCCTACGCAGCTCCTGACTACCGCTGATTCAGAACTTCTGACGGCCTCCCAGACTGAAGCAGCTGGGCCTCAGGAACCGGTTCCACCTCACCCCTCGGACGCCAGTCCTGATGGTGATCTGGAAATTTTGGATAGGCCTTCGGTTTCTGAAGGCGTCTTCAAACCGACAACTATCTCTGATAAGTCTTATGCTAAAGCTCCCTTGAAAGTTAGGAAGCTGAGTCCACACAACCCCCCCACAGGCCCCTATGCCTAAAAAACAGATGCTTAAGATGGCTGAGGATTTATTTACCCTTATCAGGGGATCCCAACCCCCACCTGACAAAAGGCCTAGACTGGAGGAAGATTATCCTTCCTCTGACCTAGCATCCATTTCCTCAGGCAACTCTGAGGACCAGGATTACCCCTTCCCTCCTTATGAAGATTCAGATGCTGGAGTCCATTCCCTCTGTCCCCCCCCCCCCCAAAGACTACTCCCTTGGAGAAACTTTACACACCTTGAGGGATCACTTCCACTGGGAAGGCCAAAGTTTCTTCTTCTTCCACAGCATAGACCCCTAGCAATTCCTCCAGTTTTAGACATTTTGGATGATGTTTACTCCGAAACTCATCTAAACCCAGATTCCTTACCTCCAGCACCAGCTAAACCAGACAGATACTACTGAGTCCCTGATACTCATAAGTTTCTATATAAAAGTCCTACTGCAGACCCAGAAACCATTTCCCAGGGTCCCAAAGGGGTTAAGGCCTCTACTGCTAAGAATCCACTTCCTTCTGAAAGAGATTCCAGAGCATTAGAAAGATGGGGAAAGAAAGTGTATACGTCTGCCACTTTGGCCATGAGGGCCTTAAACTGCCAATTCCACATGCTAAAATATCAGCTTGATTTCAAAGAGATGCAGGATTTGCTGCATGCAGCAGAACAGGTGGGAAAGCATACCTTGCAGTGTGGTTTTGATTCATTGGAAGCCTCATGTAGGGCAGCTGTCACAGGGTCTGTTATACGTAGGCATGCTTGGCTTAAAGAACAAGCCTTACCAGAACATGTCAAAGCAAAGTTATTGGATGCTCCATTGCAGAAAGATGTTTTATTTGGTGTCAAAGCAGAGGAAGTTTTAAAGAAAATGGAAGAAAAGGCAAAATCTATGCAAACAGTTAAAGATTTCTTACAGGTACAACCTCCTCGTTTCAGCAGAAACTGGCTATCAAAAAACTGGTCCTTTCCTGCATCAGACAGACCCCAAAGAGGTAGGTACAGACACCCAAGGGGCAGAGGCCCAGCCACAAGGTTCTTTCAGGCCTAGACAATAGCAAACAACATCTCAGAGTGGGAGACGAAAGATCTCAACCCTTAAGGAAACAAACACAATGACTTCCCTCTTTGCCTGCCAAGCAAAATTGCCTTGGCAGCACCTTTGGGAGGAAAAATGGCTTTATTTCCACAAAATTGGCACATCAAAACAAAGGACAAATGGGCTCTGGATATTATTACCCGAGTATACAGATTTCATTTCCACACTTTACCACGGATGGGAGGCATGCCAAATCTACCTCCAAACCAATGGGCAGAGGCACAAGCGCAAATATCAGCTCTCATGGATATGAAAGCAATTCATACGGTACCTACAAAGGAGCAAGGTCAAGGTTTTTACTCAAGACTATTTCTAGTCCCAAGAAAGGACAAAGCGTGGAGGCCCATTTTAGACCTCTCAATTCTAAACACATACCTGGAGGTACCCAAATTCAAAATGCTCACACTTCAGCAGCTTCTTCCCATGCTGGGCAAGGAGTCTTGGCTGGTAACGGTGGACCACAGAGGCATACCTGCATGTCCCTATCAGACAAGATTGCAGAAGATACCTCAGATTCTTGGCAGGTACAACGCATTATCAATTCTCTGCATTGCCCTTTGGCTTATCTACTGCGCCCAGAGTATTTACGAAATGCCTGGCATCAGTAATTGCATATTGCAGACAACGAGGAATACAAATTTACCCATATCTGGACGACTGCCTGATCCAAGCGGACAGCAAGGACATTCTGTTACAGCATCTGGCATTTGTAATAAAGCTGCTCAGTTGCCTAGTGTACACAGTAAACAAAAAGAAGTCAAAGCTAATACCCTCGCAACAAATAATATTCCTGGGTGCCAGCTTAAATACAACGGCCCAGATGGCTTTTCTCACGCCAGACAAACAACAATTGCCTCAGTACTTCAAAAAGATGGCAACTTTTACCCAGCTCATTGCAAGGAAAATCCTGCAGGCATTGGGGTTCATGGCATCCTGCATTCAACTACTCCCGTATGCAAAGCTGCATATGAGGAAATTACAATGGTACCTGAAAAGTGTATGGTCTCAACACAGGCACAGCCTCGAATCAAGTATACTTCTCATTCCATGCCTTCAAAAAGAGTTCCTATGGTGGGCTCAAGCATGTCAAATAAACAAGGGTCTTCCTTTCGTCTTACCTCCAGCAAACCAAACTATGACAACAGATTCTTCAGACTACACCTGGGGAGCACACATGGCAGGACAGTGCATACAGGGCAAATGGTCTGCAAAACAAATGCATCTTCACATCAACCAAAAGGAGATGCTAGCTGTGCAAAATGCCCTGACAGCTTTCAAGGACCTCTTGCATCCAGGACAACTACTAATAAGGACAGACAACACCACAGTGATGTTGTACATAAACAAACAAGGAGGAACACACTCCTACCCTTTATGCAGACAGGCAATGACCTTGTGGAACACAGCATTGACTTACCAAATACAACTGCAAGCACAATTCCTGCCAGGAAAGGAAAACATATTGGCAGACAAATTAAGCAGAAATATGGCAGATCCTCGTAAGTGGAGACTACACCCACAAGTATTTTCAATTATAACTCAAAGGTGGGGAAGTCCAGACATAGATCTATCTGCCTCCCCCAACAATTGCCAACTACAGAAATTTTGCACAAGGACTTATCACTCCCTAGCCTGGAAAGTGGACGCCCTGTCATTCAGTTGGACAGCACTGGCAGTCTATGCCTTCCCACCACTACCTCTCTTGAGCAAGGTATTATTGAAAGTCAGATCAGAGAGACCACAAATGATCCTCATTGCTCCGGACTGGCCACGTCGGCACTGGTACCCATTACTAAGGAACTTGACTCGCAGCCCTCCATGGATCTTGCCTCAATTCCCACTACTGCTGACTCAAAAACTCTCTGATACTTCACAGCCAGCTCAGAACTTTAAATTTAGCTGCATGGAGAATACCTTGAATTATCAATCAACACTTCTCTCAAAGGACGTCCAGAATGTCATTATGGAGGCCAGAAGGCCCAGCACCAGAAAAGCTTACTCAGACAAATGGAAAAGATTTTGTGCATGGAACCAGGCTAAAGGCCATAATCCTTGGATACCGAACATACCTGAAATACTGTAATACTTAACTGAGATGCTACACCAAGGCCTTTCATTCTCATCCATTAAGATCCATGCTTCAGCCATTTCAGCTCAATACAATACGGATCCTCCAATTTTCTCACACCCTTTACTACGGCAGTTTCTCAGAGGGGCTAATAATATAAGACCCCCCAGAAAGCCCCCAACGCCAGCTTGGGACCTGAACTTCGTTTTAGAAAAATTAACACTGCCTCCTTTCGAACCAGCATTCTCAGCAGAACTACAATACTTGTCTTGGAAAACAGCTTTGTTGCTGGCTATTACCTCAGCACGCAGGGTCTCAGAACTACAGGCACTTATGGCAGTGGAACCTTTCATCATTTTCCATCAAGACAGGGTTTCTTTACGAACTAATCCTACCTTTATGCCAAAAGTAGTATCCAGTGTGGCTTTGAATCAGACCATTCATTTACCCACCTTTTATCCAAACCCCCAGAATAAAGGAGAAAGACTCCTTCACTCTTTGGACATTCAAAGACAGCTACGTTACTATTTAGATAAGACAAAGACCTTCAGAAAAACTGACCAACTCTTTGTATCCTATGCTGCAGGTTCCCAAGGAAAGGCCATTTCAAAACAGACCATTTCCAAATGGATAGCACATTGTATCCGCTTCTGCTACTCGCACCATGGGAAAGCAGTGCCTGTTAATATTAGGTCCCATTCTACCAGGGCTACAGCAACCTCAGCAGCCTTTCTCAGGGGGGTTCCAACCAAGGACATTCTGGAGGCAGCTACTTGGAGTTCAGTGCACCCCTTTACCAAGCACTACCACCTTCCTTTATACTCAAAATCCAGAGCTGGTTTTGCCACTGCAGTGCTGCAGGGCATCCTAGCTTCGCCTAACCCAGTTTAGTACCAGCCACCCATCCATAGCTTTGGGATTCAACCCAAGTGTGATGACTGCAGCAGTATAACACAATGAACATAGTACAGTTTTGTACCTACCATAAATGTAGATGTTCGAGTGTATATACTGCTGCAGTCCAGGTTACCCTCCCACCATCCCCTCTACATCCCAGGTTGTTAGTTATAGCTCCATGTTCATCAATCAATTGGATGCATGTCTATATTGTGTATTTGCTAATAGTTAGTACTATTGTTTATCTACTAAGGAATTTTTGCATAGCTTTTGTTTTGCCTTCCTAGTTGGGGGCACCTGACATCTGGGGCAAGAAAAACTGAAGAAAATGGTGTTGGCTGCCTCTTTTATACCCCTGTTGCACTGACGTCAGGGAAGAAGTGACGACAACCGACGCCGGACCAAGGCTTTGGGATTCGGCCGACTGCGGGGACCGCCTGACGACAGGATAACCCAAGTGTGATGACTGCAGCAGTATATACACTCGAACATCTACATTTATGGTAGGTAAAAAACTGTACTTTTTGCCTGTTTTTTTTGTATGTTTCGTCTTTGATTTCTAGCTGCCTCACTAGCGGATCCTCTCACCAGGCGATGTGACCAGCCGGAACTATGACCTTTATACGAAGCCTTTCTAAAGGCTTTACTCAGCCTTCAACCACAAGCGTTCGGGTACGCACAGCCTTTCTCAAGGCTTTACCAGTCGGTAGCCCAGCTTCTTCACCGACATCCCACCAAACCTTTATTAAGGCAGCCTACCTGGTCATCCATTCGTTCTTGGCTTCCCTAGGGTATTTTATTCGTGGACATTTTTCCTCCTCTGCATAGGAGCTTAAATACCCAGGTCCCACAGACAATCATTTTCCTGCTCGACATCTTTCCAACAAAATAAGAAAAAAAAACTTCATATTTAGTTGGTTAAGCTTTGATATTTATACAGTTTGTATTACTATTCTTAACAGTGTGGCTAATTTGTGGAATGTAGTATTTTCTTTTGGCTTCTTTGAATGTAGTTGGCTTTGTAGTAGTGTGTGCACCTGTAGTGTTCTGTCTTGCTTTGGTGTTTCTTTAGATGTGATCATGTCTGACAAGACACTGGTATTCAAAAAGTTTTCTCCTTGCATTCCCTTGATATTCACAGACAGCTGAGATTTTACTTGCACAGAACTGAGGTAATCAGAAAATCTTTTATTTTGCTTGCAAAAGTGAGTGGGTAGACATATTAACAGACCAACTCTTTCTAAATGGCTGGCCAAATGCATTTATTTTATTACTTGAACCATGGCAAGTGTATGCCAGGACAGATTAGTACCCACTCTGCCAGAGTGGCTGCTATATGACAGCCTTTTTTGGGAGAGGGTCACTACCAACGTTATACTTCAAGCAGCTACTTGGCTGTTTCTGTGTACCTTCTTCTAATATTTCAGTCCTGGGGCAGCCTGTAGGGCCAGGTTAGAGTTTGTTTCTGCAAAGCCCCCTATCTAAATGGTGTCTTTCCTCCACCATATAACTTTGTGCTTTGGGAATTTTGCCAAACAGGACTACAGCAGTGAATACTGTGATGAACATAATTGTGTTGCAAACTTACCACAGACGTAGATATTTTATAGATTCACTGTTGCAGTCCAGGCACACTCCCACCTTCCCCCTTGTCTCCATGTTTCTGTTGTCCTGTGGGTTGGGATGACTGCCTTATCCCAATTACATACTTTCCAACTGGGCCCCCTTTCCTCCTTTGTCTCTACTGCCTAGAGAGGGGGAGTGGAATCCTTTGAGGTGGATCTGGAGCAGCTAGGTTTGCACCATCTGAGTCACTGGGGTTCTGTCACTAAGGTATTTTTCTTGATCTTTATGAGGACAAAAAATATCTGAAGACACTGTAAGCTGATACATCCTTTACATCGCCACTATACTTGGTGGGAAGGCATTGTGGCAGTAGCACTGGGGGGAAGGTAAAGTTCAGGAAGTTAGGCCAGCCACTGACTATCTGCACACAAGATATCCCAAGTGTGAGGACTGCAATTGTGAATCTACTGTAATCTACAATATCAGATTTGGTAGGTCCTCTTGTTGGCCCTATTTAAGCATAATTTGGATGATTGGATGGGTAACCGGAAATTCACCCTGGGGGGGTTCCACCTTGTATCCCTCTTGGACAGGGACAATAGCTGCTGATTTTAGTATCTGCTTGAACTAGACACCTTGGGAACATGGGTTGAATTTGGCTAGGCTTGTTAAGGGCCCTGGTGCCATTAGCCTAGTAACCTTTTGTGATCCTATGGCAAGTTCCTAAGACAACTGTAATTTCTAAGTCTAAGCCTGCATTTGTGCCAGAAGTAAATTCTAAATCTAGCCTGAATGAAAGCATGTAACTTTCCATTTGTCTTTCTGTCATACACAAAGGGGTTACCTACTCCACATTGTGGATGTGTAAAGGCAACTCAAATTCCACATGGACAGAAACAAAACTTTTTATAAATGTTAACCAGCTGTTTGCCTCTTCTGCTTCCCAAAGACTGGTAACAAAATAAACTATAATTACACTATCACGATGGCTGGCAGACAAAACCAGATTCTGTTTAAAATATGGCTTGTCATTGCCAGCTACACCCAAAACTCACTCAGCTAGCTGTGTGGAGACCTCCACAGCATTTCGACATTAAACAGTAGCATTGTCGCCTCACAGTAAGACGTTGTCCTGTTCGATTCTCAGCTAGAGCGTCTTCTGTGTGGAGACATGCGTGAATGGGCGTACCTTCGTTGAAGGTTGTGCGTCAAGGCCGGCAACTCGGCACGTAAAAATCTACTGCCAATCATTAGCGGACCGGAGTTCCGCTGTGGCGACCCCTAACCGGGAAAAGCCGAAAGACACAACAACAACAGTAGTAACAATACTTCTGATGCAGTCACCTTATTTTCATTTAACACCTAATCCAGGTATTGTAAACAAGACATGATTTCAAGATCAGCCTTTGGGGGCTCCTTTTATCAACGGAATGTTCTTTTGATCACTGTAACCCAAGAAATTTTCCTAGTGACTCTTTCCTATTATTAAAGGTGGAGCACATCCTGTCAGGTACAAAAGTTATGTACTTTTAACAGTAGATCTGTAAAACATGCTTCAGTAGCACTCCATTCCCTGACCTTGGATGAGTAGGACCCTCATGTTTCCTTATCTTTGTTTTCTTTCCTGGTAATTGAGGACGTCTGCACTGTTTCAAGAGAACTGGAAAGTGGTGGAGGGGATGCATGATGGGATTGAGAGAGGGAACCAGGCAGCTGAGACAGATTTATCATTCAGGTGGTGCAATTTTCTGCTGCATATAGTCCTGCCTGTTTCCAAAGGTGAAGTTGCTACTTCCAGTTCTATCACTGTAGTAAGTACATAAAATGAAAGCTATGTACCTACCATAATGATAGATCTGTGTTGTCTTGCCTTTTGTCTGGTTCAACATTTGGGTTTTTGACACAACATTTGCAACCTTTTTGGAAGCTGTGGATTCAGGGCTGTGATTTCCTCCCCTACCTATAAGTTCATAGATGTGTACTAGGCTAATGGCCTTGGAGCCTTTGCAAGTCTAGCTCATGGAAGTGCCCTAGCTCCCCCCTATAGTACCTCAGATCGAGTTTGCCTACTCACCAACAGTACATATGCAATAATCACCATAGACAGGCTAGCCTATTGCAAGGGTTATGGAAAAAGGCCAGAAACAAACGGGAAATGTAAGTCAGGTTGTTCGGAGATTAGATTTGTGGTGAAGTCCATCCATTCCAAAGGAGTACCAGGTGACAATTTAAGAAGGGGAGCAGCGGGAGGGATGTTGAACCAGACAAAAGGCAGACCTGGATCTATTGCTATGGTAAGTGTATAACTTTAATAGCCGATGTCTGCTTTCATCCCGATTCAGCCTTTAGGCCAAGTTGCTGCTGCACAGATTTCATCAGTAGGCACTTAGAAAAGCAGTAGTGGTAGTACAGCCCTTGTTGAATGAGCCTTTGGATGTTCATCGTGTTTCACTGTTGCAGTCATGACTGTAGGGTTCTCCCCTGCCGGCAGGCAGTCCTCGGTCGGCCAGAATCCCAAAGTCTGGGTCCGGCGTCGGCTGTTCAACCATGCTCCCTGACGTCAGAACGCCAGGAGTACAAAGCTGACAGCCGATGCCATGTTCTCCAGTCTTTCTTGCCGTGCGGTGATAGCAGTTGGCAAGTGCCGGTCGGCTGACCCCTGACAATCTTTTCTGAACAAACTTCAGTCCGAAGACTTTCTTCTCCTACTCAAAGCTAAGTACCCCGTTGGGGAAACTTTTTTCTTGCTCCAGTCCGATGTCAGAAAAAGTTAATAATTGTATTTCATGTGGGAAGCAAATACCTCATAAGGATTTTCATTCTTACTGTATTCCTTGCTTAGGCCCTGACCACGACTTAGCTAGTTGTCGGTTTTGTGCTAGATTCAATCAACGTACAATTAAACGAAGGTACGATTTTGCATTTCATTACTTCAGTAGACGTTTTAATTACAAAATGTCGTCGGATATGGTTCCGGCTACCAGAGTTCACAAACGATACAAGGACAAAGACAGGCCTCCGAGGTCCAAATCTGACGATACTGCACAAGCAGAGCCAGCTTCAGGTTCGGCCGTCAGTGAGGCGTCTTTGCAGACCCTGTCGTCGGCCATTTCGGAACCGATGGCCGAAATGGACTCCCATGAGGAGCCAACTAGGCCTTTGAATATTTCAATTGCAGGACCTTTGGACAATGCTCCTTCGGATGGGTCCGGAGCCGCTGTGCAGGTACCGGCTTCCCAAGGGGTTTTCAGGCCTACTCAGCTTCTGATAAAGGCAAAGACTCCTTCCAAATCAAAGACTGCAACACAGGCCTCTTCTGATCCGACTCCCAAGTCACAGAAACAGTTACTTAAGATGGCGGAGGATTTACTTACTATGATTAGGGGTTCACATCCCCCTCCAGATAAAAGGCCAAGGCAGGAAGTTTATTATGACTCCTCTGATCAGGCTTCTGATGTCCTTCATGGATGCATCTGCAGTCATAACAACTGGGTTGTCCTGTCGTCAGGCAGCCCTTCAGTCGGCCGGATTCCAAAGTCCGGGTCCGGCTTCGGCTGATGTCGCACTCCACCCGACGTCATCTCTGTTGGTCTTCGGGTATAAAAGCATCAGCCGACGCCATTTTCCTCAGTCTTTCTTGCCGCGTGGCGCCCGAAGCAGAAGCTGTTCGCAAGTGCCGGTCGGTCGGATCCAGAGATTACTTCTACCGAATACTACCTCGAAGACTTCTAAAGCTAAGTACCCCGTTGGGGACTCTTTCTTGCCTCAGTCGATCTCAGAAAGAGTTAACAATTGTTTAACCTGTTGGAAACAAATACCTCATAAAGATTTCCACTCTTACTGTCTGCCTTGTTTAGGCCCAGCCCACGTAGCAGCCTGTTCGCCTGTGCTTCCTTCAACCGAGCGCTTAGGCGTCAGTCGGAGTTTGCAGAACAGTTTTCGGTTCTGATTTTGCGTACATTATGCCGTCGGATCCTCCGACTACCCAATCTACCAAAAACGCAAAGATAAAGACCGACACTCGCGGTCCGGGGGTTTGGGCGAAACCATGGTTAAACAAAACGCGAGTGTTTCGGATTCGGCGAAACCGAAAACTGATCTAAGTACAGCTGAACCTATTCCTACAACTGAGGCCCCTGCTACAACTCTTGAATCGACCTCAGAAATTTTACCCACTACGGTGGTTGACTTATCAGACACCATCCCTTGGATGTCTCTACCCCAGCACGTGGTGCTGCTAGGCCTCCAGCAGCCATGTCCATTAAGGCCTTCGCCAGGGCTAAAGCAGCCAAGACTACTAAAACAGTGCCTGTTAAACCCCCCACATCCAGGCCCTCTTCTAGTTCCCAAATGCTTACTTTGGCAGAAGATTTAATTTCTTTAATCAGAGGATCTCAATCTCTCCCAGATAGGGCCTCTCAGCCCCCAGAGAAGAGACCTAGGGCAGAGCCCCCTGAGCCAGTGTCCTCTGATGAATCTGCTGATGAATCAGACATAACTGACCAGCCAGAGGCTCCCTTCTCCAATTTTGAAGACTCTGATGCTGAAGAATCCATTCCAGCTGCTTCCCCACCAGAAGAATTCTCCTTTGGGGAAACCTTGCATGCCATGCGAGAACAGTTCCAATGGCAGCAACAGGATTTTTCAGACTCCAGAAAAAGACTTAGGACCTTTCTGCACCTCCCACAGCACAGGCCCTTAGCTATACCTCCTGTTCTCTCTGTGGTGGATGATGCTTTCAATGATGTTTGCTCCGCTCCAGATTCTTTACCCCCAGCCC
Organism: Protopterus annectens; assembly: GCF_019279795.1. Classification (NCBI taxonomy): domain Eukaryota; kingdom Metazoa; phylum Chordata; order Ceratodontiformes; family Protopteridae; genus Protopterus; species Protopterus annectens. Next base: position 53,761,704 of record NC_056741.1, on the reverse strand, counting down.
CTGCCAAACCAGACAGATTTTACAGGGTGCCAGATACTCATCACCACCTTTACAAGGCCCCACTTGCAGACCCAGAAACTATATCCCAGGGTCCCAAGGCAGTAGCAGCGACCATAGCTAAAACCCTATTCCTTCTGAAAGGGAAGCAAGGTCATTAGACAGATGGGGTAAAAGGTCTACACTTCAGCTACTCTCTCAGCTAGAGCTTTAAACTGTCAGTTTCACATGATACAATACCAAGAGTTTATGCTTGATCAGTTAACTAAAAAACTAACCACTGATGAATCTCTTGATAAGAAATATGTATTAGAGATGGTAAATAACATACAACAGGTTAGCAACCATTCCTTAAAATGTGGCTATGATGCACTGGAGGCTTCATTTAGATCAGCCATGACAGGCACAGTGATAAGAAGGCATGCATGGCTAAAGGAACAAGCTTTACCGGATCATGTTATAGCCAAGCTGCTAGATGCTCCTATGGACAAGACAAGTTTGTTTGGTACACCTGCCCAGCAGGTTATGAAGAAAATGGAAGAAAAGGCAAAATCTGTTCAAACTGTTAAAGATTTCTTGCAGGTTCAACCCCCAAGGTTTAGCAGGAACTGGCCTGCCAAAAATTGGTCCTTTCCTGACTCCACAAAATTTCAAAGGGGCAGGAATAGACGTTCCAGAGGCAGAAACCAATCAAGAGGAGGTGCCTACAGAGGACGACAGTGGCAAGGTAACAACAGAGGCACAGACACAGCCACTGCCACTACATCAGCACAACCACAGTGACTTAACCCTAAATCCGCCTACCAGGGAACAAATAGCAGCTCCTCTAGGCGGAAAGTTAACCTTATTTTCAAGGAACTGGCACTGCATAACAAAAGACAAGTGGATTTTACAAACCATAGATCAAGGTTACGGTTTCACTTCCACACTTTACCAGTCAAAGAGGAATGCCAAATCTACCTCCAAATCAAAAACAGAGGCTCTCGCCAGATAATGGAGTTAGCAAACATGAGAGCTGTGGAAAGAGTGCCGACAGCAGAGCAAGGAAAGGGGTTCTATTCCAGACTATTCCTAGTTCCAAGAAAGGAAAAAAGTTGGAGACCAATTCTCGACCTGTCCACCTTAAATACATACATCATTGTCCCAAAATTCAAAATGCTGACCCTACAGCAGCTTCTTCCCATGCTGGGCAAGGAGTCTTGGCTGGTAACTCTAGATCTCAAGGAGGCATACCTGCACGTCCCCATTCGACCAATCTGCAGAAGATACCTCAGATTTCTTGCAGGATCAGAGCACTATCAATTCTCAGCATTGCCCTTTGGCTTATCTACTGCCCAGAGTATTCACAAAATGCCTGGCATCAGTAATCGCCATTGCAGACTACAGAATTCAAATTTACCCATACCTGGACGACTGCCTGCTACAAGGGGACAACAAAAGCAAGCTGACAACAGATTTACAAAGGGTCATTTACTTGCTACAAGCACTGGGATACACAGTCAATTTACAAAAGTCAAGGCTGATACCATCCCAAACAAGGACATTCTTGGGAGCGGAATTGGACACAGTAAAACAAATGGCATTCCTGACTACAGAAAAACAAAAAGAACTTCCTCTTTACTTCTTGGCACTAACAAAACTGAACAAGTTAACAGCAAGAAAAGTACTGCAGGCCTTGGGCTTCATGGCATCATGCATAATCTTGGTTCCATTTGCCAGACTACATATGAGAAAACTACAGTGGTACCTAAAGAATTTATGGTCCCAACACAGATACAGTCTAGAAACAGAAATCCCACTAATTCCATGCTTAAAACAGGAGTTCCTATGGTGGGCTCAGGCATGCCAGTCAAACCCAGGCCTACCCTTTCGCAGATGTCAAGCAAGCCAGACCATCACAACAGGCGCTTCAGACCTAGGATGGGGGCCCACATGCTGGACAAATGCGTGCAAGGATTGTGGGCACAGGATCAACTTCACCTGCACATCAACCTAAAAGAAATGCTGGCAGTAAAACTGGCAATCCAAAAGTTCAAACCATTTCTCAAGGAGGGCCAGTTGATGATAAGGACAGACAACACCACAGTCATGTGGTACATCAACAAACAGGGAGGCACTCATTCATACCCCCTATGCAGGATGACCTTGGAGCTGTGGACCCTGGCACTCAGCTACAACATCCAGTTACAGGCAATATTTGTACGGGGAAAGACAATACTCTAGCAGACATATTAAGCAGAACCACGGATGCCCACGAATGGAAGCTGCACCGGACATCTTCAAGACCATCTCAAAGAAATGGGGAATGCCACAGATAGACCTATTAGCATCACCTCTCAATCACCAGCTCAAAAATTCTGCACAAGGACATTCCACCCACTAGCATGGAAAGTGGACTCGCTCTCCTTCAACTGGAAAGGCCTAACAGCATATGCATTCCCACCTCTTCCTTTGATACACAAGGTACTACTGAAAATCAAGGAAGAGCGTCCAAGGATAATACTGATAGCTCGAACTGGCCAAGACAACACTGGTACCCACTACTGAGGAGCATGTCTCGAACAACATGTGGCGATACCCTGATGCCTTTGATGTTAACTCAGAACAACTACAGCATCATACATCCAAACCTAAAAGCGTTGCAACTAACTGCATGGAACATCACATAGCAGCAGCTAATCCAGAACTTTCCCAAAGAGTAAAAGACATTATTCTTGAAGCACGCAGACCTTCAACAAGAAGGAACTATGCTGGAAAATGGAAAAGGTTTGTCATTTGGAGTACAGAAAGAGGAAAAGATGTGTCAAACATAGATATGCCTAACATTCTGGAGTATCTGGCGAACTTCTTCATTCAGGCCTGTCCTACTCCTCCATCAAGATACATGCATCAGCTATTTCAGCAGAATACAGCTTTGATCCACCTGTTTTTTTGCACCCTTTGCTCAGGCAGTTCCTCAGAGGAATCAAGAATGTAAAACCTCCAAGGAAACCACCATTACCAGCTTGGGATTTGAACTTTGTGCTAGAAAAATTGACACTATCACCCTTTGAACCAGCAGCAACAGCAGACCTACAACACCTGTCATGGAAAACTGCTTTCCTACTGGCAATTACTTCAGCAAGGAGGGTTTCAGAACTACAGGCCTTAATGGCAGTGCAACCCTTCCTAATCTTCCACCAAGATAGAGTGTCCATGAGGACTAATCCTACATTTATGCCCAAGGTGGTATCCAGAGTGTCTTTAAACCAGGCAATCCACCTACCTACCTTCTTTCCCAACCCACAAAACAGAGGGAAAGAATACTGCATACCTTGGATGTACATAGACAGCTACGCTACTACTTGGACAGAACAAAAATAGCAGAAAGACTGACCAACTTTTTGTAGCCTATGCAACAGGAAGGGAAGGAAAAGCTATTTCCAAACAGACAATCTCCAAATGGATAGGAAATTGCATACGATTCTGTTACTCCTTCCATGGAAAACCAATTCCACAGAACATAAGACCTCATTCTACAAGGGCAACAGCCACTACCACAGCCTTCTTACGAGTGGCAACCAAAGACATTATTGAGGCGGCTACTTGGACCTCCGTGCATACATTTGCCAAGCATTATAATTTGCCTCTATATTCCAGATCCCGAGCAGGGTTTGCCACTGCTGTACTGCAAGGGATCCTAAACACACCATAATCTACTTTTATCCTCCTCCCTAGTTGGCTATGGTATTCTACCCAGTTGTTATGACTGCAGATGCATCCATGAAGGACATAGTACAGTTTTGTACCTACCATAAATGTAGATGTCCGAACTGGATAGCATCTGCAGTCAGGATTACCCTCCCTCCTTCCCTCTGTGGTACTCCTAGGGTGTTTACCCTCCTAATAGCTAGCTGTTGTGGGGGCGTCTTTTATGGTGTATTTGTTTGTATATATGTACATACATGCTTATTGTTGTGTTTACCTCTATCTATTTGGAAACATTGGCATCTATCCAAATTTTAGCCTGCAAGAGGGCTTCTGGCATCTGGGGCAAGAAACACTGAGGAAAATGGCGTCGGCTGATGCTTTTATACCCGAAGACCAACAGAGATGACGTCGGGTGGAGTGCGACATCAGCCGAAGCCGGACCCGGACTTTGGAATCCTGCCGACTGAAGGGCTGCCTGACGACAGGACAACCCAGTTGTTATGACTGCAGATGCTATCCAGTTCGGACATCTACATTTATGGTAGGTACAAAACTGTACTTTTCTTCAGCTTCTTCTTCTTCTGACCAGGAATATTCTTTCCCTCCTTATGAGGATTCTGATGCTGAGGAATCCATTCCTTCAGCTTCTCCCCCTGAGGATTTCTCTTTTGGGGAAACTTTGCATGAAATGAGGGAACATTTCCACTGGGAAGGACAGGAGTATTTGGAATCGAAGAAAAGACTAAGGGATTTTCTTCTTCTTCCCCAACATAGACCCCTGGCTATTCCTCCTATTTTGGATATTGTGGATGATGCTTTTTCGGAGGCTAACTTAACCCCTGACTCTTTTCCTCCTGCTCCTGTTAAGCCTGACAGATATTACAGGGTTCCTGATTCCCACCAGTTTTTATACAAGAACCGTACTGCTGACCCTGAAACCATTTCTCAGGGTCCTAAGGGAGTTAAGGCCGCTTCTGCTGAAAACCCCATTCCCACTGAGAAGGATTCCAGATCTTTAGAAAAATGGGGCAAAAAAGTGTACACTTCTGCTACTTTCTATTAGGGCTTTAAACTGTCAGTTTCATATGCTGAAATACCAGCAATTTCTCCTGTTTTAAAACAAAAGCTTACTTCCATTTCCGCATGTGCAGATGATAAGGAATTACATGACTTAATGCATGCCACTGAACAAGTTGGGAAGCATGGTTTACACTGTGGATTTGATGCCTTGGAGGCTTCTTGTAGGGCTGCTGCCCCTGGCACAGTAATTAGAAGGCATGCATGGTTAAAGGAACAAAATTTGCCAGATCAAGTAAAAGCTAAATTATTGGATGCTCCTGTTCAGCATAATGTTTTGTTTGGATCTAAAGCTGAAGAGGTGATTAAAAAGATGGAGGACAAGGTGAAATCCATGCAAACAGTTAAAGATTTCTTGCAAGTACAGCCACCCAGATTTAGCGGGAATTGGCCTACAAAAAATTGGTCCTTTCCCAATTCAGACAGGCCTCAGAGGGGTAGATACAGACGCTCCCGAGGAAGGCCTCAAACACAAGCCTCTTATAGACCAAGACAGTGGACTGCTTCCACCCCTAGGGGAGGAGAGGACAGGTCGCAAACTCATAGGAAACAGACTCAATGACTCCCTCTGTTGGGCTACAGGAACTTCTTGCCTGGAAGCCCCTCGGAGGAAAACTTTCTCTTTTTCACCGAATTTGGACTCGTATAACCCAAGACTAGTGGGTTCTGGATGTGGTTTCAAGAGGTTACAGATTCCATTTTCATACCCTACCAAGGCCAAGCTGATGGCCAGATCTTCCAAAACATCAGTGGACAGAGGCATTAAACCAGGTGGAAGCTCTTTTGGCTATGAAAGCCGTAGAACTAGTTCCACTTTCAGAGATGGGACAAGGTTTTTACTCAAGGCTCTTTCTAGTCCCCAGGAAGCAAAATTCATGGAGACCCATTCTGGATCTGTCAGTCTTGAACACTTTTCTAGAGATACCAAAATTCAAGATGCTTACTCTACAGCAGCTACTTCCAGTGCTGACCAAAAATGCATGGATGGTAACTTTGGATTTAAAGGAGGCATATTTACACATTCCCATCAGGCAGGAACGCAGAAAATACCTCAGGTTCAAGGCCGGATCGAGGCACTTTCAATTCTCTGCGCTGCCCTTTGGATTGTCTACTGCGCCCAGGGTCTTCACCAAATGCCTGGCTCCAGTAGTAGCTTATTGCAGACTCAAGGGAGTTCAAATTTACCCTTATCTGGACGACTGTCTTATTCAGGCAGACAGCAAGGAGGTCTTACTCCAGCATCTACAGTTTGTTTAGAATCTTCTCAAGTTCCTGGGATTCACTGTAAACATAAAAAAAGTCAAATTTGACACCCTCACAACAGATAATTTTTCTGGGCGCTTCTTTAAACACAACAACCCAGATTGCATTTCTGACATACGAAAAACAGTTTCAGCTGGCTTCAACTTTCAAAACTTTGGCAACTTTAACTCAGCTATCTGCAAGGAGATTCCTGCAGGCTTTGGGTTACATGGCCTCCTGCATCCTTCTCGTACCATATGCAAGACTACATATGAGGAAAATACAGTGGTACCTAAAAAGTGTATGGTCTCAGCATTGCCACAGTTTAGACATACTGATCACCGTCCTGCCTTGTCTTCAAAAGAATTCCTTTGGTGGTCCAAGGCATGTACTCTAAACAAAGGAAAACCCTTCTGTCTGCCTCCTGCCACTCGGATACTAACCACGGACACCTCAGATTATGCATGGGGAGCCCACTTTCAGGTCAACTGTCTGCAGGGCCTTTGGACAAGGGATCAGAAGCACCTGCATATCAATTTAAAGGAAATGTTAGCCGTTCAGAAAGCTCTATTGGCCTTCAGGAATCTCTTACAACCAGGACAACTACTGATACGGACAGACAACACCACAGTTATGTGGTACATAAACAAGCAGGGGGGATCTCATTCCTACCCCCTTTGCAGACTAGCCATGGATCTTTGGAACACAGCTCTAGCTTGCAATCTGGACCTTCAAGCTCAGTTTCTACCAGGGAAGCAAAACTTCCTGGCAGACAGTCTGAGCAGAAACCTTTCGGATCCACACGAGTGGATGCTGGACACCGAAATATTCAGGATAACAGCAGTCTGGGGATTTCCTCACTTAGACCTCTTTACATCCCATCTCAATCATCAACTACAGAATTTTTGCACCAGGACTTTCCACGAACAAGCTTGGAAAGTGGATGCCCTGTCATTCAGTTGGAGAAACCTCTCGGGATATCCCTTTCCGCCTCTTCCTCTTCTTCCACGGGTATTATTAAAGATCAAACAGGACAAGCCCAAGATGATAATCTTGCTGGCCCCAAATTGGCCTCGACAGTTTTGGTACCATACTCTGAAAAACCTATGTCTGGAGCCCCCTTGGGTTTTACCACAGACTCCAAACCTTCTGTCCCAACATCAGGGTCAGGTTCTACACTCCCATGTCAAAACTCTCAGCCTGGCGGCCTGGTTAATCCAGGGTCTTTGATTCATTCTCTCCTACCCAAGCAGGTTATGGATGTCATTTTAGAAGCCAGACGTCCTAGCACTAGAAAATCTTATGCAGGAAAATAGAAAAGATTTTGTTCCTGGATGCAGGCTCAGGATTCTGATCCTCTTCTTCCTAACATTCCTTTGATTTTACTTTACCTGACAAGTCTCTTACATAAGGGTCTCTCTTTCTCTTCCATTAAGATACATGCCTCTGCTATTTCCGCTCATTATAATACAGACCCTCCAATCTTTTCCCACCATCTCATGAGACAGTTTCTCAGAGGAGCTAAGAATTTAAGACCTCCTAGATCTCCTCCCATTCCTGCTTGGGATCTCAACTATGTTTTGGAAAAACTCACCTTAACTCCCTTTGAGCCTACTGCCTCTTTTGACATCAAGTTTTTATCTTGGAAAACAGCCATCCTGTTAGCTCTGACCTCTGCCAGGAGAGTTTCAGAGTTGCAAGCTCTTATGGCTGTGGAACCTTATATTATTTTTCATCAAGACAGGGTGTCTTTAAGGACTAATCCTACATTCATGCCTAAGGTGGTTTCCAAAGTGGCTTTAAATCAATCTCTCCACTTGCCAACTTTTTTCCCCACTCCTCAAAATAAAGGGGAAAGGATCTTACATTCCTTGGATGTACACACACAACTACGTTTTTACCTGGACAGAACCAAGGACATCAGAAAATCGGAGCAATTGTTTGTTTCTTATGCTTCAAGTTCGCAAGGTAAAGCCATTTCAAAACAGACCATTTCTAAATGGATTGCTCATGGAATCAGATTTTGTTATTCACACCATGGAAAGCAAATCCCAGGGAGTATACGGACTCATTCCACCAGAGCTGCTGCCACTTCAGCTGCCTTCCTCAGGGGAGTTCCTACCAAAGATATTTTGGAGGCTGCAACTTGGAGTTCAGTGCATACTTTTTCAAAGCACTGCAATCTACCTCTCTACTCTAAGTCTAGGGCAGGCTTTGCTTCTGCAGTCTTGCAGGGCCTTTTAGCCGCCCCTTCTACTTTATGACCACCTTCCTTTCATTCTGCTTTGGGATTCTACCCCACAGTCATGACTGCAACAGTGAAACACGATAAACATAGTACAGTTGTGTACACTTACCATAAATGTAGATGTTCGAGTGTCTTCACTGTTGCAGTCTGGGTTTCCCTCCCTCCTGTCCCCTCTTATTTTTTTACTTTTGTATTGTTCCTTTTTTCACCATTCTTTTGAGGTGTATTTGCAAAGGATATGGGACCTTACTCATTTTGGGACTCCTGACATCTGGGGCAAGAAAAACTGGAGAACATGGCGTCAGCTGTCAGCTTTGTACTCCTGGCGTTCTGACGTCAGGGAGCATGGTTGAACAGCCGACGCCAGACCTAGACTTTGGGATTCTGGCCGACCGAGGACTGCCTGCCGGCAGGGGAGAACCCGACAATCATGACTGCAACAGTGAAGACACTCTAACATCTACATTTATGGTAAGTGTACACAACTGTACTTTTCTTAAGTAAAGCCAGATTCAGCTTGCCATGCACAAACTTTGTACAGTTTGAAAGCCTCCCAGACAGAGTGGCTATTGATGCACCTTGGCCAACTTTTGCTTTAAGGAAAGCAACAAACAGCTGATCAGATATTCTAATGCCTTTAGTTCTGTGTAAATAAATGTAAATAAAATCTAATTTTCTGTGAGTGTCCAGTAGGTGCAAAATATATTCCCCTTTATTAGAAAATTTTGGGAAGGGTACTGGCAGATTGATAATCTGGTTAAGGGTCACTTCGGATGCCACTTTTGGTAGAAAATTGGGACTGGCTGTCAGATACCATGTCCTTATGGAATACCATGTGTGAGGGTTTACAGGACAGAGCTTGGCAATTAAAGGTCTTCTTTGTAGAATTAACAACTACCAGAAAAATGATTTTCCAATAAGGATATTATAACTGCACTGTAGCTGCAGATTCAAGTGGGGCCGGAGCTGAGCCGCAGCATAATCACAATGTCTCATGGAGGAGCAGGATCTCTCATGGGAGGTCTCAGCAGGAAAGTTCCCTTTAAAAAGACCTTTGAAATCTTAAAGGAAGCAATGGACATTTGGGTGTGTCCAGTGTCAAAACTGGAAATGGCTGCTAGTTGGACTTTGTCAAAAAACTGGAGCCTTTTTGGAAGAGATCTGACAAGAAGTCCAGGATAGATGTAAGAGGAGTTGAAAGGGATCTATTCCTTTTGAAAATGCCCAAATAGAAAACTTTTTCCACTTGTAAGAAGTCTTTCTAGTATTTGGTTTCTGAGAAGCTATCAAGATATGAACCACTGAACCTGACAGCCTGGCATATTTGGCCATTGCTAAAATTGGAGGACCCATGTGGTTAGCTTCAGGCACTTTAGATCTGGGTGCAGCTGTCTGGATGGGTGACTCAGATCATCTGGCTTGACAGCCCAGTATCCTTAGAGGATGTAGTAGATGAGGCCAGAGGAAAGGAAATCAAACTTGCTGGAGCCAGAATAGAGCAATGAGGATTACCTTCTCTTTTTCTGAAGAGGGCAAAGAAAAGGAATAAAAGTAGCCACTAGTGATTATCCTCAGCAGCCATGTATCTTTGGCCTGCCTGACTTGATGGTGCAGAGATAAGCACTCCTCCTGACTACCTCCAGAGTGCAGTAGTTGGGGAAACTGTTGAAGAGTGCTGGTAGAATTTTTCAGTGAAAGGACTTCAAAATCCTCGGTTTTGTGGTTCGCTTCTGCCCTTATTGCAAATTCCATGGAAATAATACCCCCCCCCCCCAGTAGGGTCTGCAGGAGTGTTCTGGTTAAAGTCTTGTAACTTTAACCACATCTTCTTTCCAACCATCTAGTCCCTGGCAAAGGACCTCTGAGGGGCAGAGCACTGGATCCCAATCCTTAAGTCAGTGTTGAACCATTAGGTATTGAGGAAGGATGTCTTAAAGCTTTCCACAAAGTCACATGATCACATCCAGGCATGTCGACTGATGGCCATGCCAGTGCCTTCTGCTGTAGCTGTACCATCAGGTGCATTCAAAAGCAGACTCATGGATACATTAGGCATTGATTGTAGGATATACAGTTGGGAATCCACTGTTTCATATCTGTCAGGAGACCCTTTCTCCCAGTGCGCAGTGTCTTTCAGGGTGACCAAGATCTTGTATTGTTTCCTTGGGATGGGCTCCACCACGTTAGGATCCTTCCACGCCCATTCAGTCATCAAATCTATTATTAGGGTGTCGGCAGGCAGTACCACCCATGAGGTAAAAGAACCAGCCCCAAAAGCTTCTAACAGTGACTTTTCAGGAGAGAATACATCTATGGGCCATCCCCCTTGCTTTTTCAGTAGTTTATGGATATCACCAAGGGTGACTTCTTCCAGAGTGGATTGTGGGGACGTTTCTCCATCTTTTATGTTCTTGTCTTCTTTGACTGACTTTGGGGAGGAATCCATGTTTCGTACTGCACGTCTATTTCCTAGGACCCTGTCAGCTTGGGCTTCAGAGGGTTCGGAATCAGATGAGGAACTCATGTGGCAAGTACTCCCAAGGCTAAAGGAGGCTAACTTTTTCCGTTGATCAGGATGGGGGAGCTGAGACAAAGAATCCAGTGGGTGCAGACTCAGAGCCAAGCATGGTAGAAACTGCCACCTTTCTCACAGTCTGGAGAGAACCCTTTCAAATTCAGAGGACACAACCGGATCTGAAGAAGCACTCCTCCAATCTGAAAAGTGGATAGGAAGAGCATCATCCTCCCTGAGTCTGAATCAGACAACCGAGCCAACCCATCTAGCTCAGAGGCAAGAGGAAGAGATGGCCCTAATAACTTTGGAGTTGATCCTGCCCCTCAAGGCTTGGCACTGAGGCTTTGAACATTAGCCTTGTTTTGATCTGACCCTATCGGAGTCAATTAAGTAAGCGGTAACGGAAAAGTCGAAGATGAAAGGACCGTCAGCTCTGACAAATGTGCTCTGGTGTGGCTTGGAACCCTGGACTTTGGATCCGAAGGTCAGTCCGGAAAAGGGGACACCAGTGGAAGGGCAGAAGGGATTTAACCAGTACACCTGAAGGGAATAACTCTGGGAGGACTCTCAGTTGAATCTGCATCTAGAGATACCCCCACGTCATCCTGTTGAGATCTGCTTCAATATGGCTTCTTGTAGAGCAGATGAATCTTGAAAAAGCCACTGAAGGTGGCTGGTAGGAGCGCTTTCTCTGCAGGTAAGGGGAGTGGAGCCTAGGAATTGCTGGCTGTGTTAAAAAGCATGGAATAGTTTCCAGAACTGAACTCTTCAAAGTGTTCAGGGATGGGCCTGAAGGAGCTACTGGATCTGCACTTCCTTCTCTCTCTCTCTGTCTCAGGGTTTGTCTTCCTCTTCCTCCTTGGAGGATCTTGGTTTCTTGTCTTTGCTGGGAAAGAAGTAGAAGAGAACTCGAGCAACAGGAGGAGCTGACATTCCCACTAGGAAGGGAAGAAGGCCCATAAGGACAAGTTTGTCCCTGCATCCATGCAGAGCTCTAGTGGCAAACGAGACACACACCTTGCAGTACAAGTCCAGGAGGGCTACACTCAGTGTACACGCAATGGGTGCAGAACTACCTGCAGGCTGAGCACTTCTTGAAGCCTTGAACCATGTCTGCCATTAGCGTATACTTTACCTGAAAAAAGAAACTCAAGAAAACACTGAAGAAAACAGCTAAGCAGCTTAACAGTTAAACACAGTCTCACTATTTGAAAAGATTTGTTTTTACTCTGCTCCCCTTAACGTAGGGAATTATGGATAGAGGAGTCGGTCCTGGATCCACAGCTTCCAAAAAAGTTGGTGAGGTCAGATCAGACAACCTAAAGCCTGAATCACATGGAAGCAGGCAACATTGGATCTTTAATTTCAGGTGAACTTTTGTAGTGGAGTAGTGTAAGGCAGAGTGGAATATTTAGGAAACTTTGGGGCTGTGGAAAAGTAAAGCTGTGTGCAGAGAGGCTAGGAAACACTTGGGGTAGCAGGAGGAGGAAGAGAGTGGAGGGAAAGGAAGAAGCTGTAGTAATGATGGCGGAAAGGAAGTTAAATAGGAGAATCGGGGAGGGGTAAGTGCAGGAGGGAGTAATGATACCAGTGCTAAGGAGAAAAGGGGAGGGGTAAGTACAGGATGGAGTAATGATACCAGTGCTAAGGAGAAAAGGGGAGGAGTAAGTACAGGATGGAGTAATTATACCAGTGCTAAGGAGAAAAGGGGAGGGGTAAGTACAGGAGGGAGTAATTATACCAGTGCTAAGGAGAAAAGGGGAGGAGTAAGTACAGGATGGAGTAATTATACCAGTGCTAAGGAGAAAAGGGGAGGAGTAAGTACAGGAGGGAGTAATTATACCAGTGCTAAGGAGAAAGGGAGGTAAGTACAGGAGGGAGTAATTATACCAGTGCTAAGGAGAAAAGGGGAGGGGTAAGTACAGGAGGGAGTAATTATACCAGTGCTAAGGAGAAAAGGGGAGGAGTAAGTACAGGATGGAGTAATTATACCAGTGCTAAGGAGAAAAGGGGAGGGGTAAGTACAGGAGGGAGTAATTATACCAGTGCTAAGGAGAAAAGGGGAGGGGTAAGTGCAGGAGGGAGTAATTATACCAGTGCTAAGGAGACAAGGTAGTGCAGCAACTGAATTCCTGTATGAGGGCATCCACTTACTGGAGTTGTGATGTACTCTGCATGGGGGAGGGGTAAGTGCAGGAGGGAGTAATTATACCAGTGCTAAGGAGAAAAGGGGAGGGGTAAGTACAGGAGGGAGTAATTATACCAGTGCTAAGGAGAAAAGGGGAGGGGTAAGTACAGGAGGGAGTAATTATACCAGTGCTAAGGAGAAAAGGGGAGGAGTAAGTACAGGATGGAGTAATTATACCAGTGCTAAGGAGAAAAGGGGAGGGGTAAGTACAGGAGGGAGTAATTATACCAGTGCTAAGGAGAAAAGGGGAGGGGTAAGTGCAGGAGGGAGTAATTATACCAGTGCTAAGGAGACAAGGTAGTGCAGCAACTGAATTCCTGTATGAGGGCATCCACTTACTGGAGTTGTGATGTACTCTGCATGGGGGAGGGGTAAGTGCAGGAGGGAGTAATTATACCAGTGCTAAGGAGAAAAGGGGAGGGGTAAGTACAGGAGGGAGTAATTATACCAGTGCTAAGGAGAAAAGGTAGTGCAGCAACTGAATTCCTGTATGAGGGCATCCACTTACTGGAGTTGTGATGTACTCTTTGCAGTTACCTCACCAGTTTGAGAGAGTGGGATTTTGCTACCTCTTTCTCTAGCATCTTGGCTAACAAGCGTTCAAGGAGTACAAAATACAAAGAAACGCACCTTACCCAATATAAACCCACTCAATCATCCACTAAAACCATTAACTTAATTTAATATTTTCAGTTAAATTCAGTGTTAAGACCTTTAGGAATTGGTGTCAGATTTCAAGGTAAATTGTGCTTCTTTATACAATAGCCTTTCTTTTATTGCTGCAGGGTCAGCTGAGTACCTCATGTTCTAAAATACAACTCTTCATAGGTTCATAGGTAGGTAATAGGCTATCTGCCCGAAGGCATTTATAACCCTAGCCAGAATGTGTTGGCTTTCACCGCCCCCTTAGATTAGTTCCCTTTGCCTCTGTCCAGCAGAGCCACTGAAGTGAACTTTCTGTTTCCCATCCACTCATCAAAGTTTCTCTTGAGTGTTAGAGAGGAGCTCTGCCTATTGTAGATTGGAATCTTGTGCCAAAGCATGAGAAGTCTCTGGGACAGGAATCTATCCCTCCAGCACATCCTATTTATTGTTGTGGTGAGGTTTTAGATCCCTAGAGCGTGTGGGTTGAGGGGATAAGGTTTTCTTTAGGTGGAGCATGTCCATCAATTCTGGGTTGGACATGGCCTTGTATGGCAGGCAGAGATCACCTCTGAGTAGGCGGTATGCAACCGAGTACAGCTGGAGTTTCTTCAGTCGTGCTGCATAGGCATCTGTTTGAGGCCAGTGATCCTCTTGGTGAAGTACTTCTGTGGTCTTTCCAGCTGTTGCGGGTGTCTTGTAAGGTACATCCTAAATGGGGCGTTGTACTCTATGATGGGGTCTGATGAGTAGCGGGGGCACAATGACACCTCTTGATCTGGATGCAACCCCTTTTGTGATTAGGTGGGCCACATAGAAGGATTTTCTAACCACTTTGGCAATGTGATTATCAAAGGAGAAATTACTACTTTGGTCCCCAGATCCCTTATTACATTTTCCGTATTTAGGGGGCTACCACCTATGTGGTAGTATTTTAGGGTAAGCAGTAAAAAACTGCTTTCAACATCATTCTTACAAAAACAGCCTAGTCTATAACCTTTATGAAGAAGTGATTCATATTCAGTAATCGCTTGCTTATACCTCAGTCTATCAATTCTACCATATACTTTTGTCATTCAAAAGTTCATAACACATTTTAACATATTCAGTAGTCCACAATATAAAACGACAATGAAACAACCAGGCACTTCGTGTTTCTTCTTCTGCATAAAACCTTTATTCACAAGCAAACAATGGTGAGCGCTTTTGCTAAATAGCTTCCTCAGACCAATACAAAAACATGAATTAAGTCCATTATTTAAGGAAATTCAAATGTCTGTCAACCAATCACAAGTACTCCTAGCTCTCTTCAATTAAAATAGATTTAGCTCTCTTCAATTAAAATAGATTTAAAGGCATATGGCGATGCATAAAAACATTGCACTTAATTTATATATTATATTAACCATATAGAAATGTATAGAAAATAACATATAAATATATGGTAACTATAAAAAATGCATCAAGATATTAATTTATATAAAAAAGTGCATTGAGATATTGGCATATTGTTTCAAGTTCATAGTAACCACTTTGTTGCCTTTATTAGCCGGCTTCAGTGTTAATTGGCCATTAGTGCCTAGCCTTTTCAAGGCCTGCCGTTGTTCCACAAACAAATTAAAATCTACATTTGCATTAGCTTTCCAATAATTATATAAACATTCAATAGAAAAATTACAAACTGAAGAAAATTGCTGAATAACTTGATTCTGAAAAGGGACAAACTGTCTCAAGGCTGGTGAAACACTAGAGGACCATCTGGTGGCTGGTTCTGATTCTAATGCCACAAACCCCATCAGAGGCCAGCATGAATCTGGCTTCTCATACATTCTGGGAGGCTTTGCAAATGACTGTACCTGACATTGGGGGGGGCTTGGCTGGTTATATTCGAAAGACCGAGGGGGATTCCTGAAGTCTTAGAGAGGACAGTCCTACAAGCATTGAGTCTTGCCAAGGGTCTGATCCTCCAAGGATGTTTTGTGAGGATGTCCCACAGAAAAAGAAACAAAAAACTATAACCATATTACCCCTGATGTTCATTGTTTTTCACTGCTGCAGTCATTACACTTGGGTTATCCTGCCATCAGTCGCAGTCAGCCAGAGTGCCAAAGTCTTGGTCCAGCGTCGGTTGCTGTCACCTCTTCCCTGACATCAGTGCGCCAGCGGCATATATGATGCAACCGACGCCATTTTCTTCAGTCTTTCTTGCCGCGCGGTGCCCGAAGCAAAAGCAGTTCGCAAGTGCCGGTCGGCCGACTCCTGAGATTTTCGAATTTCAGAACCGAAGTCTTCAATAAAGCTAAGTACCCCGTTGGGGAAACTTTTTCTTGCCTCAGACCGATGTCAGTAAAAGTTAATAATTGCATTTCTTGTAGGAAGCAAATACCTCATAAGAATTTTCATTCTTACTAAATTCCATGTCTAGGCTCAGACACAACGTCACTAATTGGTTTTGTGCTAGATTTGACAAGTGCACTATTAAACATCGGTTTGATTTTGCACGCCATTATTTTGGCCGAAGGTTTAATTATACCATGCCGTCGGAACAACCGACCAGAATACACAAAAAACGCAAAGACAAAGATAAGAACAGGCATCCGAGGCCCAAAACTGACGACAAAGCCTCTTCTAGGCCAGTCGCCGGTTCGCTGGTTCTCAGTGAGGCGCTTTCGTAGCCCCTGACACCCGCTACCTCAGAGCCACAGGCTGCCTCCGACTCCCACGTGGAGATCACTAGGCCTCTGGAAACTCAAGGTTTTGGGCCTACGGAAATTAACCCCTCAGATGGGTCCGGAGCTGCTGAGCAGGCACCGGCTTCTGAGGGTGTTTTCAGACCTTCACAGCTCACCATCAAAACAACAACCAAGTCTAAAACTCCATTAAAGACAAAGAATCAAGTACAGCATTCACCTGGACAGGCCTCCATGCCTAAAAAACAGATGCTCAAAATGGCCTAGGCATACAGACTATAATTCCTCTGACCAGGTTTCCATTTCATCTGATTTTTCTTCAGTCCAGGGATACTCTTTACCCCCCTATGAGGACTCTGATGCTGAAGAATCAATCCCTTCAGCCTCTCCTCCTGAGGATTACTCTTTTGGGGAAACTTTACATACCATGAGGGAGCATTTCCATTGGGACTCTGATGCTGAAGAATCAATCCCTTCAGCCTCTCCTCCTGAGGATTACTCTTTTACATTTATTAAACTTTACATTCCATGAGGGAGCATTTCCATTGGGAGAGCCAGGATTATTCAGAATCCAAGAAAATTCTCAGAGATTTTCTTTTATTGCCTCAGCACAGGCCCCTGGCTCTTCCGCCTGTGTTGGATATTGTGGATGATGTGTTTTCTGAATACAGTTTGACCCCTGATTCTTTGCCCCCAGCACCAGTCAAGCCAGATAGGTACTACAGAGTCTCTGACTCTCACAACTTTCTTTATAAAAACCCTGCTCCTGACCCAGAAACTATTTCCCAGGGTCCCAAAGGGGTAAAGGCTTCCACTGCTAAAAATGCATTTCCCTCTGACAGGAATTCTAGAGCATTAGATAGATGGGGGAAGAAAGTTTACACTTCTGCAACGTTAGCAGTCAGGGCTTTAAATTGCCAGTTCCACATGCTTAAATACCAACAATATTTAATGTCTCTGTTAAAACAGAAAATGCTTACAAGCTCAGAAAGTCCTGACTATAAGGAAATGCAGGATTTATTGCATGCAGCTGAACAAGTGGGAAAACATACTCTGCAATGTGGTTTTGATTCATTAGAGGCTTCTTGTAGAACCGCAGTTACTGGATCTGTGATTCGAAGGCATGCTTGGCTAAAAGAACAAGGTTTACCTGATCATGTTAACGCAAAATTATTGGATGCTCCTTTTCAGCATATCATCTTGTTTGGTGTTAAGGCAGAAGAGGTATTAAAGAAAATGGAGGATAAGGCAAAATCTATGCCAACAGTGAAGGATTTCTTACAGGTACAGCCACCTCGATTCAGCAGAAATTGGCCTTCTAAAAATTGGTCCTTTCCAGTGTCAGACCACAAAGAGGCATATACAGACGCCCAAGAGGCAGATCTCAGCCCCAAGGCTCTTACAGACCATGACAGTGGGGTGCTTCAACCCCAAAAGGAGGAGAAGACAAGTCACAACCTTATAGGAAACAGTCCCAGTGACTTCCCCCTTTCACATGCCAAGCACTTACCTTTTGGCAGCTCCCTTAGGGGGAAAACTAGCTCTCTTTTCACAAAATTGGCATATAATCACCCAAGACAAATGGGTCTGGATATTGTCTCAAGGTTACAGGTTCCACTTTCACACTCTACCAAGGCCAAAAGGAATGCCAGATCTGCCACAAAATCAATGGGCAGAGGCACAAAAACAAATCACAGCCCTCATGGACATGAGAGCTATTCAAAAAGTGCCACAACAGGAAAAAGGACAAGGATTTTACTCAAGACTTTTCTTGGTCCCCAGAAAGGACAAAGCCTGGAGACCCATACTGGGCCTCTCTACTCTAAATACTTAACTGGCTGTTCCGAAATTCAAAATGCTGACACTACAGCAACTTCTTCCCGTGCTGGGCAAGAAGGCTTGGCTAGTTACATTGGACCTCAGAGGCATACCTGCATGTCCCAATCAGACAAAATTGCAGAAGATACCTCTGATTCATAGCTGGCACAATGCATTACCAATTCTCTGCACTGCCCTTTGGCTTATCTACTGCACCTAGCGTCTTCACAAAATGTTTGGCACCAGTAATTGCATTTTGCAGACAAAAAGGAATTCAAGTATATTCCTACTTGGACTGCCTTATTCAAGCAGAGAGCAAGGACATTCTTCTGAAGCATCTGGCGTTTGTAAAAAGATTGCTAATTTGCCTAGGGTACACAGTAAACGAAAAGAAGTCAAAACTAGTGCCCTCACAAGAGATCATATTCCTGGGTGCCATCATAAATACAACGGCCCAGATGGCTTATCTCACGCCAGACAAGCAAAGACAACTAACTCAGTACTTTCAGTTGATGGCAACAAAAACCCAACTCCCTGCAAGAAAAATTCTGCAGGCCTTGGGGTTCATGGCTTCCTGCATACTAATACCATATGCCAGACTGCATATAAGGAAATTACAATGGTACCTAAAAAGTATTTGGACTCAGCACTGTCACAGTTTAGAAACAGTGATACCACTTATTCCCTGCCTACAACAGGAGTTTCAATGGTGGGCACAGGCATGTCACCACAACAAGGGACAGCCTTTCACTTTACCCACAGCCAGGCAGACACTAACAGATGCTTCGGATTACACCTGGGGAGCACACATGGCAGGAAAATGTATTCAGGGCAAGTGGGCTGCAGAACAAATGCATCTTCATATCAATCAAAAAGAGATGCTAGCTGTACAAAATGCCCTAACAGCTTTCAAGGACCTTCTGTATCCAGGACAACTATTGCTAAAGTCGGACAACACCACAGTTATGTGGTACATAAACAAGCAAGGGTGCACTCATTCCTATCCCCTCTGCAGACAAGCCATGACTTGGTGGAACACAGCTCTGACCTATCCAGTTCATCTGCAAGCACAGTTCCTGCCAGGAAAGAAAAATACTCTGGCAGACGACTTAAGCAGAAACATCATGGATCCTCATAAGTGGAAATTAAATCCACAAGTATTCAGCATGATAACACAAAAATGGGGACGCCCAGACAGATCTTTTTGCCTCCCCTCTGAACCGTCAACTACAGAAATTCTGCACAAGGACTTACCACACACAAGCATGGAAAGTGGATGCTCTCTCGTTCAGCTGGAAAACCCTAAAAGTTTATGCCTTCCCACCACTGCCTCTCCTGTCAAAGGTACTCCTAAAAGCCAGACAAGAAAGGCCAAAAAGGATCCTGATTGCCCCAGACTGGCCACACCAGCACTGGTACCCAGTCTTAAAGAACTTGTCTCAAGGCCCAGCATGGATTTTACCTCAAATTCCTCATCTTCTGACGCAGCAAAACAATCAGATCCTGCACAGCCAGCTCAAACCTTAAACCTGGCTGCATGGCAGATTACTTAGCCAAGCAACCAACACCTCTCTGTCTCGAGGCCCAGCATGGATTTTACCTCAAATTCCTCATCTTCTGACGCAGCAAAACAATCGGATCCTGCACAGCCAGCTCAAAACCTTAAACCTGGCTGCATGGCAGATTACTTAGCCAAGCAACCAACACCTCTCTCTAAAGCTGAGGCCAGGAGGCCCAGCACCAGGAAATCCTATTCAGAAAAGTGGAAGATATTCTGCACCTGGAACCAGGCTCAAAGCTTTGACCCTCTTGTTCCAAATATTCCTCAGATATTAGAATACTTAACTGAGATGCTGGACGAAGGCCTATCCTTCTCATCTATTAAGATCCACGCCTCTGCCATCTCAGCTCATTACAACACAGATCCTCCTATTTTCTCTCATCCATTATTAAAACAGTACCTCAGAGGGGCTAAAAACATAAGACCGCCCCGGAGAGCACCAACACCAACTTGGGACCTCAACTTTGTCTTGGAAAAACTAACTTTACCTTCTTTTGAGCCAGCCAATTCAGCAGAATTAAAATGTGTGTCATGGAAAACTGCTCTGCTTCTGGCATTAACCTCAGCGCGAAGAGTCTCAGAGTTACAGGCACTAATGGCAGTGGAACATTTCATCATTTTTCATCAGGACATGGTTTCTTTAAGAACAAATCCTACATTTATGCCAAAGGTGGTATCCAATGTGACTCTTAACCAAACTATTCACTTGCCAACATTTTATCCAAATCCCCAGAATAAAGGGGAGAGACTTCTGCACTCATTGGACATACACAGGCAGTTACGCTTCTACTTGGACAAAACAAAAGCTTTCAGGAAAACTGAGAAATTGTATGTAGCATATGCTACAGGATCACAGGGAAAGGCTGTTTCAAAGCAGACCATTTCAAAGTGGATAGGACACTGTATCCGTTTCTGCTACACACAGCATGGAAAAACTGTACCTAGCAACATTAGGCCACATTCCACCAGGGCAACAGCCACTTCAACTGCCTACCTTAGAGAAGTACCTACCAAGGATATTTTGGAAGCTGCAACGTGGAGTTCAGTGCACACCTTTACCAAGCATTACCACTTGCCTCTTTACTCTAAATCCAGAGCTGGCTTTGCCACTGCAGTGCTGCAGGGCCTCATAGCCACACCGAATCCTTTATAGACCCAGCCACCCAAACTTAGCTTTGGGATTCCACCCAAGTGTAATGACTGCAGCAGTGAAACACGATGAACATAGTACAGTTTTGTACCTACCATAAATGTAGACGTTCGAGTGTATTCACTGCTACAGTCCAGGTTACCCTCCCTCCATCCCCTCTTTCTTCGCTGGGACTTATCTATACCTTTCTACTCTATACAACCTATGTGGTGTATTTGCTTGTAACTGAAGGTATTGTTTTTATTTTTTTATGTCTGTTTTCTTACCAAAATGTATTGCCTACCTATTTGGGGGCACCTGACATCTGGGGCAAGAAAAACTGAAGAAAATGGCATTGGTTGCATCATATATACCCCTGGTGCACTGACGTTAGGGAAGAGGTGACAGCAACCGACACCTGACCAAGACTTTGGAACTCTGGCCGACTGTGGGACCGCCTGACGGCAGGATAACCCAAGTGTAATGACTGCAGCAGTGAATACACTCGAACATCTACATTTATGGTAGTTACAAAACTGTACTTTAAGGATCCCCAGTGTGAATAGCAGGATTTAACTCGGGGTATATTTAATGCTTTGATGGTTTGAAACCTCCTCATGGTGTCTCTGTGCCCTATCCTCCCTGTTCTTCCACTCCGCTCAAGAGACCTAGGGAATTGGATTTCTCTGAGGATCTGGACTCTAGGGAAGAGTTTTTGGCTTACTCTTACCTTCCCCCTTGGACTATAGTTCAGAGGAAGAGGATAACTCCATAAGATGATTCACCCCTGGAAGAACTCTGCTTTGGTGTTACCATTACTTGTGTGATGGATTAAGGGCAGTTGTTCTCAAGTACATAAGATTCAGAAGAGATTGAGCTCCTGGAGATGGAGACTCCTAAGCTATCTGCTATGTCCTTCTATTCCACTATTGCAGTATTTACTCGTGGGTTTACCCTTCTTCCCATCAGCTTGTCCGGGTAGGTTTCTAAAGCTTTTCCACTCTCTGATTCAGGTGCATCACACGTCTGATGTGTTGGTAGGTACGTGGGCCATAAAAGAGATGTCTGCACACACCAGTCCTCAGAACATTTTAGCTGCCAGACATACGCCAGGTGATGTCCTTCATGGATGCATCTGCAGTCATAACAAATGGGTTGTCCTGTCGTCAGGCAGCCCTTCGGTCGGCCGGATTCCAAAGTCCGGGTCCGGCTTCGGCTGATGTCGCACTTCACCCGACGTCATCTCTGCTGGTCTTCGGGTATAAAGGCATCAGCCGACGCCATTTTCCTCAGTCTTTCTTGCGCGTGGCCGAAGCAGAAGCTGTTCGCAAGTGCCGGTCGGTCAGATCCAGAGATTACTACTACCGAATACTACTTCGAAGACTTCTAAAAGCTAAGTACCCCGTTGGGGACTCTTTCTTGCCTCAGCCGATGTCAGAAAAAGTCAATAACTGTTTAACTTGTGGGAAACAAATACCTCATAAAGATTTCCACTCTTACTGTTTGCTTTGGCCCAGACCACGACGTAGCAGCCTGTTCGGCCTGTGCTTCCTTCAACCGACGAACGCTTAGGCGTCTGTCGGAGTTTGCTGAACAGTTTTTCGGCTCAGATTTTGCGTACATTATGCCGTCGGATCCTCCGACTACCCAAATTGTTAAAAAAACGCAAAGAAAAAGACCGACACTCGCCGTCCGCGGTTTCGGCCGAAACCACGGTGAAGCAAGCCGCGAGTGTCTCGGTTTCGGCCGAAACCGAGAAAACTGGTCAATCTTCAGCCGAATCAATGACTACTACTGAGGCTCCTGCTACCTTATCTGAATCAGCCTCAGAAATTTTGCCTACAACTGTGGTTCCTACTGATTTATCAGACACCATCCCTTTGGATATCTCTACCCCAGCACGTGGTGCTGCTAGGCCTCCTGCAGCCATGTCTATTAAGGCCTTTGCCAGGGCTAAAGCAGCCAAATCAGCTAAATCAGTGCCTGTTAAACCACCCTCTCTCAGGCCCACTTCTAGTTCACAAATGCTTACTTTGGCAGAAGATTTAATATCCTTAATTAGGGGATCTCAATCTCACCCAGACAGGGCCTCTCAGCCCCCAGAAAAGAGACCTAGAGCAGAGCCCCCCGAGCCTGTGTCCTCTGATGATTCTGCGGATGACTCAGACATTACAGACCAGCCAGAGGCTCCTTTTTCCAATTATGAAGATTCAGATGCTGAAGAATCCATTCCAGCTGCCTCTCCACCAGAGGAATTCTCCTTTGGGGAAACCTTACATGCCATGAGAGAACAATTCCAATGGCAGGGACAAGACTTCTCAGATTCAAGAAAAAGGCTTAGGACTTTTCTGCACTTACCACAACATAGGCCCTTAGCTATACCTCCTGTCCTGTCTGTTGTGGACGATGCATTTAATGATGTCTGCACTGCACCTGATTCTCTACCTCCAGCCCCTGCCAAACCAGTTTCACATGATCCAATACTAAGAGTTTATGCTTGATCAGTTAATTAAAAAGCTGTCCTCTGATGAATCTCTAGATAAGAAATTTGTATTAGAAATGGTGAATAACATCCAACAGGTTAGTAACCATTCTTTAAAATGTGGCTATGATGCACTGGAGGCTTCATTTAGATCAGCCATGACTGGCACAGTGATAAGAAGGCATGCATGGTTGAAAGAACAGGTCTTACCGGATCATGTTAAAGCTAAGCTATTGGATGCTCCTATGGATAAGGCCAGTCTATTTGGGGAACCTGCCCAGCAGGTAATGAAGAAAATGGAAGAGAAGGCAAAATCTGTGCAAACAGTTAAAGATTTCCTACAGGTTCAGCCACCAAGGTTTAGCAGGAACTGGCCTGCCAAAAACTGGTCCTTTCCTGACTCCACAAGATCACAAAGGGGCAGGAACAGATGCTGTAGGGGCAGAAATCAATCCAGAGGAGGTGCCTACAGAGGACGACAGTGGCAAGGCAATAACCGAGGCACAGACACAACCACTGCCACTGCAACAGGACAATCACAGTGACTTGGCTCTGACTCCGCCTACCAGGGAGCAAATAGCAGCACCATTAGGCGGAAAGTTAGCCTTATTCTCGAAAAATTGGCACTATATCACAAAAGACAAGTGGATTTTGCAAACCATAGACCAAGGCTACGGTTCCACTTCCACACTTTACCAGTAAAAGAGGAATGCCAAACCTGCCCCAAATCAAAAATAGAAGCCCTGCACCAGATAGCGGAATTAATAAAGATGAGAGCTGTGGAAAGAGTACCAATCACAGAACAGGGCAAAGGATTCTACTCCAGACTCTTCCTAGTACCAAGAAAAGAAAAGCTGGAGACCTATACTCGACCTGTCCATCTTAAACACATACATCATTGTCCCAAAATTCAAAATGCTGACCCTACAGCAACTTCTTCCCATGCTGGGCAAGGAGTGTTGGCTGGTAACTCTAGATCTCAAGGAGGCATACCTGCACGTCCCCATTCGACCAAATTGCAGAAGATACCTCAGATTTCTTGCAGGATCAGAGCATTATCAATTCTCAGCATTGCCCTTTGGCTTATCTACTGCACCCAGAGTATTCACAAAATGCCTGGCATCAGTGATCGCTCACTGCAGAGTACAGGGAATCCAAACTTATCCATACCTGGACGACTGCCTGTTACAAGCGGACAACAAAAGCAAGCTGACAACAGATTTACAAAGGGTCATTTACTTGCTACAAGCCCTGGGATACACAGTCAATTTACAAAAGTCAAGGCTAATACCATCCCAGACAATAACTTTCTTGGGCGCGGAATTGGACACAGTCAAACAGATGGCATTCCTAACTGCAGAAAAACAAAAAGAGCTCCCTCTTTACTTCTTGGCATTAACAAAGCAGAACAAACTAACAGCAAGAAAAGTTCTGCAGGCCTTGGGCTTCATGGCATCATGCATAATCTTGGTCCCACATGCCAGACTGCATATGAGAAAGTTACAGTGGTACCTAAAGAATTTATGGTCTCAACACAGGCACAGCTTAGAAACAGAAATACCACTAATCCCATGCTTAACACAGGAGTTCCTATGGTGGGCTCGGGCATGCCAGTCAAACCCAGGCTTGCCCTTCCACAACTTTCGAGCAAACCAAACCATCACAACGGACGCCTCAGACCTAGGATGGGGGGCACACATGCTGGACAAATGCGTACAAGGACTGTGGACTCAGGACCAGCTGCACCTGCACATAAACCAAAAAGAAATGCTGGCAGTAAAACTGGCAATCCTAAAATTCAGACCATTCCTCAAAGAAGGCCATTTGATAAGGACAGACAACACCACAGTCATGTGGTACATCAACAAACAGGGAGGCACTCATTCTTACCCCCTATGCAGAATGACTTTGGACCTTTGGAATCTGGCTCTCAGCTACAACATCCAGTTACAGGCAATATTTGTACCGGGAAAAGAGAACACCCTAGCAGACATTTTAAGCAGAACCACCTCGGATGCCCACGAATGGATGCTACACCCGGACATCTTCAAGGCCATCACAAAGAAATGGGGAATGCCACAAATAGATCTATTCGCTTCCCCACAAAATCACCAGCTCAAAAAATTCTGCACAAGGACATTCCACCCACTTGCATGGAAGGTGGACTCTCTATCCTTCAGCTGGAAAGGCCTGACAGCATATGCATTTCCACCTCTTCCCTTGATGCACAAGGTACTACTGAAAATCAAAGAGGAACGTCCAAGGATAATTCTGATAGCTCCGAACTGGCCAAGACAACACTGGTACCCATTGCTGAGGAGCACGTCTCTGGAGAAAATGTGGTCAATACCCCTTATGCCTCTGATGTTAACTCAGAACAACTACGACATCATACATCCAAACCTAAAAACCTTGCAACTGACTGCCTGGAACATCACATAGCAGTAACTAACCCAGACCTTTCACAAAGGGTTAAAGACATTATCCTTGAAGCCCGCAGACCTTCAACAAGAAGGAACTATGCAGGAAAATGGAAAAGGTTCGTCATTTGGAGTACTGAAAGAGGAAAAGATGTGTCGAACATAGATATTGCTAACATTCTGGAGTACTTGGCAGAGCTTCTACATACAGGCCTGTTCTATTCCTCCATCAAGATACATGCATCAGCTATTTCAGCAGAATACAGCTTTGATCCTCCTGTCTATTCACATCCTCTACTCAGGCAGTTCCTCAGAGGGATCAAGAATGTAAAACCTCCTAGGAAACCACCATTACCAGCATGGGACTTGAATTTTGTACTAGAAAAGTTGACACTCCCTCCGTTTGAACCAGCAGCAACAGCAGATCTACAACACCTGTCATGGAAAACTGCTTTCCTACTGGCTATTACTTCAGCAAGGAGGGTTTCAGAACTTCAGGCCTTAATGGCAGTGCAACCCTTCCTAATCTTCCATCAAGATAGGGTGTCCATGAGAACTAATCCTACATTTATGCCTAAGGTGGTATCCAGAGTGTCTTTAAACCAGGCAATCCACCTACCTACCTTCTTCCCAAATCCACAAAACAGAGGTGAAAGAATAATGCATACCTTGGATGTACATAGACAGTTACGCTACTACCTGGACAGAACCAAAGGTAACAGAAAAACTGACCAGCTCTTTGTAGCCTATGCAACAGGAAGGGAAGGAAAAGCAATTTCCAAACAGACAATCTCCAAATGGATAGGAAATTGCATAAGATTCTGTTACTCCTACCATGGAAAACCAATTCCACAGAACATAAGACCTCACTCAACAAGGGCTACAGCCACTACCACAGCTTTCTTAAGAGGAGTGGCAACCAAGGACATTATTGAGGCGGCTACTTGGACCTCCGTGCATACATTTGCCAAGCATTATAATTTACCTCTATATTCTAGATCCCGAGCAGGGTTTGCCACTGCTGTACTGCAAGGGATCCTGACTACACCATAACTTTTATTCCTCCTCCCTAGTTTGGCTATGGTATTCTACCCATTTGTTATGACTGCAGATGCATCCATGAAGGACATAGTACAGTTTTGTACCTACCATAAATGTAGATGTCCGAACTGGATAGCATCTGCAGTCAGGATTACCTCCCTCCTTCCCCTCTGTGGTACTCCTAGGGTATTTACCCTCCGAATAGCTAGCTGGGGGGGGGGTCTCTTATGGTGTATTTGTTTGTATATATGTACATACATGTTTATTTTTTGTGTTTGCCTTCTACTATTTTGGAAACATTGGCATCTATCCAAAATTTAGCTTTCCAAGAGGGCAATTGGCATCTGGGGCAAGAAACACTGAGGAAAATGGCATCGGCTGATGCCTTTATACCCGAAGACCAGCAGAGATGACGTCGGGTGAAGTGCGACATCAGCCGAAGCCGGACCCGGACTTTGGAATCCGGCCGACCGAAGGGCTGCCTGACGACAGGACAATCCATTTGTTATGACTGCAGATGCTATCCAGTTCGGACATCTACATTTATGGTAGGTACAAAACTGTACTTTCCTGCTACTTGCGGACGTCTGATCAGTTTTGCATTAATATAAGTACCCCGTTGGGAATTTTCTTCAGTCCTTTTTGTATTACTGTAGTCTGTTAATGTCTGGTAAGAGCAAGTTAAACTATGGTTGTCAGATTCCCCACAAAGACACCCACGACCAGTGTCTCTTTTGTTTGGGTAGGGATCACGAATTAAAAAACGGTGCCATTTGTAAGTCGTTCGTCCCTAAGACCTTTTGCCGCCAACTTCAGCCCCTTGATTTTACCTTGAAAACCAATCCCTTAGATCGTTCTCGGAATGGAAGCCACTTCCGATGCCCCATCCAAACCATCCAGGAAGAGGGCCAAGCCCACGTGGGTGTCTACTTCCACCGCGTCTCCCTCTTCCGATACTCAACCTGTATCCACCGTTAGCTTGGCCGAGGAACTGGCATCTGCCACATCGGATGAAGCGGGTACCTATCAGGAGGCTGCACAATCCAGAGTGGACGACACGTCCAGGGAGGATATCCCGGTGCCTGATTCAGACACCGGGGGGGGGGGGGACCAGTTTCTGGGGTGGATGCTTCTGAGCAAGCCTCAGCCAGCCGCTCCTTCTATAACTACTGACTGCCAGCCAGGCACCAATTAGGCCTACCAAAAGAAAACGGAAGATGAGGCATATAGCTTCAACCCCAGAGGCCTTGCCAGACTGGCAGGCCTTCAGCCATTGCCTCTACAATGCCTTCCTGACCCTTAGGCTGCTCCACCTCTTCTTAGTCCCAGGCGTCTCCAGCCTAGCGAACCTGCAGAAGAGGGAAATGTCTGGCTCCTCAGAGGACTCCTTGTCCTACTCTTCACAAATCTCTCCTCCTCTGGGGTATGGATCCACAGAAGAAGCCTCTGCTGAACCTGACTCCCCTGTGGAAGACCTTACTTTCGGGGACACAGTCAGTGTTATGAGAGAAAACTTTTAATGGGATTGCTCAGCAATATCTGAGGCCCATAAAAGATTCTTTGACCTGATTCAGATGGAATCTCCTAACCTGGCCCCTATTCCTTTTGTCCAGCCTGCCTTCCTGGATGCTTTTGCTGCAGCGTGCATCAACCCAGATTCCCAGCCACCTGCACCTAGAATAGCTGACCAGTTGTATAGGATACCTGATGCAGAAAAATGTTTTTTCAAATGCCCACCAGCTGACCCAGCAACTATTTCTATTGCTGCTGATAGAGCTACCAAACTTCTCCCTACTACCGTTGTCCTCCCTGCAGATAAAGACAGCAAGGCCGTGGAAAGGTGGGGGAAGAAGATGTACACTTCGGCCACCCTAGCCTTTAGGGCAAGAAATTACCAGTCACACATGGCCAAATATTCTCTGGCCTTACTGGACAAAGCTTCGAAGGAACTCAAAGATCTCTGACTGCTCTGCAAAGGCATTCCTGTCTTCCTTGCTTGGGCTCATCTCCCAAGTCAGTAAACATTCTCTAAGGTGTGCATATGATGGAGCTGAGGCCTCTGCCAGATCAGCTGCATCTACCTCTGTATTGAGAAGATACTCCTGGCTGCGTCTGTAGCCCCTACTGGATGGCTTTAAGGCCAAACTCGTGGATGCTCCTTTGGATCACTCTGTCCTTTTTTGCACCAAAGGTGTCTGATCTTTTCAAGTCACTCAAGCAAAAAGGGAAAGAGCTCCAAGATTTGAAACATCTACTTGTCTCCCCAATTCCAAAATTTCAGAGGAACTATGTGGCCAAGGCACAGTTTATAAGAACGTCTTTAAGGCCCTCTACCCGCTCAAGGTCTAGAAGACCCCACAGGAGACAGGCTACTCAGCCTAGGACTCAGGCCACTGCCCAGAGACCCCCCCTTTCCAGAAAGGGCAGGCAGCATCTGACTGCCTGCCTCCCTTTATTCCCCCTCCTCCTTCCACCATTCCTCTATCCTTCCGTCTCTCTCGCTGCCTCCCTGCATGGGCCCTAGTGACATGAGACAAATAGGTTTTGTCAATCCTGAAGGAGGGTTACTTCATGTCTTGGATGGCTCCTCCTCCAAGACTCCCTGTACCCCCCCCCCCAGTGCTCCCTCCTTCCCGAGGTCCTAAACAACCTGTTGCTCTAAGGCACCATAGAACACGTCCCCCTGTCTGCTTGAGGGAAAGGCTTCTACTCCAGAATTTTTCTGGTGCCCAGGAGGGAAGGACCATGAAGACCCATCTTAGACCTTTTCCGCCTCAAGCCTTTCCTAAAGGGCCCCTCCTTCAGGATGATAACACTACCCATTCTATTTCCCCTCATCCTTCCCAGGCCTTCATGGTGACCCTAGACATCAAGAAGGCCTATCTACCATTCCCATAAAACTGTCCTCCAGAAAATTCCTCAAGATTCAAAGCAAGCTCCTCTCATTTTCAGTTCTATGCCTTGCCCTTTGAACTCTAAACTGCACCAAGGGTATTTACAAAATGCCTAGCCCCAGTCATCGCCTACTGCAGGACAAAGGGGTATGCAAATTTTCCCATACCTAGCCAACCTGCTCATTCAAGCAGCAGACAGACAAACCCTCCTTGCCCACACCAAGGACCTCCTACTCCTGCCTGCTGCAGTCTCTAGGGTTCCTCATTAACTTCCCCAAATCAAAACTAAATCCTACACGAGACATTGTCTTCCTAGGATGCAGAATTAGAACAGACCTCGGGATGGTTTTTCTACCTCAGGAAAAAGTGCTTTCCCTGACCCAACACCTTCAGTCTTCCCTCGTTTCACCCATTCTGACTGTGAGGGAAATCCTAAGACTTCTTGGCCACATGGCAGCCACTGTTCCCATGCTACCACTGGCAAGGTTACACATGAGGAAAATGCAATGGTACCTTTGCTCAGTATGGACCCAGCACTCACACCCCCTAGAGTTCAAGATCCCACTCCTCCCCTGCCTCCACCAAGAGCTGAAGTGGTGGCTGGCCAAGGTTGCCCAAACCCTGGGCCTCCCCCTACAATTGCCCTCCCCTCCCTGATCATCCACACACTCTTCAGATCTGGGCTGGGGAGCAACGCTGGACACAAGAACAGTGCAAGGTTTGTGGACAGACAAACACAAGCAATGGCACATCACCATCAAGGAAATGACAGCCATACTTCTTGCCCCGCAGGCCTTTCAGCCTTTCTTCAGACAGGGCATTCTGAAGATCTTCACATACAACACCGCAGTGATGTGGTACCTGAACATGCAAGGCGGGACTAAGTCCTACCTCCTCTGCAGGCTAGACCTACATGTATGGGATCCGGCTCTCTCCCAGGGGATCTCCCTCCAGGCAGCCTACATCCCATCCCAACACAATTGTCAGGCAGACTCCTTAAGTAGAACCTCCCCAGACAGTCATGAATGGATGCTGTCAAGAGATGCATTCCTAGATCTGATTCACAGGTGGGGTATTCCACAGATAAACCTGTTCATCTCCTCCACAAACAGGCAACTCCAGAGCTATTGCTCCAGAACTCACGACCAATCGGATATCCTGGAAGGGGATAATGTTCTTCATTCCACATTGCTGCAGTCCTAACTATTGGGTAGTCCGCTGTCCAGTCGGCCCGAATACCAAAGTATATGGCTGACGTCGGTCACGGCGCATTAGACTGACGTCAGTACGTCAGGGTACTAATGCGCATGACCGACGTCATATCCTCAGTCTTTTTTTGCCGCATGGTCCGATGCAGAAGCAGTTTTGCGAGTGCAGGTTGGCGTTCTGAAAGTTTCTGAAGTCAGAGTTTCAGACCGAATCAAAGTTGGCTAAGTACCCGTTGGGGAATATTTTGTTTTTTCTTGCCTCAGTATTTAACCGGATGTCAGAAAAAGTGAATAACTGTATTTCTTGTGGGAAACAGATACCTCATAGGGATTACCATACTTTGTGTATACCTTGTTTAGGGCCTGAGCACGACGTTGTTGGATGCCGCTCTTGTGCTAGGTTTAACAAACGCACTATTAAGAGAAGGTTAGACTGTGCCAGGTTAGTGTTTGGGAAGCGTTGTAATTATAAAATGCCGTCGGATGCTCCGCCCGCTTCAGCCAAAAAGCGCAAGGACAAAGCAGGGAAGCCTAGAGTGGAAGAACCGACAGCCCCGGACGTCGGTTCTTTAGAAGGCTCAGTGGAGCCGGAGGTTCTGCCAGGAGTTTCTTTGGAGTCTCAGGGAGAAACTTTACTGTTACAGGATGTATCTCAGGAAGTAGGCCAGCCTGAAGGGGCTTCTCAGGTGGCTGTTCTTCCCTCTCTTCCTAAGGTGGTTAGGGCCTCACCTTCTGTTTCTAAGGCTTCTTTAAGAGGCAGGCCTGCTTTAGCTTCAGTGGGGGTTTCTCTGAGTGTTTCAGGGTCTTTGCCTAAGAAGCATATGCTAAAAATGGCAGAGGATTTGATTACAATGATTAGAGGTTCTATGCCCCCTCCTGATAAGAGGCCTAGGGTGGAACCTGAGTTTGAGAGTTTTGAGCAATGCTCGGAGGCTTCTGAGTCTTCGGCTGAAGACTTGCAGGAGTATCCTCCTTATTCTGATTCTGATGTGGATGATTCTACTCCTTCAGCTTCTCCTCCTGAGGATTTTTCATTTTCAGAGACTCTGCATTCCATGAGGGAGCATTTTAAATGGGAAGGTCAAGATTTCTCTGATTCCAGGAAGAGGCTTAGAGAATTCTTGTTTTACCCCAGCATAGGCCTTTAGCTATACCTCCTGTTCTGAATGTGGTAGAAGATGTTTTTGCAGAGGCTTCCCTGAATCCTGACTCTTTGCCTCCTGCCCCAGTTAAACCGGATAGGTACTATAGGGTGCCTGAAGCCCATAAGTATCTTTTAAGAGTCCTAGGGCAGACCCAGAAACTGTCTCTCAGGGGCCTAAAGGTGTGAAGGCTTCTGTGGTTAAAAATCCTGTTCCTCCTGATAAAGAGGCAAGGGCTTTGGATAGATGGGGAAAGAAAGTGTATACTTCTTCCACTTTAGCCATGAGGCGTTGAATTGTCAGTTTCATATGTTAAAATATCAGAATTATCTCCTTTCACAATTGAAGTCTAAGGTGGATGCTCTGGCTGAAGGTATTGAGTGTAAAGAATTGCAGGATTTAGTTCATGTTTCTGAACAGGTGGGTAAGCATTCCTTGCAGTGTGGTTTTGATGCTGTGCAGGCCTCCTCGAGGGTGGCTGCTACTGGTTCTGTTCTTCGTAGGCATGCCTGGTTGAGGGATCAGAACTTAGCTGAGCATGTTAAGACAAGGATTTTGGATGCTCCTTTACAGTCTGATGTGTTGTTTGGTTCGCCTGTGGAAGCAGTTTTAAAGAAAATGGAGGACAAGGCTAAGTCTATGCAAACTGTTAAGGATTTTTGCAGGTGCAGCCTCCAGTTTAGTAGAAATTGGCCTGCTAAGGGGTGGACTTATCCTGCTTATGATTCCCAGTCTAGGGGTAGGTCTAGACGTGGTAGAGGCAGAGCTCAAGGTTCTTTTAGGCCTAGGACAGGGAGTTCACCTGCTTAGACTTCTGGTGAGGGCAGGGGTCAGTCCTTTCGTAAGCAGACCCAATGACCTGCCTTTTCAGCTGCCAGTACATTCTCGCCTGGCAGCACCTTTGGGAGGAAGGCTGTCTCTTTTCAAAGAAAATTGGGATTTAATTACCCAAGACAGATGGGTTCTGGATATCATTCACCACGGTTACAGGTTTTATTTCCATACCTTGCCTCCTTTCAAAGGCATGCCAGACATTCCTCCTCTACAAAGAACAGAGGCTCACAAGCAAATTTCTCTGTTGCTCCAAATAGGGGCTATTCAGTCAGTTCCTGTGCCAGAAAGGGGTCTAGGATTTTATTCTCGCCTGTTCCTAGTACCAAAAAAGGGGAACACGTGGAGACCAATTCTGGATTTATCTATCCTCAACACTTATCTGGACATTCCCAAGTTCAAAATGTTGACGTTACAACAACTTTTACCTCTGCTGGGCAAAGATCACTGGATGGTAACTTTAGATCTAAAGGAAGCTTACCTTCATGTGCCAATAAGACTAAGTTGCAGGAAGTATCTGCGTTTTCGAGCTGGAAATTCTCATTATCAGTTCTCTGCATTGCCCTTTGGCTTATCTACTGCGCCCAGAGTATTCACAAAGGTTCTGGCTCCAGTGATAGCTTACTTCAGGCTAAAAGGAATTCAAATCTATCCTTACTTGGACGACTGCCTGATTCTGGCTCAAGAAAAGGAAGACCTTCTACAGCATTTGGAATATGTCATAGCAGTGCTAAGATGCCTAGGGTATTCTGTGAACGAAATAAAGTCCAGTCTAGTACCCTCGCAAGACATGTGCTTTCTGGGTGTGAGACTGAATACAGCAGCCCAGATGGCCTTTTTAACCCCGGACAAACAAAAGAATCTTTCCAGTTACTTCCATCACCTATCTCTTCAGTCCGGGCTGACTGCAAGGACAGTCCTTCAAGCCTTAGGGTTCATGGCATCTTGTATTCTGGTGCTTCCCAATGCCAAACTGCATATGAGGAAGCTACAATGGTATCTCAAAAATCTGTGGACACAGCACTGCCAGGATTTGGACACTGTCATTCAAATAATACCTTGCATTCAAAAGGAATTTTTGTGGTGGGCTCAGGAATGTCACCTAAACAAGGGACTCTCTGTGACCCGGCCAGAGGCAAGTCAGATTCTAACGACAGATGCCTCAGATATTGCTTGGGGAGCTCATCTAAATGGAAAGTGGATACAAGACAAGTGGCCTGCCAGACTACAGCATCTACATATCAACATGAAAGAGATGTTAGCAGTCCAGTTTGCATTAATGGCTTTCAAGGAGTTACTTCTTCCAGGGCAGGTGTTGATTCTAACAGACAACACAACTGTCATGTGGTACATCAACAAACAAGGGGAACACATTCTTACCCATTGTGCAGACAAGCAATGATTTTATGGGAGACTGCGCTCAGTTTGCAACTAACTCTTCAGGCAAGGTTTCTGCCGGAGCACAGAACTCCTTAGCAGATGTGTTAAGCAGACAAATCATGGATCCCCACGAGTGGAAACTGGATCTTCATGTATTTCAAACATTGACAGTGTCATGGGGAACTCCAGACATAGATCTGTTCGCTTCTCCACTAAACCACCAGCTGCCAAAGTTTTGCACAAGGATTTCATCACACAGCTTGGAAAGTGGATGCTCTTTCTTTCAGTTGGAAAAATCTTCATGTGTATGCTTTTCCACCTCTGCCTCTTCTCCCAAAGGTGCTTCTAAAGGTCAGACAAGACAAGCCAAGGATGATTTTAATAGCTCCAGATTGGCCTCGGCAGCACTGGTACCCATTACTGAGGAGTCTGGTAAGGAAGCCTCCATGGCCTTTACCCTTGATTCCACACCTGTTGTCTCAGAGGGACGGTCGTCTGCTCAATGTCAAGCTTCACTCTCTTCATCTAACAGCCTGGCATATTCTGTTTTGAAGGACAGCAGGTCTCAGCTTCCTCAACAAGTTTTAAATGTGATTATGGAAGCCAGAAGACCTAGTACAAGGAAAGTGTACGCAGAGAAATGGAAAAGATTTTTGTTTTGGACTGCAGCAAAAAATTTGGAGATTTCTGAGCCTAATTTGAGTGTGGCTCTTCAATATCTTACTGAGTTATTGGACAAAGGTTTGTCTTTCTCTTCTATTAAGATTCATGCTGCAGCAATTTCAGCTCACTATGATTGTGATCCACCATTGTTTTCTCATCCTTTGTTCAAGCAATTTCTTAGAGGGGCAAAGAATATAAGACCCCCACGTAGAGCTCCTACTCCTGCTTGGGACCTCAATTTTGTGTTGGAGAAACTTACTCTACAACCTTTTGAGCCTCATGGCTACTGCTGAACTGAAATACTTGTCATG
Organism: Protopterus annectens; assembly: GCF_019279795.1. NCBI lineage: Eukaryota > Metazoa > Chordata > Ceratodontiformes > Protopteridae > Protopterus > Protopterus annectens. Next base: position 53,726,535 of record NC_056741.1, on the reverse strand, counting down.
GAAGACTGCTTTTTTGTTGGCCATTACTTCTGCTAGAAGGGTTTCTGAGTTGCAGGCCCTTATGGCGGTTGAGCCTTTTTTGATTTTTCATAAGGATAGGGTATCATTACGTACTAATCCTTCCTTTATGCCTAAGGTGGTTTCTAGTGTGGCTTTAAACCAAACTATTCATTTGCCTACTTTTTATGCAGATCCCCAAAATAAAGGGGAAAAGAATTTGCACACTTTAGATGTACACAGGCAATTGCGTTATTATTTAAGCAGGACTTAGGATTTTAGGCAGTCTCAGCAGTTGTTTGTTTCTTTTGCTTTGAGTTCGCAGGGCAAGCCTGTGTCAAAACAAACTATTTCTAGGTGGATTGGGTTTTGCATTGCATTTTGTTATTCCCATCATGGCAAAGAGATTCCAGCTGGGATTAGGCCTCATTCCACTAGGGCTACTGCCACTTCAACAGCATTTCTAAGGGGGGTGGCAGCTAAGGATATTTTGGAGGCAGCTACTTGGAGTTCAGTGCATACTTTCTCTAAGCATTACCACCTTCCTCTCTACTCTAAGTCTAGGGCTGGTTTTGCCACAGCTATTTTGCAAGGCATGTTATCAGCTCCTGCTTCCTTATGATTTGCCAGCCTCCCTTACCTCTGCTTTGGGATTCTACCCAATAGTTAGGACTGCAGCAATGTGGAATGAAGAACATAGTACAGTTTTGTACCTACCATAAATGTAGATGTTCGAGGATCCACATTGCTGCAGTCCAGTTTACCCTCCCTCCTTCCCCTCTGTGTTTAGGGGTGGTTGTGTTGGTGAGGTTATATTCTGGTACCTTTGTATATATTGTATATATTTTTGGTGCAGGTATGTTTGGTGTTTTTGGTTTTGGCCTTGTCTTTTTAGGGTCTTCTGACATCTGGGGCAAGAAAAGACTGAGGATATGGCGTCGGTCATGCGCATTAGTACCCTGACGTACTGACGTCAGTCTAATGCGCCGTGACCGACGTCAGCCATATACTTTGGTATTCGGGCCGACTGGACAGCGGACTACCCAATAGTTAGGACTGCAGCAATGTGGATCCTCGAACATCTACATTTATGGTAGGTACAAAACTGTACTTTCCTGTATGCCTACCCCCCCTTCCCACTGATCCATAGAGTCCTACTGAAAATTCAGCAGGACTCACCAAAAATCTTGTTGGTGACCCCATGTTGGCCAAGGCACCACTGGTTCCCCCTGCCTCTTCATCTATCCAAGGGATATCACCACAAGTTACCCCTCTCAGTGGATCTACTCACACAGCACCAGGGAACACAGATTCACCCAAAGTGGAGATCCTTGCACCTCTCCCTGTGGTTGATAGGATTCTGATTCCCTTCAGACACCTATACAACAAGGACTTGCTCTCAGTCCTGCAGGAGGCCAGGAAACCAAATACTAAGAAATCACATCTCTCTGAATGGAGAAGGTTTTCTATCTGGTGTCACAAAAGACAGACAGAGCCGCTAGATAGCGACTTACCTCTAATTCTGTCCTGCCTGTGTGAACTCCTGAAGATAGGCTTGTGTTACTCCTCCTTAAAAGCACACCTGTCTGCCAATTCTGCCTGCCTGTCTATGGGACCTCCAATAGCTTCCAGACTTCCAGCCAAGCTATTCCTAATGGGTGTTTTACACTTAAGACCCCCCAGAAAACTGACTCCTCCCCCCCCCCCCCCGGGATCTTAACTATGTGCTGGAAAAGCTCACTCTGCCACTCTTTGAACCAGCTGGCAAGGCTGACTTGAAATTCTTCACTTGGAAAACAGTACTGCTAGTAGCTTTGACATCAGCCAGGAGGGCCTCAGAGCTCCAAGCACTTATGACTTACCCACCCTTCCTAGTTTTCCATATGGACAGGGTCACCCTCAGATTAAGCCTTCTTTCACCCCCAAAGTGGTCAATGACCTTTCCCTAAATAAGGCTATTCACCTGTCTACATTCTTTCCAAACCTTCAGGGAGAGACAGTGAGAGAGTCCTTCACTCCCTAGAAGTACACAGGCAACTTCGTTTCTACTTGCATAAGATCAAGCTTATATGCAAATCAGACCAGCTGTTTGTTTCCTTCCCCCCCAGGGCTCTGGGGAAACGAACCATTTCTTCTTGGATTGCGAGGGCCTTCTCCTTTTGTTACTCACACCATGAAAAGACACTAACAGGTAACGTCAGACCCCATTCCACAAGAGCCATGGCTTCCTCTGGAGCCCTCTTTAAAGGTCTAGATACTAACTCCATTCTGGAGGCTGCTACCTGGTCCTCTGTGCACACCTTCACCAGACATAAGCTGGACCACATCTCAAGGATCAGAGCAGGATTTGCCAGGGCTATCCTGCATGGGTTCCTGGAATCCTCTTCCAGACCACCTCCCAGCCAGCAGTGAGCTTTTGTACTCACCCACTAGTGAATACTGCAACATTGGAATAGAAGGACATAGGAAAGTTGTGTAAAATCTTACCATAACCATATATGTCCTTTTCTATATTGCAGTATTCCTTCCCTCCCTCCATTCCCCCTGATGTTCATCGTGCTATACTGCTGCAGTCATCACACTTGGGTTATCCTGTTGTCAGGCAGTCCTGCAGTCGGCTGAATCCCAAAGTCCTGGTCCGGCGTCGGTTGTCGTCGCCTCTTCCCTGATGTCAGTGCGACAGGGGTATAAAAGAGACAGCCGACGCCATTTTCTTTAGTCTTTCTTGCCGCACAGTGCCCGCAGCAGAAGCAGTTCGCAAGTGCCAGTCGGCCAGCTCCTGAAATTTTCGAATCGTGTTTCAGCCCGAAGTGTTCTCTAAAGCAAAGTACCCCGTTGGGGAAACTTTTCTTGCTTCAGACCGATATCAGACAAACTTAATAATTGTGCTTCTTGTGGGAAGCAAATACCTCATAAGGATTCTCATTCTTATTGTATTCCTTGCCTTGGCCCAGACCACGACGTCTCTGGTTGTCGGTTTTGTGCTAGGTTCAACAAACGTACAATTGAGCGTTGGGCAGAAATCGCCCAGCATTATTTTGGCAGAAAATTTAACTATAGCATGCCGTCGGAGCAACCAACATCAGCAATGATTAAAAAACACAAAGATAAGGACCGGCAGCCAAGGCCAAGACCAGATACCGAGGCCTCAGCAAGGCCTGACGCCGGTTCTCCGGTTTTCAGCGAGGCGCCTTCGCAGCCCCTGACTACCGCAAATTCAGAAATTCTGACGGCCTCCCAAACCGAAGCAGTTGGGCCTCAGGAACCGGTTCCACCTCACTCCTCGGAGGCCAGCCCCGACGGAGATCCGGAATTTTTGGATAGGCCTTCGGTCTCTGAAGGTGTTTTCAAACCGACAACTATCTCTGCCAAGCCTTATGCTAAACTCAAAGCCCCCTTGAAAGTTAGAAAACCGGGGCCACCCCCCCCCCCCCCCCCACAGGCCCCTATGCCTAAAAAACAGATGCTTAAGATGGCTGAGGATTTAATTACCCTTATCCGGGGATCCCAACCCCCACCTGATAAAAGGCCTAGACTGGAGGAAGATTATCCTTCCTCTGACCAAGATTATCCTTCCTCTGACCAAGCATCCATTTCCTCAGGCAACTCTGACGACCAGGATTACTCCTTCCCTCCTTATGAAGACTCAGATGCTGAAGAGTCCATTCCCTCTGTCTCCCCCCCTGAAGACTACTCTTTTGGGGAAACTTTACACACCATGAGGGAACACTTCCATTGGGAAGGCCAAGATTACTCTGACTCCAAGAAAAGACTCTGTGAGTTTCTTCTTCCACAGCATAGACCCCTGGCAATTCCTCCAGTTTTAGACATTTTGGATGATGTTTTCTCTGAATCCAGTTTAAACCCAGATTCCTTACCTCCAGCACCAGCTAAACCAGACAGATACTACCGAGTTCCTGATACACATAAGTTTCCATACAAAAGCCCTACTGCAGACCCCGAGACCATTTCCCAGGGTCCCAAAGGGGTTAAGGCCTCTACTGCTAAGAATCCACTTCCTTCTGAAAGAGATTCCAGAGCATTAGAAAGATGGGGAAAGAAAGTGTATACGTCTGCCACTTTGGCCATGAGGGCATTAAACTGCCAATTCCACATTCTAAAATACTAACAGTATTTGATTATGCAGTTAAAGCAGAAACTGATCCCTCAGACCAACTTGATTTTAAAGAGATGCAGGATTTGCTACATGCAGCAGAACAGGTGGGAAAGCATACCTTACAGTGTGGTTTTGATTCATTGGAAGCCTCATGTAGAGCAGCAGTCACAGAGTCTGTAATTCGTAGGCATGCTTGGCTTAAAGAAAAGCCTTACAGAACATGTCAAAGCAAAGTTATTGGATGCTCCATTGCAGAAAGATGTGTTATTTGGTGTCAAAGCAGAGGAAGTTTTAAAGAAAATGGAAGAAATGGCAAAATCTATGCAAACAGTTAAAGATTTTTTACAGGTACAACCTCCTCGTTTCATCCGAAACTGGCCATCAAAAAACTGGTTCTTTCCTGCATCAGACAGACCCCAAAGAGGTAGGTACAAGCGCCCAAGGGGCAGAGGCCAGCCACAAGGTTCTTTCAGGCCTAGACAATGGCATACAACAACTCAGAGGTGGAGACGAAAGATCTCAACCCTTCAGGAAACGAACACAATGACTTCCCCCTTCGCCTGCCAAGCAAAATTGCCCTGGCAGCACCTTTGGGAGGAAAACTGGCTCTATTTCCACAAAATTGGTGCATCATAACAAAGGACAAATGGATTCTGGACATTATTACCCGAGGCTGCAGATTTCATTTCCACACTTTACCACGGATGAGAGGCATGCCAAATCTGCCTCCAAACCAATCGGCAGAGGCTCAAACGCAAATTTCAGCTCTCATGGATATGAAAGCAATTCAAAAGGTACCTACAAAGGAGCAAGGTCAAGGTTTTTCTCAAAACTGTTTCTAGTCCCAAGAAAGGACAAAGCCTGGAGGCCCATCTTAGACCTCTCAATTCTGAACACATACCTGGAGGTACCCAAATTCAAAATGCTCACACTACAGCAGCTCCTTCCCATGCTGGGCAAGGAGTCTTGGCTGGTAGCGTTGGACCTCAAAGAGGCATACCTGCATGTCCCTATCAGACAAGATTGCAGAAGATACCTCAGATTTTTGGCAGATACAATGCATTATCAGTTGTCTGCATTGCCCTTTGGCTTATCTACTGCGCCCAGGGTATTTACAAAATGCCTGGCATCAGTAATTGCATATTGCAGACAATGAGGAATACAAATTTATCCATATCTGGATGACTGCCTGATCCAAGCGGACAGCAAGGACATTCTATTACAGCATCTGGCTTTTGTAACACAGCTGCTCAGTTGCCTAGGGTACACAGTAAACAAAAAGAAGTCTAAACTAATACCCTCGCAACAGATAATATTCCTAGGTGCCAGCTTAAATACAAAGGCCCAGATGGCTTACCTCACGCCAGACAAACAAAAACAATTGGCTCAATACTTCAAAAAGATAGCAACTTTTACTCAGCTCACTGCAAGGAAAATCCTGCAGGCATTGGGGTTCATGGCATCATGCATTCAACTAATCCCATATGCAAAGCTGCATATGAGAAAATTACAATGGTACCTGAAAAGTGTATGGTCTCAACACAGGCACAGCCTCGAAACAACTATACCTATCATTCCCTGCCTTCAAAAAGAGTTCCTGTGGTGGGCTCAAGCATGTCAAATAAACAAGGGTCTTCCTTTCGTCTTACCTCCAGCAAACCAAACCATGACAACAGATTCTTCAGACTACGCCTGGGGAGCACACATGGCAGGACAGTGCATACAGGGCAAATGGTCTGCAAAACAAATGCATCTTCACATCAACCAAAAGGAGATGCTAGCTGTGCAAAATGCACCGACAGCCTTCAAGGACCGCTTGCATCCAGGACAACTTCTAATAAGGACAGACAACACCACAGTTACGTGGTACATAAACAGGGAGGAGCACACTCCTACCCTTTATGCAGACAGGCTATGACCTTATGGAACACAGCATTGACCTACCAAGTACAACTACAAGCACAATTCCTGCCAGGAAAGGAAAACATATTGGCAGACGAATTAAGCAGAAATATGGCAGACCCTCACGAGTGGAGACTACACCCACAAGTATTTTCAATGATAACTCAAAGATGGGGATGTCCAGACATGGATCTATTTGCCTCCCCCAACAATTGTCAATTACAGAAATTCTGCACAAGGACTTATCACTCCCTAGCCTGGAAAGTGGACGCTCTATCATTCAGTTGGACAACACTGACAGTCTATGCCTTCCCTCCACTACCTCTATTGACCAAGGTATTATTGAAGGTGAGATCAGACAGACCACAAATGATCCTCATTGCTCTGGACTGGCCACGCCAGCACTGGTACCCATTACTAAGGAACTTGACTAACAGCCTTCCATAGATCTTGCCTCAATTCCCACTACTGTTGACTCAGAAAAACTCTCAAACCCGTCACAGCCAGCTCAGAACTTTAAATTTAGCTGCATGGAGAATTCCTTAAATTATCAATCAACACTTCTCTCAAAGGACGTCCTGAATGTCATTTTGGAGGCCAGGAGGCCCAGCACCAGGAAGACTTACTCAGACAAATGGAAAAGATTTTGTGCATGGCGCCAGGCTAAAGGTCAAAATCCCTGGATACCAAACATTCCTCACATACTGCAATATCTAACTGAGATGCTACACAAAGGCCTTTCCTTCTCCTCCATTAAGATCCATGCTTCAGCCATTTCAGCTCAATATAATACGGCTCCTTCAATTTTCTCACACCCTTTACTTAGGCAGTTTCTCAGAGGTGCTAAGAATATAAGACCCCCCCCCCCCCCGCAGAAAACCACCAACAGCAACTTTGGGACCTGAACTTCATTTTAGAAAAGTTAACACTGCCTCCTTTCGAACCAGCTTTCTCAGCAGAATTACAATACTTGCCCTGGAAAACAGCCTTGTTACTGGCTATTACCTCAGTAGGCAGGGTCTCAGAACTACAGGCACTTATGGCAGTGGAACCTTTCATCATTTTCCATCAGGACAGAGTCTCTTTATGAACTAACCCTACCTTCATGCCCAAGGTAGTATCCAGTGTGGCTTTGAATCAGACCATTCATTTACCCTAATCCACAGAATAAAGGAGAAAGGCTCCTTCACTCTTTGGACATTCACAGACAGCTATGTTACTGTTTAGATAAGACAAAGATTTTCAGAAAAACTGACCAACTCTTTGTATCATATGCTGCAGGTTCACAAGGAAAGGCTATTTCAAAACAGACCATCTCCAAATGGATAGCACATTGCATCCGCTTTTGCTACTCGCACCATGGCAAGGCAGTGCCTGTCAATATTAGATCCCATTCTACCAGGGCTACTGCAACCTCAGCAGCCTTTCTCAGAGGGGTTCCAACCAAAGACATTCTGGAGGCAGCTACTTGGAGTTCAGTGCTCATCTTTACCAAGCACTACCACCTTCCATTATACTCAAAAACCAGAGCTGGTTTTGCCACTGCAGTTCTGCAGGGCATCCTAGCATCACCTAACCCAGTTTAGTACCAGACACCCTTCCATAGCTTTGGGATTCTACCTAAGTGTGATGACTGCAGCAGTATAGCACAATGAACATAGTACAGATGTTCATCGTGCATACAGCTGCAGTCATAACAGATGAGTTCTCCTGCCGTCAGGCGGGTCCTCGGTCGGCCGAATTCCAAAGTCCGGCGTCGGCTGTCGTCGCTTCTTCCCTGACGTCAATGCGACAGGGGTATAAAGGAACCAGCCGACGCCATTTTCTTCAGTCTTTCTTGCCGCGCGGTGCCCGAAGCAGAAGCAGTTCGCAAGTGCCGGTCGGCCAGCTCCTGAGATTACGGAAATTTGGAAACCGAAGTCTTCTTAAAAGCTAAGTACCCCGTTGGGGAAACTTTTCTTGCCTCAGAGCGATGTCAGACAAAGTTAATAATTGTATTTCTTGTGGGAAGCAAATACCGCATAAGGATTTCCATTCCCTCTGTATACCTTGTTTAGGCCCAGACCACGACGTCTCGGTCTGTTGCTTTTGTGCTACATTCAACAAACGCACTATTAAGCATCGGGCGGAGTTCGCCCAGCATTATTTTGGGAAAGCATTTAACTATACTATGTCGTCGGATACTCCGACTCCGGTTTTGTCTAAAAAACGCAAAGACAAGGACCGACACACGAGGTCCATGGCCTCTACCAACACCACGCCAAAGCCGACTACACGTGGTCCGGTTCTCAGCGAGGCGCCTACGCAGCCCCTGACTACCGACGACACTTCTTTGACAGTGTCTCTTGTGCCCGAGGTCGCAGGCTCCACGGCCCACACCCCGACTACAGATACCGAAGCCACTCTTGGCGTTGAAACTCAGAATGTGGACAGGTCCACCTCCACTCAAGGTGTCTTCAGACCTTCCTCTTCCTTCTCCATCAAGGCTTTCACAAAGTCTAAAGCAACATGCTCTCTAAGAGAACAGCTACACAGGGCCCATCTCCAGGCCCCATGCCTAAGAAACAGATGCTTAAAATGGCTGAGGATTTAATTACTCTTGTCAGAGGTTCTCAGCCCCCACCGGACAAAAGGCCCAGAGTGGAGGAAGATTCCCCCTCCTCTGATCAGGGCTCCATTATTTCAGAGCACTCTGATCAGGAACATTCTTACTCCCCTTTTGAAGACTGATGCGGAGGAGTCCATCCCTTCTGTATCTCCCCCTGAGGATTACTCATTTGGGGAAACTTTGCATACCTTAAGGGAACACTTCCACTGGGAAGGCCAGGATTATTCAGATTCCAAGAAAAGGCTCAGGGAATTTCTCTTGCTACCTCAGCACAGGCCTCTGGCTATACCTCCTGTCTTGGACATCCTAGATGATGTTTACTCGGCCTGCCTTAACCCGGACTCTCTACCTCCAGCTCCAGTTAAGCCTGACAGGTACTACAGGGTTCCTGACTCGCACCAATTTCTATACAAAAGCCATGCTGCTGACCCAGAAACCATCTCACAGGGCCCCAAGGGAGTTAAGGCCTCCATGGCTAAAAATCCATTGCCTTCCGAGAGAGATTCCAGATCCTTAGAAAGGTGGGGAAAAAAGGTATATACCTCCGCTACCTTATCCATGAGGGCCTTAAACTGTCAGTTTCATATGCTAAAATACCAACAGTTTTTGTTATCACAATTGAAAAGTAAAATGTCACAACCTGAACAACCAGACTTGAAGGAGTTGCAGGATTTAATGCATAGTGCAGAACAAGTGGGTAAGCATACCTTACAATGTGGTTTTGATGCTCTAGAGGCCTCTTGTAGAGCTGCTGTTACAGGATCAGTCATACGTAGGCATGCCTGGCTCAAGGAACAAGCCTTGCCTGATCATGTCAAAGCTAAATTACTAGACTCCCCTCTTCAAAAGGATGTACTATTTGGTGCTAATGCTGAGGAGGTATTAAGGAAAATGGAGGAAAAGGCTAAATCCATGCAAACTGTGAAAGAATTTCTACAGGTTCAACCCCCACGTTTTAGTAGAAATTGGCCTTCCAAAAACTGGTCCTTTCCTGCCACAGACAGATCCCAAAGAGGCAGATACAGGCGCCCGAGGGGCAGAGGACAATCCCAAGGATCGTTTAGAGGCAGACAATAGCAAGCTCCTACACAAAGAGGTGGTGAGGACAACTCGCAATCTTTCAGAAAGCAAACCCAATGACTTTCCCCTTTGCATGCCAACCAGGTCTCAAATGGCAGCCCCCTTAGGAGGAAAGCTGGCATTATTTTCAAAAAATTGGCATATTGTCACAAAGGACAAATGGATCCTGGACATTAGAAAAAACAGAGGCTACAAATTCCATTTTCACACCCTTCCAAAAATGAGAGGCATGCCAAACCTGCCACACAATCAAAGGGCAGAGGCACAAAGGCAAATTACAGATCTCATAAACATGAAAGCTATTCAAGAGGTACCTACGCACGAACAAGGTCAAGGTTTTTATTCCAGGCTATTTCTGGTGCCAAGGAAGGGAAAAGATTGGAGACCTATTTTGGATCTATCCATCCTAAACACATTTCTACTCGTACCAAAATTCAAGATGCTCACTCTACAGCAACTTCTTCCCATGCTGGGCAAGGAGTCTTGGCTGGTAACATTGGACCTCAAGGAGACATACCTGCATGTCCCAATCAGACAAAATTGGAGAAGGTACCTCAGATTTCTTGCAGGTTCAACCCATTATCAATTCTCTGCATTGCCCTTTGGCTTATCTACTGCGCCCAGAGTTCATAGGTTCATACTAGGCTATCTGCCCTAGGGCATTTATAAGCCTAGCCAGAATGTGTTTGGCTTTCGCCACCCATTTTAAATTTATTTTGCTATGCCCTTTTTCGAGGTTAGTATACTGTGCATCTGTCTAACAGTGACACAGAAGTGATATCCGGGGTAAACCTACGATCTCCCATCCACTCATCAAGATTCCTCTTGAATAGAGTCAATGAGGGACTCTGCCTAACCTGGACTGGGATTTTATTCCAGAGTGAAGGGAGCCTCTGGGTTATGAATCTGTCCCTCCAGCATGTCCTATTTATTTCAGTGCTGAGGTTCAAGTCTCTCAAACGCGTAGCTCGATGGGATTTGGATTTTCTGGGGTGCAGCATGTCCATTAATTCCGGGTTGGACATGGCTTTATACGTCTGGCACAGATCGCCTCTGAACAGGCGGTATGCCACTGAGTAGAGCTGGAGTTTCTTTAACCAGGCAGCATATGGCATCTGTTTGAGCCCTTTGATCCTCTTGGTGAGGTACTTTTGGGGTCTTTCCAGTTGCTGCAGGTGTCTGGTAAGGTACATCCCAAAAGGGGCATTGTACTCAATTATGGGCCTGATGAGGGATGAGTAAAAAGGCACGATGACCTCCCCTGATCTAGATGTGAATCCCTTCATGATTAGGTGGGCTATATAAAATGTTTTTCTAACCACTTTGGCCACGTGGTTGTCAAATGAGAGATTGCTATCAACTTGGGTCCCCAGGTCCCCAATTACTTCTTCTGTACTTAATGGATTACCACCTATGTGGTAATTTGTGGCACTGTTTTTGCCAAAGGGGATGACTATACACTTTTTGGCATTTAGCTTGAGGCCATGGCTCTGGCACCAGTTGTCTGTTCTATGAGGCCCTTTTGGAGGATGCTTGTGTCTGCTGGAGAGTCGATTATGGCACCCAGTTTGCAGTCATCTGCGAACTTGGTCAGCCACAGTCCTTCCGTGTTGGCCTGTACCTCCAAGAAAAATATACCGAACAAGAGAGGTCCCAGGACTGAGCCTTGTGGGACACCACTTGTAACTGGTTTGGAGTCTGACATGGCTCCAGCAATTCTAACCATGTGGGTTCTGTCCCTGAGCCAGTTTGCAATCCATCTAGTGACATAGGGGTTTATATTTAAGCTGGTGAACTTATCTATAATGCCCGAGTGGGGTATTGTATCGAAGGCTTTTGCGAGGTCCAGGTAGGCTGTGTGGACCACCTTCCCCTCGTCAATGGCCTTGGTGACTGTTTCAAAGAAATCAACCAGGTTTAAGAGGCAGGATCTGCCCTTAACAAAGCCGAACTGGGTAGGATCCAGTGTCTGTAGGTCCCCAATATCTTTATTTATGAGGTCCATGATGATCCTTTCCATAGCTTTGCAGACCAAGCTAGTCAGGCTTATGGGGCGATAGTTTCCAGGATCCGTTGAGGCACCACCTTTATGGAGAGGGACCACTGTTGCTGTACACCACTCTTTGGGCACATATCCTGTAGTAAGGCTGAGATTGAACAGTAGTTTTATGTTTGGGTTTAGCTGTTCTTGGAGTTCATGTAGGACGCAGCTCGGGACACCGTCTGGTACCATTGATGCTGTGTTTTTTGCTTTGGAGAGGGCGGCTCTTACCTGAGCATTTGAGATGTCAGGGGGGCAGCACTCTGCTGGTATACATATTTGCCCTTTTGGTGGGGGGGGGTAGAGAAGTTTGTGCTGAACCTGTCAGCTAGGATGTTGGCAATGTCTGTGGGTTCAGTGTATTTTTTGTCATTTTGGACTAATTCTGAGCATATCTGGGAATTACCACCCAGGTTCCTAACATAACTAAAGAAAGCCTTGTGATTATCCTTAGTGTCCTGTGCAATTTTTCTCTCGAAGCTGGCCTTAGACAATTTTATGAGTGCCCGTAGTTTTTTGCTAATACTGATCAGTGATGCCTTCCCTTTTTGGGATTTTGCTCCATCATTTAGTAGCTTCCTCCTTCTATTTTATAGTTTGTTTATGGCTGGGGTCCACCAGACAGGACGTCTGCCTTTGGAGGATTGGGTCTTGGTTTTATTTGGGATCGCATGATCCATGCATTCCTGAAGGTGTTCATAGAATGCGTTTATAAAGGATTCTACGGTCTGTGCCATATTTTCCACAGGTCCGGGGGCTTTGAAGGATTCCACCTCGGTTTTGAGGAGTGTGAAATTTGCTTTAGAGAAGTTTTTCACTGTGGTTTTCTGGGCAGGGGGTGGGGTCGGGATGTGAATATCCAGTGAGATTAGTTTATGGTCTGATCTTACCAGTGAGGGATACACTTCTGGTCTGAAGCATAGAGTCCCCATGTTGGTGATGATCAGGTGCAGTATGTTTTCCCCTCTTGTGGGAGTGGTAACAAGTTGTTCCATAGCATTTGAGTTTATAAATTCTAGGAATCTTTGGGCTAGGGTGTCGGAGCTAGAGTAATGCTCCCTGTCTATGTTTGGGTAGTTGAAGTCGCCCAATATAATGGTGTTTGGAGAGACCTTCATAATTTCCAGTGTTCTCAGGAAGGCCGAGTGGGGTTCCTGGGTTTGGGATGGTGGTCTGTAGCAGGCTATAAATTGGAAGGCAGTTTTACCCACTGTTAGCTGCACATAGATAGTCTCTGATGCTTCGTGCTTTGCCACCAACCTGGAGGTGTGGGTATCTTTGATGAATATCGATACTCCCCCTCCTTTTGTGGTTCGATCCAAGTTTTGGGGCCGAAAAGCATGGTATGAGGTATAACCTGGTAGTGCTGGGGTGCTCTCGGGAGCCCTGAACCAGGTTTCTGTTACTGCACAGATATCGATGTTCTCCATGCTAAGGAGAGTTTCGAGTGCATGCATCTTGAGGTTTAGACTTCTGGCGTTGAGTAGCATTACTCTTAGTTTCTTATCCCTTGTGATACCTATGGAGGTGGGTTTGTCTTTTGAGCCTTGCCTAAAAAGGCACTATGAGGGTAGCAAGAGCCTTTGCCAATATCCAAAGCCCAGGGTGACAGGTGCAAGCCGTCCCTAGCGAAGCATCGTGGCTTGTCGAGCATATCATCCCAAGCTGACAGGCATTGGATCCCCTTTGAATGACACCAGTACTTAAGCCAATTGTTGAAATTGATCATCTTGTCTTCATATTGTGGCATCATTCTTGGTGAGGGTAAGATGCTACTCAAGGTCAGGGTCATACCGGCCTGGGCTACATGCTCAGAGAGCTCCTTTATGTCTCTTTTCATGTAGTCCAGGGAGTGCGTCTCAGGTCATTCACACCAGCATGGACAATGACTGAGTCATATTTGTACTTGCCTTGGAGTGACCTGAGTGCTTGTGTTATGTGGCGGATCCTAGCCGACAGGCTGCTCACCGTGACCCTCTCCTTGTTCAGCCTGGTGGCGGGACGTCAGTGTGCCTGCGATAGAGTCACCTATTACAAGTGTATCAGGTGTGTTGTTTAGTCTTAAGGGCTGTGACTGTTGGCACACTGGCTTTGTGAGATGTGTTGCACGTGTTTTGTTTTGGGGTAGCAGTTGCTTGGGTGTCTGCTTTGGAGGTCTCTGCTGCTTAGGCAGATCTTTATTTAGAGCCTCAGTATGTTTTGTGTGATTATGTGTTTGGTTTGCTGTCGTGGTAGGTCTATGTGAGACTGGAATTGTAGTGAGTGTGGTTTCCTTCTCCTCCTGACTGGTTATGCCAGTACTGAGTTGAGAGAGCTTAGCCTCCAGTTTGGCTATATGGTTGCATCTCTCACATGGGTTGGAATTTGTTGGGAGGAGGAGAGGGTTGTCTGTGTACATGAGGCAGTTGTAACATTGCCTCAAGATTCCCAGATTCACCAGCTGGACCAGAGAGGAGATTGACAACTGAACTTTGGACATGCTAGAATAATATTGGGAATTCCTTAATAATTGAAAACAAGGGCCAGTGGGGAGTGAGGGTGTAGTGCTTTTAATTTTTAGTGCTGACTTGTATAATTGCTTTAGTGAGCAAGTGCCAGGTAACTTAAGTGCAATGTGTTACAGGTAACTTAAATGCAAAAACGACAAACAGTAACTTTCTTTCAAGTGAAACAAGGAAATAAGTACAGTAAGCAATGCAGATATCACTAGTGATCCACAGAACCGCTGAGAAGCCGCGTATTAGGTGTAATTAGCGTTCCAGGGAAATAACAAGCAAGCAAACAACAAGCATATAAACAAAGCTAGATTCAGCAGGCCTGGATCTAGTCTATGCTACAGCAAACAAGGTGTACCGATTTCAGTAAGATACAGTTCAAATATTCAGGCACTATAAACCTTTAACCAGAAATTCCCAGCTCAGAAGGGCAGAGTCCAGCCTCTTCTCCCACAAGAGTGCAGACCACGAACCTTCTTAATGTAAAATAACTGGCCTGAAGCCCAAGTGCTTAAACCAGAACTAATACACTTTAAGAATAACAGACACTGGGCTCTCAATCAGCAGTTCCCAACTTAGAAGGATGAAAGCTACCTGTCTTGCCACCACAGTGCATGCCACAAACCTTCCTAATGTAAAACAACTGGTCTGAAGCCCATGTGCTTAATCCAAAAGACTTAGAATGATAGCTACACTTTAATCAAGTTACTACCAAGCAGTAATAAATACAATTGAATACTTTAGCGAATGCCTGGATTAGTGCTCAAGTTACACAAACAAAGCTAGATCCAGCAGGCCCGAATCCAGTCTATGCCACAACAAGCAAGGCGCACCAACTTCAGTAAGAAGCAGTTCAGATATGCATGCACTATAAGCCTTTAACCAGAAATTCCCAGCTCAGAAGGGCAGAGTCCAGCCTCCCCTCCCACAAGAGTGCAGACCACGAACCCTCTTAATGTAAAATAACTGGCCTGAAAGCCCAAGTGCTTAAACCAGAATTAATACACTTTTAGAATAACAGACACTGAGCCCTCAATCAGCAGTTCCCAACCTAGAAGGATGTAAGCTACCTGTTCTGCCACTACAGTGCAGACCACAAACCCTCTCAGTGCAAAACAACTGGTCCGAAGCCCATGTTTTTAAACCAAAAGGCTTAGAATGAGTTACACCAAGCAGTAATAAATACAATTGAGTACTTTTAAGATGATGCAAAAGTAAAAAAAGTAGGTAGAAACACAAGTACAGTAAAAGCAGATGAATTTTTTTTTTCTGAACAAGTGCTGAGATCAAAGAAACAGATTTGGGTGCTGAAACTAGAAAACTGGCTAGTTATATGAAAAAAAACTAAGCTAGAAGGCTTCCCTCCAACACAGAAGGGCTTGGGGGCTCAGAAGCCTACAAATAGTCTATACCACTTAACAGGAAAGGCAGGAAACAAGCTTACATTTTTTTTTTCTTCTGTTTCCCAGATGCTCTCTTTGTACACAGTAGGAGTGCCTGAAATCAGAATATGATCTCACTGCACTCAGTTGAGTGAGCAAATGAGATGGGCCCAGAAGAAGTATCCAAACACAAATTTACAAGAGGGGCGGGCAGTTGCAAGGCCACGAAGATTAACACCAAAACAAAAACAAGGAGGGTGGGTGGGACTAACTGAAGAGCAGAGTCAAAACTTCCAGTTCAGTTAATATTCCTTCCACACAGTTAAAATCAATTTAAATACTGTATTTTTTTGAAAAAAAAAAGTGCAGATAAAGGTACTTAAATTCTCTTATACGTCCAGTTGAATGCAACAAGTTCTTAGCCGGCCAAAGAATGCCTGGCATCAGTAATTGCCTACTGCAGACTTCAAGGGATACAAATATACCCCTATTTGGACGACTGCCTGATCCAAGCGGACAGCAAGCACATTCTTCTGAAACATCTGGCTTATGTAATAATGTTATTGAACTCTCTGGGATACACAATCAACAAAAAGAAATCAAGGCTAATACCCTCTCGGAAGATAATTTTCCTGGGTGCCAATTTGGACACAAACACCCAGATGGCCTACCTCACGCCAGAGAAACAGGGGCAACTAATTCAATACTTCAGAACACTAGCAAATTGCACCAGTCTGACTGCAAGGAAAATCCTGCAGGCCCTGGGATTCATGGCATCTTGCATCTTACTAATCCCATGTGCAAAGCTGCATATGAGGAAACTACAATGGTACCTGAAAAACATATGGTCTCAACACAGCCACAGTTTGGAAACAATAATACCACTAATTCCATGTCTGCAAAAGGAATTTCTGTGGTGGGCTCAAGCATGTCAAACAAACACAGGTCTTCCATTCAGCAAGCTTCAAGCAAATCAAGTCATCACAACAGATGCCTCGGACTACGCCTGGGGGGCGCACATGACAGATCGGTGCATTCAGGGCAAATGGTCCCAAAAAGAAAAGCACCTTCACATCAATCAAAAAGAAATGCTAGCAGTAATAAATGCTATTATAGCTTTCAAGGACCTTCTGCAACCAGGTCAACTATTGATAAGAACGGGCAACACCACAGTTATGTGGTACATAAACAGGGAGGAACACATTCTTATCCCCTATGCAGACTGGCTATGTCACTTTGGAACATGGCCATGGACATACAAATGGAACTACAAGCACAGTACTTGCCAGGCAAGGAAAACACGCTGGCAGACAACCTAAGCAGGAATATGACAGATCCACACGAATGGAAATTGCATCCAAAAGTTTTTACAGAAATAATCCAAGAATGGGGAAGGCCGGACATAGATCTCTTTGCCTCCCACAAAAATCATCAATTGACAAAATTCTGCTCAAGGATCTTCCATCCAAAGGCCTGGAGAGTGGACGCTCTCTTTCAGTTGGACATCAATGACAGTTTATGCCTTCCCACCTCTTCCTCTGCTGCCCAAAGTACTATTGAAGACCAGAGCAGACAGACCAAAGATGATTCTCATTGCTCCGGACTGGCCAAGGCAACACTGGTACCCACTCCTGAGGAGACTGACGCATTCCCCACCATGGACCCTGCCTCTAATGCCTCTTCTTCTGACTTAGCACAGCTTCAAAACTCTTCACAGCCAGCTAAAAACACTCATTCTAGCCGCATGGAAGATTCCTTAGCATCACAACAGGCCCTACTCTCCAAGGAGGTGCAGGATGTCATTTTGGAGGCCAGAAGGCCATCAACTAGAAAAGCGTACTCCGCAAAATGGAAATGTTTTTGTGCCTGGAATGAGAAAAAGGGCCAGGATCCTGGAAAACTAAATTTACCTCAAATACTACAATATTTGGCTGAACTGCTAAACAGTGGACTTTCTTTCTCCTCCATCAAAATCCATGCCTCAGCCATTTCTGCAGAATACAACACTGATCCACCTTTATTCTCTCACCCTCTCTTAAGACAGTTCCTCAGAGGGGCTAAGAATTTAAGACCTCCAAGGAAACAACCAATACCTGCTTGGGATCTTAATTTCATTCTGGAAAAACTGACCTTGCCTCCCTTTGAGCCAGCTGCCTCATCAGATTTGCAATATTTGTCCTGGAAAACAGCTTTCCTTCTGGCTATCACCTCAGCTCGTAGAGTTTCAGAACTACAGGCTCGTGGCTGTCCAGCCTTTTATCATCTTCCATCAGGACAGAGTTTCCTTACGAACCAACCCGTCCTTTATGCCTAAAGTGGTATCCAGGGTAGCTTTAAATCAGGCCATACATTTACCTACTTTTTATCCTAATCCTCAAAACAAAGGGGAGAGATTACTACATTCCTTGGACATCCACAGGCAACTGCGTTATTATTTGGACAGAACAAAGCCTTTCAGAAAATCAGAACAGCTCTTTGTGGCCTATGCGGTAGGAGCTCAAGGAAAGCCAATTTCCAAACAGGCAATCTCAAAATGGATAGCCCACTGCATACGCTTTTGCCATTCCTTTCATGGCAAAACTGTACCTACAGGCATTAGAACTCATTCCACCAGGGCCACAGCCACTTCTGCAGCCTTCCTCAGAGGAGTTCCTACCAAGGATATTTTGGAAGCAGCGACTTGGAGTTCTGTGCATACCTTCTCCAAGCACTACAACTTACCATTATACTCCAAATTTAGAGCAGGCTTTGCCACTGCAGTCTTGCAGGGCATTTTGGCTCCTCCTAGTTCCACCTAGTGCCTACCACCCCTTTCTTAGCTTTGGGATTCTACCCATCTGTTATGACTGCAGCTGTATGCACGATGAACATAGTACAGTTTTGTACCTACCATAAATGTAGATGTTAGAGTGCTAATACAGCTGCAGTCCGGGTTTCCCTCCCTCCTTCCCCTCTTGGGACAGGCCTGTAGGCTAACACATCCTCATACAACTTGATTGGGATATTCATTTTGTGATGTATTTGCTTGCAACTACTGTATTTTGATTATATTGCACTGCATTGTTACACAAATTTATGTATTGCCTCCCTTTTGGGGGCACCTGACATCTGGGGCAAGAAAAACTGAAGAAAATGGCGTCGGCTGGTTCCTTTATACCCCTGTCGCATTGACGTCAGGGAAGAAGCGACGACAACTGACGCCGGACCTAGACTTTGGAATTCGGCCATCAAGGGACCCGCCTGACAGCAGGAGAACCCATCTGTTATGACTGCAGCTGTATTAGCACTCGAACATCTACATTTATGGTAGGTACAAAGCTGTACATGTCCTTCAAGAATGCAACTGCAGTCATAACATATGGGTTGTCCTGCCTCAGGCAGCCTTCGGTCGGCCGGATTCCAAAGTCTGGGTCCGGCGTCGGCCGGAGACGCCTCCTCTCCGACGTCAGAACGGCTGGAGTATAAAGGCATCGGCCGACGCCATCTTCAGTCTTTCTTGCCGCGCGGTGCCCGAAGCAGAAGCAGTTCGCAAGTGCCGGTCGGTCAGCACCCGAAGTCATCTAAAAGCTAAGTACCCCGTTGGGGGACATTTTTTCTTGCCTCAGCCGATGTCAGAACAAATTGAGAAAGTTAATAATTGTTTGTCTTGTGGTAAACAAATACCTCATAAGGACTTCCATTCTTACTGCCTTCCTTGCTTGGGCCCAGACCACGACGTCTCGGCCTGTGCTTGCTTTAATAAGTGCACTCTCAGGCGCCGGGCAGTATTTGCTGAAGACTTTTTCGGTGAATCTTTCGCATATATCATGCCGTCGGATCAACCGACAACTCAATCTACCAAAAAACGAAAGGACCGGGACCGGCATCCTCGGGCCGCGTCCACCAACGATGCAACTCCTAAACCCTCCGCTAGTGCTTCGGTCCCTTCGGAAGCGGTAATTCAACCGCTCCAGGCCGACGACACAGCGTTAACACGTCCTTCGGTCTCGGAGACCTCTCCGGTGCCGGTTGTTGATTTTCCTCCGGAAACCGAAGTTCTTGATCTACCCGACACCATTCCTGTAGACAAGGTTACTCCTGCACGTGGGGCTGCAAGGCCTCCTGTATCCATGTCCATCAAGTCCTTTGCACGTGCTAAGGCCGCCAGTCAGGCCAAGACCCATCCTAAACCTGCTGCTCAGGCTTTTCTTCTGATAAACAGATCATGTCTCTTGCTGCAGATCTTATTTCTCTTATCAGGGGGTCTCAGCCTCACCAAGACAGAGGATGTCCTTCAAGGATGCATCTGCAGTCCTAACATATGGGTTGTCCTGCCTCAGGCAGCCCTTCGGTCGGCCGGATTCCAAAGTCTGGGTCTGGCCTCGGCTGATGTCGCACTTCACCCGACGTCATAGCTGCTGTGTATTGGGTATAAAGGCATCAGCCGACGCCATTTTCCTCAGTCTTTCTTGCCGCGTGGTGCCCGAAGCAGAAGCTGTTCGCAAGTGCCGGTCGGTCAGATCCAGAGATTTCTACTACCGAAGACTTCTAAAAGCTAAGTACCCCGTTGGGGACTCTTTCTTGCCTCAGCCGATGTCAGACAAAGTAAATAATTGTTTAACTTGTGGGAAACAAATACCTCATAAGGATTTCCACTCTTACTGCCTTCCTTGTTTAGGCCCAGACCACGACGTATCAGCTTGTCTAGCCTGTGCTTCCTTCAACCGACGGACGCTTAGACGTCGGTCGGAGTTTGCAGAGGAGTTTTTTGGTCCCGCTTTTGCATACAAAATGCCATCGGAGACTCCGACTACACAATTAGCGAAAAAGCGTAAGGAAAAGGACCGACACTCGCGGTCCGCGGTTTTGGCTGAAACCACGGTTAGGCCAACCGCGAGTGTCTCTGTTTCGGCTGAAACAGAGTCCTCGGTTCTTCCTTCGACGGCATGCCTCCGATAGCCGAGGCCTCACAGAGCATGGCTGAATCTGCTACTGAAATTACCCCTGCTGTAGCAGGTACCCAGGATTTATCAGATACTATTCTTTTAGACATAACTACCCCTGCACGTGGAGCTGCTAGACCCCCTGCATCTATGTCTATCAAGGCTTTCTCCAGGGCTAAAGCAGCTAAATCTTCTAAGGCCTTACCTGCTAAAACTCCCTCACACAGGCCTATCTCTAGTTCCCAAATGCTCAGCCTGGCTGAGGATCTCATTTCTTTGATCAGGGGATCCCAACCTCACCCAGACAGGGCCTCTCAACCCGCTCCAGATAAGAGGCCTAGAACTGAACCCCCGGAACCTGTTTCTACAGACTATTCCTCGGATGACTCAGATATTTCAGACCCTCAGGAAGGCCCATATTCTCCTTATGAGGATTCTGATGCAGAAGACTCCATTCCTTCTGCTTCTCCTCCTGAAGAATTTTCTTTTGGGGAAACTTTACATGCTATGAGGGAACATTTTCAATGGTAGGGCCAGGATTTTTCAGATTCAAGGAAAAGGCTAAGGACTTTTTTACATTTACCACAGCATAGGCCTTTAGCCATTCCTCCAGTACTAACAGTTGTTGATGATGCATATAATGATGCCTGTACTGTCCCTGATTCTCTCCCTCCGGCCCCTGCCAAGCCTGACAGATATTACAGGGTCCCGGATACACACTACCATTTGTATAAGGCTCCTGTTGCAGATCTTGAAACCATTTCACAGGGCCCCAAAGCTGTAGCAGCTGCCTCTGCCAAAAACCCTCTCCCCTCTGAAAGGGAATCTAGAGCATTAGAGAGATGGGGTAAAAAGGTTTATACTTCTGCTACTCTATCGGCCAGGGCCTTAAACTGTCAATTTCACATGATTCAGTACCAGGAATTTTTGTTAGACCAGCTAAATAAAAAACTGTCCTCTCCTGAACCTATAGACCGCAAGTCCCTTCAGGATTTGGTACATAACTCTCAGCAGATCAGTAACCATTTCTTAAAATGTGGCTATGATGCACTGGAGGCTTCCTTTAGATCAGCTATGACTGGAACAGTGATTAGAAGGCATGCCTGGTTAAAAGAACAATCCTTACCAGACCATGTTAAGTCAAAACTCCTAGATGCTCCTATGGAGAAACGAAGTTTGTTTGGCTCCCCTGCACAGCAGGTTCTAAAGAAGGTGGAAGAAAAAGCAAAATCTGTCCAAACAGTCAAGGATTTCTTACAGGTCCAACCTCCGAGGTTTAGCAGAAATTGGCCTTCGAAGAATTGGTCCTTTCCAGACACCTCCAGAGCACAGAGAGGCAGAAATAGATGCCCAAGAGGCGGAGGTCATTCCAGGGGTGCCTACAGGGGAAGTCAGTGGCATCCTAACAACCAGAGAAGTACTGCCACAGATTCAGCTACAACCACTTCTACAGGACAGACACAATGACTTGGCTCTGATTCCGCCTACCAGGGAACAACTGGAAGCACCCTTGGGCGGAAAACTAGCCTTATTTTCTGTAAACTGGCATTACATTACAGGAGACAAATGGACTTTACAAACAATAGACAAAGGCTACAGGTTTCACTTCCACACTCTACCAAAAAAGAGAGGAATGCCAAACCCACCACCAAGCCAAAAAAACAAACGCTCTAAGACAAATCAACAACCTACTAAGGATGAGAGCTATAGAAAAGGTACCGCCTATGGAACAAGGACAAGGATTTTACTCCAGACTTTTCCTTGTACCAAGAAAAGAAAATCAGTGGAGGCCTATTCTCGACCTGTCCGCTCTGAACACATACCTCATTGTTCCAAAATTGAAAATGCTGACCCTACAGCAACTTCTTCCCATGCTGGGCAAGGAGTCTTGGCTGGTGGCTCTAGATCTCAAGGAGGCATACCTGCACATCCCTATATGACCAGATTGCAGAAGAAACCTCAGATTTCTTGCAGGATCAGAGTATTATCAATTCTCAGCATTGCCCTTTGGCTTATCTACTGCACCCAGAGTATTCACGAAATGCCTGACATCAGTAATTGCTCATTGCAGACTTCAGGGAATTCAAATTTACCCATACCTGGACGACTGCCTAAGACAAGCGGACAACAAGACAAAATTAACAAAAGATTTGGAAAAGGTTATACAACTGCTGCAAGCCTTGGGATACACAGTCAACATGCAAAAGTCAAGACTGGTACCATCCCAAAGGATAACATTCTTGGGTGCAGAACTGGACACATCAACTCAGATGGCCTTTCTCACAGAAGAAAAATAAAAGCAACTACCAGTCTATTTCATGACATTAACAGCACAGACTCAGCTTACTGCAAGGAAAGCCCTGCAAGCCCTGGGTTACATGGCATCCTGCATAATATTGATTCCGCATGCCAGACTACATATGAGAAAGTTGCAATGGTACCTAAGGAATGTATGGTCTCAACACAAGCACAGTCTAGAAGCCCAGATTCCAATAATTCCATGCCTGAAGCAAGAATTCCTGTGGTGGGCTCAGGCCTGTCAGTTGAACAGAGGATTGCCTTTCCACAAACCTCATCCAAGCCAGACCATCACCACAGACGCCTCAGACCTAGGCTGGGGGGCGCACATGGTGGACAAGTGTATACAAGGCCTATGGACACAAGACCAGCTGAATCTACACACAAATCAAAAGGAGATGCTGGCAGTGAAACATGCAATCCAGGCATTCAAACCATTTCTTCAACAAGGTCACCTGCTGATAAGGACGGACAACACCACAGTCATGTGGTACATCAACAAACAGGGAGGTACACACTCATATCCTCTATGCCGGATGGCAATGGATCTGTGGAATGTGGCCCTGAACCTCAACATTCAACTCCAGGCCAGATTTGTACCAGGAAAAGAAAATTCACTAGCAGACACCTTAAGCAGAACTACCACGGATGCTCACGAATGGATGCTGCATCCAGATATCTTCAAAACCATAACAAAGAAATGGGGACTACCAGAGATAGACCTGTTCGCCTCCCCACACAACCACCAATTGAAGAAATTCTGCACAAGAGCATACCACCCACTTGCTTGGAGGGTGGACTCCCTTTCCTTCAGCTGGAAAAACCTGACAGCATATGCATTCCCACCTCTTCCTTTGATGTACAAAGTCCTACTGAAGATCAAAGAGGATCAGCCAAGGATAATCCTGATAGCTCCAGACTGGCCGAGGCAACATTGGTACCTGCTACTGAGGAGCATGTCTCGGACACACGCATGGCCTCTACCTCTATGTCCTTTACTTCTAACACAGAACAACTACAAGATCCTACATCCAAACTTGAAAACACTACAGCTAGCTGCTTGGAATATTGCATAAAACAAAATAACCCAGATTTATCTCAGAGGGTTAAGGACATTATCCTGGAGGCTCGCAGACCCTCCACAAGGAAGACTTATTCAGCCAAATGGAAAAGATACCTCATTTGGAGTGCAGCAAAAGGGAAAATGTATCATTGGCAAACATAGCAAACATCCTGGAATACTTAGCAGAACTGTTCCACAATAGCCTGTCCTACTCCTCCATTAAGATTCATGCATCAGCAATTTCAGCAGAATACAACATGGATCCTCCAGTCTTCTCTCATCCTCTACTCAGGCAGTTCCTGAGAGGAATCAAAAATGTAAAGCCTACATGGGATCTCAACTTTGTGCTGGAAAAGTTAACACTTCCCCCTTTTGAACCAGCAGCAACAGCAGACTTACAGTTCTTATCTTGGAAAACTGCTTTCCTGCTTGCAATCACTTCAGCAAGAAGGGTATCTGAGTTACAGGCATTAATGGCAGTACAGCCCTTCCTTATCTTCCATCAGGATAGAATGTCTCTGAGAACTAACCCTACTTTTATGCCAAAAGTGGTCTCCAGAGTATCATTGAACCAAGTGATTCATTTACCTACATTCTTCCCCAACCCACAGAATAGGGGGGAAAGACTACTACATACCTTGGATGTACACAGACAATTACGCTACTATCTGGACAGAACTAAGACCAATAGGAAAACTGACCAGCTTCTGGTAGCATATGCAACAGGAATGCAAGGAAAAGCAATTTCAAAACAGACAATCTCAAAATGGATAGGAAATTGCATTAGATTTTGCTACTCTTTTCATGGAAAGACAACTCCGGAAAATATCAGGCCTCACTCCACAAGAGCTACAGCCACCACTACAGCTTTCCTACGAGGAGTGGCTACCAAAGACATTTTAGAAGCTGCTACTTGTAGCTCCGTGCATACATTTGCCAAGCATTATAATCTTTCTTTATACTCCAGATCCCGAGCAGGTTTTGCAACTGCTGTTTTGCAAGGGATCCTAACTACACCATCTTTAGCTTAGTACCTCCTCCCCCAGTTTGGCTATGGTATTCTACCCATATGTTAGGACTGCAGATGCATCCTTGAAGGACATAGTACAGTTTTGTACCTACCGTAAATGTAGATGTCCGATAGGTATGCATCTGCAGTCAGGATTACCCACCCTCCTTCCCCTCTGTGGTATTCCTAGGGTATTTACCCCTCTTTTAGCTAGCTGGGGGAATCTATTATGGTGTATTTGTTTGTATATATGTATATATCTATATATATATATATATATATATATTCTTATATTGTTTGCTCTCTACTGTTTGGAATTATTTGCATTTATCCAAATTTAGCCTTCCTAGAGGGCATCTGGGGCAAGAAACACTGAGGAAAATGGCGTCGGCTGATGCCTTTATACCCAATACACAGCAGCTATGACGTCGGGTGAAGTGCGACATCAGCCGAGGCCAGACCCAGACTTTGGAATCCGGCCGACCGAAGGGCTGCCTGAGGCAGGATAACCCATATGTTAGGACTGCAGATGCATACCTATCGGACATCTACATTTATGGTAGGTACAAAACTGTACTTTCTCAGCCACCTGCAGAGAAAAGGCCCAAAACCGAGCAGGCTGACAACCTCTCTTCAGATGATGCCTCTGGGGATTCTGAGCATTCAGATACCCTAGAAGAATCCTTCCAGGCCTATGAGGACTCTGATGCTGAGGAATCAATTCCCTCTGCCTCCCCTCCAGAGGATTTCTCATTTGGTGAAGTCCTGCACTCTATGAGGGAACTTTTTAAATGGCAGGGTCAGGAATTCTCTGATTCCAGGAAAAGGCTACGTACCTTCCTCAAGCTTCCCCAGCACAGACCTTTAGCTATTCCTCCAGTTATGGATGTTTTGGATGATGTTTTCTCTGACTCCAGTGCTAACCTTGATTCTCTCCCCCCTGCTCCTGTCAACCCAGACAGATATTATAGGGTCCCTGACACTCACAAACATCTCTTTAAGGCCCACTCTGTGGATCTAGAAACTATTTCACAGGGCCCCAAGGGAGTGGCTACTTCCACTGCCAAGAATCCACTGCCAGCGGATAGGGAAGCTAGGTCCCTGGAGAGATGGGGTAAAAAAGTTTATACCTCTACCACCCTAGCCATGAGGTCACTTAACTGCCTTTTTCATATGTTTCAGTACCAGGATTTTTTACTGGATGATTTACAGAAAAAGCTAGCCTCTCCTGAGCCTATTGATAGGAAAGCATTACAGGATCATATACATAACACTCAGCAGGTTAACAATCATTTTCTTCAGTGTGGTTATGATGCATTGGAGGCTTCATGTAGGGCAGCTATGACTGGGGCTGTGATACGTAGACATGCTTGGTTAAAAGATCAGCCATTGCCAGACCATGTTAAAGTAAAGTTACTTGATGCACCTCTGGAAAAACAGAAGCTTTTTGGTGCTAATGCACAAGATGTGTTGAAATCCATTGAGGAAAAAGCTAAGTCAGTACAGACAGTCAAGGATTTCCTCCAGGTTCAGCCACCCAGATTCAGCAGAAACTGGCCTTCAAAGAATTGGTCCTTCCCAGACTCTTACAAGTTTCAAAGGGGAAAAAACAGGCGTGCCCGAGGTAGAGGACAATACCGAGGATCCTACAGGGGCCGCCAATGGCAACCTCCAAATCAAAGAAGTGGCGCAGGCAGCCCAGCTGCACCACAAGGACAATCACAATGACTTGACTTTCATACCGCCTACAAAGGCTCAAAGAGAAGCACCTTTGGGCGGAAAATTATCCTTATTCTCAAAAAACTGGCATATCTTAACCAAGGACAACTGGATTCTGGATTTAATAGACAAGGATTACAGATTCCACTTCCATACTTTACCAATAAGACAAGGCATGCCAAACCTGCCACATCATCAAAGGGCAGAGGCACTCACTCAAGTTTCAAAGCTGTTAAGTATAAAAGCAGTAGAAAGGGTTCCTCCTCAGGAACAAGGCCAGGGATTTTATTCAAAACTGTTCCTTGTTCCAAGAAAAGAAAACAAATGGAGGCCTATACTGGACTTGTCTACTCTAAATACTTTTCTCATTGTGCCAAAGTTCAAAATGCTGACGTTGCAGCAACTCCTTCCCATGCTGGGCAAGGGGTCTTGGCTGGTCACTCTGGACCTCAAGGAGGCATACCTGCATGTCCCAATCAGACAAAGCTGCAGAAGATACCTCAGATTTCTTGCAGGGACAGAGCATTATCAATTCTCAGCATTGCCGTTTGGCTTATCTACTGCGCCCAGAGTGTTCACGAAATGCCTGGCATCAGTAGTGGCACACTGCAGACTCCAGGGGATTCAAATATACCCCTACCGACGACTGCCTCATACAAGCAGACAACAAGCAAACCTTAATAGCAAACTTGGACTATGTCATTCAACTACTGCAGGCCTTGGGATACACAGTCAACATACAGAAATCAAGACTACTGCCATCCCAACAGATTATTTTCCTAGGAGCCAAACTGGACACAGAAACTCAAATGGCCTACCTCACAGAGGAAAAACAACAGCAGTTACCAGTACTTCAAAGGCCTAGCAAAGCTGTCCCAGCTGACTGCAAGGAAAATCCTACAGGCCCTGGGGTTCATGGCATCTTGCATTCTTCTGATACCTTTGGCAAGACTTCATATGAGAAAGCTGCAATGGTACTTAAAAAGCTTATGGTCCCAACACAGCCAAAGCCTAGAGGAAGTAATCCCACTCATTCCATGTCTGCAAAAATAATATTTGTGGTGGGCTCAAGCAAGTCAGTTAAACCAAGGCATGTCTTTCAACAGACCTCAAGCAGGTCAAATGATTACAACAGACGCCTCAGATCATGGATGGGGGGCGCACATGGAGGGCAGATGCATTCAAGGTCTATGGATACCAAGGGAAAGACATCTGCACATAAACCAAAAAGAGATGTTGGCAGTGATGCATGCAATCGAGACTTTCGAAAAATCACTACAACAAGGGCATTTGCTAATAAGGACAGACAACACCACTGTCATGTGGTATATAAACAAGCAGGGAGGCACTCATTCTTATCCCCTCTGCAGACTAACAATGATTCTCTGGGAAAAATCCCTGAGTCTGGAGATGCATTTGCAATCCCAGTTTGTGCCAGGCAAGGACAATGTACTGGCGGACAAGCTGAGCAGAAATTTCTTGGATCCACACGAATGGATGCTGCATCCTCACATTTTCTCACAAATAACAAAGACATGGGGAAGACCGGACGTAGATCTCTCTGCTTCTCACATGAATCATCACCTGGAAAAGTTCTGCACAAGGATCCACCATCCTCTAGCCTGGAAAACGGATGCTCTCTCCTTCAGCTGGAATTCCCTAAAAGTTTATGCATTCCCTCCTCTACCTCTGCTGACCAAGGTGATACTGAAGATCAAAGCAGAACAACCAACAGGCATTTTGATAGCTCCAGACTGGCCAAGGCAACACTGGTACCCATTGCTGTTGAGCATAACTCGGACCAAACCGTGGCCTCTGCCCCTATGGCCCCTGCTTCTAACACAACACAATTACAGGACTGTCCATCAAAACCTGAAAACATTGCATCTGACAGCCTGGAGGTTACCATGACTCCTTCTGCTATCTCTCTTTCCAAAAAAGTTCAAGAGATCTTACTGGAAGCACGCAGACCTTCCACCAGAAAAACCTATTCAGCCAAGTGGAAGAGATTCAGCATCTGGAATGCCAACAGGGGTCAGGATACAACATTACTTGAGTATACCTCAGATATTGGAATACTTGGCAGAAATGTTTCATACTGGACTCTCACATTCTTCTATAAAGATTCACGCCTCAGCAATCTCAACAAAATAAAATTGTGATTCCAGGGTGTCTCTAAATCAAGCTATTCACCTGCCCACTTTCTTCCCCAATCCGCAAAACAGGGGGGGGAAACTGCTGCATACTTTGGACATACACAGGCAACTACACTACTACTTGGACAGAACTAAGGCCACCAGAAAGTCTGACCAACTGCTTGTAGCCTATGCTGCTGGAGTACAAGGAAAAGCAATCTCCAAACAAACTATTTCAAAATGGATTGGACACTGCTATTCTTTCCATGGAAAAGGTGTGCCAGCCAGTATTAGGCCACATTCCACCAGAGCTATAGCCACATCCACAGCTTTCCTAAGAGGAGTGGCTACAAAGGACATTCTAGAGGCTGCTACATGGAGCTCCATGCATACATTTACCAAGCACTACAACCTGCCTTTATACTCCAGATCCCGAGCAGGCTTTGCTTCGGCAGTCCTGCAGGGCATTTTAGCTACACCATCCCTTTCTTAGTTCCATCCACCCCCAGCTTGGCTATGGTATTCAACCCATATGTTATGACTGCAGTTGCATTCTTGAAGGACATAGTACAGTTTTGTACCTACTATAAATGTAGATGTCCGATAGATATGCAACTGCAGTCGGATTTTCCCACCCTCCTACCCCTCTGCAACTTTCTTTATGGGTCCACTACCCCTATTCCTATTAGCTGGGGGTATCTCCTGTGGTGTATCTGTTTATTACTGTTGTGCATGTCTAGAATTGTTTATCCATTCACTAAATTTAGCCTTCCTAGGAGGGCACCTGGCATCTGGGGCAAGAAACACTGAAGAAGATGGCGTCGGCCGATGCCTTTATACTCCAGCCGTTCTGACGTCGGAGAGGAGGCGACTCCGGCCGACCAAGGGCTGCCTGAGGCAGAACAACCCATATGTTATGACTGCAGTTGCATATCTATCGGACATCTACATTTATGGTAGGTACAAAACTGTACTTTTTTGTACCTACCATAAATGTAGATGTTCGAGTGGTTATACTGCTGCAGTCCAGGTTACCCTCCCTCCATCCCCTCTAAATACCAGGGTGTTAGTTACAACTCCATGTACATCAATCAATTGAATGCATGTCTATATGGTGTATTTGCTAACAGCTAGTACTATTGTTTATCTACTAAGGTATTGTTGCATAGCTATTGTATTGCCTTCCTAGTTGGGGGCACCTGGCATCTGGTGCAAGAAAAACTGAAGAAAATGTCGTCGGATGTCTCTTTTATATCCCCTGTCGCACTGACGTCAGGGAAGAGGCGACGACAACCGATGCCGGACCAGGACTTTGGGAGTCGGCCGACTGCGGGACCGCCTGACGACAGGATAACCCAAGTGTGATGACTGCAGCAGTATAACCACTCGAACATCTACATTTATGGTAGGTACAAAACTGTACTTTCTCCTTGCACTTGCTGTCCTCAGCTCCGCTACAGGCTATGCCATCAGGACTGGCTACATCTGGGGCTTCTTGGTTTTGAGGACTGGTGCACACAGATATCACTTTTATGACCCACGTACCTGCCAACACGTCAGACGTCTGACGCACCATCAGGGACTGGAAAAAGCTTTGGGAGCCTGGCCGGACAAGCTGATGGGAAGAAGGATAAACCCACTAATGAATACTGCAACGTGGATGAGAAGGACTTCCATGGTTATGGTAAGATGTTACACAGCTTTCGTTTTGTTTCCTCCTGTATTGACTGCTGTTTTGTATACCTTCTCAGCCATGCCTGTAGACACTTTGTCTCATCCCCCTGTATCAAAGAAGTCAAAAAGATTCTATAAAGTGCCTAAGGAGTGCAAGTTGTCTGTATAAATGGCCTGTTGACCCTTCTGTAGTGTCATTCTCCTCTGACCAGCCTAAGTTACTGCCCTCTACCAAGCTATTATTGCCTGCTGATAAAGATAGTAGGGCCGTGGAAAGGTTGGGCAAAAAAGTTTACTGTGCTGCCACTTTACCTTTAAGGCCATTAACTGCCAGACTTACATGACCAGTTATGTTTTGGATGTCCCTTCTCAGGTTTCTAAGGTGGTTTCTGACCTTAATAAAATAAAAGGAGTACTAGGATAACCGTTTCCACTGATATAAAGTTTTAATGTAACACAACCACGTTGCCAGCACCAACACAGCACGTTTTCGTCAGTAGTATCAGACTTCATCAGACAACAGATACAGCAACATGACCCTTAATATATACCATTCTAATAAACCTTAAATGTGAAGTTCTTAAATCTCGCCGTTTATTCTCACTTATGGATTTGTAGCCGATCCTCGGCTCCTACACGGCCGATAGCAAGCTCAAGGTTTGCCAGTAGCTCGAGACCAAGACCCTTATCCCACAATGCACTGCTGGAATTACCCCAGATCTAGTTTGCCGTGGCAAGAGAGATCTCGGTGTTCCAGTTAGTGTGGACCATTTTAGAAACAGCTTAACAGCAAGTCTCTTAAAAAGTTTTCTTTTTTGTTTAATATATATAGTGTGTGTGTTAGTACTATTATACTTGCTCTCTAGATAGTAGAAATAGTTTAAAAGTTAGGGCCTTGTTGGCTTCTTAGTTTGTGTGGGCCTTAAGCCCTTTTCTCTACTATTAATCATATTATAGTCAGGTTTTTCTGTGGTTTTCTTAGCTCTATATTTGTATCTATTTTTTGTTCAAAATATATATATATATACTATAGTTAGTGCCCGGTTTGGGCTTAGTTGTTGTGTATCTAATTTACTGCCTTTTTCACTTATCTATGTCGGATGACAGGGAGAAATCCCATCCCAAATCGGGATTCAAAAAATGCCCAGATTGTGGGCAGAAAATGTCTGTTACTGACGGACACATTCAATGTGTCTACTGTCTGGGGGCTAAACACCTCCAAGACACCAGTAGCGTTTGCCACTCCTTTTCTTCAAGCGTTCTCTTGGAGAGAAGGAGGAAACTTATAGACAGGGGATTGCTACAGCAATCTTTTTCGGAAGTCTTGAGTAGCCATCAGGGTGCTAGTACATCATCCAAATCCTCAAACTCCAAGTCTTCAGATAAGGTCTCAAAAAAGGCTAAGATTTCAGGAGGTGGGTCATCGGTTCCACAGTCATCGGAACCGAGTGTACCTTTGATTCGGAGCCAGCTCTCAGTATTGGAGCCTATCTCTGAAGCTCTTTCTTCACCTCTGCTCCAGTCAGCATCTTCGGTGCATTCAGCCAAGTCTTCAGTCAGCCTTTCAGATTTGAACATGGATTGGCTAGTGCAGAAGCTTGTACAGGCACCAGGACCTGCCAAATTGTTGTCTGCCCCAACCAGCTCGTCTGTACTGAAGACCATGGAACCGGACTTGTCTACTCCTCCTCCAAGCCGTACTGTTCTCTCGGAGCCAAAGGAAATTGAACCGATGGCGGTTGATCCCTTGGAACCGATACCTGCACCATTGTTATTGGCTTCATCTACTCGGATGTCCTCGGCGCCGACCGAGGACTCTAGGAGCCGATGCTCTCCCGTCTGGTCCGGGGAGGATAGTCCGTCAGTGCCAACTCTTCTTCTCGGGGCTTCTGCTCAGATGAGCTCAGCTCCTACCTTGGGCTTGTATCCCAGGGTTTCAGTGCGGGAGGATCGGACGGTATTTTCGGGTTTGTCCACTCCTTCTCGTCAGAGCCATGGTGCCTTCGATGCTATGAGGAGAGTTTTGTCTCCAAAAGCAACGTCAGCATCGGTTCAGCTTTCCCTCTGCCCTCAAGCTCCTGTGTCTGCTTCTTCATCTACCGATCCCTCTAAGCGTAGAGACCCCGAGCCTCAAGTACCCCCACACGGCGTCCCCTGCTCTTCTGAGACCTCCCCAGATCCCCCCACTGAGGAGGTGCCCAGGAAGAGACTGTGCAAGAGGAGGCACTTAGACTCCCCACAAGAGTCTTTGACATCTGACACAGACTTAGATGAGTCAGAAGGGTCCCCTCGATCACCCTCTGAGGATATCTCCTTTGCAGAGATACTAGAGATCCTTAGTCAGAGGGGCGATTGGCAGTCCAAGACCCCTACTGAGGATGAGTCTGTGCTCTTGAAGGCTTTTGGGTCTCAACCTTCCACTTCTTGTGTGTCTCCGCCTTATGACGAGCTCATGGAACTGATCTCTCGTAAGGCGTGGGAGTCACCGGAGGCCTTTGAACCTGTCCCTCGTAGACCCAATAAATTCATATCTGCCCCAGTGGACAAGACATTTTTGACAAAAGGAGTGCCTGTTGATGCCATGGTGGTAGCTGCAGCCACCAAAAAGGAAGTATCTGAGACATCCTCTTCTATCCATCCTCCTAACAGAGATTCTAGGGTCATGGATAGATATGGGAAGCGGACGTTTAGTTCAGTGACTTTTTCTCTGTGATCACTGAACTACTTGACCCATTTTACAAGACTACAGAGAGACCTCCTGAAAGAGCTAGGAGATGCTCTCCAGGGTACGGTAGCTGCAGGATTGGCTGACAGCTCACTACCCTAAACTCAGTAGTGAACTCGTCCATGCGTCTCATATCATATGCAGCTGATGGTTCGAGTAGAGCCGCTAGTTCGGGCAATGCTCTTTGAAGACAAGCCTGGATGCGTCTCTGTTCCTTTGCGGAACCCTTTAAGTCTTCCTTTATTAATACACCATTCAATGGCTCATCACTGTTTGGGCCCAAAGTAAAGGAAACTTTAACCAGGTGTGAGCAGGAAGGCAAGACCTTATCTGCCGTTTGGGTCCGTTTTTCCACCCCCACTCGGCCCTACCCCAAGGGCCGTGGGGGGGGGGGGGGATGTGGTTCTGAAAAACTCAGGCAGCCTTTCAGGACACACGTGAAGAAACCCCCTCTAGAGGCAGAGGAGGGGGTTATAACAGAAGACGCCGCCCCTGTGGCAGAGGGGGGTCCGCAGCAACAGGTTGACAGGGGTCAGTTCTCTGGTCAGTCCTACCAGCGCCCCTGAAAGGGGGCCCGACTGTTCGGCTCTGGAGGCAGTCGCGGGTCTCTTGTCTTTGTACCCAGAAGCCTGGCTAAACATAACATCAGATACTTGGGTACAAAGCATCATTTTCAGAGGATATTTCATACCGTTCTTCACCTGTCCCATTCCTATAAAGAAAATCCCAGATGTTCCACCCAATCTCAGGGAACAAGCAATCGTAGAGGTCCGCAGATTGCTAGAAAAGAGTCATCCAACCAGTCCCAGCAGACCAAGTCGGATTCGGAACTTACTCAAGATTCTTTTTGGTACCAAAGAAAACAGGGGACTGGAGACCTATCTTGGACCTCAACAGACTCAACCAGTTCATAAAGAAAGAGTAGTTCCGAATGGTCACGCTTCAGTCCATTCTTCCCTTCTTGGGGAAAGGCGATTGGATGTGCTCCATAGATCTCAAGGACGCGTACTATCACATAAAGATGAACAGACACTCCAGAGATCATCTGCGCTTTCAGCTGGGAGCCAATCATTACCAGTTTCGAGCCCTGCCCTTTGGTCTCACTACAGCCCCCAGAGTGTTCACCAAATGCATGGCAGTGGTCACAACTCACCTGAGGCGTCAGAACATTTAAAATTTTTAATAGCATTTGGCAAACAGTTTTACAGTTTTTTATGCACTGGTTTTCAACAATACATTTTATTGGATATAATTAGGTAGCTTATTTAATTAAGGTTTATATGGTATATATTAAGGGTCATGTTGCTGTATCTGTTGTCTGATGAAGTCTGTGATACTACTGACGAAAACGTATTGTCTTTTAGCGTTTATGTGCTGTTGGTGCTGGCACTGTGGTTGTGTTACATTAAAACGTTATGTCATTGGAAGCGGCTGTCCTAGTGCTCCTTTTGTTGTTAGTGTTTGGAGCACTATTTCCTCCTTTCCTTGATTTTGTGGTTTTTGACCTTCCTGACTCTGAGGGGAAGGCTTCGACCCTGTCTCTGCTAGGCTGTACTTCTAGCCAGTCAAATGCAGCTATGATGCAGCTGATGCCTCTTCCAGAGATGCTGCCTGTGGTTGTGTTATGAGGCATTATTCTTGGCTTTGTCTTCAGGCTTTGCCAGATGACATTAAGGCCAAACTTTTAGATGCTCCTTTGAATAATAAAAATCTTTGTGGGTCTATTGCTGCTTAGATTTTCAAGTCTGTCCAGGGCAATTGCAAAGCCTTGTAGGAGTTGAAACATTTTTGTATCTTCAGTTCCTAAATTTCATGGCAATTATCTCACCAAGTATGAATTTGTCCGTAGGCAATCTCATCCTCCTCCCAAGGGCAAGAGGGGTTCTAGGCATGTGACTCCTGGTAGTCTATTCAGACTCCTGCAACCCAGAAACCTGCTTTGCAAGACAGGCCAGGATGTTATTTGTGTTTCACTGTTGCAGTCATCATCTGTGGGTTATCCCTGCTGTAGTAGCCCTCGGTCAGCCCGAATACCAGAGTCGATGTTTTTTTGCGTCGGCTGTCGTCGCCTGTAGTCTGACGTCAGGTCGTCAGTGCTATAAAGCAACACAGCCAACATCATTATGTCGGCCTTTCTTGCCGTGGAGCCCATAGCAGAAGCAGTTTGCATGAGTGCCAGTCAGTCGCTACCAGAAGTTGAATTTCAGCTGAAAACGTCTAAAGCTAATTATCCTGTTGGGGATCCTTTTTTTCTTGCACTAACTGATGTCCGAAAAAGTTAACAATTGTCTCACCTGTGGAAAGCAGATCCCACACAGAGACTTCCATTCTTACTGCGTCACTTGTTTAGGCCCAGACCACAACGTCCCTTGTTGCCAGTTCTGTGCCCTCTTTTTAAGGTGAGAACCACTCTCCTTAGCGCTCTTTTTGTAGACAGTTATTTTTGTATTCCTTCTTCACATTCCGATATGGCATCCGGCAGCCAACAACCTGTGGACATTCTGAAAAAAACGTAGATATAAAGATGGAGACAGGCCTCTACCAAGACCCTTTCAGAGTCCGGCATGCCGCAGAAATCTTCTTTGTCTTCCGAGCCTTTGGCTTTGTCTGCCTCTGTTGGGTCCGGAGCTGCGACACAGGCACCAGCTTCCAAGGATTTCTTTCGCACTACCGAATCTAGACAAAAAAATACATCTTTGCATCCGACTACCATTTCTCTCAGACTGACTAATTCTCTCAGGCCTAGAAGCCAGGCCAATCCTAAGAAATCTGCTTCTAGCCACCATCTTGCTACTGCTCCACCACCCCAAGCACAAATGCTTAAAATGGCAGAGGATCTCATCTCCCCTGTCCAGGGCAGTCAGGTTACAACTTCTAAAAGGAAAAGGCACCCTTCTCCAGAAATTGACAGAACAGGATTCTGAGGAATCTGACTTCAATTTTTGAAGAGGAACAGCATCCCTTAACTGCTTATGAGGATTCGGATGCATAGGAATCCATCCCTTCTGCCTCCCCTCCAGAAGACCTTTCCTTTGGGGAAACCCTTTACTCCCTCGGGGAACATTTCCAATGGGAATCTCAGGACTTCCCACAGTCTAAAAAAAGACTTGGAGAGTTTCTGGACCTGCCCCAGCACAGACCCCTGGCCATCCCCCTATTTTAGAAGTGGTGGATGATGTTTTCCATGAATCCAGCTTAGCCTCTGATGCCCTCCCTCCTGCTCCCAGTAAACCTGACAGGTACTACAGAGTATTGGATTCTCACAAATACTTGTACAGAAATCCTGCTGCAGACCCAGAGGTCATTACCCAGAGATCTAAAGCAGCTAAGACTAGTTCTGCCAAGAATCCTCTTCCTTCTAAGAAGGACTTCAGAGCTTTGGACAGATGGGGTAAAAAAAGTATACACCTCTGCAACCGTAGCTATCAACGCTCAATTGTCAGTTCCATATGTTAAAATATCAGCAACATATTTTGTAACTATTAAAACAGAAGATTGCAACCTTTTCTGACTCTGCCAGTTCCAAAGAGTTAGATTTATTGCACTCTGCTTGTCAAGTGGCCAAACACTCATTACAGTGTAGATATGATGCCCTAGAAGCCTCTAGCAGGGCAGCAGTGACAGGATCTGTTAGGAGACATGCATGGCTGAAGGAACATCCTCTCCCTGATGATGTCAAGTCTAAACTTATTGATGCACCCCTAGGTAAGGAACACTTGTTTGGGGAAAAAGCAGAAGAGTTGCTTAAAAAGATGGAAGATAAACCAAAGTCTATGCAAACAGTAAAAGATTTCTTTCAGGTTCAACCTCCCAGATTCAGCAGGAACTTTCCCTCTAAGCACTGGGCCTTCCCTGCACCAATCAGACAGGGCCAAGGTAAGCCCCGCAGGGACAGACCATACAGGCTCCTATCCCACGGCCAGCAGAGAAACAAACAGTGGACCACTTCCATCTGTAAGGCAGGAAGTTCTAAGCCAACCTTCTGTGGCAAACACTCACAATGATTCCCACCCCTCCCCCTCTGTCCTCCCTTCACTCATCAAAAACTAGGAGGAAGGCTCTCCCTCTTCAAAGACAATTGGCTTTCTGTAACAAAGGACCAATGGGTCTTAAAGATCATTTTTCAGGGATACAGATTCTCTTTCAGCGAACTCCCAATTCCAAGAGGGTACTCAGACTTTCCTCCAAATCAGTGGGCAGAGGCATTGAAACAAGTCCAAACTCTCATATCCCAGGGAGCAGTAGAACCTGTCCCCTCAGATCAAACAGGCAAAGGCATTTATTCCAGACTATTCCTTGTTCCCAGAAAAGAGGGCACTTGGCGCCTCCCTGGTGGTCCCCAGATTCAAAATGCAAACTTTGCAGCAGCTGTTGCCTATACTAACAAAAAATGCCTGGCTAGTGACCCTAGACCTAAAAGATGCCTACTTCCACATCCTCATCGGGGAATCATGCAGAAAATTCCTGCGCTTCAGAGCAGGCTCACAACACTTTCAGTTTTCTGCACTGCCATTTGGCTTATCTACTGCTCCAAGAGTATTCGCCAAATGCTTGGCCCCGATCTTAGCATTCTGCAGACAGAGAAATGTACAGATTTACCCTTACCTGGATGGCTTCCTTACTCAGGCAGAGTGCAAAGAAAAGCTGCTCCAGGACCTTCTCTTTGTCATATCACTCCTAACTTCCCTAGGGTTCACCTTCAACGAGAAGAAATCAAAGCAAAACCCCACCAGGAAGATCATTTTCTTGGGAGCTGTGCTAGATACAGCATCCCAAATGGCCTTCCTATCCCCAGAAAAGCAGAGCTTTCTGCCTCTCTCTACTTTACCCAGCTGGCTTCCAGAAGTCATCTCACTGTGAGAAAAGTTCCTGCAAGCCCTGAGATACATGGCATCTTGCATCCTTCTCATTCCTCTGACCAGGCTTCACATGAGAGAACTTCAGTGGTATTTAAAGAACCTTTGGTGCCAGCACTCAGTCCCTAGAGACCTCTTGCCCTCTGATCCCATGTATAAGAGCCCAGTTTCTGTGGTAGGCAGAGGCCTGTGCCAGGAACAAGGGTCTTCCCTTCATCCTCCGTCCTTCCGGCCAGACCATCACCACTAACGCCTCAGACATTGCTTGGGGTGCTCACCTAGCAAGCAGGTGCTCCCAAGGTCTTTGGGATGCCCAGCAACTTCACTTGCACATCAATCAGAAAGAAATTATGGCAGTACAAAAGGCTCTGACATCTTTCAAACCCCATCTCAGTCCAGGGGTTCTCCTAAAAACAGACAGCACCACAGCAATGTGGTATATCAACAAACAGGGGGACCCAATCTTTACCCCTTGTTCAGGTTAGCCATGAGCCTATAGTTCACTGCCACCTCCTTGGGTTTACACCTAATTGCCCAATACCTACCAGGGGTCAACAACACCCTGGCAGACCACCTAAGCAGAAACTTACTGGACCCCCACGAATGGCAGCTCCACAGAGAAATCTTTCTGCAAATCACTCAGGAGTGGGGGACTGCAGAAGTTGGATCTCTCTGCATCGCACCTCAACTACCAGCTGCAAAAGTTCTGTACCAGGGAGTATCACCTCCTAGCGTGGAAGGTGGATGCCTTGACCTTCCCCTGGAACTCCCTGTTTGTGTACACGTTCCCTCCTCTGCCTCTTATTCCCAAGGTACTGATCAAAATAAGGGAGGAGAGACCAAAGGCCATCCTCATTGCTCCAGATTGGCCCAGACAGCATTGGTACCCCTTAATGTGCAGCCTGACCTTACAGCCCCCCAAGCAGCTTCCCCTGATCTCAGACCTCTTGACCCAGGTGAGGGGGAAGATACTGCACCCAGACTTAGACTCTCAATCTTTCAACATGGCTTGTACCTTAAAATCTAACAAGGAGTCCCTGTTAAGCAAACAGGTCCTAGACATCATCACAGAGGCCAGAAGGCCCAACACCAGAAAATCATACACAGGGAAATGGAAAAGATTCTGCTCCTGGAATCGGTCCAAAGCGACCAGTACCTCCCATCCTTCCATCCCTCTTATCTTGAATTACCTAGCCAAGCTGCTCAATAGCGGCCTCTCTTTCATCTTTGTTAAAGTCCATGCCTCAGCCATTTCTGCCCATTACGATTCAGACCCACCTCTCTTCTCTCATCCTTTGATTAAGCAATTCCTCAGAAGGGCTTCTAATATCAGACCTCCCAGAAGGCCTCCCACGCCACCCTGGGACCTGAATTATGTTCTAGAAAAACTAACCTTACCTCCTTTTGAACATGCTGCTTCTGCAGAATCGAAATACCTCTCCTGGAAGACTGCCTTTCTACCAGCTATCACCTCAGCCAGAAGGGTATCAGAACTTCAGGATGTCCTTCAAGGATGCATCTGCAGTCCTTACAAATGGGTTGTCCTGTCGTCAGGCAGCCCTTCGGTCGGCCGGATTCCAAAGTCTGGGTCTGGCTTCGGCTGGTGTCGCACTTCACCCGACGTCACTGCGGCAGTTTTTCGGGTATAAAGGCATCAGCCGACGCCATTTTCCTCAGTCTTTCTTGCCGCGTGGCGCCCGAAGCAGAAGCTGTTCGCAAGTGCCGGTCGGTCAGATCCAGAGATTACTACTACCGAATACTACTTCGAAGACTTATATAAAGCTAAGTACCCCGTTGGGGACTCTTTCTTGCCTCAGCCGATGTCAGAGAAAGTTAATAACTGTTTATCTTGTGGGAAACAAATACCTCATAAAGATTTCCACTCCTATTGCATACATTGTTTAGGCCCAGACCACGACGTAGCAGCTTGTCTAGCCTGTGCTTCTTTTAACCGACGGACGCTTAGACGTCGGTCGGACTTTGCTGAGCAGATTTTCGGCTCCGATTTTGCCTACATTATGCCGTCGGATCCTCCGACTACGCAAATAACCAAAAAACGCAAAGAAAAGGACCGACACTCGCGGTCCGCGGTTTCGGCCGAAACCGCGGTTAAGCAAACCTCGAGTGTCTCGGTTTCGGCCGAAACCGAGCAAGCGGTTCTTTCTTCAGCCGATAACTTGCCTTCTACCGAGGCCTCTTCCAACCTGGTAGAAACGGCTTCTGAAATCCAACCTTCGGTTGCGGTTTCACAAGATTTATCAGACACCATTCCCCTGGATATCTCTACCCCTGCACGTGGAGCTGCTAGGCCTCCTCCAGCCATGTCTATTAAGGCCTTTGCCAGGGCTAAAGCAGCCAAAGCATCAAAATCTGTGCCTGCCAAGCCCCCCTCTCACAGGCCCAGCACCAGCTCCCATATGCTTTCTTTGGCTGAGGATCTCATCTCTTTAATCCGTGGAGCCCAGCCTCATCCTGACAGGGCCTCTCTCCCTCTTCCAGAAAAAAGGCCTAGAGCAGGGCCCCCTGAGCCAGTATCCACAGATGATTCCTCTGATGACTCAGAACATACAGACCCTCCTGAGGCTTCTTATTCTCCTTACGAAGACTCTGATGCTGAGGAGTCCATCCCTTCAGCCTCTCCTCCTGAGGAATTTTCCTTTGGGGAAACCTTACATGCTATGAGGGAACAATTTCAGTGGCAGGGCCAAGATTTCTCAGACTCTAGAAAAAGGCTTAGGACCTTCCTACACTTGCCACAGCATAGGCCTTTAGCTATACCTCCAGTTCTCCCTGTTGTTGATGATGCATTTAATGATGCTTGCACTGCTCCTGATTCTTTACCTCCGGCCCCTACTAAGCCCGATAGGTACTACAGGGTCCCGGACACTCATCACCACTTATATAAGGCTCCTTTAGCGGATCCAGAGACTATCTCCCAGGGTCCTAAAGCTGTAGCAGCTACTTCTTCTAAAACCCCCTCCTTCAGAAAGGGAATCCAGGTCCTTAGAGAGATGGGGTAAAAAAGTTTACACCTCTGCTACTTTGTCAGCTAGAGCTTTGAACTGCCAATTTCATATGCTTCAATATCAAGAGTTTTGCTTGACCAGTTGACTAAAAGCTGTCCTCTGAAGAATCCTTAGATAAAAAGTATGTTCAAGAAATGGTACATAACATACAGCAGGTTAGTAACCATTCTTTAAAATGTGGCTATGATGCACTGGAGGCTTCCTTTAGATCAGCCATGACTGGCACAGTTATCAGGAGGCATGCATGGTTGAAAGAACAGGCATTACCAGAACACGTCAAATCTAAGCTTTTGGATGCACCTATGGACAAGGTCAACTTATTTGGTTTCCCTGCACAGCAGGTGCTAAAAAAGATGGAAGAGAAAGCAAAATCTGTGCAAACAGTGAAAGATTTCTTACAAGTTCAACCTCCAAGGTTTAGCAGGAACTGGCCCTCCAAGAATTGGTCCTTTCCGGACTCCTCTAAGGCACAAAGAGGCAGGAATAGGCAGAAACCAATCCAGGGGTGCCTACAGGGGTCGCCAGTGGCAGGGTAACAACCAACGAGGCACAGATACAGCCACCACCACTACAACAACTCAATCACAGTGACTTGGCGGTGGCACCGCCTACCAGGGAACAACTAGAAGCACCCTTGGGCGGAAAGCTAACCTTATTTTCAAGAAACTGGCACTGCATTACAAGAGAAAAATGGATTTTGCAAACTATAGACCATGGTTACAGGTTCCATTTCCATACTCTACCAGGAAAGATAGGAATGCCAAACCTTCCACCTACTCAAAGGACAGAAGCTCTAAAACAAATATCTCAATTATTAAGAATGAGAGCTGTGGAAAAGGTACCATCTATGGAGCAAGGGAAGGGATTTTACTCCAGACTCTTCCTGGTACCAAGAAAAGAAAACAAATGGAGGCCTATACTAGACTTGTCCGCTTTAAACACATTCCTCATTGTTCCAAAATTCAAAATGCTGACCTTACAGCAGCTTCTTCCCATGCTGGGCAAGGAGTCTTGGCTGGTAACTCTAGATCTCAAGGAGGCATACCTGCACGTCCCCATAAGACCAATTTGCAGAAGATACCTCAGATTTCTTGCAGGATCAGAGCATTATCAATTCTCAGCATTGCCCTTTGGCTTATCTACTGCGCCCAGAGTGTTCACAAAATGCCTGGCATCAGTAATCGCTCATTGCAGACTTCAGGGGATTCAAATCTATCCCTACCTGGACGACTGCCTGATACAAGCGGACAACAAAAACAAACTGACAGAAGACTTACAAAGAGTCATCTACCTGCTGCAAGCCCTGGGATATACAGTCAATACAAAAAAGTCATGGCTGATTCCATCCCAAAAAATAGCTTTTCTGGGTGCAGAACTGGACACATCAAAACAAATGGCATTTCTAACTGCAGAAAAGAAAGAGCAACTACCTCTCTACTTCTTGGCTTTAACAAAGCAGAACCATCTAACTGCAAGAAAAGTGCTACAAGCTCTAGGCTTCATGGCATCCTGCATAATACTGGTCCCTCATGCCAGGCTGCATATGAGAAAGCTACAGTGGTACCTAAAGAATTTGTGGTCCCAGCACAAGCACAGCTTAGAAACAAAAATTCCAATGATACCATGCCTGAAGCAAGAGTTCCTATGGTGGGCTCAGGCCTGCCAATCAAACACAGGATTGCCCTTCTGCAAATGTCAACCAAGACAAACCATCACGACAGATGCCTCAGACCTCGGTTGGGGGGCACACATGATGGACAAGTGCATTCGAGGCCTATGGACTCAAGACCAGCTGCATCTGCACATAAATCTAAAAGAAATGTTGGCAGTAAAATTGGCAATACAGGCATTCATACCTTTTCTCCAAGAAGGCCAGTTGATGATAAGGACAGACAACACCACAGTTATGTGGTACATCAACAAACAGGGAGGCACACACTCATACCCTCTATGCCGGCTGGCACTGGACCTATGGGATGTGGCTCTAAGCTACAACATTCAGTTACAGGCAATTTATGTACCAGGGAAGGAGAACATTATAGCAGACATATTAAGCAGAACTACAACAGATGCCCACGAATGGATGCTGCATCCGGACATCTTCAAAACCATCACAAGAGAATGGGGATTACCACAAATAGACTTGTTTGCATCCCCACTCAATCACCAGTTGAAGAAATTCTGCACAAGGACTTACCACCCACTTGCTTGGAAGGTGGACTCCCTATCTTTCAGTTGGAAAAACCTGACAGCATACGCATTCCCACCACTTCCTTTGATGCACAAGGTGCTTCTGAAGATCAGAGGAACGTCCGAGGATCATTCTAATAGCCCCAGACTGGCCAAGGCAACATTGGTATCCACTGCTGAGGAGCATGTCCCGGGAACAAATATGGACACTGCCCCTGATCCCATTACTGCTAACACAGAACAACTACAACATCCTGCA
Source organism: Protopterus annectens (assembly GCF_019279795.1). Lineage (NCBI taxonomy): Eukaryota > Metazoa > Chordata > Ceratodontiformes > Protopteridae > Protopterus > Protopterus annectens. Next base: position 53,683,037 of record NC_056741.1, on the reverse strand, counting down.
TCCAAACCTAAAAACTCTGCAGCTAACTGCCTGGAACATTACATAACTGCAATTAACCCACATTTATCCCAAAGGGTTAAAGACATAATCATGGAGGCTCGTAGACCTTCAACAAGAAAGAATTATGCAGCAAAATGGAAAAGATATCTCATCTGGAGTACTGCAAAGGGGCAAGATGTGACACTGGTGAACATAGCCAACATCCTGGAGTACTTGGCGGAGCTCTTCCATACAGGCCTGTCCTACTCTTCCATCAAGATACATGCATCAGCTATTTCAGCAGAATACAGCTTGGATCCTCCTGTCTTCGCATCCTCTGCTCAGACAGTTTCTTAGAGGAATTAAAATGTAAAACCTCCCAGGAAACCTCCATTACCAGCATGGGACTTGAACTTTGTGCTAGAAAAACTGACTCTTCCTCCCTTGAACCAGCAGCAACAGCAGAATTACAATACTTATCCTGGAAGACTGCTTTCCTGCTGGCAATAACTTCAGCAAGAAGGGTCTCTGAACTACAGGCACTAATGGCAGTACAACCCTTCCTGATCTTCCATCAAGATAGAGTGTCCATGAGAACAAATCCTACGTTTATGCCTAAGGTGGTATCCAGAGTCTCTTTAAATCAGGCTATCCACCTTCCTACATTCTTCCCCAACCCACAGAACAGGGGAGAAAGGCTCTTACATACCTTGGATGTACACAGACAATTACGCTACTACCTGGACAGGACAAAAAACAATAGAAAAACTGACCAGCTTCTGGTAGCATATGCAACAGGAAAGGAAGGAAAACCAATTTCTAAACAGACAATCTCCAAATGGATAGGAAATTGCATTAGATTTTGTTACTCCTACCATGGCAAGAAAACTCCAGAGAACATCAGGCCTCACTCCACAAGGGCTACTGCCACTACCACAGCTTTCTTACGAGGAGTGGCTACCAAGGACATTATAGAGGCTGCTACTTGGACCTCCGTGCATACATTTGCCAAGCATTACAACTTACCTCTATACTCTAGATCCCGTGCTGGTTTTGCCACTGCTGTTTTGCAAGGGATCCTAACTACACCATAATATCTTCTCATTTCCTCCTCCCCTAGTTTAGCTATGGTATTCTACCCATTTGTAAGGACTGCAGATGCATCCTTGAAGGACATAGTACAGTTTTGTACCTACCATAAATGTAGATGTCCGAGAGGAATGCATCTGCAGTCAGGATTACCCACCCTCCTCCCCCCTGAGGTACTCCTAGGGTATTTGCCAATCTTCAGCTAGCTTGGGGGGGATCTATTATGGTGTATTTGTTTGTATATATGTACATACATGCTTATTTTGTGTGTTTGCTCTCTACTATTTGGAAACTATGGCATTTATCCAAATTTAGCCATCCAAGAGGGCACCTGGCATCTGGGGCAAGAAACACTGAGGAAAATGGCGTCGGCTGATGCCTTTATACCCGAAAAACTGCCGCAGTGACGTCGGGTGAAGTGCGACACCAGCCGAAGCCAGACCCAGACTTTGGAATCCGGCCGACCGAAGGGCTGCCTGACGACAGGACAACCCATTTGTAAGGACTGCAGATGCATTCCTCTCGGACATCTACATTTATGGTAGGTACAAAACTGTACTTTCTCATGGCTGTTGAGTCCATCATTTTCCATGCAGACAGGGTCTCCCTGAGGACTAACCCCTCCTTTATGCCCAAGGTGGTATCTGATGTGACCCTCAACCAGGCCATATACCTGCCCACCTTCTTTCCCAACCCTCAAAACAAGGGGGAAAGAATTCTACACTCGCTAGATGTGCACAGACAACTCCGATACTATCTGGACCGTACTAAACCATTCAGAAAAAGACCAACTACTTGTCAGCTTTACTCCTGGAGTAGAGGGGAAGTCCATTTCCAAACGAAACATTTCCAAATGGATGTCGCACTGTATCTATTTCTGCTACAGAATATGTGGGAACCCCCCCCCCCCAAGTCTATCCGTACCCATTTCACAAGGGCAACCTCCACTTCCACACCCTTTCTCAGAGTAGTCCCCACCAGGGACATCTTGGAAGCTGCCACCTGGACCTCTGTCCATACCTTTACAAAGCATTACCACCTGGACCTCTGTCCATACCTTTACAAAGCATTACCACCTGGACCTCTGTCCATACGTTTACAAAGCATTACCACCTACCTCTTTTTTCTAAGTCGAGAGCAGGATTTGCCTCTGCAATTCTGCAGGATCTGCTGACCCATACCTAGGGCTCTAACTTATCCCACCCTCGGCTTTGGGAATCCTCCCACAGATGACTGCAACAATGGAACACGAAGAACGTAGTACAGTTGTGTTACACGTACCATAAATGTAGATGTTAGTCTTTTCACGGTTGCAGTCCTTGATGTTCATCGTGCATACAGCTGCAGTAATCACAGATGGGTTCTCTGCCATCAGGCGGATCCTCTGTCGGCAGAATTCCAAAGTCTTGGTCCGGCATCGGTTGACCTCTGTCCATACCTTTACAAAGCATTACCACCTACCTCTTTTTTCTAAGTCGAGAGCAGGATTTGCCTCTGCAATTCTGCAGGATCTGCTGACCCATACCTAGGGCTCTAACTTATCCCACCCTCGGCTTTGGGAATCCTCCCACAGATGACTGCAACAATGGAACACGAAGAACGTAGTACAGTTGTGTTACACGTACCATAAATGTAGATGTTAGTCTTTTCACGGTTGCAGTCCTTGATGTTCATCGTGCATACAGCTGCAGTAATCACAGATGGGTTCTCTGCCATCAGGCGGATCCTCTGTCGGCAGAATTCCAAAGTCTTGGTCCGGCATCGGTTGTCGTCGCTCTCCTCCCTGATGTCAGTGCGACAGGGGTATATAAGACACAGCCGACGCCATATTCTTCAGTCTTTTTTGCCGCGCGGTGCCCGAAGCAGAAGCAGTTCGCAAGTGCCAGTCGGCCAGCTCCTGAATTTACAAAAAATTGAAAACCGAAGTCTTCATTAAAGCTAAGTACCCCGTTGGGGAAATTTTTTCTTGCCTCAGACCCATGTCAGAAAAAGTTAACAATTGTATTTCTTGTGGGAAGCAAATACCGCATAAGGATTTCCATTCCCTCTGCATACCATGTTTAGGCCCAGACCACGACGTCTCGAGTTGTCGCTTTTGCGCTACTTTCAATAAGCGCACTATTAAGCGTCGGGCGGAGTTCGCCCAACACTTTTTCGGTAAAGCCTTTGATTATAAAATGTCGTCGGAGACTCCGACTACCGTTTTGTCCAAAAAACGCAAGGACAAAGACCGACACGAGGTCCGCGGTCCCCACCGACACCACGCCAAAACCGCCTACACGTGGTCCGGTTCTCAGCGAGACGCCTATGCACTCCCTGACTACCGACGACACTTCTTTGGCGGGGTCTTCTGTCACCGAGACCGCAGGTACCTCGGCCCATACCCAGACTACAACCACCGAAGCCACTGTGAGCGTTGAGCCTCCTAATGTGGACAGGTCCACTTCCCACCCATGGTGTCTTTAGACCCTCATCTTCCATTTCAATTAAGGCCTTTACTAAGTCCAAATCAGCCAGGCATCCCAAGAGGCCTGTTGCACAGGGCCCATCTCCAGGCCCCATGCCTAAAAAGCAGATGCTTAAAATGGCTGAGGATTTAATTACTCTTATCAGGGGTTCCCAACCCCCTCCAGACAAGCGACCCAGAGTGGAGGAAGATTCTCCCTGTTCGGATCAGGGCTCCATTTTTTTCAGATCATTCTGATGTAGAGGAACACTCTTTCTCCCCTTTTGAAGATTCTGATGCGGAGCAGTCCATTCCCTCCGTATCTCCTCCTGAGGATTTTTCTTTTGGGGAAACCTTGCACACCTTGAGGGAACACTTCCATTGGGAAGGCCAAGACTTTTCTGATTCCAAGAAAAGACGTAGGGAATTTCTTTTGTTACCTCAACACAGACCTCTGGCTATTCCTCCTGTCTTGGACGCACTGGATGATGTTTATTCGGAGGCTTGCCTTAATCCGGATTCCCTGCCTCCAGCCCCATTCAAGCCTGATAGGTACTACAGAGTTCCTAACTCTCACCAATTTCTGTAGAAAAGCCATAATGCTGACCCTGAAACCATTTCTCAAGGCCCCAAGGGAATGAAGGCCTCTACTGCTAAGAATCCACTACCTTCCGAAAGAGAGTCTAGATCCTTAGAAAGGTGGGGGGAAAAAGTGTATACCTCGGCCACCCTAGCCATGAGGGCCTTAAATTGTCAGTTTTATATGCTTAAATATCAGCAGTTTCTGTTATCACAATTAAGAAATAAAATGTATCAACCTGAACAACCAGATTTGAAGGAGTTGCAGGATATGATGCATAGTGCAGAACAAGTGGGTAAACACGCCTTACAATGTGGCTATGATGCCCTAGAGGCCTCAAGTAGAGCTGCTGTTACAGGATCAGTTATTCGTAGACATGCATGGCTTAGGGAACAAATCTTGCCTGATCATGTGAAAGCTAAACTATTAGATGCTCCTTTACAAAAGGATGTGCTATTTGTTACTAATGCTGAGGAGATACTACGGAAAATGGAAGAAAAAGCCAAATCTATGCAATCTGTCAAAGCTTTTCTGCAGGTTCAACCACCCCGTTTTAGCAGAAATTGGCCTTCTAAAAACTGGTCTTTTCCAGCCACGGACAAGCCCCAAAGAGGTAGATGTAGGCGCTCAAGGGGCAGAGGACAATCACAAGGATCATATAGAGGCAGGCAATGGCAAACTCCAGCACCAAGAGGTGGCGAAGACAGTGCACAACAATATAGGAAACAAACCCAATGACTTCCTCCTTTCCACGCCAAGCAAGTCTCAGCTGGCAGCACCTTTGGGAGGAAAGCTGGCATTATTTACAAGAAATTGGCATATTGTCACAACAGACAAATGGATCCTGGACGTTATAGACAGAGGCTACAGATTTCATTTTCACACTCTACCAAAATGAGAGGCATGCCAAACCTGCCACACAATCAAAGGGCAGAGGCACAACTACAAATTTCAAAGCTCATAGACATGAAAGCTATTCAAGAGGTACCTACTCACGAACAAGGCCAAGGGTTTTATTCCAGGCTATTTCTGGTACCAAGGAAAGGAACCGACTGGAGACCCATTTTGGACTTATCCATCCTAAACACATTCTTACTCGTACCAAAATTCAAGATGCTCACATTACAGCAGCTTCTTCCCATGCTGGGCAAGGAGGTTTGGCTGGTAACATTGGACCTCAAGGAGGCATACCTGCATGTCCCAATCAGACAAAGCTGCAGAAGATACCTCAGATTTCTTGCAGGTTCAATCCACTATCCATTCTCTGCATTGCCCTTTGGCTTATCTACTGCGCCCAGAGTATTCTCGAAATGCCTGGCATCAGTAATTGCCTACTGCAGACTTCAAGGGATACAAATTTACCCTTATTTGGACGACTGCCTGATCCAAGTGGACAGCAAGCACATACTTCTGGATCATCTGGCTTATGCAACATGGTTACTGAACTCTCTGGGATACACAATCAGCAAAGAGAAATCCAGACTAACACCATCTCAGAAAATAATTTTCTTGGGTGCCAACTTGGACACAAACACCCAGATGGCCTATCTTACGCCAGAAAAACAGGGGCAACTAACTCAGTACTTCAAAATGCTAGCAAATTGTACCAGGCTTACTGCAAGGAAAATCCTGCAGGCTCTGGGCTTCATGGCATCTTGCATTCCTTTAATCCCATGTGCAAAGTTGCATATGAGGAAACTTCAGTGGTACCTAAAAAACCTATGGTCTCAACACAGCCACAGTTTGGAAACAATAATACCAATAATTCCATGTTTGCAAAAGGAATTCCTATGGTGGGCCCAAGCATGCCAAACAAACACAGGTCTCCCATTCTGCAAGCCTCAAGCAAATCAAGTCATCACAACAGACGCCTCAGATTACGCCTGGGGGGGGCGCACATGACAGGTGCATTCAGGGCAAATGGTCCCAAAAGGAAAAGCACTTTCACATCAATCAAAAAGAAATGCTAGCAGTGATAAATGCTATTACAGCTTTCAAGGACCTCCAGCATCCAGGACAATTATTGATAAGAACAGACAACACCACAGTAATGTGGTACATAAACAAACAAGGAGGAACACATTCATACCCCCTGTGCAGACTAGCCATGACACTTTGGAACTTGGCTCTGGAATGGCAAATCGAACTTCAAGCACAGTACTTGCCAGGTTTGGAAAACACACTGGCAGACAATCTAAGCAGAAATATGACAGATCCACACGAATGGAAGTTGCATCCTCAAGTGTTTACAAAAATAATCCAAGCGTGGGGGAGGTCAGACATAGATCTCTTCGCCTCCCACAGGAATCATCAATTGGAAAAGTTTTGTTCAAGGACCTTTCATCCAAATGCCTGGAGAGTGGACGCCCTTTCATTCAGTTAGACAGCATGGACAGTTTACGCTTTCCCACCTCTGCCTCTTCTGCCCAAGGTGCTCTTGAAAGCAAGAACAGACAGACCGAAGATGATATTGATTGCTCCAGACTGGCCGAGGCAACACTGGTATCCACTCCTGAGGAGCCTAACACATAGTCCTCCCTGGCCCTAACCTCTAATGCCTCTTCTGTTGACTCAGCACAGCTACAAAACTCTTCACAGCCAGCTGAAAACACTCAATCTAGCTGCATGGAAAATTCCTTAACACCTCATCAGACACTACTCCCCAAAGAGGTGCAGGACATCATTTTGGAGGCCAGAAGGCCATCTACTAGAAAGGCTTACTCTGCAAAATGGAAACGGTTTTGCTGTTGGAATGAGAAAAAAGGCCAGGACCCTAGAAAACTGAATTTGCCTCAGGTACTACAGTATCTAGCTGAGTTGCTGAACAGTCAGTGGACTTTCATTTTCCTCCATAAAAATCCACGCCTCAGCCATTTCTGCAGAATTCAACACGGATCCACCCTTATTCTCTCACCCACTTTTAAGACAGTTCCTCAGAGGGGCTAAAAATATAAGACCACCAAGGAAGCAACCTGTGCCAGCCTGGGATCTTAATTACATTTTAGAAAAATTAACATTGCCTCCTTTTGAACCAGCTGCCTCAACAGATTTGCAATATTTGTCCTGGAAAACAGCTTTCCTTCTGGCCATTACCTCAGCTTGTAGGGTTTCGGAACTACAAGCCCTCATGGCTGTGCAGCCCTTTCTCATCTTCCATCAGGACAGGGTTTCCTTCGAACCAATCCATTTATGCCTAAAGTAGTATCCAGGGTAGCATTAAATCAAGCCATTCACTTACCTACCTTTTACCCTAATCCTCAAAACAAAGGGGAAAGGCTGCTACACTCCTTAGACATCCATAGACAGCTACGTTACTACTTGGACAGAACAAAGCCTTTCAGAAAATCAGAACAACTTTTTGTGTCCTATGCTGTAGGAGCTCAAGGGAAGCCAGGTACCAAACAGACAATTTGAAAATGGATAGGCCACTGCATACGGTTTTGTTACTCCTATCATGGAAAATCTGTCCCTACAGGCATCAGATCCCACTCCACCAGGGCCCACAGCTACCTCTACAGCCTTCCTCAGAGGAGTTCCTACCAAAGATATTTTGGAGGCAGCTACTTGGAGTTCTGTGCATACCGTCACAAAACACTACCATCTGCCTTTATATTCCAAAACTAGAGCAGACTTTGCCACTGCTGTGTTGCAGGGCATTCTGGCTGATCCCAGTTCCACTTAGTGCCTACCACCCTGTGCGTAGCTTTGGGATTCTACCCATCTGTGATTACTGCAGCTGTATGCACAATGAACATAGTACAGTGTTGTACCTACCATAAATGTAGATGTTCGAGTGCTAATACAGCTGCAGTACAGATTTCCCTCCCTCCTTCCCCTCTTGGTAAAGGACTAGTGGCTAACACCTCCTCTTGCAACCTAATTTGGGGTTATCCTTCTATGATGTATTTGCTTGCAACTACTGCTTTTTTGATTACATTGCATTGCTTGAATATATATATATATATATATATATATATATATATATATATATATATAAAATTTATGTATTGCCTTCCTTCTGGGGGCACCTGACATCTGGGGCAAGAAAGACTGAAGAATATGGCGTTGGCTGTGTCTTATATACCCCTGTCGCACTGACGTCTGGGAGGAGAGCGACGACAACCGACGCTGGACCAAGACTTTGGAATTCGGCCGAACGAGGACCCGCCTGACGGCAGAGAACCCATCTGTGATTACTGCAGCTGTATTAGCACTCGAACATCTACATTTATGGTAGGTACAAAACTGTACTTTTCCCTCCTCCATCCCCGATATAGTATCTTCCCCTAGGGGGGGCATAAGCTTCCCCCAGTGGCTTTTAGCCACCAGGACCACTTTTCCTTATTTCCTTGTGCTTCTGATGAGTTAGGGCAAGAAAAACTGATGTAATGACATCGGCTGCCTTGCTTTATAGCACTGACGACTGACGTTAGACTACAGGTGACGGCAGCTGACGTAAAAAAAAAAAAAATTTACTCTCGTTTTCGGGCCAGCCGAGGGCTACCACAGCAAGGATTAACCCACAGGTGATGACTGCAACAGTGAATACACTCAAACATCTACATTTATTGTAAGTGTACACAACTGTACTTTCTATTTGACTGTTTTCTTACTCCGTCCCTCTGCCAGATTCCTTTGTTCCCTCTTTCTTTCCGTGTCTCTTCCAAATTGGCTTCAAATCACTACTGACTGTTAGGCTCTGTCGGTTATCCATCAGGGATATTTCATGGTCTGGAAGTCTCTTCCTCCCTTTTCAGGCATCTGTCAGCCTCCTGTGGAGCAGCCCTCTTTTCCCAGAGGTTCTTCACTCTTTCAGCTCGGGGTGCAATTCCAGCTGTGCTTCCTGCCCAGGAAGGGAAGGGGCTCTGTTCCAGGATGTTTTTGATCCCACAAAAGGAGGGCACACAGAAAACAATTTTGGATCTTTCCAGGCTGAGCACTTTCCTCAGGATTCTTTCCTTTCAGATGCAATCTCTGCAGATGCTATTTCCTCTATTACCCCAGGCCTTTCTGGTATCTTGGATTTCAAGAATGCATTCCTTCACATCCCCATCCATCCCCTCTTCAGAAAATATTTACATTTCTTTGCACTTTCATTTGTCTTTGCCCTTTGACCTCTCTTCTGCCCCAAGGGTATTTACCAAATACCTTGTTCCTGTCATTGCTGTTTGTAGGATTTCAGGAAGTCAGATATTTCCCTGTTTGGGCAATCTGCATAGTCAAGCTTCTTCCCCCAACTCTCTCTGCTTCAGGGTCTCCAGTTCACTACTACCCTGTTAGTCTGGGAGTCACCATAAACTTTCAGAAGTTAGTTCTGTCATATTCCCAGGATCATATTTTCCTCAGCTGAAGGCTTTACACAGTTCCTATGTTGGTATCTCTGCCTGCTGCCAAGGCTTTCGCCAACATTTCCACATCCTGGACTTCCTGGTATCTTTTCTTCTCTGTCTCAAGCTCGAGCTTCATTGGTGGAATCATCATTTTTCGCTCAACTCTAGGCTTCCTTTTCAAGCTCCATTTTTAACTCTGGAACTCTTTACAGACTCCTCAGACAGGGTGGGGTGCTTGTTGTGGCCCCTTCAAGGTTCAGGGTCTCTGGCTTCCTCATTAGAGGTCAGATCGCATCAATGTAAAGGAGATGAGGGCTTTGCCTTTGGCTCTTCAGGCAGTCTACTTCCTCTTTTATCGCAGACACCTCAGAGTTTCCTCAAACAGTACCACAGTGATGTGATACGTCAATGAACAAGGGGGCACAAGGTCCTATCTTCTTTGCAGACTAGCTCTTCATTTGTCTCTTCAAGCAGTTTGCATTCCCTCAGAGCAGAATCTAGTGACTAGCCTCCTTAAGTAGGTCCAGTACACAAGCTCACAAACTGTTGCTTCACAGAGATGTGTTCCTGGACATTGTCCATTGGTGGGGTATTTGAAGATAGATCTTTTTGCCTCCATTCTGAACAGGCAACTTCCTATGTTCTTCTCCAGAGTCCCAAGTGTTCTGTCTTGGAAAGTGGATGCCTTGTCTTTTCCTTGGAAGGGAATGTTTTATATGCCTTCCTTCCCCTTCTGTTGCCACGTGTCTTGTACAAGATCAAGCAGGACTCTCCCAAAAATCTTGCTAGTGACTTCCTTTTGGCCCAGAGAGCATTGGTTCCCCCTTTCTCAGCTGGCCAGGATCACTCATCATCAATTACCTCACCAGGTGGATCTTCTCACAAAAGACAAAGGGATCTCTTATCCATCCTCACTTGTCCACTCCTCAACTGATTGCTGTTGGTGATAGGGTTTTGGTCCCTTTCAGGCACCAATATTCCGAGGACGTGGTTTGAGTCTGCAGGAAGACAGGAAACCCACTACTAGGAAATCAAATGTATCCAAATGAAAACAATTTTCTGTCTAGTGCCTCTCTTGCCATCAAGATCCCCCCTCTCTGGAGGTTCTTCTGGATCTGTCTTATTTGTGTGATCTGTTTCATGCTGGGTTTGACATATTCAGTTAAAGCCCCACCTGTCAGCAGTTTCTGCTCATCTGCCCTTGACTCCTCCTCTGGCCTCTAGATTTGAGAACAAATAATTTCTTAAAGGTATCCTTCATAACATGCCTCACAGGAAACCTATTCTGTTTTCCTGGGACCTCGGTTTTGTACTAATTTGACCCAGGCTCCTTTTGGGCCTGCTTCAGCGTCTTTACAGGATTCTACTTCAAAAGGCTGATGTCCTTCAAGGATGCATCTGCAGTCCTTACAAATGGGTTGTCCTGTCGTCAGGCAGCCCTTCGGTCGGCCGAATTCCAAAGTCTGGGTCTGGCCTCGGCTGGTGTCGCACTTCACCCGACATCATAGCTGCAGTTGTTCGGGTATAAAGGCATCAACCGACGCCATTTTCCTCAGTCTTTCTTGCCGCGTGACGCCCGAAGCAGAAGCTGTTCGCAAGTGCCGGTCGGTCAGATCCAGAGATTACTACTACCGAATACTTCTACTACTACCGAAGACTTCTAAAAAGCTAAGTACCCCGTTGGGGACTCTTTCTTGCCTCAGCCGATGTCAGAAAAAGTGAATAACTGTTTAACTTGTGGGAAACAAATACCTCATAAAGATTTCCACTCTTACTGCTTACCTTGTTTAGGCCCAGACCACGACGTAGCAGCTTGTCTAGCCTGTGCTTCTTTTAACTGGCGGACGCTTAGGCGTCGGTCGAATTTGCTGAGCAGTTTTTGGCTCTGATTTTGCTTATATTATGCCGTCGGATCCTCCGACTTCACAAATTTCAAAAGCGCAGGAAAAGGACCGACACTCGCGGTCCATGGTTTCGGCGAAACAGCGGTTAGTAACCGCGAGTGTCTCGGTTTTGGCTGAAACCGAGCAAGCGGTTCTTCCTTCAGCCGAAAACATGCCTTCTACCGAGGCCTCTTCCAGCCTGGTGGAATCGGCTTCTGAAATCCAACCTGCAGTTGTGGTTTCTCAGGAATTATCTGACACTATTCCCTTGGATATTTCAACCCCTGCACGTGGAGCTGCTAGGCCTCCTGCAGCCATGTCCATTAAGGCTTTTTCCAGGGCTAAAGCAGCCAAAGCTACAAAATCTGTACCTGTTAAGACCCCCTCTCACAGGCCCAGCTCCAGTTCCTAAATGCTTTCTCTAGCAGAGGATCTCATTTCTTTAATCCGGGGATCCCAACCTCACCCAGACAGGGCCTCTCACCCACCTCCAGAGAAGAGGCCTAGAGCAGAGCCCCCTGAGCCAGTTTCCGCAGATGATTCCTCTGATGATTCAGATAATACAGACCCTCCAGAGGCTCCTTATTCCCCTTATGAAGACTCTGATGCTGAAGAGTCCATCCCTTCTGCCTCTCCGCCTGCGGAATTTTCCTTTGGGGAAACCTTGCATGCTATGAGGGAACAATTTCAGTGGCAGGGTCAAGATTTTTCAGACTCCAGAAAAAGGCTTAGAACCTTTTTGCATTTACCACAACATAGGCCTTTAGCTATACCTCCAGTTCTTTCTGTTGTAGATGATGCATTTAATGATGCTTGTACTGCTCCTGACTCATTACCTCCGGCCCCTGCTAAGCCCGATAGGTTCTACAGGGTCCTGGACACACATCACCATTTATACAAGGCTCCTTTTGCAGATCCAGAGACTATCTCCCAGGGGCCTAAGGCTGTAGCAACTACCTCTGCCAAAAATCCCCTCCCCTCTGAAAGGGAATCCAGGTCCTTAGAGAGGTGGGGTTAAAAAGTTTACACTTCTGCTACTCTGTCAGCTAGGGCCTTGAACTGTCCATTTCATATGATACAATATCAAGAATTTATGCTAGACCAGTTAACTAAAAAACTGTCCTCTGATGAACCTTTAGATAAGAAATATGTTCAGGAAATGGTACATAACATTCAGCAAGTTAGTAACCATTCTTTAAAATGCGGCTATGATGCACTGGAGGCTTCCTTTAGATCAGCCATGACTGGCACAGTTATCAGAAGGCATGCATGGTTAAAAGAGCAGGCCTTACCGGACCATGTCAAATCAAAACTATTAGATGCTCCCATGGACAAGATCAATTTGTTTGGTTCTCCTGCACAACAGGTACTGAAGAAGATGGAAGAGAAGGCAAAATCTGTCCAAACAGTGAAAGATTTCTTACAGGTCCAACCTCCAAGGTTTAGCAGGAATTGGCCCTCCAAGAATTGGTCCTTTCCAGACTCCTCAAAAGCACAGAGAGGCAGGAATAGGCGTTCAAGAGGCAGGAACCAATCCAGGGGTGCCTACAGGGGACGCCAGTGGCAGGGCAACAACCAGCGAGGCGCAGATGCAGCCACCACCACTACAACAGGACAATCACAGTGACTTGGCTCTGGCACCGCCTACCAGGGAACAACTAGAAGCACCCTTAGGCGGAAAGCTAGCTTTATTTTCAAGGAACTGGCATTACATCACAAGAGACGAGTGGATTTTGCAAACTATAGACCAAGGTTACAGGTTTCATTTCCATACTCTACCAAGAAAGAGAGGAATGCCAAACCTACCTCCAAATCAAAGGGCAGAAGCTCTAAAACAAGTAAATCAATTATTAAAAATAAGAGCTGTGGAAAAGGTACCATATATGGAGCAAGGAAAGGGCTTTTACTCCAGACTCTTCCTAGTACCAAGGAAAGAAAACAAATGGGAGACCTATTCTCGATCTGTCCACTTTAAACACATTCCTCATTGTTCCAAAATTCAAAATGCTGACCCTACAGCAGCTTCTTCCCATGCTGGGCAAGGAGTCTTGGCTGGTTACTCTAGATCTCAAGGAGGCATACCTGCACGTCCCCATACGACCAAATTGCAGAAGATACCTCAGATTTCTTGCAGGATCAGAGCATTATCAATTCTCAGCATTGCCCTTTGGCTTATCTACTGCGCCCAGAGTGTTCACGAAATGCCTGGCATCAGTAATCTCTCATTGCAGGCTTCAGGGAATCCAAATCTACCCTTACCTGGACGATTGCCTGATACAAGCGGACAACAAAAACAAACTAACAGAAACTTGAAAAGAGTCATTTACCTTCTACAAGCCCTGGGATATACAGTCAATATAAAAAAGTCAAGGCTGATACCATCCCAAAAGATAACCTTCTTGGGTGCGGAGCTGGACACATCCAAACAAATGGCCTTCCTAACAGTAGAAAAACAGGAGCAACTCCCTCTCTACTTCTTGGCATTAACAAAGCAGAACCATCTAACAGCAAGAAAAGTCCTACAGGCATTGGGCTTCATGGCATCCTGCATAATATTGGTCCCACATGCCAGACTGCACATGAGAAAGCTACAGTGGTACCTAAAGAATTTATGGTCTCAGCACAAGCACAGCCTGGAAACTCACATTCCAATAATTCCATGCCTGAAGCAAGAATTCCACTGGTGGGCTCAGGCCTGTCAATCAAACCAAGGATTGCCCTTCCACAGCACTCAACCAAGCCAAACCATCACAACGGACGCCTCAGACCTCGGTTGGGGGGCCCACATGATGGACAAATGCATACAAGGTTTATGGACTCAAGAGCAACTGCACCTACACATAAACCTAAAGGAAATGCTGGCAGTAAAACTGGCAATTCAGGCTTTCAAACCATTTCTTCGACAAGGCCAGCCAATTGATGATAAGGACAGACAACACCACAGTTATGTGGTACATCAACAAGCAGGGAGGCACACATTCGTACCAGGAAAAGAAAACACTCTAGCAGACATGCTAAGCAGGACTACCACGGATGCCCACGAATGGATGCTGCATCCGGACATCTTCAAAACCATAACAAGAAAATGGGGCCTCCCAGAAATAGACTTATTTGCATCCCCACACAATCATCAATTAAAGAAATTCTGCACCAGGACGTACCATCCACTGGCATGGAAGGTGGACTCCCTATCCTTCAGCTGGAAAAATATGACAGCATATGCATTCCCACCACTTCCTTTGATGCACAAGGTGCTATTGAAGATCAAAGAGGACCGTCCAAGGATCATTCTGATAGCTCCAGATTGGCCAAGGCAACATTGGTACCCATTACTGAGGAGCATGTCTCGGGAGCAGATGTGGCCCTTACCCCTAGTTCCCTTGCTGTTAACTCAGAACAACTACAACACCCTGCATCCAAACCTGAAAACTCTGCAGCTAACTGCCTGGAACATTGCATAAGACATATTAACCCAAATTTATCCCAAAGGGTTAAGGACATTATCTTGGAAGCTCGCAGACCTTCAACAAGGAAAACCTATTCAGCAAAATGGAAAAGATATCTCATTTGGAGTACTGCTAAAGGGAAGATGTGTCACTGGTAAACATAGCCAACATCCTGGAATACTTGGCAGAGCTATTCCACAAAGGCCTGTCCTACTCCTCCATTAAGATTCATGCATCAGCTATTTCAGCAGAATACGACTTGGATCCTCCAGTCTTCTCACATCCTCTGCTCAGGCAGTTTCTGAGAGGAATTAAAAATGTAAAGCCTCCTAGGAAGCCACCATTACCTGCATGGGACTTGAACTTTGTGCTAGAAAAATTGACACTTCCTCCTTTCGAACCAGCAGCAACAGCAGAATTGCAATACTTATCATGGAAAACTGCTTTCCTGCTGGCAATCACTTCAGCAAGAAGGGTTTCTGAGCTACAGGCATTAATGGCAGTACAGCCCTTTCTGATCTTCCATCAAGATAGTGTCCATGAGAACAAATCCTACTTTTATGCCTAAGGTGGTCTCCAGAGTATCTTTAAATCAGGCTATCCACCTACCTACATTCTTCCCCAATCCACAGAACAGGGGAGAAAGACTGTTGCATACCTTGGATGTACACAGGCAATTACGCTACTACCTGGACAGGACCAAGAGCAATAGAAAAACTGGCCAGCTACTGGTAGCATATGCAACAGGAATAGAAGGGAAAGCAATTTCAAAACAGACAGTATCTAAGTGGATAGGAAATTGCATTAGATTTTGTTACTCCTACCATGGAAAGAAAACTCCAGAAAACATCAGGCCTCACTCTACAAGAGCTACAGCCACTACCACAGCTTTTCTACGAGGAGTGGCTACCAAAGACATTTTAGAGGCTGCTACTTGGAGCTCCGTGCATACATTTGCCAAGCATTATAATTTACCTTTATACTCTAGATCCCGAGCAGGTTTTGCCACTGCTGTTTTGCAAGGGATCTTAACTACACCATAATTCTATCTTTCCTCCTCCCCAGTTTGGCTATGGTATTCTACCCATTTGTAAGGACTGCAGATGCATCCTTGAAGGACATAGTACAGTTTTGTACCTACCATAAATGTAGATGTCCGATAGGAATGCATCTGCAGTCAGGATTACCCTCCCTCCTTCCCCTCTGTGGTACTCCTAGGGTATTTGCCCATCTTGTAGCTAGCTGGGGGAATCTATTATGGTGTATTTGTTTGTATATATGTACATACATGCTTATTTTTTGTTTGCTCTCTACTATTTGGAATCATTTGCATTTATCCAAATTCAGCCTTCCTAGAGGGCACCTGGCATCTGGGGCAAGAAACACTGAGGAAAATGGCGTCGGCTGATGCCTTTATACCCGAACAACTGCAGTTATGACGTCGGGTGAAGTGCGACACCAGCCGAGGCCAGACCCAGACTTTGGAATCCGGCCGACCGAAGGGCTGCCTGACGACAGGACAACCCATTTGTAAGGACTGCAGATGCATTCCTATCGGACATCTACATTTATGGTAGGTACAAAACTGTACTTTCTTTTGGCTCTCACTTCAGCTAAGAGGGTTTCTGAACGTCAAGCTGTCACAGCTATTGCTTCTTTCTTAGTTTTCCACAGAGACATGTGGTGTCTCTTAGTACTAATCCTCCTCTTATGTCCAAGGTGGTCAGTGACTTGTCACTTAATCAGTCTATTCATCTTCCTTTTTTTTCCTTCTCCACAGTCTGCCAATGCGAAGGTTCTTCACACCTAAAATTTGCATTGACACCTCAGTTATCTGGATAAAACTAAAGTTATCTGCAAATCTGAACTGCTTTTTATTTCTTTTCATCCCAGGACTTTGAGTTTGGCTCTTTTTAAACAAACCATCTCCAAGACCATTTCCTTTTTTTGTTCATTTCATGGAAAAGTCTGTATCGTCACTGGTGAAGCACATTGTACTAGGGCACTTGTCTGCTCTGGTGCTTTTTTCAAGGGTTTGGATACCACTTCCATCCTTGAAGCTGCTGCTTGGTCCTCTGTTCATATGTTTACTAAGCATTACAAGTTGGATGTTGTTTCCAGGGCTAGGGCAGACTTTGCCAGAGCTGTCCTGCATGGGTTTTATGATGACTGTTCTCTGCTTTCCTCCTCCCAGTCTTCCTATTGAGCTCTTGTACTCTCCCTTATGTAACGAATACTGCAGCAATGATATGGATGGACACAGTACAGTTATGTCAAACCTTATAATAGTGGATGTCCTTCTCTTCACTGTTACAGTATTTGCTCCCTTCCTCCTACCCCCTCTGTTTTAGCTCTTGCCCTGTCCTTTTTTGCCCTTCTGGCTGAGGGTCTTTCTTTATTCCTTTATCTCTGTCTGGATGCACATGTTTTCCTTGTGCCTGTGGGTATTCTGTTCCTCTTGGAGCTTTTTCAGTTTTGAGTGGGTGCGTCTGCAAGTCACCTTTATGCCCCATGCACATGACATACGATGCGTATAAGAACTAAAGGCTTTGGTATACTGGCCGGACATTGGGCTGTCCTTGGCAGGAAGATCCCTTAAGTAAAGAATACTGCAACAGTGGAGAGAGGGACATCTACTGTTTTGGGAAGATTTTACACAACTGTACTTCACTAGTGAAAGGGTAAAAATGGGTACTAATTTGAGCTATCCTAAGTGCAAGACAGTGGTGTGTTCTAGGTTATTGGCTGGCAATGAATCTGGCAGTTATAGCTTCTTTCTGCTTTGAAGACAAGGTACTGTGTATATTGGTGATACAGGCCTGTTGTGTTGAAGGCCAGCTGAATAATCTAGCTGTGGTGATTCACCCATATATGATTAGAAAAGGTTTTATTTATGTTATTTACTTTTTGACTGGTGTAGTCCCACTAGGCCAGTGGACGTTTTCAGAGAGACCCATGGCAGTACTCATACTGACTATGGAAATTTGACCAGTGCACCAGGGAACTTGCCCTTTTTCTTTTGTAAGTACCATAGGATCTTTTAGAGAAGCAAGTTTCTGATTTTTTTTCTTTTGCAATATTTATTTCCATCAGATTTGATTAGTGACAGCTGACACAAGCTCTACTTTTTCTCATCCCAGCAGTATCTGATGGTCATTAGAAAGTTTTGGTTTGCAGACCACATCATGTTTGTTTTTAGGTTATAAACCTCCTATTGTAAAGATGTTAATATGTGAGGACTAAGCTATTTGAGCTTTTTCCTCCTAACTATCCTGTGGCTGCAAACCTCCCTTAGAATATTTACTTGTAGAGATATGGATTTATTCTTAGGTTCATGGGTGATTGCCAGGTTAATGACCCTAAAGGTCTTCCCATACGTATTTGACAGGTTCAGATACCACTCATTTTATGGGGTTTATAGCCTGGGTATGAGTGGTCAAGCATTTACAAGCTACCTCTTTCTAATAGGGACATAGGTGACCAGGATTAAATTTGTGATTCCATGTCCATTGATCCAGGTGACACTTGAATAGATGCAGGGAGGAACTCTGCTTCACTTGGATGGCTAAACCTGTTCCAGAGAGGGGCTAGTCTCTGAGACATATACCTGACCCTCTGACATGTCTTAAGTTTAGGTCCATAGAGCGGGTGTTTCTGATTCTTTTTGTTGATGTGCAACAGGTTCATAAGGGCCAGATCAGAGGAATGGCTTTGAAGGCCTTGCGTAGATCATCTCAGCAGTTTGTAGATTAGTACAAGGCTAAGGCTTTAAGGTGGTCTGCATAGAACATGTCTACACCATGTATTCGTTGTGTGAGAGCTTCTGTGGACACTCCAGTTACCACATATGTCTGGTCAGATAAATACCGAAAAGGGGCACTGTACTTGATTGGTCAGTTGAAGGTAGAGTGCAATGGAACAGTGGTTTTGATCCTAGCTACCATACCATTGCTTATAAGTTGTGCAGTGTAGTATGCATTACTTACTACAGTAGACACATTTCAGTCAAAGGCCATTTCATTGTCTACGTGAGTTCCCAAATCCTTGATCACAGGGTGAACTCTTGGGGGTTGTATTACCAATGCAGTAATTCTCAGGGACGGTCGTCTTTCCAAAAGCTACTTTCATTTTTTGGCATTGAGTGTGGCTGTGACTCTGGCACCATTTAATTAACCTGTCAGGCCTTCTTGGAGGAGGTTTGTGGCTTTGGGGGATTCTTTGACTGTACCTGTTTTACAGTCATCTGCGAACTTGATCAGCCAGAGGCCCTTGACATTAGTCTTGACTTTGGAGAAGTAGATGCCAAAAGGAGTGGTCAGAACACCAAGCCCTGAGGGACTCCAATAGTGACGGTCTTTTTTTGTAGAGGTCAACTGACTTCTTTTGATTACTTGTGTCCTGTCAGTGAACCAGCTAGCTATCTAGCAGGTAACATAAAGGTTTATATCTAATTTCAAGAGCTTGTCTACAATACCCAAATGGGGTATTGCATCAATTGCTTTGGGCAGGTTGAGGTAGGCAGTATGCACAGTTTTGCCCTCATCCATTGCCTTGGTGACCTTCCAGAAGAAGTCCACCAGGTTAAGGATGACCTGCCCTTGCCAAAACTGAACTGAGTTGGAGCCAGTGTCTTGAAGGTTTTTTATGTTATTGTACATTATAATTATTCTTCCCATGGCCTTGCATATGAGACTAGTCAGGCTTATGGGTCGATAGTTTCCTGTGTCTGTGGATGGCCTGCTGTTGTGCAGAGGGGAACAGTTGCGATCTTCCATTCATGTGGCAGACTAATGGTTACAGATGTCTGTATGTGTGCGTATATATAATGGGAGGGTAGACTAATGGTTAAGGTGTTTGCCTTACAAACACAAGGTGCAGGGTTTGAGGCTCACAAGGGATAGTTGGCTAGGCTTAAAATGTCTCACAAGGGCAGTTAGCTTAGTACTAATTTATGAACCTATAATACTTAATCATGGGAATAGTGTGTTACAAGGGGAGTGCTACTAAGATTCTGGTCTAATTTCAGAAAGCAGTGCCCCTCTTTTTGCAAATCTGGTGCTGCTATGTGCTTGGGAAATTTATAGGGAAATTGAGAGTTTAAGCATCTGTGCCTAGAGAGGGCACTACTTACCACTGCTGCGTGATGAGCAGCATTGCGCAATCACAATGGCTGTACGCAGTACAATAGGATCTGTGTATTTGAAACACTAACAAGAGTACAGCTGTGGCACCCTTTCTGTTGAAATTAATTATTACAGCAGGTGCTTACAGTGGTGAGCCGAGTTTAGCTTTTTCAGACTGCATCTTAGATGGAGCTCTATGGAAAGGCCCAGCACATTAATATCAGCATCGCTGAAGTTTGTTTTACTTTTGAGAAAGAGAGAGAGAAAATAAAATATGTTTAATCTAGAAAAATGTGAATTTTTTTTTTTTCATATTTATGAAGCTGTAAACGTAGAGGTTGTGGAATGGTATTTCAGAGGCTACATTTAGATTTTTGGAACTAGAATTTGGATGAAGTTGTATGCTTGCACTTAACACGTTCATTTATTCATGAAAGTTTGGAGGAAGTCGTATACTTATTTTGTTTAACATGTTCTTCTATTCATGCCAGTTTTGGAAATTCTATAAAATGTTTTTTGCCAAAAAAGTATGTCTAATAAAAATTACATTACTTGGAATGGTAGCATACGTAATTTTTTAGCATGATATGGTGATCACATTTAAACTCAGGAAGAGGTGTTTTGTGTGCCACATACGAAGAAGCAGAATTAAAGTGCTACGGCCTTTTGAGAGAGTGTATGCGTTTGTGTTAGTTTGAATGTGTGAAAGTGTGCGTCAGTCAGCACAGTTTAAATCTGATGTCCTTTTCGTTCTTCCTCACTGATGGTTTACAGATCCGACTCACTCATTTTCAAGACTTGGATCCTAGTCTCGAGCTCCTCCTACCTGTAATGCACTGCACTATCCCCAACTCCTCAGATCTCGTTTGCTGCCATACAGCCTAGACACAGATCCCTGGTCTCAAGTGCAAGAGCATTTTATTTCTTGGAATTTTCTATTTTTTCTGAGTTTGTTATTTAGTGTTTTATTATCCTTTTTCTGGTAGTCCTGCTGTTTCCTCCTACATTAGTTATCGCAGGCGGTAGGGTGGTAGTGTTGCTGCTGTTGGTAGTCCTGCTCTTTCCTCCTACATTAGCTACCGCAGGCATTAGGGTGGTGGTGTTGCTGTTGTTGGTAGTTCTGCTCTTTCCTCCTACATTAGCTATCGCAGGCGTTAGGGTGGTGGTGTTGCTGTTGTTGGTAGTCCTGCTCTTTCCTCCTACATTAGTTATCGCAGGCGTTAGGGTGGTGGTGGTGCTGTTGGTAGTCCTGCTCTTTCCTCCTACATTAGCTATCGCAGGCGTTAGGGTGGTGGTGTTGCTGTTGTTGGTAGTCCTGCTCTTTCCTCCTACATTAGTTATCGCAGGCGTTAGGGTGGTGGTGTTGCTGTTGTTGGTACTCCTGCTTTTTCCTCCTGCATTAGTTATCGCAGGCGTTAGGGTGGTGGTGTTGCTGTTGTTGGTAGTCCTGCTCTTTCCTCTTACATTAGTTATTGCAAGCGTTTGGGTGGTGGTGTTGCTGCTGTTGCTATTTGTCGTCTTCCTTCTTTCTTTCTTTGCTACAAAAAATAAAACAATAATAGAATTTTAATGGTAGTTAACTTCTTTCTTTACTGTAGCAACTTAGTGAGTTTGTGCTTTTGGTACTGTTTCCGGTTTGATTTGGCCATGTCCAAGAAATCTTTGGGTTTTAAAAGATAAATTTCTTGTGGTCACAAAATACCAAACCCCGATGCCCACAAAAAGTGCGTCTCCTTCTTTGCCTCCAAGCATTTAAGGTTGGTTTGTGATATTTGTGCCGTCTTCAATCCTAGAGCCGTATCTGACCATACGAATAAACGTATTCTTAAGGGTTTGTTACCTGCCTCAACATTTTCCTCTCCCGGGGCTCAAACTCCCTCAAAATTGCATGGCTCAGATGAGTCTAGAGAAAGGACTTTGAAAAAATCTCCAAGGTCTTTCTCCAAACCTCCTTGGAAGATTGTGAAACCATTAGATCAGACACCCTCTGATCTGACACCTACATCATCTTTGTCAGATGCAACAAACATACCTCCCCACCCAGATCCACAGACTACCTTGAATCTTACGGGGATATTAACTATATCCAGTTCCTTTTTTCCTTCAACTTCAATGTTGAATCATAGGCCTTTGGATCCAATAGCTAGCAGTCAAACACCAGAAAAAGTGATCAGACCAGTCTCTCCAATCCTTCCAGCCAAGTTCCAGACTCCTTCAAAAGCATTCCAGAGCAGCTTCATCAGCCTCATCCAGATCCTCTAGGTGCTTGACAGAGGCCGATAGACAGAATGATGCACAGATTTTTCAAGGTTCAGATCCATATGGGGGTCTTACCGACTCCATCCCATGAGTGCACTGACTCAGACCTTTCACACACTTCCTCCAGTCCAATCCGACCCATGGTTCGAGTCCCAGGATCCAGAATACCAGAGTGTGTCTGCATAAGATCTGTGAGGAAACCCCTTACTCCACTCCAACTTTTGCCCCATCAGCCCTGCTCTGATTTCATTGATTCAGAGCGGGTCTCTGATCCAAGATGTCGGTGCCAGGCCGGAGGGGTTGGGGTTAGCTGCAACATTGTCTGCTCAGTCCCTTCCTCTTGGTGCCTCTTTCCTCAACAGCTCGGATCAGATTCTTTCTGGAGGGCAGGGATTCATGGTTGCCCCAGTCCTTTACTCCTCAGCTCAGAGGAGGACGGGAGGGGTCTCCCTGGGTCCATCCACCTTCCAGGTTGTAGAAAAAGCCTTCTCTTTACATAGAGATCTGTCTTCTCACAACTCCTATCCTCCCCTTCACCCATCTTCTGGTCTGAGCACTGATTCTGTCATTTCTGCTGCAGGTTAGCCTGCCCTGGGAAGCCTCCAAACTGTTCTGCCTGAGTAATTCTTCCTTTCTTCCGATGCCTCTTCTGAACTTTATACAGGGAAGGTTCAGCAGAAGTGTAAAAGGAAATGCATTGATTCCCCAGTGGAGTTGCTCACTGGAGAACACCGACTTTAATGAGGGAGAAGGATCCCCTAGATCACTACCTTATGACATCTCCTTCAGAGACATCCTGGAGGTCCTTAGACAGAAGGGTGGCTGGTCTGCCCGACTTCCTCTTCTGAAGAGTCTGTGTTCTTGGAGGCTTTCGAAGTGGGCCCATCTACGTCTTGCATGACCCCTGGTGGATGAACATATTCACCTAGTTGCCTGCTGGGCTTGGAAGGAACTAGACACTGAGACTATCCCCAAATATCCAGAAAAGTGTATTTTGTTTCAAGATTTTACATGGTAAGATGGAAATGGAAGCATTTTCTTTCAAGTGAAACCAAGGCCTGCTCTCTACCCTTTCCCCAGTCGGATACCTTTTGATGCAAAGACTCCTGAAGAAATCCAAAGTGGGTTATGCACAGATTGGCAGGCATGACTGTAGCTGGACTTACTAATGTATATTAGTACCACAGGAACTGCCACAGATCCCATCTCTTATCTTAATAAAAAGGTAGTTTGTGCTTCAACTAAACTGCTATAGCTGAGCATTGTAGAATTTAAGGATGTTAGCACATTAAGTTGTTACAGCGGCATTATGTTTCAGTATGTATGACAGTTAATGACATCATCATCTGGAAGAGTACACAGGTAAGTTGATAGTTTTGTCGTGTTTCCCAGTGTTAACTGTTTGGGAGTGGTGTACACTTCATTCACTTCAGTTTGCAAGTTTAATTTTTTGAAGTATTGTTTATCTTTGGGAACTGTTTGGAAGGAGAGAGATTGGCGGAGGTTACTTGGGTAGGGACATCAACCTCTTGATTATTCATCTGGTTGGTTAATGACTGTAAAGTCTGTATAATGTGGGTACCAAAGTGGTTGTCTGTAGTATCATTTTGTGTGTGTTTTTTGGTGTTGACTGTGTAACTTGCCCTGGATTTAACAGTTTATTGATTGAGGTCCAGAACAGTGTGTGTGTGTTTTGATTGGCCAAGTAGTAGGCTTATTTTTGGTGATACATTGTTAGGTTTCTTGGTTGTTAATATGCTTGTAAGGTCGGAGCTGTTTGCTTATTTTTATCCAGATCTTCCATGCTTTGTTTCATAACTTGTTTAGTTGCCAAGGATATTTATGGGCAAGGTTTGTGTTGACTGTTTTTATTCTAAGGGGGAACTAGTCTGTTTCAAACCCTCAGGAAGCTTTTATTGAACTCTGAGACAACGTCATATATTGGTGAGTCTTCAGTGACTCCCACTTCAGGAGATTTAATGTGTTAATAGGTGTTTTCTTGAAAAGTAGTAAGCTTTTGCCAAGCTGTAATGATGGGTTTTGTTTTTCTTGCTTTGGTACTTTATGGAGTAGCTTGGAAAGTGAAAACTTTAGCTATCTGACGGAGTTCTGTGGGATGGTATTTTATATGAAGAGTATACCGAGATCCAGTTGAGGATTTATTGATTGAGTGGCTGGGGCTTTGTTATATGTAGTTGGCATGGTTGTAATTTTGGCGAAATTGTACAGATGTATGTTTGGGTTTTCAGATTTCATGGCTTGCCAGTCTGTATGAACATCAGTCGATGTTATGTTTTCAGAAGGAATTTTTGATTTGAAGAACTTTAAAGTGTTTGTGATCAAGCCAATCTATACATAAACTGCTTTTTTAAATTTGTGTGCATCATTGATATCTGTAAACTTGAATTTAAATTTTGTTTCCAATATAAAGCCTTCTTCCATTGTTGTCCATAGCCACATGAGGTGATAATGTCTTGGTAGCGATGGATATGTTAAAGTTAACTGTTGCTGTGGATTAAGGTGCATGATCCCTGATTCACTGTTACCATTGCTTGTTCTGTCTTTCAGATATTTCTATTGACATGCCTGATGAGCTGGACATCACCATGCTGCGAGGGACAGGGTTGCAGCCCGGGGAAGAGGAGCTTCCAGACATCGCCCCACCCCTTGTCACCCCTGATGAACCTAAAGGTAGCCTTGGTTTCTATGGCAACGAAGATGACGACTCCTTCTGCTCCCCTCACTTCTCCTCTCCAACATGTTAGTTTCACTTTCCTGTCTCTTTGTCATCCTGTCTTTCTGCCTAGAATTCTGTCTTGAATCTCAGCCCACAAGTTCACATACAGTGACAGGTGGTTTGTGAAACCTGTAATGCCTTTCTTTCATATGTTGGGTTTCTGTTATCCTGACTGCTCCTGGTTTCCCCCATGTTGGATGACTATTGCTGACTGGCTGTTTTTGAATCCTATGAGCTATAGTGAAAACTACTGCTAACTGTGAAAATCTGTACTTCCTTTATTAACCTGTTTGATTCTCTGTGTTGTCTTTGACTCCTTAGTCAGGTAGCCTGTAAATGCTGCATCATTTGTTAAAGTAAACCAAAGAATGTAGCTTCAAGACAACTGAAGAAAACGGCAGTCGAGTGATTATTAATGATCTCGTATCTAAACATATTTCTGCACAGTTCTAAATGCTGAGCAGTCTGTCACTATGGCAAGTCATTCGATTAACTGAAAAAGGAGACTGATCCAGTGATGTCATTTCTTTAATTATTCATTCATTTATTGTCTGACATGAGCGCTAGCCTGTAACAGCCAGTTTTCATCCACAGTACAGGAAGTTCAGAAAACATAAATTAATGTTATGTACTGTAACAGTATCTTTATGTACATTGACTGGGAATTGGCATATTGGATGGCTCAATAACAGCGGAGCCATAGAAAGAGAAGCTCTGCAGTTAACAGTTGTGAAGATATTAAAGCTGTGTGAGGCAGTTGTAGTAAGAGCGAGAAGAACAGATACATGCACACACGTATTTCAGTGTAAGGAACAGTACAACGCTGATTGCAATAATGTATTTGTACAGGTTCATGGGTACGTACCAGGCTGTTCATCTTTGAGGATCTTACATTCCTGTGCTAGTGTTTACCTATTATATTTTGCATACAAATAACCCCGAGATGGGCCAAACAAGACAGCATAACATAGATGCTGTCTGAAATGTAGGTGCATTTTTTTTAGGGCAAAATAGTTATTTTGTGTGTGCATGTCTGTCTTTTATCTATATTTGTATATGTCTGTGTGTGTGTGTGTTACACACACACACACAATTACATGTGTACTTTATAGAGAGAAGGGTAATGGGTGTCACTGAGACTTTGTTTTGATGCAAGATTACAAACAGTGGAGATCAGGGAGTTTGCCCTTTCCCCACTTTTGAGCGATCTTGGTCAGTATATGCAATTAGCAGGGGACATGGGGGATGCAGGGGAGATTGTTTTGCTTTTTTACTTTCATTTTTTTTTTTTTTATCAACCAGTTTTCGTCAATCATCGTCTTTTCAATTCTATAAATATATGACTAGGTGTAGTAGACATGTCTGTCTGCATGTGTAGTATACATGTCTGCGTGTGTAGTATACATGTCTGCATGTGTAGTATACATGTCTGCGTGTGTAGTATACATGTCTGTCTGCGTGTGTAGTATACATGTCTGTCTGCGTGTGTAGTATACATGTCTGTCTGCGTGTGTAGTATACATGTCTGTCTGCGTGTGTAGTATACATGTCTGTCTGCGTGTGTAGTATACATGTCTGTCTGCGTGTGTAGTATACATGTCTGTCTGCGTGTGTAGTATACATGTCCGTCTGCGTGTGTAGTATACATCTCTGCATGTACCGAGTGCATTATTTTTTTGAATGGACATATTCGGCGGTATGAATATATGACTAGGTGTAGTAGACATGTCTGTCTGCATGTACCGAGTGCATTATTCGGCAGGAGCTGATGTGTCTAAAATGCATTGAGTCCTGATCCACTTAATTCAGTAAAACCAATATTTTATTTAGAGGGCACAAGCCCCTCTCATCCACACAACTTAATACTAATTCAGCGATCACACAGCAGTGGTGGCAAGGGGACATGCCACTTGCTACAATGTTCTACGGTTACAAGGATGAAAATTGCCAAAAAAGATAATCAAAAATCTCTGAAAACCCATCTTACACCCTGTATTTTAACACCACTGTATCCTTCAAACCTCTTGATGTTGCAGCTGTACTATAGTTTTGATATTTTTGTGCGTATTCTCTCATGTCAGTTAAAAGCAGATTGACCCGGATAACAGGTATCCTGTGAGAGTTTAGAGATGTCACTCGATACAATGGGGAAGGGTATGGTGTGCATGCGTGTACGTGTGTGTTTAGTATGGATACATTGCTAGTGATGAAACAGGCCCCTTTTCAAAGACTGTTTTATCAAATCTAAGTGATCAAAAAATAGACTCTTCAGAGTGCAAAAAAACAAAAATACCTGTCTTTTGCTTGTGGGGAGGGTAAGACCCCTGCATCCCTCTCAACCCTGCTAATGTAAATATACCAGCTCCAAGACTGGATGATATTGGAAGAGAAAACTACCCTATCTGTGGTATTCAACAGTCTCTGTCATTTGCTGGTCTCCACTGGTTTTCTTTCAATGTACACATCATTCAATCACTTTGATGCAAAAATAATGCAGTTCAGCTGCATCTGTTTCCATATATCCAGACGCACATTCACTAAAATTGTGTGTGTGTGTTGTCCTATTCTCATGTTGCAGTATTCTGCATATGGGTTTACTCCTCTAGCATACGTACGGCCAATATCCAAAAGCTTTCAGTCCCCCCATGATGCGTGAGACTTCTTGTGTGACCGAGAGTACGTGGGCCATAAAGGTGACATCGGCACGCACCGGCCCTCAGAA
The DNA here is from genome assembly GCF_019279795.1 of Protopterus annectens. Lineage (NCBI taxonomy): Eukaryota > Metazoa > Chordata > Ceratodontiformes > Protopteridae > Protopterus > Protopterus annectens. The sequence goes on along the minus strand of NC_056741.1, from coordinate 53,655,443 downwards.
CTTTTCAGCCACCACTCATGCGCCAGGTGTTTCTGCTACCACTAATGTTGGATTAATTTCATAAGATAAGTACCCCGTTGGGGACCTTTTCAGTCCTTCTAAAAATTAGTATTGCTCTTCCATGTCATCCAGAAAGTGCATGTGTCAGTGTGTCCAGCAGATCCCTCATAAGGACATCTACAATAAGTGCCTTTTCTGTTTGGGACGGTCGCACGACCACAAGGCCTGCCCTATTTGCCAAGCGTTCATGCCGAAGACTCTATGTAGTCGCTTGCATGCGATTAATCTTTACCTTGAAAACCAACGTCTGAAGCAACTTACTTTATGGATGGAGTGCTCCCCAGATGTCTCCGCAGAACTGCCAGAAAAGAAGACCAGGACCTTATGCCCTTCGTCTACTGCTGAGCCTCTTCCGACCAGTCCCCAACTTGTGGCCGACATCGTCCTGGTTCTAGGATCTGGAACCAGATCCACCACTCCAGATGTCATGGGTACCTGTAAGGATGCTGCACTGTCCTTGGGAGAGAGCACGTCCGCAGAGGCTATTCTGGTGCCAATCTCAGATGCCAGGGGGGGACCTGCATTTTTTGAGGAACTGTCTGAGCCCTCTGAACCCTTGCAATCACCAATTTCTAGGCAGACGTCCACTGGACCACTTAAAAGAAGAGAAAAGAGAAAACATATTTCCCCCACAACAGAAAGCATAGCATGCCTGATTGGCAGGCTTTCAGTCAAAGCCTTTTCAGTGCCTTTATGGCACTGAGGCCTACCACTGCTGTTACTGGTTCAACTTCTCCTCCTCTCCTGAGCCCTAGGCCTCAGCCTACTTAGACAGTTACTATGGAAGAGGAAGTCCCTTCAGATGTCTCTGAATCACTATCTTACAACTCTCAACTGTCTTTCCCCCTTGAGATACGGATCCCCAGAGGAAGAGTCAGTGGACCCTGACTCCCCATCTGAAGACTTGACCTTTGGTGAAACTATTAGCAGGATGAAGGAACACTTTAAATGGAAATCCTCAGAAATTACTGAGGTACAAAAGAGGTATTACAACCTCATTCAAATGGAATTCCCAGCCCTTCTGCTGTTCCTCCTTTGGTCTCACCACAGTTGCCATGGATGTTCACCAAAGTCATGGGTGGTAGCAGCCCACCTGAGGCTTCAGGGAATCCAGGTTTATCCCTACCTAGATGATTGGTTTCTTGCTGCCTCTACCAAGTCTCTGCTATGCCAGGCCAGAGATTACCTCCTTCTAGCAAACAGACTGGGCATTACAATCCGTGTCAACAAGACGTCGCTGACTCCATTTCAAAGCCTACATTTCATTGGAGCTCGGCTAGACACCATACAAATGAAAGTCTGCCTCACTCTGGAAAGGGTGAACAATTTGAAACTTCACATATCTTACCTTCTTCATTCTCACCTCCCATCTGCGGAATCAGTTCTGCGGGCCTTGGGTTCCATGGCAGCCACTATCAGTTTTCTCCCCTTCGCAGGTCTTCACATGAAGGTCCTCCAGTGGACGTTAGCAGTTCAGTGTAGGGTTGTCAACTTTCCTTGTCAAAACTTCTGGACACCTACCTGAAAACAAAATGGGTATAATTTTGACACAACCTCGCCCCCACACAGCCATTCCAGTGTCCTATTACTTGGCTATTTCTCCATTTCTCCCCAGTTGCCATAAACACTACTCAAAACTGTGTGTGCATGCTGTCTTCTGCTTTACTTCTACAATGATTACAAATATTTGGATTTAATTTAAAACTTTTATTTCAAATTTTCTAGCCCAAACACTGATAGACATTTGCTAAACAAAGCAATACAGTCTCACAATGAAAGCAGACTTAGCATTAAAACCTCTCTGCCTTTGAAACTCACATTCACTAAAATATCATTGAAACCCATGTTCAATGAAAATGCATCTGGCCAGTGGCAGATCAAGTTTACCTTTGGGTTGTTTTCAAATCACAGGCTTTTTCAAAATTGTCACTAGTGGCTGGTGATAGGTCTGCTATAATTATAATAATTGAACTTCATACATGAGAGCACTGCTGCCAAATGATCTTTTTTCTATTTGTGCATAATGCATCTCTGAGTTAAAGTACTTGACACATAAATAATGGGTATGCCTTCTTGAAGACTTGCTGCACCAAGGCTGTACCTTGAAACATCACAAGAAAGAGTTGCATGTTTGTGAAAATCATAATATCTCAATGTGGTTGGGCAGGCAGTTTTCTTCAGAATATCAAATGTTCTTTGGTGGTGGTCCAACCAGGGCCAGTTTACATTTTTGCGTGTCAACTCATGTAATGGTGCAGAAAGCTTACTCAAGTCTGGAATGAACTTTCCTAAATAGTTGACCATACCAAGAAAATGTAAAGATGCGACATTCTCTAGAACTGGCATTTCATGAATTGCTGTTTGCTTGGATCTGATTGTAAGCCAGAACTGGTAAACAAATGTCCCACATAAGTAACTTCTTTCAGTTTGAATTTACATTTCTGAGGATTCAGTTTGAGAGTTACTTCACATTCACAGTCTAGAACTTTCCTGAGGTTTCTATCATATTCGTCTTTACCACTGCCTCCAACAGTAATGTAGTCTATTATAATAGGATCATAGAAGATTACTAGGCTATCGACTTAGAGGTCATTTTAAGCCTAGCCGTTTCAACCCAATGTAATACCATAGAAGTATTAGTCAGTACCCAAGATTGCATTTAATGACTGCCCATGTCCAGGAGGGTTGTGGGCTTACGGTGCCCCGTCCACTCGTCCAGGTTCCTCTTGAACAGTGTCTTAGATGTGCTCTGTTTCACATGAATTGGTTGCCTGTTCCAAAGATGTGGCAGTCGCTGGGAGATAAATCTCTCTCTCTCCAGCATGTCCTGTTTAAGTCAAAGGTCATATTTAAGTCCCTGAAATGGGTATCCCTAGACCCATTCGATTTACAGATATGCAGTAAGTTCATTAGGTTTGGGTCTCGGGTTGCTCATGGATAACAAGCAAATATTTGTTCCATGGTATGTTGAAGTAGCTGACTGGTAGAATTGATTCTGAATGACATTCTCAAGAATCTTTGTCTACCAAATGGTGTACTGAATGTGGTTAATGAAGATTTGTGATCCAGCGAAATTTGCCAAAAAGATCATTTTGTATCTAAGACTAAAAAAACTGTGGAATTTGACATGAGAGTAGCTACCTCTTTTACTGTATGCAGCGGAAGATGAAGACGCTGAAATGCTTTACGTCTCTTATATCAATACATATTCGAATATCATCTGAGCTTTTCTTATGAGCTACAACCCTGGAGGATACCCATTTAGTCAGTTCTCTAGAGTAAGGACACCTAAATTCACCATTTTGTCTAGTTCTGCTTGTACTTTGCTCTGCATTGCTACTGGAATCTTCAGTGCAGGTCTAACAACTGGACTTTACTTCATGGTTTAACTTCAAGGTGTATGTGACTGGAAGTTTACCAAGCTCATCTTTGAAAATGTCAGCATATTCACTAAAAATACTATGTATAAAACTGTCGTTATTCATATTTATATGATGAACTTCTGTTAAATGAAATCGGTCACATTCTCTGACCCTCTTTGAGGCCTAACAGTGACTGCATTTGTCTTGACTACATAAAATTGCAAGTCATCGCTGATGTCCTTTTATTCCTATGTTGCAGTATTCTTGCTGTGGGATTTCCTGCCTTCGGGCGACTCGTACGTCTGCTCCTATACAAAAGCTTCAGCTTGGCTGTTGGAGCTGCGTGTGATGTCACACATAGGGCCATAAACCAGGGACCTTAAATGTGATGTCTGCATGCACAATCCTCTGAACTTTTCAGCCACAGATGACTTTGCATCGTATGATCGCTCTCCAGACGTCATATTGACTATAGACAACCCGTTGGGTTTTTGCATTTCTAATTTTTTTACCTGTTTTTCGCATTGCTTAGGCTTGGTTGTTGTAGCTTTAAGCTGATGTCAGGAAAAAGGGAAAGTGCCAATATGGGCACCACCTTCCCCATAAGGATGCCCATGACAAATGCGTTTTCTGCTTAGGCTGGGAACACGACCATAACTCTTGCCCTATTTGTAAATATTTTGTGTCTAAGACCTTACATAGTCATTTGGCAACTTTAAATCTTTACTTAGAAAACCAACGCCTCAGACAGCTGGCTCTCACTTCGGAGGCCACCCGAGAACCTCCGCGTAAGAAAGCCAAGATACCTAGGCCTTCATCACCTGCTGCTTTACACCTGGATGCCCTGCCAACTATCGATGTAGAAGTTGAGCGCTTGGCAGATCCGTCGACTCCATTGACCTCCATCGCGGAGGCCGCTGCACAGCCAACGACCGGCATGTCCATGGAGCTTTCTCGGACACAGCCTGTTGAGGGGGAACCAGATTTGGTGGTTCCTTCGACCGGGATCCAGATTTCTGATACAGACGCTGCCAAACCCAACTCTAGACTGGCCCCTACGTCCACTCCAACCAAAAAGAAACAGAAAACAAAACACATTACATCTGCTTCTGAAGGCCCTCCAGACTGTCAGGCATTTATGATATAATAAATATAATATAATATAATATAAATAGATATAAGACATATCTCTTATGCAGGCATTTATGGCCCTTAGGCCTTCTGCCTCACCCACATCTACGTTGCCTCCGCTAAGCCCTAGGCCTCCCTCTGCTTCTTCCCTTCCCATGGCTCCCCTCCTTGAGGAAGAACATGAATCTACCTACTCTTCCTCGGATTAATCCATCTCTTATGCATCCTAGATTGCTTCTCCCAAGAAATATTATTCTCCTGATGAGGATTCTGTGGAAGGGGATTCTCCACCTGAAGACATTACATTTGGTGAAACCATCACCAAAATGAAAGACTATTTCAAATGGGATACTTCCCAAGTGACAGAAACCCAAAAAGATACTTTGAACTGCTGCAAGTGGAGTCCCCCTCCCATACAGCTGTACCCGCTGTTCTTCCTGCATACTTGGATGCCTTTACTGCAGCCTCTAGAACACCTGACTCACAGCCTCCTGCACCTAAACACCCAGACCGCTTCTACAAGGTGCTAGAGGAACAAACAGTCCTCATAAAACCACCCTTAGCAGACCCAGCAGTGATTGCCACTGTCCCTGATAAACAGTCTAGGTTGTTACCTTCTGCCTTCCTATTGCCCACAGAAGATAGCAAATCCATGGATAGGATAGGCAAGAAGGTGTACACTTCCTCCACTTTGGCCTTCAGAGCCATTAACTATCAAACACACATGACCAAGTATGCCCTGGACTTAGTATCCCAAGCCACTTCTATGCTGGTTTCAGTTCCTGACAGTCCCATTAAAACGGATATCTCCTCCAAATTGTCCTTAGCACTACAAGTGGCTAGACACTCCATAAGATGCAGCTACAATCCTGCAGAAGCTTCTGTTTGTTCAGCAGCATCAGCATCTGTTCTTAGAAGATATTCCTGGCTTAGATTACAGAATCTGCCAGAGGACTTCAAGTCCAAAATTTTGGATGCCCCCCCTGGATCACAACTTCCTCTTTGGAAAGCAATCTGCAGACCTATTTAAGAGTCTGCAAGAAAAAAGCAAAGAATTACAGGATATAAAACATCTCCTGGTATTCCCTATACCCAAATTTTATAGGAACCACCCGGCTAAGACTACTTTTGTTAGGCGTAACCTGCCTTCTGCTGCCTCCTCCTCCAGACCCAGAAGAGGAACTAGAAGACATTCCTCATCCAGGCCCACTGGCCCACCTCCTCAACCTAGCTAACCCTTTCAGGACAGGGGAGGTCCTAATAATGAGTGACTGCCTTGCCTATCTGCCCCTCTCAACTCGCCTTACCCACCGTCTCCCCTTCTGGCAAAAAATCACCACAGACCAATGGGTATTAACCATTATTTAAAAAGGGTACTTTCTAACCTGGAACTAATTCCCCCCTGGAAGGCCATTCCATTCCCCCCCAAAAAAAATGCCATCTTCTTCCACAAATTCTGTCTGACCTGTAACATCAAGGCACAATAGAGCCAGTTCCCACAGGACAAGAAGGAAAGGGATTCTACTCCTGTCTGTTCCTGGTCCCTCGAAAGGACAGGCCCTGGAGACCCATTTTGGATCTCTCCTCCCTAAACCTTTACCTGCAGGTACCCTCCTTCAAAATGCTGTCACTTCCCACTCTTACCCCACATACCCTCAAATTCTTTCATAGTCACCTTGGACCTGAAAGATGTTTACCTGCACATTCCCATCAGGGCCTCACACAGACGTTTCCTGTGTTTCTCTAGCCCATCCTTGCACTTCCAATTTACGGCCTTGCCCTTTGGTTATCCACTGCTCCAGCCATTGTCTTCTGCAGGATCCAAGGAATCCAGATTTACCCATATCTGGACGACATCCTTATCCCTAGCACAGTCCAAAGATTCCCTCTTAAGACAAGTAAACTCCACTATGTCCCTTCCACAAAGTCTAGGGTTCACTATAAACCTCAAGAAGTCCTCCCTGAACCCAGACAAGGACAAGATATTTCTAGGTTACAGAATCAATATAAAACGAATGAAAGCCTTTCTCCCACAGGACAAGGTTCTAACTTCCCACTTCCAGGAAGTCTTGCTCTCCCAGACAGTCACTGCAAGGCAATTCCTTCGACTCCTGGGATTGATGGCAGCAACCATTCCCATGCTACCACTGGCCAGAATGCAAATGCGAAAATTGCAATGGTACCTCAAAAATATCTGGTCACAACACCAGAGTCACTTGGAACAAGTTATCCCCCTTCTTTCCTGTTTAAGGAAGGAAATCATTTAGTGGATACAAGTACAAATAAATCCGGGGCTTCCACTGCAACCCCCTCAACCCAAACAAATATTGCATACAGATGCCTCAGACTCAGGTTGGGGAGCCCAAGCCCAGTGGCAACCTCCCATGAAAACTAAACACATCAATGTAAAGGAGACGACAGCAGTTCTTTTAGCTCTACAGACCTTCATACCCCTACTGCTACCAGGTCCTCTTCTGACAGTGACGGACAATACCACTGTAATGTGGTACATCAACAAACGGGGAGGTACCAAGGCATACCAATTGTGAAGGCTAGCCCTCCTAATATGGGACCTAGCATTCCAGCACAACCTGTCCCTACAGGCCAGCTACATCCCTTCGCAGGACAATCAAGCAAGCAGACCTCCTTTGCAGAACATCCTCTCCACAACACAAATGGATACTGGACAGGACGGTGGTCTTAGACATAGTCCACCGGTGGGGCATTCCACAAATAGACCTGTTTGCCTCTCCCCAGAACAGGCAGCTGCAGACCTGCACAAAGACTTACTCATCCCAAGCCTGGAGAGTAGACACCATCAGTTTCACCTGGGAAGAGAAGTTTCTTTACACCCCCCCCCCCTTCCATCTGATTCAGAAAGTTCTGAAAATCAGGAAGGACAAACCAAAAATCTTGCTAGTGACTCCCTACTGGCCAAGGCAGCACTGGTTCCCCCTTCTACACAATTTAGCCAAGTGCAGTCACCGCAAGTTACCCCACAAGGTGGACCTTCTGACACAAGACAAAGGAGCTCTCCTATAACCACACTTGCAAATTCTATCCCTGACTCTGTGGGTGATAAATTACTAACCCCATTCAGACACCACTATTCAGAGGACGTGCTATCAGTCCTGAGGGAGGCCAGGAAAACCATTACTAGAAAATCATACCTTGCTAAATGGGAATGATTTTACACAATTGAGTTTGGGACAGGAAAGGGACCCTTACGAGGCTGACACCCCCCTAGTCCTCAAATGTGTCAACTTATAAAGGGTGGACTTTCCTATTCATAAGTGAAAGTTCACCTCTCCACAGTATCAGCCTGCTTACCTCTAGATCCTCCCTTGTTAGCCAGGCTACATGTGAAACTCTTCCTTAAAGGGATCTTACACATCAGACCACGTAAGAAGCCTATCCCTCCTCCATGGGACCTGAACTTCATCCTGGAAAAACTCACCCAGCTCCCCTTCAAACTGGCTAAAACAGCCTGTCAACAGTTTTGCACATGGAAAACAGTACTTTTACTGGCTATTACCTCTGCCAAAATGGTTTCCGAGCTGCAAGCCTTAATGGCATGCTCACCTTACACCACTTTTCCTAGGGACAGGGTCACACTGAGAACTAACTCCCTCCTTCATGACCAAGGTAGTCAGTGACTTATCTCTAAGTCAATCCATTCACCTACCCAATTTTTCCCCTCTCCCACTAACCAAGGAGAGAGGATACTCCACTCCGTAGATGTCCACAGGCAACTCAGATTTTATCTGGACAAGATTAAAGACATTAGGAAATCCAAACACCTCTTGGATCTTTCCACCCCAGGGCATTGGGCAAGGCAGTCACCAAACAGACCATTGCATCCTGGATTAGAAAGGTAATCTGATGTTCTTCGTGTTTCACTGTTGCAGTCATTACATTTGGTTATCTGCTTGCAGGTAGCCCTCAGTTGACCTGATTAACAAAGTCTTGGGTCCTGCGTCGATTGCTGTCCCTTCTTCCATGACATCAGGTCATCAGGGGTATAAAATATGCAACCGATGCCATTACATCACTCTTTCTTGCCATGCGGTGCCCGAAGCAGAAGCAGTTCGCAAGTGCCGGTTGGCCAACTCCTGAAATTTTTGTTTTCGAGTTTCAGAACCGAAGTCTTCAACTTAAACTAAGTACCCCGTTGGGGAAACTTTTTCTTGCTCCTTACCGATGTCAGTAAAAGTTAATAATTGCATTACTTATGGAAAGCAAATACCTCATAAAGATTTTCGTTCGTACTGTATTCCTTGCCTAGGCCCCGAACACGATGTACCTTGCTGTTGGTTTTGTGCTTTATTTAATCAATGCACTATCCGTCATCAGTATATTTTCGCCTCTAAATATTTTGGTTCTCTGTTTAATTATCCAGAAATGTCGTCAGTTAGCCATCTGACTACCTGGATTCCGAAAAAACACAAAGATAAAGACAGAGACAGGCCGCCGAGGTCCAAAACTGCTGACGACACTTCTCCTAAGCCAGTCGCCAGTTTGCCGGTACTCAGTGAGGCGCTTTCGCAGCCCTTGATACCCGCTACTTCTGATTCGCAGGCCTCTACTGAGACCCATTCGAAGTCCGGTATGCCGCAAGATGCTTCAACTATGGAACCCGTGGATGTCTTTACCTTGGATTGGTCTGGAGCCACTGTGCAGGCACCGGCTGCTGAGGGTGTATTCAGGCCTACGGACTTTCATTTTAAACCAACGCCTCCTTCTTTACTTAAGCCTAAATCTCGATCCATGCCTAAAAAACCGACATCCAGGCCACATACTCAGGCCTCTATGCCTAATAATGTCTGAAGGTCTAATAACTCTAATCAGGGGTAGCCAACCCCCCCCCCCTTTCTAAGAGGCCTAGGACTGAAGTTGATTATGAATCTTCTGATCAGGATTCTGTTTCTGATGATCTGGATTTTCCCTTATCTACTTATGAAGATTCTGATGCAGAGGACTCCATTCCCTCTGCTTCCCCTCCTGAGGATTTTTCTTTTGGGGAAACCTTACATACTCTAAGGGAGCATTTTCACTGGGAAAGTTAGGATTTTTCTGATTCAAAAAAGAGGCTTGGGGTTTCCTTCTCCTACCTCAGCATAGGCCTTTAGCTTTCCTGCTGTACTAGACATTGTTGATGCTTTTTCGTAATCTAGTTTGGCCCCTGATTCCCTGCCTCCTGCTCACAGAAAACCTGACAGATACTACAGAGTCCCTGAGTCCCACAAGTTCCTTTTTAAAAATCCTATTGCAGATCCAGAGACTATTTCACAGGGGCCCAAGGGCATTAAGGCTTCTACTGCTAAAAATACTACCCCTTCTGATAGAGACTCCAGGGCGCTGGATAGATGGGGTAAGAATGTTTACACTGCTGCAACCCTGGCCATTAGGACTTTAAACTGCCAGTTTCATATGTTAAAGTGTCAGCAACATATTATTGGACTGCTTAAACAGAAAATGATGTTGATTCCTGACTGTGTGGAAAATAAAGAATTACAGGATTTAATGCATTCTGCTGAACAAGTTGGAAAACATACTTTGCAATGTGGTTTTGATTCATTAGAGGTCTCTTGCAGGGCTGCTGTTGCTGGGTCTGTGCTCAGAAGGCATGCTTGGCTTAAGGAGCAATCTTTGCCTGATCATGTTAAAGCTAAATTGTTGGATGCTCCTTTAAATCAGGACCGCCTGTTTGGCAACAAGGCTGAAGAAGTTCTTAAAAAAGATGGAAGATAAAGCTAAATCTATGCAAACTGTTAAAGATTTTTTACAAGTTCAGCCTGCTAGATTTAGTAGGCACTGGCCCTGTAAGAACTGATCCTTTCCCGCCCCTTCCAGGTTTTCTCAAGCCAAACCCAGACACTGCAAAAACCCCCCGGTTTCAGTCCCACGGGACACACAGAACTAAGCAGTGGGGGGCCTCCACTTCCAAATCTGGGAATAATAAGACTCCCCCGTATGGTAAACTGTCTCAATGACTTCCTTTTCAAATTTCCAAGCACTTATCAACTGACTGCCCCTTTTGGGGGGAAGATTGCTCTTCATGCAAAGAATTGGAAAATCATTACCCAGGACAAATGGGTTTTAAATATAGTGTCCCAGGGATACAGATTTCACTTCCACATGTTGACAACACCAAGCGGGTGGTCGAACCTACCCCCAAATCAGTGGGCAGAGGCCCAAAAACAAGTACTTTCTCTCTTAAGCATGGGGGCTGTTCAACTGGTACCAGAAGAGGAAAAGGGACAAGGTTTCTACTCAAGACTTTTCCTGTTGCCCAGAAAAGACAATTCATGGCGTCCTATCCTGGACCTGTCTACTCTAAACACCTTTTTGGAAATTCCAAAATTCAAGATGCTGAATCTTCACCAATTACTTCCTGTGCTAGGCAAAGATGCCTGGTTGGCAACACTAGATTTAAAAGAAACATACCTGCACATGCCAATCAGGGAATCTTGCAGAAGATACCTACGCTTCAAAGCAGGCTACATGCACTATCAGTTCTCTGCACTGCCCTTTGGCTTATCTACTGTGCCCAGGGTATTCACAAAGTGCCTAGCTCCAGTTATTGCATTTTGCAGGCAAAGAAATATTTAGATATACCCATACATGGACGATTGTCTAATTCAGACAGAAAGCCAGGCATACTTTTGAATCATCTGGCCTTTGTATAAAGGGTTCTAACTTGTCTAGGGTACACCATAAATGAAAAGAAATCACACCTGGTACCCTGTCAACAAATTATATTCCTGGGAGCAAGCTTGAATACAACTTCCCAGATGGCTTGCCTCACACCAGAGAATCAAATTAATTTGACAACCTACGTCAAACAAGTGGCCACAAAAACCTGGCTATCTGCCACCAAAACAAGGGACTATCTTTCACACCACTCCCTGCCGCCCAGACCCTAACAACAGACGCATCAGACTATGCATGGGGGGCTCACCTGGCAGGGAAGTGTATTCAGGGCAAATGGAACCTAAGTCAAATGCACCTGCATATCAATCAAAAAGAAAAGTTAGCTGTACAGAATGCTCTGACAGCCTTCAAGGACCACATTCTTCCAGGACAACTAATGGTAAAGACAGACAACACCACTGTTATGTGGTACATAAATAAGCAGGGGGGTACTCATTCTTACTCCCTCTGCAGACTAGCCATGGCATTGTGGAACACAGCCTTGAGCTACCAAGTGTACCTACAAGCTCAATTCCTGCCAGGAAAATTAAGTACACTGGCAGACGGACTAAGCAGAAATCTCATGGACCCACACAACTGGAAACTGGAACCAAGGATTTTTAACATGTTGACAAGCAAATGGGCAAGCCCAGATATAGACCTGTTTGCCTCTCCCCAGAACTACCAATTGGACAAATTTTGCACAAGGACTCCCCACAAACAAGCCTGGAAAGTGGATGCTCTGTCCTTCAGCTGGAAAAACCTATCAGTCTATGCATTCCCCCTCTGCCTCTGCTCTCCAAAGTACGAGTAAATATTCAAACAGGACAAACCAAGGATGATTTTGATTGCTCCAGACTGGCCGTGCCAACACTGGTACACCCCCCCCCCACTGCACAGTGTCACGGTCATCTCCATGGCACCTGCCTCAGACTCCTTCCCTGCTGTCTCAGCAGGAGAACCAGATTCTGCACCCTCCGCTTCTAGCACTGAACCTTGCAGCCTGGCGAATTACTTAATTTCTCCTTTACCATCCCTCAGCAGACCTGTGATGGATATCATTTTAGAGGCAAGGAGGTATAGTACTAGAAAATCTTATGCTGAAAAATGGAAAAGATTCTGTGCTTGGAACCAATCTCAAGGGATGAGCACAGCAGCCCCCAATTTACCTCCGATTTTACAGTACTTAACTGAGATGCTTCACAAGGGCCTGTCTTTTTCCTCCATTAAAATCCACGCCTCAGCCATTTCAGCTTATTATAACACAGAACCTCCCCTCTTCTCTCATCCATTTCTCAATTAATTCCTCAGAGGGGCCAAAAATTTGAGACCACCCAGGAGAGCTCAAACCCCAACCTGGGACCTTAAATATGTCTTGGAGAAACTCACTCTGCCTCCTTTCGAGCCAGCTGCTACTGCAGACTTAAAATTTCTTTCTTGGAAAACAGCTTTCCTTTTAGCAATCACTTCAGCTAGAAGGGAATCTGAATTACAGGCCCTTATGGCAGTGGAGCCTTTCATCGTCTTTCATGCGGACAGGGTGTCCCTCAGAACCAATCTATCCTTCATGCCCAAGTTGGTATCCAGTGTGGCTCTTAATCAGTCCATTCATTTGCCAACCTTCTTTCCCAATCCACAGAGTAAAGGGGAATGGATACTGCATCCCTTAGATGTGCACAGACACCTTAGATTCTACTTGGACAGGACTAAACCTCAAAGGAAATCTGAACAATTGCTGGTAGCATTTGCTGCAGGGGCAGAGGGGAAGGCTGTTTCAAAGCAAACCATTTCTAAATGGATAAGCCATTGCATTCATTTCTGCTATAAGCACCATGGAAAACCTATCCCCCAGGGGATCAGACCTCACTCCACCAGGGCTGCATCTACCTCTACAGCCTTTCTCAGAGGCGTCCCTACCAGGGACATCCTAGAAGCTGCTACCTGGAGTTCTGTACATACTTTCACCAAGTATTATCATTTGCTAATTTTTTCTAAATCCAGAGCTGGTTTTTCCACTGCAGTCTTGGGGCCTTATAGCTGGTCCTAATGCTATCTAAATTCCTCCTACCAACCATAGCTTTGGGAATCTACCCAAATGTAATGACTGCAACAGTGAAACACGAAGAACATAGTACAGATGTTCTTCGTGTTTCACTGTTGCAGTCATTACATTTCGGTAATCTGCTGGCATTTGCCCTCAGTCGGCCTGAATTCCAAAGTTTTGGGTCCTGCGTCGGTTGCTGTCTCCCCTTCCATGACGTCAGGTCGTCAGGGGTATAAAACATGCAGCCAACACCATTTTCTTTAGTCTTTCTTGCCGTGCAGTGCCCGAAGCAGAAGCATTTCGCAAGTGCCGGTCGGCCGACTACTGAAATATTTGCATTTGAGTTTCAGAACCGAAGTCTTCAATAAAGCCAAGTACCCCATTGGGGAAACTTTTTTCTTGCTTTTTACCAATGTCAGAAAAAGTTAATTGTATTACTTGTGGGAAGCAAATACCTCATAAGGATTTCCATTTATACTGTATTACTTGCCTAGGCCCTGATCACAATGTGCCTGGCTGTCGGTTTTGTGCTAAATTTAACCAATGCACTATTAAACTACCCAGGTATGTCGTCTGATAGCAATCCAACTACCGGAGTACATAAAAAAATGCAAAGAAAAGGACAGAGAAAGGCAGTTGAGATCCAAAACCGACGAAGCTTCTCCTAAGCCAGTTCGCCGGTACTCAGTGAGGCTCCTTCGCAGCCCCTGATACCTGCTACCTTTGAGTTGCAGGCCTCTACCGGCACCCATGTGGAGTCCGGCATGCCGCAAGATACTCAAGGTATTGGACCGACGGATGTATCTCCCTCGGATGGGTCCGGAGCCGCTGAGCAGGCACCGGCTTCTGAGGGTGTATTCAGACCTCAACATTTTTATATCAAACCGACAAAAGCTGCAAAACCAAAGCCAAACCTTCTAAAACTAAAAAAAACTGATGCCTGAGCCACGTGCACAGGCCTCTATGCTTAAAAAACAGATGATCAAAATGGCTGAAGACCTTATTACCTTGATCAGGGGTACCCATCCCCCTCCAGATAAGAGGCTTAGGCAAGACACTGACTATGAATCTTCAGATCAGGTTTCTGTTTCTTCTGATTCCTCTTCTGATCAGGAATTACCTTTACCTCCCTGTGAGGATTCTGATGCTGAGGAGTCTATTCCTTCTGCATCTCCTCCTGAGGATTATTCATTTGACGAAACTTTGCATACTTTGAGGGAGTATTTTCACTGGGAGAGTCAAGACTTCTCAGAATCAAAAAAGAGGCTCAGGGATTTCCTCCTCCTCCCTCAGCACACGCCTTTAGCCATTCCCCCTGTGTTAGACATTGTGGATGATGATTTTTCGGAGTCAAGCCTGACCCCTGACTCTCTACCTCCGGCTCCCAGTAAACCTGACAGGTATTACAGGGTCCCTGACTCTCATAAATTTTTATTTAGAAACCCTGCTGCTGATCCTGAAACTATTTCACAGGGTCCAAAGGGAGTTAAGGCCTCAACAGCAAAAAACCCTACCCCCTCCGACAGAGATTCAGGGGCACTGGACAGATGGGGAAAAAGGTTTATACATCTGCAACCTTGGCAATTAGGTCCTTAAATTGTCAATTTCATATGCTTAAGTACCAACAACATATTATGGGCTTGCTGAAACAGAAAATTATGTTGATTTCAGAATGTGCAGAAAATAAGGAATTGCAGAAATTATTGCATGCAGCTGAACAAGTTGGAAAGCATACTTTGCAATGTGGTTTTGATTCTTTAGAGGCCTCCTGCAGGGCCGCAGTTACTGGAGCTGTGATTAGGAGGCATGCCTGGTTAAAGGAACAAAATTTGCCTGATCATGTTAAAGCTAACTTACTAGATGCACCTATGCAGCATGATTCTCTGTTTGGTATTAAGGCAGAAGAGGTTTTAAAGAAAATGGAAGACAAAGCTAAGTCTATGCAAACTGTTAAAGATTTCTTACAAGTGCAGCCACCTAGATTCAGTGGACACTGGCCTACAAAAATTGGTCCTTTCCTGTGTCAGACAGAGCTCAAAGGGGCAAATACAGATGCCCTAAGGGTTCCAGGTACCAGGCTCAAGACTCATACAGGTCAAAGCAATGGGGCGCATCCACCTCCAAATCTGGAGGAAATAAAGCGCAATCCTACAGAAAGCAATCCCAATGACTTCCCTCTGTCTACACTAAGCACTTAACTTTTGGCAGCACCCATAGGGGGGAAATTAGCACATTTTGCTCAAAATTGGCAGTTAATAACCCAGGACATGTGGGTGCTAAACGTAGTATCACAGGGGATACAGATTCCATTTCCACACTCTGCCAATGACAAATGGTTGGCCAGACCTGCCAAAAAAACAATGGGCAGAGGCACAGTTACATCCCTCATGGATATGGTGGCCATTCAGACAGTACCAGAACAGGAAAAAGGACAAGGTTTTTACTCAAGACTGCTCTTGGTACCCAGAAAAGACAAGGACTGGCGGCCAATACTGGATTTATCGATTTTGAACACATACCTGGACATTCCAAAATTCAAAATGTTGACTTTGCAGCAGCTTCTGCCCATGCTGGACAAGAATGCTTGGCTGGTGACTTTAGACTTAAGAGGCATACCTGCATGTCCCAATAAGACAGTTGTGCAGAAGATACCTCAGATTCAAGGCTGGCTTAATGCATTACCAATTCTCTGCACTGCTTTTTGGCTTATCTACTGCGCCCAGGGTCTTTACAAAGTGCCTGGCACCAGTAATTGCATTTTGCAGACAAAGAAGTATTGAATATATCATTACTTGGACGACTGTCTCATTCAAGTAGAGAACAAGGACACTCTTGTACGACACCTGGCATTTGTGAAAAGGCTTCTAGCATGCCTAGGGTACACAATAAATGAAAAGTCACAACTGGTACCCTCTCAAAAGATAACATTCCTGGGTGCAAGCTTGCATACAACTGCCCAGATGGCTTACCTCACGCCAGACAAAGGCAACCGACTACTTACTTCAAACTGATGGCAACAAAAACCCAGTCTTCTGCAAGACAAATTCTGCAGGCTCTGGGCTTCATGGCAGCTTGCATCCTACTAATTCCATATGCAAGACTGCATATGAGGAAACTTCAATGGTACCTAAAAAGTTTACGGAGTCAACATTCACACAGTCTGGAAGCAATGATTCCTCTCATCCCCTGCCTGCAACAGGAGTTTCTATGGTGGGCAAAGGCCTGTCGCCAAAACATGGGACGGCCCTTCACTCTACCCCCTGCCAGCCAAACCTTAACAACAGATGCATCAGATTATGCCTGTGGGGGCCCACGTGGCAGGAAGATGCATTCAGGGCATATGGGCACCAAATCAAATGCATCTACATATCAACCAGAAAGAGATGCTAGCTGTTCAAAATGCCCGAACAGCTTTCAAGAATTTACTTCATCCAGGACAACTACTGATAGACGGACAACACCACAGTCATGTGGTATATAAACAAGTAAGGGGGCACACGCTCATACCCCCTTTGTAGATTAGCCATGGCGCTGTGGGACACAGCTTTGACCTACCAAATAAATCTTCAAGCTCAATTCCTGCCAGGAAAACAGAACACTCTGGCAGACAATTTAAGCAGAAACCTGAAAACTAAATCCACAAGTATTCCGCATGATAACAGAGAAATGGCGGAGCCCAGACATAGATATATTTGCCTCTCCTCAAAATTATCAATTGAAAAGATTCTGCACAAGGACTTATCACAGACAAGCATGGAAAGTGGACGCCCTTTCCTTCAGTTGGAAAAACCTGTCAGTTTACGCCTTTCCTCCTCTGCCTCTTCTACCCAAGGTCCTCCTAAAAGTCAGACGAGACGCCAAAGATGATATTAGTTGCCCCGGACTGGCCCCGCCAGTATTGGTACCCAATCCTAAGGAACTTGTCTCAATACCCAGCTTGGACCTTGCCTCAAAGACCACAACTACTGTCCCAGCAAAACAATCAGATCCTGCACAATCAACTACAGACTCTGAACCTGGCAGCATGGCTAATCATACGAACGACACCTCTCAGTAAAGCTGTGATGGATGTCATTTTGGAAGCCAGAAGGCCTAGTACTAGAAAATCTTATGCTGACAAATGGAAGAGATTCTGTGCTTGGAATCAAGCACAAGGAACTGATACAACAGAACCCCATATTCCTCAGATATTACAATACTTAACTGAGATGCTTGACAAAGGCCTATCTTTCTCATCAATCAAAATCCATGCCTCTGCCATTTCGGCTCATTACAATACAGAGCCACCTATCTTTTCTCATCCTTTACTAAAGCAGTATCTTAGAGGAGCCAAAAACCTAAGGCCTCCTAGAAGATCACCATTACCTGCATGGGACCCCAATTATGTGTTGGAAAAGTTCACCCTGCCTCCATTTGAACCAGCCGCTACCGCTAATATAAAGTTCTTATGGAAGACAGCTCTGCTACTAGCAATTACTTCAGCAAGAAGAGTTTCAGAGCTACAGGCCCTCATGGCTGTAGAGCCTTTTATCATATTTTACCCAGACAGGGTGTCTCTGATGACAAATCCTACTTTTATGCCTAAGGTGGTTTCCCGTGTGGCTCTTAACCAAACTATTCATCTGCCAACTTTTTATCCAAATCCGCAGAACAAAGGGGAGAGAATTCTGCATTCCTTAGACGTACATACAGCTAAGATTCTACTTGAGCAGGACAAAAGCTCTAAGAAAAACTGAGCAATTACTAGTGTAATTTGCTGCAGGATCAGATGGAAGGGCTATCTCAAAGCAGACAATTTCAAAGTGGGATAAGCCACTGCATCCGTTTCTGCTACTTACACCATGGTAAACCTATGCCCAAGGGCATTAGGTCTCATTCCACCAGAGCTGCAGCTACTTCTGCAGCCTTTCTCAGAGGAGTACCAACCAAAGACATTCTAGAGGCTGCTACTTGGGAGTTCTGTTACACCTTTACAAAGCATTACCATTTGCCTCTCTACTCTAAGTCCAGGGCAGGCTTTGCCACTGCAGTACTGCAGGGGCTTATAGCCGCACCTAATGTTGTTTAGCTCCAGCCTCCCAACCACAGCTTTGGGATTCTACCCAAATGTAATGACTGCAACAGTGAAACACAAAGAACATAGTACAGTTGTGTACACTTACCATAAATGTAGATGTTTGAGTGTATTCACTGTTGCAGTCCAGGTTACCCTCCCGCTATTCCCCTGTCATTCTACAGTTTATCTTTCCTTCTCTATCTCCTACAGCCTATGTGGTATATTTGCTTGTAGATGAAGGTAAAACTTATATTGATGCATGTATATAGATATATTTATATAATATTGCTACCTTTTTAGGGGCACCTGACATCGGGGGCAAGAAAAACTAAAGAAAATTGCATCGGCTGCATGTTTTATACCACTGACGACCTGACGTCATGGAAGAGGAGACAGCAACCGACGCAGGACCCAAGATTTTGCAGTTCAGGCCGACTGAGGGCAACCTGCCAGCAGATTACCCAAATGTAATGACTGCAACAGTGAATACACTCGAACATCTACATTTATGGTAAGTGTACACAACTGTACTTTGTGTACACTTACCATAAATGTAGATGTTTGAGTGTATTCAGTGCTGCAGTCCTGATTACCCTCCCTCCAGCCCCCAAACTTCTTTTGACTATACCTCTACTTTCCTTTACTATGCTTAAAAGCCTTTTTGGTGTATTTGCTTTTTTGTTGGAGGTATATCTTTGTACTTCAATATTTAATTGCTTCTCATTAGGGGGCACCTGACATCTTGGGCAAGAAAAACTGATGTAATGGCATCGGCTGCATGTTTTATACCCCTGACTACCTGACTTCATGGAAGAAGGGACAGCAACTGACGCAGGACCCAAGACTTTGTTAATCAGGCCGACTGAGGGCTACCTGCAAGCAGATAACCAAATGTAATGACTGCAACAGTGAATACACTCGATCATCTATATTTATGGTAAGTGTACACAACTGTACATGTTCTTCTTGTTTCACTGTTGCAGTCATTACAGTTGGGTTATCTGCTGGCAGGTTGCCCTCAGTCAGCCTGAATAACAAAGTCTTGGGTCCTGCATCAGTTGCTGTCTCCTCTTCCATGACATCAGGTAGTCAGGGGTATAAAACATGCAGCCGACGCCATTTTAATCAGTCTTTCTTTCCATTCGGTGCCCGAAGAAGAAGCAGTTCGTAAGTGCCGGTCGGCCGACTCCTGAAATTTTCGTTTTCGAGTTTCAGAACAGAAGTCTTCAACTTAAGCTAAGTACCCCGTTGGGGAAACTTTTTCTTGCTCCTTACCGATGTCAGTAAAAGTTAATAATTGTATTACTTGTGGGAAGCAAATACCTCATAAGGATTTTCATTTGTACTGTATTCCATGCCTAGCCCTGATCACAATGTGCCTTGCTGTCGCTTTTGTGCTAAATTTAACCAACGCATTATTAAGCGTCTGTATATTTTTGCTTCTAAATGCTTTGGTTCAAGATTTAACTATCCTGAAATGTCGTCTGTAAGCAATCCGACTACCGGAATTCACAAAAAATGCAAAGAAAAACAGAGACAGACCGTCGAGGTCCAAAACCGACTACGAAGCTTCTCCTAAGCCAGTCGACGGTTCGCCGGTACTCAGTGAGGTGCTTTCGCAGACCCTGATGCCTGCTGCTTTTGAGTCGCAGGCCTCTATCGAGACCCATTCGGAGTCCGGTATGCCGCGAGATTTTCCAAGTATTGAACCCGCTGAAGTCTCTCCTTTGGATGGGTCCAGAGCCGTTGAGCAGGCACCAGCTTCTGAGGGTATTTTCAGGCCTCAACATTTGTATATTAAACCAACGCCATCATCAAAAACAAGGCCAAAACCTACTTCTATGTCTAAAAAACTGACGTATGAGCCACATGCTCAGGCTTCTATGCCTAAAAACAAATAAACAAAATGGCTGAGGATTTGATTACCTTCATCAGGGGATCCCCCCCCCTGCTAAGAGGCCTAGGCAAGGCACTGATTATGAATTTCAGATCAGGTTTCAATTTCTTCTGATTCCTCTTCTGATCAGGAATTTACTATACCACCTTATGAGGACTCTGATGCAGAGGGAATCCATCCCTTCTGCTTCTCCTCCTGAGGATTTTTCTTTTGGAGAGACTTTGCATACTTTAAGAGATCATTTTCATTGGGAGAGTCAGGACTTTTCAGAATCCAAAAAGAGGCTTGGGGATTGTCTTTTCTTCAGCATAGGACTTTGGCTATACCTCCTGTTTTAGACATTGTTGATGTTTTCTCAGAATCCAGCATGGCTCCTGATTCCCTGCCTCTGGCTCCTAGTAAGCCAGACAGATATTACAGGGTTCCTGACTTCCACAAATTTCTTTTCAAAAATCCTGCTGATGACCCTGAAACTATTTCTCAGGGTCCCAAGGGTGTTAAGGCTTCTACAGCCAAAAATCCTACCCCTTCAGATAGAGACTCTAAGGCGCTGGATAGATGGGGTAAGAAGGTTTATACGTCTGCAACCCTGGCAATCAGGGCTTTAAACTACCAATTTCATATGCTTAAATATCAACAGCATTTTATGGGATTACTGAAACAGAAAATGATGATGATTTCTGACTTTGTGGAAAATAGAGTTACAGGACTTATTGCATTCAGCTGAGCAAGTTGGAAAGCATACTTTGCAATGTGGTTTCGATTCCTTGGAGGTCTCTTGCAGGGCCGCTGTAAGTGGATCTGTGATAAGGCATGCTTGGCTCAAGGAGCAAAATCTGCCTGATCATGTTAAAGCTAAATTGTTGGATGCTCCTTTACAGCAGGACAGTCTGTTTGGTAATAAGGCAGAAGAGGTTTTAAAAAAGATGCAAGACAAAGCTAAATCTATGCAAACTGTAAAGGATTTCTTACAAGTGCAGCCACCCAGGTTCAGTAGGCACTGGCCTACTAAGAATTGGTCCTTTCCAGTGTCCAACAGAGCCGCTCAGGTCAAACCCAGATGCTTCAAAGTCTCCAGGTTTCAGTCACAAGGATCTTAACAGGACAAAACAATGGGGTGCCTCCACCTCCAAATTAGGAGGTAAGAAATCACCACCCTACAGTAAACAGTCTTAATGACTTTCCTTTGCCATCTCCAAGCACTTATCTTTTGGTAGCCCCTTTGGGGGGGGGGGGAACTAGCCCTTCATGCTCAAAATTGGCATCTAATTACCCAGGGCAAGTGCGTCTTAAATATAGCATCCCAGGGGTGCAGATTTCATTTCCACACGTTGCCAATTCCAAATGGATGGCCAGATCTGCCACCAAATCAGTGGGCAGAGGCCCAGAAACAAGTCATATCCCTCATTGATATGGGGGCTATTCAACCAGTACCAGAAAAGGAAAAATGACAAGGGTTTTATTCAAGATTTTTCCTGGTACCCAGAAAAGACAAATCATGGCATCCAATTCTGGACTTATCCATTCTAAATGCTTTCCTGGACATTCCAAAATTCAAGATGCTGACTCTACAACAGCTACTGCCTATGCTAGGCAAGAATGCCTGGTTGGTAACTCTAGACTTGAGGCATACCTGCATATCCCAATCAGGGAATCTTGCAGAAGATATCCACTTCAAAGCAGGCCATTTGTATTACCAGTTCTTTGCACTGCCCTTTGGCTTATCCACTGCACCCAGGGTCTTCACAAAGTGCCTGGCACCAGTAATTGCATTTTGCAGACAAAGAAACATTCAAATTTATCCATATCTGGACGATTGTCTCATTCAGGCAGAGGACAAGGACACTCTTCTTCAACATCTGGTGTTTGTAAAAAGGCTTCCAACATGCTTAGGGTACACTATAAACAAAAAGAAATCACAACTGGTACCCTCTCAAATAATTACATTCCTGGGTACAAGCTTGAATACAACTGCCCAGATGGCTTACCTCATGCCAGACAAATTCAATTGACAACATACTTCAAACAAGTGGCAACAAAAACCCAGCTATCTGCAAGACAAATTCTGCAGGCATTGGGGTTCATGGCATCCTGCATTCTACTAATTCCATATGCAAGACTGCATATGAGGAAACTTCAGTGGTACCTAAAAAGCTTATGGAGTCATCATTGTCACAGCCTGGAAACAATGATTCCTCTCATTCCCTGCCTGCAACAGGAGTTCCTTTGGTGGGCAGATGCATGTCACCAAAACAAGGGACTGTCATTCATTCTAACTCCTGCCACCCAAACCCTGACTACAGATGCATCAGACTATGCTTGGAGGGCCCATCTGGCAGGGAGATGCATTCAGGGCGAATGGAGCCCAAATCAAATGCATCTACATATCAACCAGAAAGAAATGCTAGCTATACAGAATGCTCTGACACCCTTCAAGGGCTTCCTTCATCCAGGACAACTACTGATAAAGGCGGACAGCACCACAGTTATGTGGTACATAAACAAGCAGGGGGATACCCACTCCTACCCCCTTTGCAGACTAGCCATGGCCTTGTGGAACACAGCCTTGACTTACCAAATACATCTTCAATCTCAGTTCCTGCCAGGAAAGCAAAATACTCTGGCAGACGGCCTAAGCAGAAATCTTATGGACCCACACGAATGGAAACTGGATCCACAAATCTTCAGCATATTGACACGAAAATTGGGGAGCCCAGACATAGATCTATTTGCTTCTCCCCAAAACTATCAGTTGGACAAATTCTGAACAAGAACTCATCTCAAAAAAGCTTGTAAAGTGGATGCTCTATCCTTCAGCTGGAAAAACCTATCAGTCTATGCCTTTCCCCCTCTGCTTCTACTCTCCAAGGTCTTACTAAAAGTCCGACAGGAAAAAACAAAAATGATTCTGATTGCTCCAGATTGGCCTTGCCAACACTGGTACCTGCTTCTAAGGAATAATGTCACACCTTCCTCCGTGGTACTTGCCTCAAGCACCTCATCTGTTGTCTCAGCAGAACTATCAAATTCTGCACACTCAGCTCCAAACTCTGAATCTTGCAGCATGGCTAATCAACTAATTTCACCAATCACATCTCTCAGTAAACCTGTAATGGATGTCATTTTGGAGGCTAGAAGGCCTACTACTAGGAAAATCTTATGCTGATAAATGGAAGAGATTCTGTGCTTGGAACCAAGCACAAGGAATAGACGCAGCAAAGCCCGATATTCCTCAGATTTTGCAATATTTAACTGAGATGCTTCACAAGGGCCTATCTTTTTCTTCAATAAAAATCCATGCCTCTGCCATCTCGGCTCATTACAACACAGAGCCTCCTCTCTTTTCTCATTTCCTGCTAAAGTAGTACCTCAGAGGGACCAAAAATTTAAGTCCTCCCAGGAAAGCACCGACTCCTGCATGGGACCTCTATTTTGTGCTGGAAAAACTCACCCTACCTCCTTTTTGAATCAGCTGCTACTGCGGATATAAAATTTCTTTCTTGGAAGACTGCCTTTCTTTTAGCAGTTACTTCAGCTAGAGGGGTTTCAGAACTACAGCTCTCATGGCAGTGGAGCCTTTCATTATCTTTTATCCGGACAGGGTGGCCCTCAGGACCAATCCTTCTTTTATGCCTAAGGCGGTATCCAGTGTGGCTCTTAACCAGACCATTCACCTGCCAACTTTTTTCCTAAATCCGCAGAACAAGGGGGAGCGAATTCTGCATTCATTGGATGTACACAGACAACTAAGATTCTACTTAAACAGGACAAAATCTCTAAGAAAGTCTGAGCAACTACTGGTGGCATTTGCTGCAGGAACAGAGGGAAAGGCTATATCAAAGCAGACTGTTTCAAAATGGATAAGCCATTGTATGAGTTTCTGCTACTGCACCGTGGTAAACCTGTGCCCATGGGGATCAGATCCCATTCCACCAGGGCTGCTTCTACTTCTGCAGCCTTTCTCAGAGGGGTTCCTACCAGAGACATTCTAGAAGCTACTACTTGGAGCTCAGTTCATATGTTCACAAGACATTACCATTTACCTCGCTTTTCTAAATCCAGGGCAGGCTTTGACACTGCAGTCCTGCAGGGCCTTATAGCTGCTCCTAATGCTGTTTAATTCCATCCTCCCATCCATAGCTTTGGGATTCTATCCAAATGTAATGACTGCAACAGTGAAACACGAAGAATGTAGTACAGTTGTGTACACTTACCATAAATGTAGATGTTCGAATGTATTCACTGTTGCAGTCCTAGTTACCCACCCGCCAGCCCCCTTTCTTCTTTATTATTATACCTCTTCTTTCCTTCACTGTGCTCAAAAGCCATTGTGGTGTAAATTGTTTGTGTTCTAAAATACGTGTATGTATGTATGTGTATATATATATATATATATATATATTTTTTTTTTTTCCCCCTCCCCCTCTTCATTTGGCGGGCACCTGACATCTGGGGCAAGAAAAACTGATTAAAATGGCATTTGCTTGTATGTTTTATACCCCTGATGACCTGACGTCATGGAAGAGGAGACAGCAACCGACGCATGATTATTCAGGCCGACTGAGGGCAACCTGCCAGCAGATTATCCAGATGTAATGAGTGCAACTTGTGAATACACTCTAACATCTACATTTATGGTAAGTGTACACAACTGTACTTTTTCTGCTACTCACACCACGGAAAAAACCCTCCAGTTAGGGTTAAGGCACACTCCACAAGAGCAGTGGCCACTTCCAAGGCCTTCCAAAAAAGCATGGACACACTTCCATTATGGAAGCAGCTACATGGTCCACTATCCACACTTTAGCCAAACATTACAAATTGGACCAAATCTCGAAAGCCAGTGCAGGATTTGCCAGGGCAATCCTACAAGGCTTTGTGGAGTCATCTTCTGCATCCACCACGCTTTCATCAAACTAAGCTGTGGTACTCTCCCACACCAAGAATACTGCAACATAGGAATAGAAGGACATAGAATAGTTGTGTAAAATCTTACCATAACCATAGAGGTCCTTCTCTTCCGTGTTGCAGTATTCCTTCCCACCCACCATTCCCCCTCACAGACTCTACCAGTCTAACTGCTCCCTGATGCCTCTCTCCATTACAGAAGAGACCCAGGGCCTTATACATGTCACCTTTGGCAGCCCATCCTGTTGGGCCATCTACTTTGCCTGCTTAGCTTCAAGTTCTGAGGATTATGCGTGCAGACATCACATTTAAGGTCATTCATCCCTACACCACTTTCCTACACTGTTCTGCCTACTTTTCTATCCCTTCAAATTACACTCTAAAATGCATTATCTGCTTATTCCTACTACACTCCTCCTGATTCTCTCTTCCATCACCTCCTATAACTCCCACCTCTCTCATCCACACATATGCTCTCTTACAGAAACAACACCTTCCCAACTAGTGCCTCATTTACTATCTCCCCAACTCTATTCAACTTCACCACCACATGTCTCCATAAACTCTCTAGACTTCAAGTCCTGAAACCTAACTACAAACCTAAGCCAAAACTCTATAAACTCCATCTACCTTTTGCTACACTCTCTCCTCTTACAAAAGCTTTACTCTGCTGTGGTGACATCCATCCAAACCCAGGCCCCTCTTCCTCTCCTCTCTCTCCCCTCAAAACCACTCCCACCTTGCTCTCCACACACACCTCTCACCACCTTCATCCTCGGACAAAAAACTCATCCCAATCTAAATACTTGACTATATACTCACTAAACATTCAGAGCCTAACAAATAAAATCACTGAGCTGCACACATGGATAGCTCACACTACTACTCACATTCTCTCCCTATCAGAAACATGGCTTAAGCCACAAATCTCTAACAGTGAAATATTCCCTCCTGGTTATAATATCTTTTGCACTGACAGAGTTGCTAAATAAGGGGGTGGTGTAGCAATCCTGTACTCCCATACCCTTAACCTTTCACCTCACCCCTCCCCTATTCCTGACTTCCACCCAGCTGAACTTATCCTTAACTGCCATTTGAATACTCATAAAAAGTTGCCATTGCTTCCATCTATCTCCCTCCTGGCAACAATCTGCTTATCCTAGAAAACATCCTATCCTGGTTCTCCCACAACATACAGTATGAAACCCTTATCCTAGGTGATGTCAACATAGACTGGTCAAAAATCACTAGTGACTGTCCTCAACTCAGCATTCACCTACATGCTTTCCAACTAATCTCATCCCCCACCCGCTTCCGTAAAAATTCATCTTGTAGCTCCACAATTGACTGGATTCTCACCAGCTTCCCCCCACCACCCTACCAGACTCTCTCAGTGACCATCTCCCTTCCTCCGTCTTAAGATACTATTCCCAAACCCCGCCTATTTAGAGATTGCCGAAAACTTTCCACTTTTGATATCTCCCAATTTAACTATAGACTCTCCAGAATAAAATTGGTCCATCCTTAAACAAATCCCCCTCGATGCTGTAAATATGTTCAATAACATCTTCCTGAATCTACCACACAATAGCGAGATTACTAACTCCCCATACAATTCACACCACTGTATTGCATTAAACTCACTCCAATGGCTTGAACTCCTCCAACAACTGCTACTATCTCAGTTTCATATGTTACACTCTATTCTCTACAAGCCCTCTTTCTGTCTACCTCTTGCTTCCTTAATCTCTACCTATGCTCCATCTCGGACCCTCCGTAACTCAAACCAGCAGCTACTGCACATCTACCAACCTAAGAAATCTGTAGGCAAAATGCTATATAAATACTCTGTAGCCCATGCCTGGAACAACCTTCCACTGGAAATACGCTCCATTACCCACTCTTCTCATTTTAAAAATTACCTAAAATCTTATCTACTCAACTCCAAGACTTGCCCCTGCCATGACCCTACATAGCCTCCTTACACTCCATTCACAGGACTTTTACTCCTCCACTTTGCATAATCCCCTTGTAAATTGCCATATACTGATTTCAATCAATCTAAGACTATCTTAAGAAGAAAATTGTTTTCAACTTTGTACTTATACTCTCCATGTAAAATATTATGTTATGATTTTTTTTTCTGCTTTATGTATGCTTTCTACTGTATATGTAGACCTTTTTCTGTATTACAACGTATGTTTATCTCATCTGTCTCTCAAATCTGTATTAACGCACATATGGCTTTAGCATTGTAATATACTGTTAATGTCAACGATTGGAACTTTTCTCCTCGGGTCTCCACTGAAAACGGGCCACAAGCCCAGCTGGACTAACCCGGTTAACAAATGTCAATAAATAAATAAGGTCCCTGGTTTATGGCCCTACGTGTGAAATCACACGCAGCTGCAACAGCCAAGCTGATCCTTTTGCATAGGAGCCGACGTACGAGTCGCCTGAAGGCAGGAAATCCCAGACCAAGAATACTGCAACATGGAAGAGAAGAACATGTATGGTTATGGTAAGATTTTACACAACTATTCTTTTCCAGCAGAATGGTATGAAAGAACTACTGCGTCATCAGTTTGAATCTCTTCATCACCATAAGCAACTAGTTTTGCACACTTTGCTGAATCAAGTTTCTCATCAGCATTTAGTTTAGCAAACAGCTGTGCTGATATAACGTTGCACTTAGATCCAGTGTATACTTTAAGCTGAGCAGGTTTCTGATTAATTTTTACAGTACAAAATATTTCACTCTTTGCTGACAACTGATAGTCTACTGAATTAACTGTTTTGTCGATCACAGAGACACAGTCAACATAGAAAGTTTGCTCAAAGCTGTCAGAGGTTGCTACAGTTTCTATCTGATCTCCTTGCATCTTCTGATACTCTCTTTTTAACATAAGTCTGCAGCACCTTAGACTTACAAAGCCTTTTGAAATGATTCTACTTTTTACATTTGTGACATTGCTGACGAAAAGCTAAATGCTTTCCCTTTTAGGTTCATGACTGCCTCCACAATTGTGACCGTTAACAGTGAAGTTGGGTGTGGCACTGCCTCTCTCTTTATATTTTTTTCATGTTAACTTTCTGCTGCACACTGTCAGCATTCACACCAGCAGATACTGCAAACATGCTTTTCTCGTTTGTAAGCGTATCTGTATGTTTTTCTGTAATTTCATATATTTAGCAAGTCTCAGTGGCTTTGCTCAGTGTTAATTCACTATTTCAAAGCAAAATTTTTCTCACTGCATCATTATTAACACCACATACAAGTTGGTCTTTTATCATCTTATCTCATGATCACCAAATCTATATTTTTGTTTGTCTGTAATAAATGCTGCAATAGCTTCACCAGGCTTTTGACTTCTTGTGTAAAACTTGTGCCTTTCTATTGTAATATTCATTTAAAGGTTACACATTTCTCTAAATGTACATTTTAAGCACAGTCTTCCTGCGTTTCAGCCTATATCACAGTATGGTCAAGGGTATAAAACATGCAACTGATGCCATTGCATCAGGTTTTCTTGCCGTGTGGGAGCCCGAAGCAGAAGCAATTAGCAAGTGACGGTCGGCCGCTTCCTGACATTTTCCTTTGTCGAGTTTCAAACCTGAAGGCTTCTAAAGCTAAGTACCCCGTTGGGGATCCTTTTTTCTTGCTCTAACCGATGTCAGAAAAAGTTAACAATTGTCTTGCCTGTGGAAAGCAAATACCTCACAGAGATTTTCATTCTTACTGCGTCACCTGTTTAGGCCTAGACCACGACGTTCCTTCCTGTCGGTTTTGTGCCTTGTCTAATGCCCAAACTATTCATCATTGGGCGATCTTTGTCGCTAAATTTTTTTGCTTTCATTCTCCGTATTCTGAAATGGCTTTGATAAGCCATCTGACTACCGATCTTACAAAAAACTTAAGGATAAAGATGGAGACAGACCGCATAGGTCCAAAACTGCCGCCGCTTCCATTAAGCTAGTGCCCAGTCCGCCGGTACTCAGTGAGGCACCTTCGCAGCCCCTGATACCTGCTTTTACAGATTCGCAGGCCTCTACTGAGACCCATTTGGAGTCCAGTATGCCGCGAGATGCTTCTTCGACTATGGAACCTGCTGATGTCTCTACCTTGGGTGGGTCCGGAGCCGCTGTGCAGGCACCAGCTTCTGAGGGTGTTCTCAGACCTTCCGATGTTCGTATTAAACTGACTACTTTGTTTCTGACTAAAACTACCGAGTTTCTCAGAACCAGAGTTCACACTATGCCTAGAAAACTGACCATCAAAGAGCATTCTCAAGCTCCCATGCCACAGAAACAAATGCTTAGAATGGCTGAAGACCTTATAACTTTAATTAGGGGAAGCTAGCCTTCCCTTCTAAAAGACAAAGAATTGATTTTCCTTCTGATTCTACAGACCATGAGTCCGATGATTCTGATCCCTCTGATTACCAGGACTTACTCTTATCTACCGATGAGGATTCAGATGCAGAGGATTCCATTCCCTCTGCCTCCCCTCCAGAGGACTTTTCTTTTGGTGAAACCTTGCATACCTTATGGGAGCATTTCCGCTGGGAATGCCAGGACTACCCACAGTCCAAAAAGAGACTCAGAGAATTTTTAGACTTGCCTCAGGACAGGTCTCTAGCTATACCCCCTGTCCTGGATATTGTAGATGTCTTCATGGAATCCAGTCTTACTCCTGACACTTTACAACCAGCTCCTAGAAAACCGGACAGGTATTATGGAGTACCTGACTCTCACAAATTTCTGTCAAACTCCCACTGCGGATCCAGAGACCATTTCCCAGGGACCTAAAGGTATTAAGGCTACTACAGCCAAAAACCCTACCCCTTCGGACAGGGATTCTAGAGCTTTAGACAGATGTGATAAGAAAGTATAGACCTCTGCAACTCTTGCCATCAGGGCCTTAAATTGCCAGTTTCACAGGTTGAAGTACCAGCAACATATTATGGAATTAATTGGACAAAAAATGTTTTTGATTCCTGATTGTACAAAAAATAAAGAATGTGAAGTTGTTAAATCTCGCTGTTTATTCTCACTGATGGGTTCAGAGCCAATCCTCTGCTCCGACACGGCTGTTAGCAAAGCTCAAGTTCTGTCGGTAACTCGAGACCAAGCCCCTTATCCCACAATGCACTGCTGGAATTACCTCAGATCTAGTTTGCCGTGGCAGGAGAGATCTCGGTGATCCAGTTAGCTCAGACCATTTTTGATAAATCGCAAGTTTTTAAAAAACTTTTTTCTTCTCTTTTTCAGAGATTATTCTTATTTAGTGTGTGTGTGTGTATTTATTGTTAAAAATAATAATAGTTTAAAGTAGGTTAGATTGTAGAGAGAGTGCCTTTTGTTGGCTTAGTTTTTCTTAGTGTTGGGCCCTTTCTTAGCCGTATTTAGTTTTACTTGTTTAGCATATTGTTTATTGTGGGCTTAGTTAGCCCTGTATTGAACAATTACAGGTTAATTTTGTGGTGTGTCTTCATAATATGTCGGATGAGAGAGAAAAGTCTCACCCCAAATCGGGGTTTAAGAAATGTCCAGATTGTGGACAGAACATGTCCGTCACAGACGGACATGTCCAATGTGTTTACTGTCTAGAGGCTAAACACCTCCAAGACTCCTGCAGTATTTGCCACTCTTTTTCATCTAGGGTTCTCTTAGAGAGAAGGAGAAAACTCATACATAGGGGGTTGCTGCAGCATACTTTCTCTGAAGCGTTGGGTAGCCAGGAAGGTGCCAGCACTTCTTCTAAATCTTCAAAATCTTCTGATTCTAAACAAACAAAGAAGGCAAAGAGATCAGAGGGTACAAGGTCATCGGTTCCACAGTCCTCAGAACCAAGCGTCCCTTTGGTTCGGAGCCAGCTCCTAATCTTGGAGCCGGTCTCTGAGGTTCCCTCATCTCCTCTGCTCCATTCAGCACCTTCGGTGCATTCCTCAAAGACTTTGGTCGGCCTCGCTGATATGGATCGGCTAGTGCAGAAGCTTCTACGGGCACCAGGACTTGCTAAATTGTTGTCGAAGCCGAAGACCATTGAACCGGACTTGACTTCTCCTCCAAGCTGTACTGGACTCTCTGAGCCGAAGGGGCCCGAACCGATAGTTGTCAAACCTATGGAACCAAGACCCGCACCAGTGTTATCGGTTCCATCTACTCAGACGTCCTCAATGCCTGAGGTGGTACCCAGGAAGAGACTGTGCAAAAGGAGGCACTTAGACTCCCCACAGGAGTCTTTGACATCCGACACGGACTTGGATGAGTCAGAAGGGTACCCTTGATCCCCCTCTGAGGATATCTCCTTTGCAGAGATATTAGAGATCCTTAGTCAGAGGGGCGATTGTCAGTCCAAAACCCCTACTGAGGACGAGTCAGTGCTCTTGAAGGCTTTTCGGTCTCAACCTTCCACTTCTTGGGTGTCTCCGCCTTATGATGAGCTCATGGAGCTGATCTCTCGTAAGGCATGGGAGTCACCGAAGGCCATGGAACCTGTCCCTCAGAAGCCGAATAAGTTCTTCTTTGCCCCGGTGGACAAAGCCTTTTTGACCAAAGGAGTGCCTGTTGATGCCATGCTGGTAGCTGCAGCCACCAAAAAGGAAGTGTCTGAAACATCCGCATCTATCCATCCTCCTAACAGAGATTCTAGGATCATGGATAGATATGGTAAACGCATGTTTAGTTCAGCGACTTTTTCTCTGCGATCGCTGAACTATTTAACCCATTTTACGAGACTGCAAAGAGATCTCCTGAAATAGCTAGATGCTCTCCAGGATACGGTAGCTGCTGGGGTTGCCGACAGTCAACACACAGCTCACTACCCTAAACTCTGTTGTAAACTCGTCCGTGCGTCTCATATCTTATGCAGCTGATGGTTCGAGTAGAGCCGCTAGTTCGGGCATTGCTCTGCGGAGACCAGCCTGGATGCGTCTCTGTTCCTTTGCGGAACCCTTTAAGTCTTCCTTTATCAATACCCCATTTGATGGTCATCACTGTTTGGGCCTAAAGTAAAGGAAACCTTAACCAGGTGTGAGCAGGAAGGCAAAACCCTGTCTGCCGTTGGAGTCCGTTTTTCTACCCCCTACTCGGCCCTACCCCAAGGGTCCTAGGGGAGGGAAAATGTGGTTCCGAAAAGCACAGGGAGCCTTTCCGGACACACATGGAGAAACCCCCTCTAGGGGCAGAGGAGGGGGTTATAACAGAAAATGCTGCCCGTGCGGTAGAGGGGGTCCACAGCAACAGGGTGACAGAGGCCAGTTCTCTGGTCAGCCCTACCAGCGCTCCTGAAAAGGGGGCCTGGCTGTTCAGCTCTGGAGGCAGTCGGGGGTCGCTAGTCTTTGTACCCAGAAGCCTGGCTAAACATAACATCAGATACATGGGTACAAAGCATCATTTCCAGAGGATATTTCATACCATTTTCTTCCCCTCCTACTCATGTAAGCAGAATCCCAGATATTCCACCCAGTCTTAGGGAACAAGCAATCGTAGAGGTCCAAAAATTGCTAGAAAGAGTCATCCAACCAGTCCCAGCAGACCAAGCTGGATTCGGAACTTACTCAAGATTCTTTTTGGTACCAAAGAAAACAGGGGACTGGAGACCTATCATGGACCTTCATGGACCTCCACAGACTCTACCAATTTGTAAAGAAAGAGAAGTTCCGAATGGTCACGCTTCAGTCCATTCTTCTCTTCCTAGGGAAAGGAGATTGGATGTGCTCCATAGATCTCAAGGACGCGTACTATCACATAAAGATGAACAGACTCTCCAGGGGTCACCTGCATTTCCGGCTGGGAGCCAGTCATTACCAGTTTCGAGCCCTGCCCTTTGGTCTCACTGCAGCCCCCAGGGTGTTCACCAAATGCATGGCAGTGGTCACGGCTCACCTGAGGCGTCTAGGATTCCAAACGTTTCCATACCTAGACGATTGGCCCCTCACTGCTACCACCAGGCATCAATTGACTCAGGCAGCACAATATACTCTGGCAGTCTGCCATCAATTAGGCATTGCAATCAACTTTGAAAAGTCTGCCTTATTGCCATTGCAGCATACCGTGTTTATAAGAGCAGAGTTAGATACATCACCACTCTACGTCTTCCAATGGAAAGAGTCTCACTTCTTCGCCAACACGTCATCTCACTGGCATCAAAGAACAAAGCTACAGCAACAGAAGTCCTGAAGGTACTAGGTTTGATGGCGGCAGCAATCCTGGCTGTTCCACTCGCAAGGATGCATATGCGAATCCTTCAAATACTCCTCTTCGCTCAGTGGTCCTACCAAAAGCTACTGATGCACTACATGATTCTCATCACAGATTCTTGCAAGAGAGACCTTCAGTGGTGGTGGTTGATGTGTCTTCATGTTACAATCAGAAGACACTTTGCCCCCCCCCCCCCCCCAGTATCCACTGTGACCACGGATGCTTCCCTGATAGGGTGTGAGAGGGCATTTTCAGGGAAAGACTGACCAAGGCACATGGACGGATCAAGAGTCACATCTGCATATTAATGCTCTGGAGTTGAGAGCGGTACTTCTGGCATTGCAGTACTTTCAGGACTCTCTTCCTCTAGGGACAATTGCAATTCAGACGGACAATATGTCAGTTGTCTGGTACTTTAACAAACAAGGCTGAACCAAGTCTTACCCCCTTTGTCGAGAAGCACTCTGGGTATGGCAATGGGCTGTGTCATCCCACCATTTTCTGATAGCAACGCACATCCCGGGGAAATCCAGTGTAATAGCAGACAAGCTAAGCAGGGCAATACTTTTGCCTCACGAGTGGTGTCTCAACCAACGAGTTGCGGATCTGATTTTCCACAAATGGGGCCAGCCTTGCTGCGACCTCTTTGCCAGTCACATCAATACCAAATGCAGAAGCTACTTTACCCTAATACCACCTCCAGGACATTCCCCGAATGAAGCACTCATGCACGATTGGCCTCCAGGTCTCCTATATGCATTCCCACCTATTCCATTGATACCCAAGGTTTTACAGAAAGCAAAGTCACTGGGAAAGGACAGTTATCCTCATAGCTCCCTACTGGCCTCGACAGATTTGGTTCCCCTTCCTTCACCACCATCTACTGGAGGATCCATGGATCCTGGACCCAGTTCCAGACCTTCTGACAACACCCATCAGGGGGACCTCCATCCTTCACTGTAGTCCCTGAAACTGTCTACTTGACTAATCCACTTCCCCTAATTGCCAGGCTTCATTCGCTCTCAGATGATACAAGACAAATCCTTTTGTCTTCTCACAAGCCATCCACCTGGAAACTATACTGCAGTAAGTGGAACAGGTTCTCAATTTGGGCCCATATACAGAAAATCGACCATTTCCGAGCTCCTTTACCATCCATTTTAGAATTTTTGACCAAGATTTTTAAAGAAGGAGCAGCAGCTGCCACAGTTCAAGTCAAGTTAGCCGCCATATCAATTTTCCACCTTGGATTCAATGGGTTCAGTGTTATGAGCCATAAGTTATCTAAGGCTTTCCTTAAAGGTGCCTTTCACATGAGACCTCCTATCAAAATTCCTTATTCTCCCTGGAATTTGAATTTTATGCTGTCTCAAATTATTCTCCCCCCTTTTGCACCAGCATCTTCTTGTGATCTCAAATATTTGTCCTGGAAGACTATATTTCTGTTAGCCATTACTTCTGCCCTTAGAGTGTCAGAACTTCAAGTATTATCCGTTAGGCCTCCTTACATGATTTTCCATGCTGATGGAGTATCTCTCAGAACAAACCCCTCCTTTTGCCTAAAGTCTGTTCTGAATCCAATATCAATCAGGTCATTGAGCTGCCAGTCTTTTTTTCCCCAACCACTCTAACAAATTGGAATACATGCTGCACAGACTTGGATGTACACAGACAGCTCAGATTTTATCTTGACAGAACTAAGGATATTAGAAAATCAGATCAACTTTTTGTGTATCCTTTTCGGAGGCCAGGAAAGGTAATCCAGTGGTTAAAACAACTTTATCAGATTGTATATCCTTTGTTTATGTGAATGCAAGCATGCTATTGACACGCAAACCTAAGGCTCATTCTACCAGAGCCATTTCTACGTCTTCTGCCTTTCAAGCTGAATTGCCCCTTGACAATATTTGTGCTGCAGTCACTTGGTCTAAGCCTCATACCTTATCACACATTGCAAAGTAGATCAGGCTTCCAGGGACAGGTCTTCCTTTGGTTCCACGGTACTGAAAAACGTACTTCCATGAGCCACCCAAGATTGAGGGTGCTAGGGATGCTACCCATCAGTGAGAATAAACGTCGAGATTTAACAACTTCACATAAAGAAGTTATGTGCTTACCATAACATTCCATGTGAGTTGTTTATCTCGCCTTTATTCTCACGTCCCTCCCTCCCTCCTTCCCCCTCCTGGCTGACAGTTGACTTAGATGCTAGTACCATCCTGGTTATTCAATACTACTTGTTCCCTTTCGGGAAGTGCTTCCTTGTAGAAATAAATAAAAGGGTATATATACTCGCAGCAAACAAGATCTGCGGTAATTCCAGCAGTGCATTGTGGGATAAGGGGCTTGGTCTCGAGCTACTGGCAGACCTTGAGCTTTGCTATCGTCCGTGTCGGAGTCGAGGACTGGCTCCGAATCCATCAGTGAGAATAAAGGCGAGATAAACAACTCACATGGAACGTTATGGTAAGTGCATAACTTCTTTTTTACAAGAGTTAATGCATTCTGCAAACCAAGTTAGTAAACATACTTTTCAGTGTGGTTTTGATGCCTTGGAAGCATCTTGCAGGGCTGCTGTGACTGGGTCTGTACTGAGAAGGCATGCTTGGCTAAAGGAACAAATCTTGCCTGACCTTGTCAACGCAAAATTATTAGATGCTCCAAAAGCAGAAGTTCTTAAAAAGATGGAGGAAAAGGCCAAATCTATGCAAACTGTTAACGGTTTCTTACAGGTAGAGCCACCTAGATTTAGTAGGCATTGGCCTTCTAAAAACTGGTCCTTTCCTGCCATCCCAGACCTTCTCAGTCCAAATTTAGGGGCAGCAAACCACAAAGACTACAGTCTCAGGGTATGCAGAGATCTAAACAATGGAGTGCTCCCACCTCAAGATCAGGGAGTGGTAAGCCGCCCCCTTATGGAAAAAGTTTACAATGACTTATCTATCATCCTTCCCAGCCATGCCCAAGTAGTTCCACCCCTAGGAGGAAAACTCGCCCTGCATGCAAAAAAATGGATGTACATTACCCGGGACCAATGGGTCCTAAACATTGTATTCCAGGGATAAAGATTCTACTTCCACTCACTGCCAACCCCAAGCAGGTTGCCAGACCTTCCTCCAAACCAGTGGGCAGAGGCTCAAAAGCAAGTACCTTCTCTTCTCAGTATTAGGGCTATTCAACCTGTTCCATTAGAGCAAAGGGGACAGGGTTTCTACTCCAGACTTTTCCTGGTGCCCAGAAAAGAGAACTCTTGGCGCCCTAGCCTGTATCTGTCCATTCTCAACACCTTCCTGGTGGTCCAGAAATTCAGAATGCTTACACTACAGCAGCTGCTTCCTATGCTAAACAAGGACTCCTGGCTAGTCACCCTAGACTTAAAAGAAGCTTATCTGCACATCCCCATAAGGGAATCTTGCAGGAAATATCTATGTTTCAGGGCAGGCTCTATGCTCCGTCAGTTCTCTGCTCTTCCCTTTGGCTTATCTACTGCGCCCAGGGTATTCACAAAGTGCCTGGTTCCAGCCATTGCATACTGCAGGCAGAGAAATATTCAAATTTACCCATACTTGGACGACTGCCTGATTCAGCCAGTCAGGAATTGCTTCTTCAGCACCTGGCAGTTGTGAAGAGACTCCTAACTTCTCTGGAGTATACCATCAACGAAAAGAAATCACATTTGGTACCCAGCCAAAAGATTGTATTCCAGAGAGCAAGCTTGAACACAACTTTCCAGATGGCATTCATCACTCCAGAAAAGCAGGTTTATTTGACAAATTACTTCAAACTAATGGCCACCAAAATCCAGCTATCTGCAAGAAAAATACTGCAAGCCCTAGGGTTCATGGCCTCGTGCATTCTACTAATTCCATATGCAAGCCTGCATATGAGGAAACTTCAATGGTACTTAAGTCTCTGGTGTCAACATTCTGAGGACCTGAAAACACTGATTCCTATCATTCCTTGCCTAAGGACAGAGTTCCGTTGGTGGGCAGAGGCCTGCAACTACAACAAGGGACTTCCTTTCACTCAACCCCTCGCTGCCCAAAGCCTGACAACAGCTGCATCAGACTGTATGGCAGGCTCACATGGCAGGCAAATGCATCCAGAGCAGATGGAGCCCAGGACAAATTCATCTGCATATCAATCAAAAATAAATGTTAGCTGTACAGAATGCTCTGACAGCCTTCAAATACCTTATCCTTCCAGGATAACTCTTGATAAAGACAGACAATGCCACATTTATGTGGTACATAAACAAGCAGGGTGAAACTCATTCCTACCCACTCTGCCGGTTAGCCATGGCCCTGTGGAACACAGCCTTGAGCAACCAAGTGGACCTGCAAGCTCAGATGTTCTTCATTCCACATTGCTGCAGTCCTAACTATTGGGGTAGTCCGCTGTCCCAGTCGGCCCGAATACCAAAGTATATGGCTGACGTCGGTCAAGGCGCATTAGACTGACGTCAGTACGTCAGGGTACTAATGCGCATGACCGACGTCATATCCTCAGTCTTTTTTGCCGCATGGTCCGATGCAGAAGCAGTTTTGCGAGTGCAGGTTGGCGTTCTGAAAGTTTCTGAAGTCAGAGTTTCAGACCGAATCAAAGTTGGCTAAGTACCCCGTTGGGGAATATTTTGGTTTTTTCTTGCCTCAGTATTTAACCGGATGTCAGAAAAAGTGAATGACTGTATTTCTTGTGGGAAACAGATACCTCATAGGGATTACCATACTTTGTGTATACCTTGTTTAGGGCCTGAGCACGACGTTGTTGGATGCCGCTCTTGTGCTAGATTTAACAAACGCACTATTAAGAGAAGGTTAGACTGTGCCAGGTTAGTTTTGGGAAGCGTTGTAATTATAAAATGCCGTCGGATGCTCCGGCGCCCACTTCGCCAAAAGCGCAAGGACAAAGCAGCAAAGCCTAGAGTGGAAGAACCGACAGTCCCGGACGCCGGTTCTTTAGAAAACTCAGTGGAGCCAGAGGTTCTGCCAGGAGTTTCTTTGGAGTCTCAGGGAGAGACTTTACTGTTACAGGATGTGTCCTCTCAGGAAGTAGGCCAGGCTGAAGGGGCTTCTCAGGTGGCTGTTCTTCCTCTCTTCCTAAGGTGGTTAGAGCCTCCCTTCTGTTTCCAAGGCTTCTTTGAGAGGCAGGCCTAGTTTAGCTTCAGTGGGGGTTTCTCCTAGTGCTTCAGGGTCTTTGCCTAAGAAACATATGCTTAAAATGGCAGAGGATTTGATTACTATGATTAGAGGTTCTATGCCCCCTCCTGATAAGAGGCCTAGGGTGGAACCTGAGTTTGAGAGTTTTGAGCAATGTTCGGAGGCTTCTGAGTCTTCGGCTGAAGACTTGCAGGAGTATCCTCCTTATTCTGATTCTGATGTGGATGATTCTACTCCTTCAGCTTCTCCTCCTGAGGATTTTTCATTTTCAGAGACTCTGCATTCCATGAGGGAGCATTTTAAATGGGAAGGTCAAGATTTCTCTGATTCCAGGAAGAGGCTTAGGGAATTCTTCCTCCTGTTCTGAATGTGGTGGAAGATGTTTTTGCAGAGGCTTCCCTGAATCCTGACTCTTTGCCTCCTGCCCCAGTTAAACCGGATAGGTACTTTAGGGTGCCTGAAGCTCATAAGTATCTTTTTAAGAGTCCTAGGGCAGACCCGGAAACTGTCTCTCAGGGGCCTAAAGGTGTGAAGGCTTCTGTTGTTAAAAATCCTGTTCCTCCTGATAAAGAGGCAAGGGCTTTGGATAGATGGGGAAAGAAAGTGTATACTTCTTCCACTTTAGCCATGAGGGCGTTGAATTGTCAGTTTCACATGTTAAAATATCAGAATTATCTCCTTTCACAATTGAAGTCTAAGGTGGATGCTCTGGCAGAAGGTATTGAGTGTAAAGAGTTGCAGGATTTAGTTCATGTGTCTGAACAGGTGGGTAAGCATTCCTTGCAGTGTGGTTTTGATGCTGTGCAGGCCTCCTCGAGGGTGGCTGCCACTGGTTCTGTTCTTCGTAGGCACGCCTGGTTGAGGGATCAGAATTTAGCTGAGCATGTTAAAACAAGGATTTTGGATGCTCCTTTACAGTCTGATGTGTTGTTTGGTTCGCCTGTGGAAGCAGTTTTAAAGAAAATGGAGGACAAGGCTAAGTCTATGCAAACTGTTAAGGATTTTTTGCAGGTTCAGCCTCCCAAGTTTAGTAGAAATTGGCCTACTAAGGGATGGGCATATCCTGCTTATGATTCCCAGTCTAGGGGTAGGTCTAGACGTGGTAGGGGCAGGGCTCAAGGTTCTTTTAGGCCTAGAACAGGGAGTTCACCTGCTCAGTCTTCTGGTGAGGGCAGGGGTCAGTCCTTTCGTAAACAGACCCAATGACCTACCTTTTCAGCTGCCAGTACATTCTCGCCTGGCAGCACCTTTGGGAGGAAGGCTGGCTCTTTTCAAAGAAAATTGGGATTTAATTACCCAAGACAGATGGGTTTTGGATATCATTCACCACGGTTACAGGTTTTACTTCCATACCTTGCCTCCTTTCAAAGGCATGCCAGACATTCCTCCTCTACAAAGAAAAGAGGCTCACAAGCAAATTTCTCTGTTGCTCCAAATAGGGGCCATTCAGCCAGTTCCTGTGCCAGAAAGGGGCCTAGGATTTTATTCTCGCCTGTTCCTAGTACCGAAGAAGGGGAACACGTGGAGACCAATTTTGGATTTATCTATCCACAACACTTATCTGGACATTCCCAAGTTCAAAATGTTGACGTTACAACA
The DNA here is from genome assembly GCF_019279795.1 of Protopterus annectens. Lineage (NCBI taxonomy): Eukaryota > Metazoa > Chordata > Ceratodontiformes > Protopteridae > Protopterus > Protopterus annectens. The sequence goes on along the minus strand of NC_056741.1, from coordinate 53,615,329 downwards.
GCTTTTACCTCTGCTGGGCAAAGATCACTGGATGGTAACTTTAGATCTCAAGGAAGCTTACCTTCATGTGCCTATCAGACTAAGTTGCAGGAAGTTTCTGCGTTTTCGAGCTGGAAATTCTCATTATCAGTTCTCTGCATTGCCCTTTGGCTTATCTACTGCGCCCAGAGTATTCACAAAGGTTCTGGCTCCAGTGATAGCTTACTTCAGGCTAAAAGGAATTCAAATCTATCCTTACTTGGACGACTGCCTGATTCTGGCTCAAGAAAAGGAAGACCTTTTACAGCATTTGGAATTTGTGATAGCAGTGCTAAGATGCCTAGGGTATTCTGTGAACGAAATAAAGTCCAGTCTAGTACCCTCTCAAGACATGTGCTTTCTGGGTGTGAGACTGAATACAGCAGCCCAGATGGCCTTTTAACCCCGGACAAACAAAAGAATCTTTCCAGTTACTTCCATCAACTATCTCTTCAGTCCGGGCTGACTGCAAGGACAGTCCTTCAAGCCTTAGGGTTCATGGCATCTTGTATTCTGGTGCTTCCCAATGCCAAACTGCATATGAGGAAGCTGCAATGGTATCTCAAAATGTATGGACACAGCACTGCCAGGATTTGGACACTGTCATTCAAATAATACCTTGCATTCAAAAGGAATTTTTGTGGTGGGCTCAGGAATGTCACCTAAACAAGGGACTCTCTGTGACCCGGCCAGAGGCGAGTCAGATTCTAACGACAGATGCCTCAGACATTGCTTGGGGAGCTCATCTAAATGGAAAGTGGATACAAGACAAGTGGCCTGCCAGACTACAGCATCTACATATCAACATGAAAGAGATGTTAGCAGTCCAGTTTGCATTAATGGCTTTCAAGGAGTTACTTCTTCCAGGGCAGGTGTTGATTCTAACAGACAACACAACTGTCATGTGGTACATCAACAAACAAGGGGGAACACATTCTTACCCGTTGTGCAGGCAAGCAATGATTTTATGGGAGACTGCGCTCAGCTTGCAACTAACTCTTCAGGCAAGGTTTCTGCCGGAAGCACAGAACTCCTTAGCAGATGTGTTAAGCAGACAAATCATGAATCCCCACGAGTGGAAACTGGATCTTCATGTATTTCGAAAATTGACAGTGTCATGGGGAACTCCAGACATAGATCTGTTCGCTTCTCCACTAAACCACCAGCTGCCAAAGTTTTGCACAAAGAGGTTTCATCACACAGCTTGGAAAGTGGATGCTCTTTCTTTCAGTTGGAAAAATCTTCATGTGTATGCCTTTCCACCTCTGCCTCTTCTCCCAAAGGTGCTCCTAAAGGTCAGACAAGACAGGCCAAGGATGATTTTAATAGCTCCAGATTGGCCTCGGCAACACTGGTACCCATTACTGAGGAGTCTGGTAAGGAAGCCTCCATGGCCTTTACCTTTGATTCCACACCTGGTGTCTCAGAGGGACGGTCACCTGCTCAATGTCAAGCTTCACTCTCTTCATCTAACAGCCTGGCATATTCTGTTTTGAAACACAGCAGGTCTCAACTTCCTCAACAAGTTTTAAATGTGATTATGGAAGCCAGAAGACCTAGTACAAGGAAAGTGTACGCAGAAAAATGGAAGAGATTTTTATTTTGGAGTGCAGCAAACAATTTGGAGATTTCTGAGCCTAATTTGAGTGTGGCTCTTCAATATCTTACTGAGTTATTGGACAAAGGTTTGTCTTTCTCTTCCATTAAGATTCATGCTGCAGCAATTTCAGCTCACTATGATTGTGACCCACCATTGTTTTCGCATCCTTTGTTCAAGCAATTTCTTAGAGGGGCAAAGAATATAAGACCCCACGTAGAGCTCCTACTCCTGCTTGGGATCTCAATTTTGTGTTGGAGAAACTTACTCTACAACCTTTTGAGCCTCGGCTACTGCTGAATTGAAATACTTGTCATGGAAGACTGCTTTTTGTTGGCCATTACTTCTGCAAGAAGGGTTTCTGAATTGCAGGCCCTTATGGCGGTAGAGCCTTTTTTGATTTTTCATAAGGATAGGGTATCATTACGTACTAATCCTTCCTTTATGCCTAAGGTGGTTTCTAGTGTGGCTTTAAACCAAACTATTCATTTGCCTACTTTTTATGCAGATCCCCAAAATAAAGGGGAAAAGATTTTGCACACTTTAGATGTACACAGGCAATTGCGTTATTATTTAAGCAGGACTAAGGATTTTAGGCAGTCTCAGCAGTTGTTTGTTTCTTTTGCTTTGAGTTCTCAGGGCAAGCCTGTGTCAAAACAAACTATTTCTAAGTGGATTGGGTTTTGCATTGCATTTTGTTATTCCCATCATGGCAAGGAGATTCCAGCTGGGATTAGGCCTCATTCCACTAGGGCTACTGCCACTTCAACAGCGTTTCTAAGGGGGGTGGCAACTAAGGATATTTTGGAGGCAGCTACTTGGAGTTCAGTGCATACTTTCTCTAAGCATTATCACCTTCCTCTCTACTCTAAATCTAGGGCTGGTTTTGCCACAGCTATTTTGCAAGGCATGTTGTCAGCTCCTGCTTCCTTGTGATTTGCCAGCCTCCCTTACCTCTGCTTTGGGATTCTACCCAATAGTTAGGACTGCAGCAATGTGGAATGAAGAACATAGTACAGTTTTGTACCTACCATAAATGTAGATGTTCGAGGATCCACATTGCTGCAGTCCAATTTACCCTCCCTCCGTCCCCTCTGTGTTTAGGGGTGGTTGTGTAGGTGAGGTTATACTCTGGTAATTTTGTATATATTGTACATATTTTTGGTGCAGGAATGTTTGGAGTTTTTGGTTTTGGCCTTGTCTTTTTAGGGTCTTCTGACATCTGGGGCAAGAAAAGACTGAGGATATGGCGTCGGTCATGCGCATTAGTACCCTGACGTACTGACGTCAGTCTAATGCGCCTTGACCGACGTCAGCCATATACTTTGGTATTCGGGCCGACTGGGACAGCGGACTACCCCAATAGTTAGGACTGCAGCAATGTGGATCCTCGAACATCTACATTTATGGTAGGTACAAAACTGTACTTTCCTACCAGGCAAACAGTTCACTGGCAGATGACTTAAGCAGAGATCTACTGGACCCACACGAGTGGAAGCTGGAACCCAACTCATTCAAACTTCTAATCCACAGGTGGGGGACACCAGAGGTGGACCTCTTTGCTTCCACCCAAAACCATCAGTTGAGCAAATTTTGCACCATAAATCCCCACAGCCAAGCATGGAAGGTGGATGTCCTATCCTTTACATGGGAAAAGCTCTCAATCTATGCCTTTCCCCCTCTGCCCCTCCTCTCAAAAGTACTACTCAAGATCAAACAGGACAGACAAAGGACAATCCCTATTGCACCAGACTGGCCACGCCCAGAAGGAGGGACAGATTTGCATACTCATCTGCAAACCCTGAACCTTGCAGCCTGGCTTATTCCCCGAATACACCACCAGCAACCCTCAGCAAACAGGTGCTGGACGTCATTCTTGAGGCTAGGAGGCCTAGTACTAGGAAATCCTATTCAGAAAAGTAGAAAAGATACTGTTCTTGGAGCCAGTCTCAATGAAAGGACACAGCAGTGCCCTCCTTACCTCAAATCCTAGATGACCTAGCAGAGCTGCTCCACAAAGGCCTATCCTTTTCATCAGTTAAGATTCATGCCTCTGCCATCTCAGCTCATTACAATACTGAGCCACTCCTCTTCTCTCACCCTCTGATCAAACAGTTCCTGAGAGGAGCCAACAATTTAAGACCCCCCGAGGTGAGCTCCCACTCCTGCCTGGGACCTTAACTTTGTACTAGAGAAGCTCACGCTTTCCCCTTTTGAGTCTGCTGCTTCAGCAGAGTTAAAATTCCTCTCTTGGAAAACAGCCTTACTTCTAGCCATCACTTCAGCAAGAAGAGTGTCTGAGTTGCAGGCTCTAATGGCTGTGGAACCCTTCATTATTTTCCATGCTGACAGGTTTCCCCTCAGGACTAACCCATCATTTGTCCCAAGGTGGTATCCAGTGTGGCTTTAAACCATTCCATCCATTTACCAACCTTTTTCCCTAATCCTCAGAGTAAATGGGAAAGGATCCTACACTCCTTGGATGTGCACAGGCAGCTCAGGTTCTACCTTGACAGGACTAAGCCTTTCAGAAAGTCTCACCAGCTGCTAGTCAGCTTTGCTACAGGGGCAGAGGGCAAGGCCATTTCAAAGAAAACCAATTCCAAATGGATAGTACACTGCATCCATTTCTGCTACAAACACCATGATAAACCTATTCCACAGGGGATCAGAACTCATTCCACTAGGGCTTCCTCAACCTCTACAGCATTTCTCAGGGGAGTCCCTACCAAGGACATCCTGGAAGCTGCAGCCTGGAGATCTGTACACACCTTCACCAAGCATTACCACTTATCTGTCTTTTCTAAATCCAGAGCTGGATTTGCCATAGCAGTCTTGCAAGGCCTGCTAGCCAGCCCTAATACTTCTTGACTGCCTCCACCCTTCCTCAGCTTTGGGAATCAACCCAGTTGTGATGACTACAACAGTGAAACACGAAGAATATAGTACAGTTGTGTACACTTACCATAAAGGTAGATGTCCGAGTGTATTCACTGTTGCAGTTCTAGTTACCTTCCCTCCAGCCCCCTGACTTCTCTCTGTTTTCTACCTTTCTTCTTTTTGGCCATATCTTATGGCTGTGGTATTTATTTTTTACTGGAGGTGTTCCACAACATGTAATTGCTTCCTATATTGGGGGCTCCTAACATCTGGGGCAAGAAAAACTGATGTAATGACGTCTCCTGCATGGTTTATACCCCTGACATCATGGAAGAGGCGACAGCATCCGAAGCAGAAATCCCAAGACTCTGGTTTTTGGGCCCCCTGAGGGCTACCTGCAGGCAGATAACCCAAGTGTGATGACTGCAACAGTGAATACACTCGAACAGCTACATTTATGGTAAGTGTACACAACTATACTTTCTTCCCCTCCCTTGCATGGTTTCAGCCTGTATCACAGTATGGTAGTTCTTCCCCTCCCCTGCATGTTTACAGCCTGTATCACAGTATGGTGGTTCTTCCCCTCCCCTGCATGGTTTCAGCTTGTATCACAGTATGGTGGTTCTTCCCCTCCCCTGCATACACAGCAGGTGCATACACAAGTGAACGTTCTCGCTGAGTGGCCTCTGAGCAAGCTAAATTGAGAGGTGTAAATGCTGTTCTACATTTGTCTTATTCAGAAAATGCAGACTGTATGAAAATAAATTCTTGGTCAAACATTTGCCAGTTGTCAGCAATATTATCAAACACCAGCAGTACAGGTCTGCGGAATATATCTGCCATAACATTTCTTTTAAACATAAGATGTAATGGGATCCTATCTCGCCTACATTCATGACAGATGGGTTAGGAGCCGATCCATCGGCTCCGACTCGGCAACTTATATACTAGCACGAAGTCTCTCATTGTCTGGGCTATACCCTATCCCAGGATGCACTACACCTGCTTCCCCAGATCTCGTTTGCCGCTTTACAAGCTGGACGTGGTCTCGACTTGGCTGGAGCTAAGTGTTTATTTTTACCTTTATTGGTCCTTGACCTTGGGGTTTTTTGTCATATATTAACCAAACAGCTGTTTTAACAGCTTCTTTATACTATTTGTGAAGTTTGAGTGCTTGAGTGTCGTCTGGTACTTGTTCCTTTTTTCTGTCGGGCAAGGCCCGTTTTAGTTAGAGGGCCCTTGCCCTATTCTTGTGTACTACTTTAGTTAAAAGACCTTTTGTACTATTAAATTTAATTCCTTTGTGGTTATTTGTCTTTTCGGCCAAGCCCGCTTAAATTAGAGGGCTTTGGGCGTTGTATTTATTTGTCAGTTTGTGAGGTAAATTCCTCTAAGTGCTTGCCCAGTGAGTCTCAAGCTTGTCAGTTGGCTTCTTTCTTTATAGTGCTTGATTTTGTGGTGAACTCTATTTGTTGTAGTACCTGTACTATGTCTAAAGAACAGAAGTCAGGGTTTAAAAATGCACTAGGTGCAGTTATAAAATGTCCATAACAGACAGCCATTCAATTTGTGTTTATTGTTTGGGGTCAAACATCTACAAGAGACTTGTAGCGTATGTCATGCTTTTTCTGCTAGAGTTCTTCAAGAACGTAAGAACAAGCTTATTTTAAAAGGGCTTATTAAACCCTCCTTTGAGGAAGCTTTGAATCCTCCTGTTGCTTCCAAAGAAAAGATCGTCGGCTCCGACAAGTCCGTCGAGCCGACTTCTAAAAGAAAAGTTGACCTCTTCTTCCTCGGCTCCACTGACTTGGGGCCGAGTGTCGAAGTCTGCCTCGATACCTCCTACGGCGGCTCCATTGGCTTCGGAGCCGCAAGTTGGAGTATCGAGAGGTGAATCACCTCCATCGGCTCCAATGGCTTCGGAGCCGGTGGAAGTGTGCAGCTCAGACTCTTCCCCCTCGGCTCCGAAGAAGGCTTCTTCGATGCCGATGGTCCATGAGGTGGTGGAGTCGGCGCCGACAGTATTGGAGCCGTTTCGGAGCCGGTCCCCTTCTCCCTCGGAGCCGAGAGGAAAGTCTTCTCGAGTGTCTACCTCCTCTAAATCCTCGAGACTATCAGATTCGGATCTGGATAGGGTTTTACAGAGGCTCTTCCAATCTCCAGTGTTTGCTAAAATGGTCTCGGCTCCAGCACAGTTTGCTTCGGAGCCGATCCCCCCCCCCCCGACACATTTGATTCCTCCTCCAACCTCCTCTGAGTTGTTGGAGCCGGTGGTGGTGGAGCATTGTGGAGCCATACGGTCGGAGCAGAGACCCCTATCAGGCCTTTCGGCTCCGACCATGCTTCCTACCCTGTCCTCCGGTTCAGGGTTTGGTACTCGACCTCTACAGCCGGGCCGAGGGGAACACTTTGGGATTAGGTGCTTGGTGCCTAGTCTTCCTCTCGAGCATCGGCTGCCGGAATTCCCAGTGCCATCGTGGCCTCTAGACCAGTGACTTCCTTGGATTCTGGAGGTCCGGCCTTTGAGGCCATGAGGAGCGCGCTGGCCATGCCTTTGCCGGTTCAACTAGACTCTACCTCACCGTCCCTAGATTTGGAGACTGGTGCCTCTGTTGCGTTGCAGCCCCCCGGCAGCGGGGCCCCAGGGCCTGAGGATACCCCAATCGGGGTTCCTTCTTCGGGTGGTCCGTCCGAAACTGCTTCGGACGAACCCCCACGGAAGAAACTGTGTAAGAGGAAGCACGTAGACTCCCAAGATGAGTCTATTACATCGGATACTGACCTCGATGACGCTGAAGGGTCCCCCAAATCATCTTCGGATGATATTTCCTTCTCAGATATCTTGGAGATTCTGAGACAGAGAGGTGACTGGCAAGCCAAAACCCCTTCAACTGAGGAGTCAGTCTTCCTCAAGGCCTTTGGGGCCCAGCCCTCCGCCTCCTGGGTGTCTCCGCCCTTCGATGAACTCCTTGATTTGGTTTCTCAAGGGTGTGGGAACACCCTGATTCTGTGGAACCGGTGCCTGCGAGGCCCAATAAATTCTTGTCAGCTCCCCCCCAGAAAGAATTTCTCACAAAGGGTGTACCGGTAGATGCTTTGGTGGTGGCTTCTGCCACACAGCAGGACGTGGCAGAGGCTTGACGTCTATTCATCCTCCTAATAAAGATTCTAGGTGTATGTATAGGATGCAAGCGTACCCTGTCCTCAGCGGCCTTTACCTTACGGTCGCTGAATTATTTGTCATTTACGAGGCTCCAAAGGGATCTTCTCAAAGAGCTAAATGACTCCTTGTTGGTAATCTACCTGAAGCGCTGGCTTCGACTGTTGGCGCACAGATGACTACTCTTTGTTCTATTGTTAACTCGTCCATGAGGCTCATCTCGTATGCGCGAGGGCGAGTAGAGCAGCGGAACAGGCGTTGCCCTTAGGAGACAAGCCTGGTTACGCTTGTGTTGTTCGGAGGCTTTCAAGTCTTCCTTCGCCGCCCCTTTGATGGGTCATCTTTGTTTGGACCCAAGGTGAAGGACACACTAACTCGGTGCGAGCAGGAGGGCAAGACTTTGACTGCCGTTGGGGCCCGTTATTCCGCTCCTTCCAGGCCTTATCCCAAGGCTGGGAGAGGAGGGAAAATGTGGTTTAAAAAATCCCAAAAGTCTTTCTCTACTCCACCCAGTGATTCCCCCTCCAGGCAGGGGGGGGGGGGATTTTGGAAGACGCCGCCCCAGAGGTGGCAGAGGCCCCCGTAACTCTGGAGACCGCGATTCCTTTCGTGGTTCTTCATACAACCAGCGTTCCTGAGTGGATGCCCGACTGTGCAACTCCGGAGCCAGTCGGGGGTCGCTTTGCGGCGCATCCACAAGCTTGGGAATCCATAACAAGTGATCAGTGGGTGCTTCGCATTATTACCGGAGGATATATCATCCCTTTCAACAAACCCCCCCTTTCTTTAAGGGAAATCCCGGACGTGCCACCCAGTCAGCGGGATCAGGCAGCATTAGAAGTTTCAAAGCTGCTGGAAAAAAGAGCCATCCAGCCTGTCCCCATCGACCAGATCGGATCAGGAACTTACTCAAAATTATTTTTGGTACCAAAAAAGACAGGGGACTTCAGGCCCATATTGGACCTCAGTTCATTGAATCGTTTCATCAAGAAGTCCAAATTCCGAATGGTCACTCTTCAATCTATTCTTCCTTTGCTGGAAAAAGATGCATGGATGTGCTCGATAGATCTCCAGGACGCTTACTATCATATTCCCATAGCTCAAGAGTCCAGGAGACATTTACGCTTCGCCTGGAGCCAGTCATTTCCAATTCCGAGCACTGCCCTTTGGTCTCACCACAGCCCCCAGGGTGTTCACCAAGTGTCTGGCAGTGGTAACTGCTCACCTGAGAAGTCTGGGATTCCAGGTGTTTCCTTACCTAGACGACTGGCTCCTTACAGCCACCTCCGAGCATCTACTTCTCCAAGCGCTCAGAGCCACGTTCACCTTGGGCCGTTTCTTGGGGATCACATTCAGTTTGCAAAAATCTGTACTACAACCTTCTCAGCGTATTACCTTCATAGGCGCAGACTTAGACACAAAAAGAATGCGCCTTTTACCGCCAGCAAGAATTCAGATCTTACAAGATCAAGTCAAATCCTGCCTTCACTTACAGAGAGCCCCGGCCCATCGGATCCTACAACTGTTGGGCTCGATGGCGTCGACTATACTTCTAGTTCCCTTGGCCAGACTTCACATGCGAATTCTACAATGGCTACTGTCGGTTCAATGGTCTTATCAGGAACTGCCCTTGAACCACTTAATCATAATCACGGAAAGTTGCCATCGAGATCTGCGTTGGTGGCTTCTACAGTCAAATCTCGACCAAGGGCGATCCTTTATTCCTCAACGTCCCGTTGCCACTGTGACCACGGACGCCTCCCAGGTAGGGTGGGGGGGTCATTACCTGGACAGGTCGGTCCAAGGCACATGGCAGATCCAGGAAACACATTTGCATATCAATGTCCTGGAGATGAGGCGGTACTATTGGTACTCCAAGCTCTCCATCACGCTCTCCCACAGGGCCCAATTGCGATCCTTTCCGACAACATGTCAGTAGTATGGTACATAAACAAGCAAGGGGTACCAGGTCTTACCCACTATGCAGAGAAGCCATGAGACTTTGGCACTGGGCGGTAGCTACCAACCGCTTTCTAATGGCAACGCACATACCGGGAAGTCCAATGTGATTATGGACAGATTAAGCAGGACCATTCTCTTGCCCCACGAGTGGTCCCTCAATCAGAGTATAGCTGCGAAAATCTTCGACAGATGGGGTCTTCCTTGCTGCGACCTGTTTGCCAGCCCCCACAATGCGAAATGCAGAGAGTTCTTCACACTGTTCCCTTCTCAGGGACAGATTCCCAGGGACGCTCTGGCTCACATTTGGCCCCCCGGTCTTCTCTACGCCTTCCCTCCGTTCCCCCTCCTACCGAGGGTGATACAGAAGGCCATTCACATGGAGAGCGAGATGATTCTGATTGCCCCGCACTGGCCTCGTCAAGTTTGGTTCCCTTTCCTACAGAGGCATGCGATAGAAGGTCCATGGTTTCTGGATCCGGTGCCAGACCTGTTGACTCATCAGTCAGGACGGCTTCATCCGTCTCTCAGGTCCCTGAAGTTGGCAGCATGGTTACTCCACTTCCATCCTTAGTCCGAGATAATGCTCTCTCGCCGGATGTGGTCCACATTCTGTCTTCTTCCCATAAACCTTCCACCATCAAACTTTATTCCAGTAAATGGAAAAGGTTTGCCTTCTGGGCTCAAGAACGAGGTATAGATCCTCTCACTGCTCCAGTTTCGAGGTTCTGAATTTTCTGGCCTTCCTGTTTCAGTCGGGCTCTTCGGTTTCTACCATTAAGGTTCAGCTAGCGGCAATCTCTAATTTTCATGCTTCATTTGAGCCTTCATTGATGTCTCATAAACTTTGTAAGGCATTCCTTAAAGGGCTTGGCTCCTTAGGCCTCCTTTATCTCATCCTGTTCCTCCTTGGGATTTGAATATGGTTCTTGCTGCCTTAACTGCCCGTCCTTTTGAACCAGCTGCTACTTCTGATTTAAAATTTCTGTCTTGGAAACGGCCTTTTAGTAGCCATAACATCTGCTAGGCGAGTTTCAGAACTTCAAGCTCTTTGTTCTGATCCTCCCTATTTGATTTTTCACAAACATAGAGTTTCATTGAAATTGAACCCTGCATTTATTCCAAAGGTGGCCTCTTCTTTCTGTTTGCAACAAACCATAGAACTCCCTGTGTTTTTCCCAGAATTCTCTAATAACGCAGAATATACTTTGCATCAATTGGACGTACATAGACAGTTACGTTTTATTTGAATAGAACCGCTCAAACGCGAAAGTCAAATCAATTGTTTGTTTCTTTTGCAGCGAACAAATTGGGTCAATCAGTATCAAAAGCCTCCATATCAAAATGGATTAAAGATTGTATCACTTTTGTTTATTCACAGGCCAATAAAGACCTTCCCTTTCCAGTCAAGGCTCATTCTACCAGGGCAATGGCTACTTCTGTAGCTTTCCACTCCAAGTTATCCATTGATGATATTTGTGCTGCGGCAACCTGGACTTCTCCGCACACTTTTATTTCTCATTACAGATTGAATGTGGTTTCTCGAGGCAGAGCTTCCTTTGGTTCCACGGTTCTCAGGAGTGTGTTCCAATGAGCCACCTGGGATGTAGGTGCTAGGGACGCTGTCCCATCTGTCATGAATGTAGGCGAGATAGGATCCCATTACATCTTTTAGTTATGTACTTACCATAACTTTGGATGTATGGGATCCATCTCGCCATTCATTCATAAGGCCCTCCTTCCCCCTGCCTTTTGGATTTAGAGGAGCTGTAGTCACTTTTTTCTTGGCGTTCTTTCTTGAAGAACTTTAGTTGGTTATAGTGACTTAGTGTCTCTGTGTTTACATGGGTGTATGAAAGCGAACAAACAAGATCTGGGGAAGCAGGTGTAGTGCATCCTGGGATAGGGTATAGCCCAGCCAATGAGAGACTTCGTGCTAGTATATAAGTTGCCGAGTCGGAGCCGATGGATCGGCTCCGAACCCATCTGTCATGAATGTAGGCGAGATGGATCCCATACATCCAAAGTTATGGTAAGTACATAACTAAAAGTTTAGACCTGGCACTTGTAATTTTCCTTAAGTGCATAGCAACCTCTCTGAAAATGCTTTATTTTAATACTGCACATACCTCGAGCACTTTGGACACTTTAAAAAGTCTTAGTTACTGCAAAAGAAAGTTGGACATTTTAGCCTTTTCGAGCATTTTAAACACTTCAGAGATTGTTTCAAACACTTTAATCATTGTATGCCGCTGTCCTGTCTCAGACATTTCGAACATTTCGGAAATTATTTTGAACACTCAATGCTATGCCACATGTTTGGCGACTGAAAATCATTTAAAACAAATTTAAGTAACTTCGACTAACCGCTGACCTGTTAGCGAGTTCACTCCTGGATATTGCTGCACTTCTAACTGCTTGCCTCATGGTTTACGAGCTACTTCAACTTCAGATCGCAAGTGACACTGTCTCATGACTCGTGGATTCAAATTCACTGAGGTTGGGTGTATGTTCAATTAGTTTATTATAGATACACACATCAGAAGCTATAACTTGTACATAAACTTCATACTTCATATTCTTAATGATTGGTTACTTCTAATGCAAGCACGTGCATTTCCATTCAAGCTTACACTCAACGCTGATTGACTGCACAAAATGGCACTGATCTTGCACCTGCTCAGTAACTTATATGTACGTGCCGTCTAGCTACAGTGGCTGACTAGGTTCAGCATACACACTGATCTGCACCCCCTAATGGTTCAACCATAACATAAAATGGGTGAGACCTCTGCTTCTGGCTGTGCAAGCTTTTCACTCCTCCTTTCACCTTGGACTTCTCAAACTCTTCACAGGTAATACCACAGTGAATGTGGTATGTCATCAAGCAGGGGGGTACAAGGTCCTGTCTCCTTTGCAGACTAGTTCATAGGTTCATAAGTAGGTACTAGGCTATCGGCACAAGGGCCTAAGTAAGCCTAGCCAACAAAGTTCCCTGGCTTAAGCCAACCCAAGAAAGTTAATTTCCTGTGCCCCTGTCGAGCAGAGCCACAGAAGTGATCCCCAGGGTGTATTTCCTATTTCCCATTCACGCATCAAGATTTTTCTTGAAGAGTGTTAATGAGGAACTTTGCTTGACATAGATGGGTAGCCTGATGTCCTTCATGGATGCATCTGCAGTCATAACAAATGGGTTGTCCTGTCGTCAGGCAGCCCTTCGGTCGGCCGGATTCCAAAGTCTGGGTCCGGCTTCGGCTGATGTCGCACTTCACCCGACGTTATCTCTGCTGGTCTTCGGGTATAAAGGCATCAGCCGACGCCATTTTCCTCAGTCTTTCTTGCCGCGTGGCCAAGCAGAAGCTGTTCGCAAGTGCCGGTCGGTCAGATCCAGAGATTACTACTACCGAATACTACTTCGAAGACTTCTAAAAAGCTAAGTACCCCGTTGGGGACTCTTTCTTGCCTCAGCCAATGTCAGAAAAAGTCAATAACTGTTTAACTTGTGGGAAACAAATACCTCATAAAGATTTCCACTCTTACTGTCTGCCTTGCTTAGGCCCAGACCACGACGTAGCAGCCTGTTCGGCCTGTGCTTCCTTCAACCGACGAACGGGTGTCGGTCGGAGTTTGCTGAACAGTTTTTCGGCTCAGATTTTGCGTACATTATGCCGTCGGATCCTCCAACTACCCAAATTGTTAAACGCAAAGAAAAAGACCGACACTCGCTTGCCGCGGTTTCGGCCGAAACCACGGTTAAGCAAGCCGCGAGTGTCTCTGTTTCGGCCGAAACCGAGAAAACTGGTCAATCTTCAGCCGAATCCATGACTACTACTGAGGCTCCTGCTACCTTAGTTGAATCGGCCTCAGAAATTTTGCCTACAACTGTGGTTCCTAGTGATTTATCAGACACCATCCCTTTGGATGTCTCTACCACAGCACGTGGTGCTGCTAGGCCTCCTGCAGCCATGTCTATCAAGGCCTTTGCCAGGGCTAAAGCAGCCAAATCTGCTAAATCAGTGCCTGTTAAGCCCCTCACACAGGCCCACTTCAAGTTCAAAAATGCTTACTCTGGCAGAAGATTTAGTATCCTTAATTAGGGATCCCAATCTCACCCAGACAGGGCCTCTCAGCCCCAGAAAAGAGACCTAGAGCAGAGCCCCCCGAGCCAGTGTCCTCTGATGATTCTGCGGATGACTCAGACATTACAGACCAGCCAGAGGCTCCTTTTTCTACCTATGAAGATTCCGATGCTGAAGAATCCATTCCAGCTGCCTCTCCACCAGAGGAATTTTCCTTTGGGGAAACCTTACATGCCATGAGAGAACAATTCCAATGGCAGGGACAAGATTTCTCAGATTCAAGAAAAAGGCTTAGGACTTTTCTTCACTTACCACAACATAGGCCCTTAGCTATACCTCCTGTACTGCCTGTTATGGATGATGCATTTAATGATGTTTGCACTGCTCCTGATTCTTTACCTCCAGCCCCTGCCAAACCAGATAGATTTTACAGGGTGCCAGACACTCATCACCACCTATACAAGGCCCCACTTGCAGATCCCGAAACTATATCCCAGGGGCCTAAGGCAGTAGCCTCGACCACAGCAAAAAACCCTATTCCTTCTGAAAGGGAATCCAGGTCCTTAGAGAGATGGGGGAAAAAAAGTTTACACCTCTGCTACTCTCTCAGCTAGAGCTTTAAACTGTCAGTTTCATATGATCCAATACCAAGAGTTTATGCTTGATCAGTTAACTAAAAAACTGTCCTCTGATGAATCCTTAGATAAGAAATATGTATTAGAAATGGTGAATAACATCCAACAGGTTAGTAACCATTCCTTAAAATGTGGCTATGATGCACTGGAGGCTTCATTTAGATCAGCCATGACTGGCACAGTGATGAGAAGGCATGCATGGTTGAAAGAACAGGTCTTACCGGATCATGTTAAAGCAAAGCTGTTAGATGCTCCCATGGATAAGGTCAGTCTATTTGGTACACCTGCCCAGCAAGTAATGAAGAAAATGGAAGAAAAGGCAAAATCTGTACAAACAGTTAAAGATTTCTTACAGGTTCAGCCCCCAAGGTTTAGCAGGAACTGGCCTGCCAAAAATTGGTCCTTTCCAGACTCCACAAAATCCCAAAGGGGCAGGAATAGACGCTCTAGAGGCAGAAATCAATCCAGAGGAGGTGCCTACAGAGGACGACAGTGGCAAGGCAATAACCGAGGCACAGACACAACCACTGCCACTGCAACAGGACAATCACAGTGACTTGGCTCTGACACCGCATACCAGCGAGCAAATAGCAGCACCTTTAGGCGGAAAGTTAGCCTTATTTTCGAAAAATTGGCACTATATCACAAAAGACAAGTGGATTTTGCAAACCATAGACCAAGGCTATCCACTTCCACACCTTACCAGTACAAAGAGGAATGCCAAACCTACCTCCAAATCAAAAAATAGAAGCTCTACAGCAGATAGCGAAATTAACAAAGATGAGAGCTGTGGAAAGAGTACCAATAACAGAACAGGGCAAAGGATTCTACTCCAGACTCTTCCTAGTACCAAGAAAAGAGAAAAGTTGGAGACCTATTCTCGACCTGTCCGTCTTAAACACATACATCATTGTCCCAAAATTCAAAATGCTGACCCTACAGCAACTTCTTCCCATGCTGGGCAAGGAGTGTTGGCTGGTAACTCTAGATCTCAAGGAGGCATACCTGCACGTCCCCATTCGACCAAATTGCATAAGATACCTCAGATTTCTTGCAGGATCAGAGCATTATCAATTCTCAGCATTGCCCTTTGGCTTATCTACTGCGCCCAGAGTATTCACAAAATGCCTGGCATCAGTAATCGCTCACTGCAGGCTACAGGGAATCCAAATTTATCCATACCTGGACGACTGCCTGTTACAAGCGGACAACAAAAGCAAGCTGACAACACATTTACAAAGGGTCATTTACTTGCTACAAGCCCTGGGATACACAGTCAATTTACAAAAGTCAAGGCTGATACCATCCCAAACAAGAACATTCTTGGGCGCAGAATTGGACACAGTAAAACAGATGGCATTCCTAACTACAGAAAAACAAAAAGAACTTCCTCTTTACTTCTTGGCATTAACAAAGCAGAACAAACTAACAGCAAGAAAAGTTCTGCAGGCCTTGGGCTTCATGGCATCATGCATAATCTTGGTCCCACATGCCAGACTGCATATGAGAAAGCTACAGTGGTACCTAAAGAATTTATGGTCTCAGCACAGGCACAGCTTAGAAACAGAAATCCCACTAATCCCATGCCTAAAACAGGAGTTCCTATGGTGGGCTCAAGCATGCCAGTCAAACCCAGGCTTACCCTTCCACAACTTTCGAGCAAGCCAAACCATCACAACGGACGCCTCAGACCTAGGATGGGGGGCGCACATGCTGGACAAATGCATACAAGGATTGTGGACTCAAGACCAGCTGCACCTGCACATAAACCAAAAAGAAATGCTGGCAGTAAAACTGGCAATCCAGAAATTCAGACCATTCCTCAAAGAAGGCCATTTGATGATAAGGACAGACAACACCACAGTCATGTGGTACATCAACAAACAGGGAGGCACTCATTCATACCCCCTATGCAGAATGACTTTGGACCTTTGGAATCTGGCTCTCAGCTACAACATCCAGTTACAGGCAATATTTGTGCCGGGAAAAGAGAACACCCTAGCAGACATGTTAAGCAGAACCACCTCGGATGCTCACGAATGGATGCTACACCCGGACATCTTCAAGGCCATCACAAAGAAATGGGGAATGCCACAAATAGATCTATTCGCATCCCCACTCAATCACCAGCTCAAAAAATTCTGCACAAGGACATTCCACCCACTTGCATGGAAGGTGGACTCTCTATCCTTCAGCTGGAAAGGCCTGACAGCATATGCATTTCCACCTCTTCCCTTGATGCACAAGGTACTACTAAAAATCAAAGAGGAACGTCCAAGGATAACCCTAATAGCTCCGAATTGGCCAAGACAACACTGGTACCCATTGCTGAGGAGCATGTCTCGGGAGAGAATGTGGTCAATACCCCTGATGCCTTTGATGTTAACTCAGAACAACTACAACATCATGCATCCAAACCTAAAAACCTTGCAACTGACTGCCTGGAACATCACATAGCAGCAACTAGCCCAGACCTTTCCCAAAGGGTTAAAGACATTATCCTTGAAGCCCGCAGACCTTCAACAAGAAGGAACTATGCAGGAAAATGGAAAAGGTTTGTCATTTGGAGTACTGAAAGAGGAAAAGATGTGTCGAACATAGATATTGCTAACATTCTGGAGTACTTGGCAGAGCTTCTACATACAGGCCTGTCCTATTCCTCCATCAAGATACATGCATCAGCTATTTCAGCAGAATACAGCTTCGATCCACCTGTCTTTTCACATCCTCTACTCAGGCAGTTCCTCAGAGGGATCAAGAATGTAAAACCTCCTAGGAAACCACCATTACCAGCATGGGACTTGAACTTTGTGCTAGAAAAGTTGACACTCCCTCCGTTTGAACCAGCAGCAACAGCAGATCTGCAACACCTGTCATGGAAAACTGCTTTCCTGCTGGCAATTACCTCAGCAAGGAGGGTTTGAACTACAGGCCTTAATGGCAGTGCAACCCTTCCTAATCTTCCATCAAGATAGGGTGTCCATGAGAACTAATCCTACATTTATGCCTAAGGTGGTATCCAGAGTGTCTTTAAACCAGGCAATCCACCTACCTACCTTCTTTCCCAATCCACAGAACAGGGGGGAAAGACTGCTGCATACCTTGGATGTACATAGGCAGTTACGCTACTACCTGGACAGAAACAAAAGTAACAGAAAAACTGACCAGCTTTTAGTAGCCTATGCAACAGGAAGGGAAGGAAAAGCAATTGCCAAACAGACAATCTCCAAATGGATAGGAAATTGCATAAGATTCTGTTACTCCTACCATGAAAAACCAATTCCACAGAACATAAGACCTCATTCTACAAGGGCTACAGCCACTACCACAGCTTTCTTACGAGGAGTGGCAACCAAGGACATTATTGAGGCAGCTACTTGGACCTCCGTGCATACATTTGCCAAGCATTATAATTTACCTCTATACTCTAGATCCCGAGCAGGGTTTGCCACTGCTGTACTGCAAGGGATCCTAACTACACCATAATTTTTCTTCCTCCACCCCTAGTTTGGCTATGGTATTCTACCCATTTGTTATGACTGCAGATGCATCCATGAAGGACATAGTACAGTTTTGTACCTACCATAAATGTAGATGTCCGAACTGGATAGCATCTGCAGTCAGGATTACCCACCCTCCTTCCCCTCTGTGGTACTCCTAGGGTATTTACCCACCTAATAGCTAGCTGGGGGGGAGTCTCTTATGGTGTATTTGTTTGTATATATGTACATACATGCTTATTTTTTGTGTTTGCCTCCTACTTTTTTGGAAACATTGGCATTTATCCAAAATTTAACCTTCCAAGAGGGCAACTGGCATCTGGGGCAAGAAACACTGAGGAAAATGGCGTCGGCTGATGCCTTTATACCCGAAGACCAGCAGAGATGACGTCGGGTGAAGTGCGACATCAGCCGAAGCCGGACCCAGACTTTGGAATCCGGCCGACCGAAGGGCTGCCTGACGACAGGACAACCCATTTGTTATGACTGCAGATGCTATCCAGTTCGGACATCTACATTTATGGTAGGTACAAAACTGTACTTTCCAGAGTATGGGAAGTCTCTGGGACAGGAATCTATCCCTCCAGCAAGTCCTGTTTATTGTGGTGACAAGGTTTAGGTCTCTAGAGCGTGTAGCTTGGAGGGATTGGGATTTCTTTAGGTGTAGCATGTCCAACAGCTCTGGGTTTAATGTAGCTTTGTGTTAGGCAGTGATCACCTCTGAGTAGGCGCTATGCTACAGAGTAAAGCTGGAGTTTTTTGAGAATATCAGTGTAGGGCATCTGTGTGAGGCCAGTAATTCTTTTTGTGAGGTACTTCTTTGGCCTGTCCAGCTGCTGCAGATGTCTTGAGGTACATTCCAAAAGGGGCTTTGTACTCTATAATGAGTCTAATGAGTGTCGAGTAGAGAGGAACAATGACCTCTTTTTTTTCCTGGATGAGAACCCTTTTGTGATGAGGTGTGCCATGTAGAAGGATTTCCTGACTACTGTGGCAATGTGATTATCAAAGGAGAGACTATTGTCCACCTGGGTCCCAAGGTCTCTTATCACACATTTGGTGTTAAGAAGACTGCTGCCTATGTGGTAGTTCATGGGTACAGAGTTTTTACCAGAGGGGATAACAATGCACTTTTTGGCATTGAGCTTGAGGCCATGGCTCTGACACCAGGCATTTGTCTCAGTAAGGCCCCTCTGTAGGATGTCCACATCATTTGGGGACTCGACTATAGCTCCTAGTTTGCAGTCATCTGCGAACTTGTTAGCCAGAGGCCTTCTGTGTTAGCCTGTACTTCAGATACCAAGCAGAAGAGGTCCCAGGACTGAACCCTGTGGTACTCTACTTGTCACTAGTTTGAAGTCAGATTTGGAGTCTGCAACTTTTACAGTGTGGGTTCTGTCAGTGAGCCAGTTGGCAACCCATCTTGTGACATAGGGATTTATACTTAGTTTAGTGAGTTTAGCTGTATTTCCAGAATAGGGGATGGTGTTGAAAGCCTTGGCGAGGTCAAGATAGGCTGTGTGAACCACCTTACCCTTGTCTACGGCTTTGGTGACTGCCTCAAAGAAGTCGACCAGGTTCACGAGGCCTTTCACAAACCTGAACTGGATGGGGTCCAGAGTTTTGAGGTTACCAATGTCTTTTTGTTTATGAATTCCATGATGATACATTCCATGGCCTTGCAGACCAGGCTCGTCAGGCTAATAGGGCGATAGTTCCCAGGATCACTGGTGGCTCCCCCTTTGTGGAGTGGGATAACTGTTGCTGTGCACCATTCAGAGGGCACAAAGCCTGACGTGAGGCTATGATTGAACATGGTGCTTAGGTGGGGAGCCAGTTCGTTCTGAAGTTCGTGTAAAACGCAGCTGGGATATTGTCCGGTCCCATGGATGCTGTGTTTTTGGCTTTAGAGAGAGCTGCTTCTACCTGTGAAGTTGTGATTACAGGGACTCAGCATTATTCCTGTATAGATATGGGCCCTTTAGGGGGTGAGTGGAGGGTAAAGTTAGCACTGAACCTATCTGCCAGGATGTTGGCAATATCAGTTGGTTCTGTAATTTTTGTGCCATTGTGCTGTTAACTCGGATCCGATCTGGATGTTGCCATTGAGATTCTTGACATAGCCATAGAATGCTTTGTGGTTGTCCTTAGAATCAGTGGCAATCTTGTTTTCATAGCTAGCTTTGGAGGATCTTATAAGGGATCTCAGCTTTTTGCTTAGGCTGACCAGGGAGCTCCTCCACTCATGGGATTTTACTCTCTTTTGCAACAATTTATTCCTTCTGTTGTAGAGTTTGTTTATGGCAGGGGACCACCAGATTGGCTTCCTGTTTTTGGAGGATAGTGTCTTGGTTCTGTTAGGGATAGCACGATCCATGCACTCATGTAAGTGCTTATAGAGTGCATTTGTGTAGGATTCAGCAGTTGTAACTATATTATCCATCTGCATGGGTGTCATAAAGTTCACCACTTCTGTTTGAAGAAGCATGAAGTTGGCTTTGCACAATTTTTTTACCGCGGTTTCCTTAATGCGGGGTGGGGGCAGGATGTGGATATCTAGGGTGATTAGCTTATGGTCATATCTGACCAACGAGGAGTTGACTTCAGGTGTGGAACACCGGTCACTCATGTTGGTAATGACTAGGTCTAGGACATTGTTGCCCCTGGTGGGGGTATGGATAAGTTGATCCAGGGCACTGGAATTTATGAATTCCAGAAAGCGCTGAGCAAAGGAGTTTGGTACATGAGTAGTTTTCCCAGTTTATAGTGGGGTAGTTGAAATTGCCCAATATTAGGGTGTTTGGTTGAGCCCTAATATTTTCCAGTATATCAAGAAAAGAGGAGTGGGAATCCTAGGGCATGGTGGGGGTGCTACAATTTGGATTGCAGTTTTGCCCAGAGTTAGATGCACTTGGATAACCTCGGCTGCATTATGCTGAGCAACTAGCCTGGAGGTGTGGATATCCTTAATGAATATGGACACACCTCCACCTTTGGTGTTCCGGTCCAGGTTAGATGTCCGAAAAGTGTGGTATGAGTTATAGTCTGGTAATGCAGGGGTGCTGTCTTCAACCAGGTCTCAGTCACTGCACAGACATCGATGTTCTCCATTTTAAGGAGTGCCTCGAGTGAATGCATTTTGAGATTGACTTCTAGCATTGAGTAGCATTACCCTCAGTTTTTGTTTGCCTGTTCCTGTTATGGTGGTGAATTTGTCATTTGAACCATGCCTAAAAAAGGCACTATAATGGGTGGCCAGAGCCTTTGCCAGTATCTGGAATCCCAGGGGTGACAGGTGCAGGCTATCTCTGGCAAAGCATCATGATCTGGCGACCATCAGGCAGACAGATACTGGATTTGCTTAGAATGACACCAGAAGCTTAACCAATTGTTGAAGTCAATCATTTTGTCCTTGTACTGCGGTATCATTCTGGGCAAGTCTGGGATCTAGTCATCCAGTGTAAAGTGACTCTCTCTAGGCAGTTTACATTCCATCAGAGCAGAATTTTGTGGCAGAGTCTCTGAGCAGGTCCAGAATACAAGCTGACGAATGGATGTTTCATAGAGATGTGTTCCTTGACATTGTCCATCGGTGGTGTATTCTTCAGATCTTTGCCTCCCCTCTGAATAGATGACTACTTTTCTCTTCCAGAGTCCCAAGTCCTCCAACTTGGAAAGTGGACTCCCTGTCTTTTCCTTGGAGTGGAATGTTTCTATATGCTTTTCCTGCCTTCCTGTGTTACCACAAGTTCTGCATAAGACCTGATAAAATCTTGCTGGTGACTCCCTTTTGGCCTAGACCGCATAGGTTCCCCGTTTTTCTTCCTTGGCCAATGGCCAAGGGTAGTCACCACAAGTTACCTCACCGGGTGGATTTTCTCAGACAAGACAAGGTATCTCTTATCCACCTTCACCTCTTCACTCTTCAAATGACACTGTGGGTGATTTTCATTCATTTTATGCACCTATGTTTTGAAGATGAGCTCCGGGTTTTGCAGGAGGCCATGAAACCCACTACCAGAAAACTATGTATCTAGTGCCTCAGTCACCATCAGATCCTTTATTTGTGGAGGTTCCTGTGGTTCTCTTATTTGTGCTGCATGCTGGGTTAGTATTTATTTAAAGCTTACCTATCAGTAATTTCTGCTTGATTGCACTTGAATCCTGCTCTGGCCTGTAGGTATGAGGTCAAGCAATTTCTTAAAGGCATCCTTCATGTCAGTCCTCCCAGGAAGCCTTTTCCTTCTTGGGACCTCAATTCTGTACTTGAAAAATCGGCCTAGGCTCCCTTTTCAACTTGCTTCTTGGGCTTTCTTACAATGTTGTACTTGGAAGACTGTTCTTCTTTTGGCTGCTGCTTCTGCCAGGAGTGTGCCTGAACTTCAGGCTCTCGTGATTATTTTTCCTTGTTTAGGGTGTCTCTTCGAACTAATCCTCTTTTCATGTCCAAGGTAGTCGGTGAGTTGTCCCTTAATCCATCTGTTCTTCCTTACTTCCTTCTCCACAGTCTGCCAGTGAGAAGGTTCTTCACACTTTGGATTTGTATTGACACTTCAGGTGTTTTGATAAAACTAAAGTTATTCACAAGTCTACATAGCTTTTTCTTTTCATCTTATGACTTGGGTTTGGCTGTTTCTAAGCAAACCATCCCCTCCTGGATTTCGAAAGCCATTTCCTTTTTGTTCTTTTCATGGTAAATGCCTTTTCTCATCTGTAAAGGCACATTCAGCTAGGGCTGTTGCCTCCTCTGGTGCCTTTTTCAAGAGTTTGTATACCAACTCCATCCTTGAGGCTGCTACTTGGTTCTCTTTTCATATGTTTAAAACATTACAAGTTGGGGGAGGCTTGGCCAGGGCTATCCTGCATGAATTTGTAGAGGGCTGTTCTGTGCCTTCCTCCTCCTCCCCCAGGCTTCCTCTTAGCTCTTGTACTCTCCCTTATGTAAAGAATATTGCAGCACTGATGTGGAAGTACATAATACAGTTGTGTAAAATCTTACCGTAACAGTGAAGGATGTTCTCTTCACTGTTGCAGTATTCGGTCCACCCCCCCCCCCCTGTTCTGGTTCTTGCCTTCTGATTTTGCACTCCTGGCTGAGGGGTCCTTTTTTTCATTTCTGCCTTTTCCTGCTGGTTGTACATGTCCTCTCTTGTTCCTGAGGGTATTCTGTTCCTCCTGTGGCTTTTCAGATGTTCGTGTTTCATTGCTGCAGTCATTACACTTGGGTTATCCTGCCATCAGGCGGTCCCGCAGTCAGCCAGAGTTCCAAAGTCTTGGTCCGGCGTCAGTTGCTGTCGCTTCTTCCCTGACGTCAGTGCTCTAGTGGTATATAAGATGCAGCTGACGCCATTTTCTTCAGTCTTTCTTGCGCAGTGCCCAAAGCAAAAGCAGTTCACAAGTGTCGGTCGGCCGACTCCTGAGATTTTCTAATTCGGTGCCCGAAGCAAAAGCAGTTCGCAAGTGCCGGTCGGCCGACTCCTGAGATTTTCTAATTCGAATTTCAGAACCGAAGTCTTCAATAAAGCTAAGTACCCCGTTGGGGAAACTTTTTCTTGCCTCAGTCCGATGTCAGTAATAGTTAACAATTGCATTTCTTGTGGGAAGCAAATACCTCATAAGGATTTTCATTCTTACTGTATTCCATGCCTAGGCCCAGACCACGACGTCACTAGTTGTCGGTTTTGTGCTAGATTTAATAAGCGCACTATTAAACGTCGGTTTGATTTTGCTCGCCATTACTTTGGTCGAAGGTTCAATTACACCATGCCGTTGGAACAACCGACGACCGGAATACACAAAAAAACGCAAAGACAAAGATAAGGACAGGCATCCGAGGTCCAAAACAGACGATAAAGCCTCTTCTAGGCCAGTCGCTGGTTCTCAGTGAGGCGCTTTCACAGCCCCTGACAACCCACTACCTCAGAGCCACAGGTCGCCTCCGACTCCCACGTGGAGACTTCCAGGCCTCTGGAAACTCAAGGTATTGGGCCTATGAAAATTAACCCCTCAAATGGGTCCGGAGCTCCTGAGCAGGCATCGGCTTCTGAGGGTGTTTTCAGACCTTCACAGCTTACCATCAAAACAACAACCAAGTCTAAAACTCCATTAAAGACAAAGAAACAAGTACAGCATTCACCTGGACAGGCCTCCATGCCTAAAAAACAGATGCTCAAAATAGCCGAAGACCTAATTACTCTGATCAGGGGTTCCCATCCCCCTCCTGATAAAAGGCCTAGGCAGGATATAGACTATGATTCCTCTGACCAGGTTTCCATTTCGTCTGATTCCTCTTCAGACTAGGGATACTCGTTACCCCCCTATGAGGACTCTGATGCTGAAGAATCTATCCCTTCAGCCTCTCCTCTTGAAGATTACTCTCTTGGGTAAACTTTACATACCATGAGGGAGCATTTCCATTGGGAGAGCCAGGATTATTCAGAATCCAAGAAAAGGCTCAGATATTTTCTTTTATTGCCTCAGCACAGGCTTCTTGCTATTCCGCCTGTGTTAGATATTGTGGATGATGTGTTCTCTGAATCCAGTTTAACCCCGATTCTTTGCGTCCAGCACCAGTCAAGCCAGATAGGTACTATAGAGTCCCTGACTCTCACAAATTTCTTTATAAAAACCCTGCTGCTGACCCAGAAACTATTTCCCAGGGTCCCAAAGGGGTAAAGGCTTCCACTGCTAAAAATCCAGTTCCCTCTGACAGGGATTCTAGAGCATTAGATAGATGGGGGAAGAAAGTTTACACTAATGCAACTTTAGCAGTGAGGGCTTTAAATTGCCAGTTCCACATGCTTAAATACCAACAATATTTGATGTGTCTGTTAAAACAGAAAATGCTTACAAGCTCAGAAGGTCCTGACTATAAAGAAATGCAGGATTTATTGCATGCAGCTGAACAAGTGGGAAAACAAAACATACTCTGCAATGTGGTTTTGATTCATTAGAGGCTTCTTGTAGAGCCGCAGTTCTGTGATTCAAAGGCATGCTTGGTTAAAAGAACAAGGTTTACCTGATCATGTTAAGGCAAAATTATTGGATGCTCCTTTACAGCATGATATCTTGTTTGGTGTTCAGGCAGAAGAGGTATTAAAGAAAATGGAGGATAAGGCAAAATCTATGCAAACAGTGAAGGATTTCTTACAGGTACAGCCACCTCGATTTAGCAGAAATTGGCCTTCTAAAAAATTGGTCCTTTCCAGTGTCAGACAGACCACAAAGAGTCA
Source organism: Protopterus annectens (assembly GCF_019279795.1). Taxonomy (NCBI): domain Eukaryota; kingdom Metazoa; phylum Chordata; order Ceratodontiformes; family Protopteridae; genus Protopterus; species Protopterus annectens. The sequence continues at coordinate 53,590,269 of NC_056741.1, read as the reverse complement.
GATACAGACGCCCAAGAGGCAGATTTCAACCCCAAGTCTCTTACAGACCATGACAGTGGGGTGCTTCAACCCCAAAAGGAGGAGAAGACAAGTCACAGCCTTATAGGAAACAGTCCCAATAACTTCTCCTTTCAAATGCCAAGCACTTACCTTTTGGCAGCTTCCTTAGGGGGAAAACTAGCACTTTTTTTCACAAAATTGGCATATAATCACCTAAGACAAATGAGTACTAAATATTGTGTCTCAAGGTTACAGGTTCCACTTTCACACTCTACCATGGCCAAAAGGAATGCCAGACCTGCCACAAAGTCAATGGGCAGAGGCACAAAAACAAATTACAGCCTTCATGGACATGAGAGCTATTCAAAAAGTGCCACAACAGGAACAAGGACAAGGATTTTACTCAATACTTTTCTTGGTCCCCAGAAAGGACAAAGCTTGGAGACCCATACTGGACCTATCTACTCTAAATACTTACCGGGATGTTCCGAAATTCAAAATGTTGACACTACAACAACTTCTTCCCATGCTGGGCAAGAAGGTTTGGCTTGTTACTTTGGACCTCAAAGAGGCATACCTGCATGTCCCAATCAGACAAAATTGCAGAAGATACCTCAGATTCATAGCTGGTTCAATGCACTACCAATTCTCTGCACTGCCCTTTGGCTTATCTACTGCGCCCAGTGTCTTCACAAAATGCCTGGCACCAGTAATTGCATTTTGCAGACAAAAAGGAATTCAAATATATCCCTACTTGGACAACTGCCTTATTCAAGCAGAGAGCAAGGACATTATTCTAAAGCATCTGCCATTTGTAAAAAGATTGCTAATTTGCCTAGGGTACACAGTAAATGAAAAGAAGTCAAAACTAGTGCCCTCACAAGAGATAATATTCCTGGGTGCCAGCTTAAATACAACGGCCCAGATGGCTTATCTTACGCCAGACAAGCAAAGACAACTGACTCGGTACTTTCAATTGATGGCAACAAATACCCAACTCCCTGCAAGAAAAATTCTGCAGGCCTTGGGGTTCATGGCGTCCTGAATACTACTAATACCATATGCCAGACTGCATATGAGGAAATTGCAATGGTATCTAAAAAGTGTTTGGACTCAACACTGTCACAGTTTGGAAACAGTAATACCACTTATTCCCTGCCTCCAACAGGAGTTTCGATGGTGGGCACAGGCATGTCACCACAACAAGGGACAACCTTTCACTTTACCCACAGCCAGGCAGACACTAACAACAGATGCGTCGGATTACGCCTGGGGAGTACACATGGCAGGAAAATGTATTCAGGGCAAGTGGGCTGCAGACCAAATGCATCTTCACATCAATCAAAAAGAGATGCTAGCTGTACAAAATGCCCTGACAGCTTTCAAGGACCTTCTGCATCCAGGACAACTACTACTAAAGATACGGACAGACAACACCACAGTTATGTGGTACATAAACAAGCAAGAGGGCACTCATTCCTATCCCCTCTGCAGACAAGCCATGACTTTGTGGAACACAGCACTGACCTGCCAAGCACAATTCCTGCCAGGAAAGAAAAATACTCTGGCAGACGACTTAAGCAGAAACATCATGGATCCTCACGAGTGGAAATTAAATCCACAAGTATTCAGCATGATAACACAAAGATGGGGGTGCCCAGACATAGATCTTTTTGCATCCCCTCTGAACTGCCATCTACAGAAATTCTGCACAAGAACTTACCACACACAAGCATGGAAATTGGATGCGCTCTCATTCAGCTGGAAAACCCTAAAAGTTTATGCCTTCCCACCACTGTCTCTCCTTTCAAGGGTACTCCTAAAGGCCAGACAGGAAAGGCCGAAAATGATCCTGATTGCCCCAGACTGGCCACGCCAGCACTGGTACCCAATCTTAAAGAACTTGGCTCAAGGCCCAGCATGGATTTTACCTCAAATTCCTCATCTTCTGACTCAACAAAACAATCCGATCCTGCACAGCCAGCTCAAAACCTTAAACCTGGCTGCATGGCAGACTACTTAGCCAACACCTCTCTCTAAAGCTGTTATGGATGTCATTTTGGAGGCCAGGAGGCCCAGCACCAGGAAATCCTATTCAGAAAAGTGGAAGAGATTCTGCGCCTGGAACCAGGCTCAAGGCTTTGACCCTCTTGTTCCAAATATTCCTCAGATATTACAATACTTAACTGAGATGCTGGACAAAGGCCTATCCTTTTCATCAATTAAGATCCACGCCTCTGCCACTTCAGCTCATTACAACACGGATCCTCCTATTTTCTCTCATCCATTATTAAAACTGTACCTCAGAGGGGCTAAAAACATAAGACCGCCTCGGAGAGCACCAACACCAACTTGGGACCTCAACTTTGTCTTGGAAAAACCTAACTTTACCTCCTTTTTGAGACGGCGAATTCAGCAGAATTAAAATTTGTGTCATGGAAAATTGCTCTGCTTCTGGCAATAACCTCAGCACAAACAGTCAGAGTTGCAGGCACTAATGGCAGTGGAACCTTTCATCATTTTTCATCAGGACAGGGTTTCTTTAAGAACAAACCTTACATTTATGCCAAAGGTGGTAACCAGTGTGGCTCGTAACCAAACTATTCACTTGCCAACATTTTATCCAAATCCCCAGAATAAAGGGGAGAGACTTCTGCACTCATTGGACATACATAGGCAGTTACGCTTCTACTTGGACAAAACAAAAGCTTTCAGGAAAACTGAGCAATTGTTTGTAGCATATGCTGCAGGATCAGAGGGAAAGGCTATTTCAAAGCAGACCATTTCAAAGTGGATAGGACACTGCATCCGTTTCTGCTACACACAGCATGGAAACACTGTACCTAACAACATTAGACCACATTCCACCAGGGCAACAGCCCCTTCAACTGCCTACCTTAAAGGAGTACCTACCAAGGATATTTTGGAAGCTGCAACTTGGAGTTCAGTGCACACCTTTACCAAGCATTACCACTTGCCTCTTTACTCTAAATCCAGAGCTGGCTTTGCCATTGCAGTGCTGCAGGGCCTCTTAGCCACCCCGAATCCTTTATAGACCCAGCCACCCAACCTCACCTTTGGGATTCAACCCAAGTGTAATGACTGCAGCAGTGAAACACGATGAACATCGTACAGATGTTCATCGTGCATACAGCTGCAGTCATAACAGATGGGTTCTTCTGCCGTCAGGCGGGTCCTCGGTCGGCCGAATTCCAAAGTCTAGGTCCGGCGTCGGTTGTCGTCGCTTCTTCCCTGACGTCAGTGCGACAGGAGTATAAAGGAACCAGCCGACGCCATTTTCTTCAGTCTTTCTTGCCGCGCGGTGCCCGAAGCAGAAGCAGTTCACAAGTGCCGGTCGGCCAGCTCCTGAGATTACGAAATTTGGAAACCGAAGTCTTAAAAGCTAAGTACCCTGTTGGGGAAACTTTTCTTGCCTCAGACCGATGTCAGACAAAGTTAATAATTGTATTTCTTGTGGGAAGCAAATACCGCATAAGGATTTCCATTCCCTCTGTATACCTTGTTTAGGCCCAGACCACGACGTCTCGGTCTGTCGCTTTTGTGCTACATTCAACAAACGCACTATTAAGCGTTGGGTGGAGTTCGCCCAGCATTATTTTGGGAAAGCATTTAACTATACTATGTCGTCAGATACTCCGACTCCGGTTTTGTCTAAAAAACGCAAAGACAAGGACCGACACACAAGGTCTGCGGCCTCTACCAACACCACGCCAAAGCCGACTACACGTGGGCCGGTTCTCAGTGAGGCACCTACGCAGCCCCTGATTACCGACTACACTTCTTTGACGGTGTCTCCTGTGCCCGAGGTCGCAGGCTCCTCGGCCCACACCCCGACTACAGATATCGAAGCCACTCTTGGCGTTGAAACTCAGAATGTGGACAGGTCCACCTCCACTCAAGGTGTCTTCAGACCTTCCTCTTCTTTCTCCATCAAGGCTTTCACAAAGTCTAAAGCAACCATGCACTCTGGGAAGATTCCCACTCCTCTGATCAGGGCTCCATTATTTCAGAGCACTCTGATGCGGAGGAGTCCATCCCTTCTGTATCCCCCCCTGAGGATTACTCATTTGGGGAAACTTTGCATACCTTAAGGGAACACTTCCACTGGGAAGGCCATGATTATTCAGATTCCAAGAAAAGGCTCAGGGAATTTCTCTTGTTACCTCAGCGTAGGCCTCTGGCTATACCTCCTGTCTTAGACATCCTAGATGATGTTTACTTGGAGGCCTGCCTTAACCCGGACTCTCTACCTCCAGCTCCAGTTAAGCCTGACAGGTACTACAGGGTTTCTGACTCACAACAATTTCTTTACAAAAGCCATGCTGCTGACCCAGAAACCATCTCACGGGGCCCCAAGGGAGTTAAGGCCTCCATTGCCAAAAATCCATTGCCTTCCGAGAGAGATTCCAGATCCTTAGAAAGGTGGGGAAAAAAGGTATATACCTCGGCTACCTTATCCATGAGGGCCTTAAACTGTCAGTTTCATATGCTAAAATACCAACAGTTTTTGTTATCACAATTGAAGAGTAAAATGTCACAACCTGAACAACCAGACTTGAAGGAGTTGCAGGATTTGATGCATAGTGCAGAACAAGTGGGTAAGCAAACCTTACAATGTGGTTTTGATGCTTTAGAGGCCTCATGTAGAGCCGCTGTTACAGAATCAGTCATACGTAGGCATGCCTGGCTCAAGGAACAAGCCTTGCCTGATCATGTCAAAGCTAAATTACTAGACGCCCCTCTTCAAAAGGATGTACTATTTGGTGCTAATGCTGAGGAGGTATTAAGGAAAATGGAGGAAAAGGCTAAATCAATGCAAACTGTGAAAGAATTTCTTCAGGTTCAACCCCCACATTTTAGCAGAAATTGGCCTTCCAAAAACTGGTCCTTTCCTGCCACAGACAGACCCCAAAGAGGCAGATACAGGCGCCCGAGGGGCAGAGGACAATCCCAAGGATCGTATAGAGGCAGACAATGGCAAGCTCCTACACAAAGAGGTGGTGAGGACAACTCGCAATCTTTCAGAAAGCAAACCCAATGACTTTCCCCTTTGCATGCCAACCAGGTCTCAAATGGCAGCCACCTTAGGAGGAAAGCTGGCATTATTTTCAAAAAATTGGCATGTTGTCACAAAGGACAAATGGATCCTGGACATTATAAACAGAGGCTACAAATTCCATTTTCACACCTTTCCAAAAATGAGAGGCATGCCAAACCTGCCACATAATCAAAGGGCAGAGGCACAAAGACAAATTACAGATCTCATAAACATGAAAGCTATTCAAGAGGTACCTACGCACGAACAAGGTCAAGGTTTTTATTCCAGGCTATTTCTGGTGCCAAGGAAGGGAAAAGATTGGAGAACTATTTTGGATCTATCCATCCTAAACACATTTCTACTCGTACCAAAATTCAAGATGCTCACTCTACAGCAACTTCTTCCCATGCTGGGCAAGGAGTCTTGGCTGGTAACATTGGACCTCAAGGAGGCATACCTGCATGTCCCAATCAGACAAAATTGCAGAAGGTACCTCAGATTTCTTGCAGGTTCAAACCATTATCAATTCTCTGCATTGCCCTTTGGCTTATCTACTGGTCCCAGAGTATTCACGAAATGCCTGGCATCAGTAATTGCCTACTGCAGACTTCAAGGGATACAAATATACCCCTATTTGGACGACTGCCTGATCCAAGCGGACAGCAAGCACATTCTTCTGAAACATCTGGCTTATGTAATAATGTCATTGAAATCTCTGGGATACACAGTCAACAAAAAGAAATCAAGGCTAATACCCTATCGGAAGATAATTTTCCTGGGTGCCAGTTTGGACACAAACACCCAGATGGCCTACCTCACGCCAGAGAAGCAGGGGCAACTAATTCAATACTTCAGAACACTAGCAAATCGCACCAGGCTGACTGCAAGGAAAATCCTGCAGGCTCTGGGATTCATGGCATCTTGCATCTTACTAATCCCATGTGCAAAGCTGCATATGAGGAAACTTCAATGGTACCTGAAAAACCTATGGTCTCAACACAGCCACAGTTTGGAAGCAATAATACCACTAATTCCATGTCTGCAAAAGGAATTTCTGTGGTGGGCTCAAGCATGCCAAACAAACACAGGTCTTCCATTCAGCAAGCCTCAAGCAAATCAAGTCATCACAACTAACGCCTCGGACTACGCCTGGGGGGTGCACATGACAGATTGGTGCATTCAGGGCAAATGGTCCCAAAAAGAAAAGCACCTTCACATCAATCAAAAGGAAATGCTAGCAGTGATAAATGCTATTATAGCTTTCAAGGACCTTCTACAACCAGGTCAACTATTGATAAGGACGGACAACACCACAGTAATGTGGTACATACACAAACAGGGAGGAACACATTCTTACCCCTGTGCAGACTGGCCATGTCACTTTGGAACATGGCCATGGACTTACAAATGGAACTACAAGCACAGTACTTGCCAGGCAAGGAAAACACGCTGGCAGACAACCTAAGCAGGAATATGACAGATCCACACGAATGGAAATTGCATCCAAAAGTTTTTACAGAAATAATCCACGAATGGGGAAGGCCAGACATAGATCTCTTTGCCTCCCACAAGAATCATCAATTGACAAAATTGTGCTCAAGGATCTTCCATCCAAAGGCCTGGAGAGTGGACGCTCTTTCTTTCAGTTGGACATCAATGACCGTTTATGCCTTCCCTCCACTTCCTCTGCTGCCCAAAGTTCTATTAAAGACCAAAGCAGACAGACCAAAGATGATTCTCATTGCTCCGGACTGGCCAAGGCAACTCTTGTACCCACTCCTGAGGAGCCTGACGCATTCCCCACCATGGACCCTGCCTCTAATGCCTCTTCTTCTGACTCAGCACAGTTTCAAAACTCTTCACAGCCAGCTAAAAACACTCAATGTAGCCGCATGAAAGATTCCTTAGCATCACAACAGGCCCTACTCTACAAGGAGGTGCAGGATGTCATTTTGGAGTCCAGAAGGCCATCAGCTAGAAAAGCTTACTCCGCAAAATGGAAACGTTTTTGTGTCTGGAATGAGAAAAAGGGCCAGGATCCTGGAAAACTGAATTTACCTCAAATACTACAATATTTGGCTGAACTGCTAAGCAGTGGACTTTCTTTCTCCTCCATCAAAATACATGCCTCAGCCATTTCTGCAGAATACAACACTGATCCACCTTTATTCTCTCACCCTCTCTTAAGACAGTTCCTCAGAGGGGCTAAGAATTTAAAGCCTCCAAGGAAACAACCAATACCTGCTTGGGATCTTAATTTAATTCTGGAAAAACTGACCTTGCCTCCCTTTGAGCCAGCTGCCTCATCAGATTTGCAATATTTGTCCTGGAAAACAGCTTTCCTTCTGGCTATCACCTCAGCTCGTAGAGTTTCAGAACTACAGGCTCTCATGGCTGTCCAGCCTTTTATCATCTTCCATCAGGACAGAGTTTCCTTACGAACCAACCCGTCCTTTATGCCTAAAGTGGTATCCAAGGTAGCTTTAAATCAGGCCATACATTTACCTACTTTTTATCCTAATCCTCAAAACAAAGGGGAGAGATTACTACATTCCTTGGACATCCACAGACAACTGTGTTATTATTTGGACAGAACAAAGCCTTTCAGAAAATCAGAACAGCTCTTTGTAGCCTATGCGGTAGGAGCTCAAGGGAAGCCAATTTCCAAACAGACAGTCTCTAAATGGATAGCCCACTGCATATGCTTTTGCTATTCCTTTCATGGCAAAACTGTTCCTACAGGCATTAGAACTCATTCCACCAGGGCCACAGCCACCTCTGCAGCCTTCCTCAGAGGAGTTCCTACCAAGGATATTCTGGAAGCAGCCACTTGGAGTTCTGTGCATACCTTCTCCAAGCACTACAACCTACCATTATACTCCAAATCTAGAGCAGGCTTTGCCACTGCAGTCTTGCAGGGCATTTTGGCTCCTCCTAGTTCCACCTATTGCCTACCACCCCTTTCTTAGCTTTGGGATTCTACCCATCTGTTATGACTGCAGCTGTATGCACGATGAACATAGTACAGTTTTGTACCTACCATAAAAGTAGATGCTCAAGTGCTAATACAGCTGCAGTCCAGGTTTCTCTCCCTCCTTCCCCTCTTGGGGCAGGCCTATAGGCTAACACATCCTCATACAACCTGATTGGGGTTTTCATTTATGATGTATTTGCTTGCAACTACTGTATTTTGATTATATTGCACTGCATTATCACACAAATTTATGTATTGCCTTCCTTCTGGGGGCACCTGACATCTGGGGCAAGAAAAACTGAAGAAAATGGCGTCTGCTGGTTCCTTTATACCCCTGTCGCACTGACGTCAGGGAAGAAGCGGCGACGACAACCGACGTCGGGCCTAGACTTTAGAATTCGGCCGACCGAGGACCCGCCTGACGGCAGGAGAACCCATCTGTTATGACTGCAGCTGTATTAGCACTCGAACATCTACATTTATGGTAGGTACAAAACTGTGCTTTTTGTACCTACCATAAATGTAGATGTTCGAGTGTATTCACTGCTGCAGTCCAGGTTACCCTCCCTCCATCCCCACTTTCTTAGCTGGGACTTATCTATACCTTTCTACCATATACAACCTATGTGGTGTATTTGCTTGTAACTGAAGTTATTGCTTTTATTTTTTATGTATGTTTTATTAGCAATATGTATTGCCTACCTATTTGGGGGCACCTGACATCTGGGGCAAGAAAAACTGAAGAAACTGGCGTCGACTGCATCGTATATAGCCCTGGCACACTGACGTCAGTGAAGAAGCGACAGCAACCAATGCCGGACCAAGACTTTGGAACTCTGGCTGACTGCACGGCCGCCTAACGGGAGGATAACCCAAGTGTAATGACTGCAGCAGTGAATACACTCGCACATCTACATTTATGGTAGGTACAAAACTGTACTTTCTTAGGGTTTGCTTCCGCATGTCACCTTTATGCCGTACTTTCTGCATGGTGAGCGTATGTGTGACATACTGCATATACAGGGCTGGCCAGTCTGTTGGCCTATCCTTGGCAGAAGATTCCCTATGTAAAGAGTATTGCAACACTGAAGAGGGAGGACATCTACTGTTGTGGTAAGATTTTACACAACTTTACTTTCCCTGATTGCTGGGATAACCTGGCTTGTCTTCTGCCTGGTGTACAGTGAATCATTTTCCAAAGTCTGCTGTCTCCAAGATTGAACTCTTTTTTTGCTTTCTGGCACATTTTGTCAAGGGCAAGTCTTGCTGCTGTATGATTGAATTTTCACTAATGATGTTATTGGCTGCTTTCTTATGACAAAATTTGGGACGTACACACAATGTGCCATGTCTAGTAAGAAATCCTGCTCTGGAACACCAGTCTCTAGTGGCTTATTTTTACTTTCCTAAAATTAATGCAGTCTGTTTTTTCCAGTTTCAGTGCTACAGCAAAACATCAGTTTTCTGTGTTTTTGGTCTTTTTAAACAGCTGAGTATAGTTGATTCATTTGTCTTCTAGAGTACTGGAAGTCATCTCTTGTACAAAAGCTGAAATTTGAACTGCTTTTTGCTGCTGAATGACTACAAGGTTCTTATCAGCCAGAGTTTTTTTTTTTTTTTCTGGTTGATTTCCTTTTACAGTCTCAAAATTTCTTCTTTGCTGACATCGAAGCAGTATAGTTACTAGCCAGTAGCTGACGTTTCTGTAAATGAATAGCTTTCACTCATTTTCACTGCTGCAGTTTTGATATTGGGAAAGCTCGAATCAACCTTTTGACAGTGCATCTTTCTTTTTTTTTTTTTTGTTTGTTTTAATCAAATATTTTTTAAATCATTATGTATGACAGACCGTCTTAAAATAAACCATACCAACACAGTCTCAGTTGCAAACTTTATGCCGAGACAACTGTAGCTTCAAACATTATACATCACCTGCATCCAGTCATTGTCAGTCGGCCATTACATAGCTCATTCACATCCTGCCTTCTTTTAAACCTCTTTCCTCCTCTGGATGTACTGGTCATGCACTTCCCATTTTTGCCTATGTAATTTGCTCCTACCCTTTTTCCTAAAGGTCACAATTCCAGTTTTATCTCTGTTACTATCTTTGCTTCTTCTAGTAAAGTTGTTTTGGACTTTGATTTCCATTTTCTAGTAATTGCATTTTTGGCAGCCATCATAATTAGACTCAGCAAGGCCTTACTATGTCTATTCAATTCTGTTTCTATATCATAGCTCAAAAAACATTTCCTTAATTAATTAGTTTGGTCACCCAACATCTCCGACAGAGCAATCTGCAGGGAATCTTTAAAGTCTGCCAACTCATTGCACTCCCAGAAATATGTTCCCAGTTACCTCTTTCTTTCCCATCACAGCTCCAATGTTTGCTGTCTGAGTAAAAATTCTTTGGAGTCTGTTCCAAAATCTTCTAGACTTTTTTGCATATTTTGGAGACATACATATATCCGCCATTGTTTTTGTGAATTGCTATTCCAATCTCTGTTCCCAATCCTTTCTAACCTCCTCTGATTCATTCTTAGTTATCATGCAGTGTTTTATATGCTGTACTAATTATTCCTTTATTAACAGCACCTTCCAGTCTAGATTCTACTAAAAACTTTACCAGTGCTGGTCTTTTGTTTAGGACCCCCCTTATTTCTTTCTCTTTGTCTTTACTCTGATATCAATCCTTAATTGGGAAGGCAGTCTCTTACCTGCAGTCCAAATAAGTTCTTGGCATCTTCCCATTCTGTTACCGTTACGTCTCTAGGTATTTGTTCCCAATACCTTGGTTCCTTTGCCAGTTTTCTCCAATAAACTCCAGCCCCCTCTTGCCTATTGTTTGTCCCTAATTGCAGTCGTCACTATTGGCAGAATTTCCTTTCTCCATTCCTGTTTTGGCTTAGTTACAATACTTTCTGCTACTTTGAGTGTAGTATTCTGTATGATTATTGTTCTCCTTAAAGGTCTGCATCCATAATTGCAGTCTCTCCTTGTTTCTTGAGATTCCCCTCTGATGTTCATCGTGTTTCACTGTTGCAGTCATTACACTTGTGTTATCCTGCTGGCAGGCTACCCGCAGTCGGCCTGAATTCCAAAGTCCTGGTCCGGCGTCGGTTGCTGTCGCCTCTTCCGACACGTCAGTGCGCCAGGGATATATACAGCCGACGCCATTTTCTTCAGTCTTTCTTGCCGCGCGGTGCCCGAAGCAAAAGCAGTTCGCAAGTGCCGGTCGGCCGACTCCTCTAAGATTTTTGAATTTGAATTTCAGATCCGAAGTCTTCAATAAAGCTAAGTACCCCGTTGGGGAAATGTTTTCTTGCTGCAGTCGATGTCAGTAATGGTTAACAATTGTATTTCTTGTGGGAAGCAAATACCTCATAAGGATTTTCATTATTACTGTATTCCTTGCCTAGGCCCTGACCACAACATTGCTAGTTGTCGGTTTTGTGCTAGATTCAACCAACGCACTATTAAGCGTCTGTTCGATGTTGCATTTCATTACTTTGGCCGAAGATTTAACTACATAATGCCGTCGGAACAACCGATGACCGGAGTCCATAAAAAGCGCAAGGACAAAGAAAAAGACAGGCATCCGAGGTCCAAAACCGACGACGAAGCCTCTTCTAGCCCAATCGCAGGTTCGCTGGTTTTCAGTGAGGCGCTTTTGCACCCCCTGACACCTGCTACCTCAGAGCCACAGCTGCCTCCGACTCCCACGTGGAGGCAGCTAGGCCTCTGGAAACTCAAGGTATTGGTCCTACGGAAACAATTCCCTTAGATGGGTCCAGAGCCGCTGAGCAGGCATCGGCTTCTGAGGGTGTTTTCAGACCTACTCAGCTTACTATCAAGACCTCTTCAGCAGCCAAGGCAAAGTCTAAAACACCTTTAAAGACAAAGAAACAAGTACAGCATTCTCCTGCACAGTCATCCATGCCAAAGAAACAGATGCTCAAAATGGCTGAGGACCTAATTACTTTGATCAGGGGCTCCCATCCCCCTCCTGATAAAAGGCCTAGGCAAGACACTGACTACAACTCCTTTGACCAGGTTTCTATTTCTTCTGATTCCTCTTCAGAACAGGGATATTCTCTTCCTCCCTATGAGGACTCTGACGCTGAAGAATCTGTCTCTCCGGCCTCTCCTCCTGAGGACTACTCTTTTGGGGAAACCCTGCACACCATGAGGGAACATTTCCATTGGGAGAGCCAGGATTATTCAGAATCCAAGAAAAGGCTCAAAGACTTTCTTTTATTGCCTCAGCACAGACCTCTTGCTATCCCCCCTGTACTAGATATTGTTTTCTCTGAATCCAGTTTGACTCCTGATTCTTTACCCCGTGCACCAGTTAAGCCAGATAGGTACTACAGGGTTCCAGATTCTCATAAATTTCTTTATAGAAACCCTGCTGTTGATCCAGAAACTATTTCTCGGGATCTCAAAGGGGTCAAGGCTTCCACTGCAAAAAACCCTGTTCCCTCTTATAGGGATTCTAGAGCACTGGACAGATGGGGGGAAAAAACTTTACACCTCTGCTACTTTAGCTGTAAGGGCTTTAAACACTCAGTTTCACATGCTTAAATATCAACAATACCTAATGTCTTTGCTAAAAGATAAAATGTTTACAAGCTCTGAATGTCCTGAGAACAAGGAAATGTAGGATTTATTGCATGCAGCTGAAAAACTGGGAAAGCATACTTTGCAATGTGGTTTTGATTCATTAGAGGCATCTTGCAGAGCCGCAGTTACAGGTTCTGTCATTCAAAGGCATGCTTGGTTAAAAGAACAGAGTTTACCTGATCATGTTAAAGCAAAATTAGTGGATGCTCCATTACAGCATGATACTTTTTTTGGTGTTAAGGCAGAAGAGGTGTTAAAGAAAATGGAGGATAAAGCAAAATCAATGCAGACAGTAAAGGATTTCTTACAGGTTCAGCCACCTAGATTTAGCAGGAACTGGCCTTCTAAAAATTGGTCTTTTCCAGTGTCAGACAGGCCACAGAGAGGCAGATACAGACGCCCAAGAGGCAGATCTCAGCCCCAAGGCTCATACAGTCCTAAACAATGAGGTGCATCAGCCCTAAAAGGCGGAGAAGACAAATCACAACCTTATAGGAAAAGTCCCAATGACTTTCCTCTACAAATGCCAAGCACTTACCTTTTGGCAGCACCCTTAGGGGGAAAACTAGCACTTTACTCTCAAAATTGGCACATGATTACCCAGGACAAATGGGTACTGAATATTGTTTCTCAGGGTTACAGGTTCCACTTTCACACCCTACCAAGGTCAAAAGGTATGCCATACCTGCCACAAAACCAATGGGCAGAGGCACAAAAACAAATTTCTGCTCTCATGGACATGAGGGCTATTGAAAAGGTACCACAGCAAGAACAGAGGCTAGGATTTTACTCAAGACTTTTCTTGGTACCCAGCAAGGACAAAGCCTGGAGACTAATACTGGACCTATCTATTCTAAATACTTTCCTGGATGTTCCAAAATTCAAAATGTTGACACTGCAGCAACTTCCACCCATGCTGGGGAAGAAGGCTTAGCTAGTTACTTTGGACCTCAAAGAGGCATACCTGCATGTCCCAATCAGACAATCTTGCAGAAGATACCTCGGATTCATAGCTGGCTCAATGCATTACCAATTCTCTGCACTGCCTTTGGCTTACCCACTGCACCCAGGGTCTTCACAAAATGCCTGGCACCAGTAATTGCATTTTGCAGACAAAAAGGAATTCAAATATATCCCTACTTGGACGACTGCCTTATTCAAGCAGAGAGCAAGGACACTCTACTAAAGCATCTGGCGTTTGTAAAAAGATTACTAATTTGCCTAGGGTACACAGTAAACGAAAAGAAATCAAAACTAGTGCCCTCTCCAGAGATAATATTCCTGGGTGCAAGCTTAAATATAACTGCCCAGATGGCTTATCTCACACCAGACAAGCAAAGGCAACTGACTCATTACTTTCAAATGATGGCAACAAAGACCCAGCTACCTGCAAGAAAAATTCTGCAGGCTTTGGGCTTCATGGCATCCTGCATCCTGCTAATTCCATTTGCAAGACTGCATATGAGGAAGCTACAGTGGTATCTAAAAAGTGTTTGGACTCAACATTGCCGCAGTCTGGAAGCAATAATAACTCTTATTCCCTGCCTGCAACAGGAGTTTCGATGGTGGGCACTGGCCTGTCACCACAACAAGGGACAGCCTTTAATTTTACCCACAGCCAGGCAGACACTAACAACAGATGCATCGGATTATGCCTGGGGGGCACACATGGCAGGAAAATATATTCAGGGCACGTGGCCCGCAGACCAAATGCATCTTCATATCAATCAAAAAGATATGCTAGCTGTACAGAATGCCCTGGCAGCCTTCAAGGATCTACTACAGCCAGGACAACTATTACTAAAGATGGACAATACTACAGTTATGTGATACATAAGCTAGGGGGCACACATTCCTACCCTCCTCTGCAGGCAAGCCATGACTTTGTGGAACACAGCACTGACCTATCAAGTGCATCTGCAGGCACAATTCCTGCCAGGAAGGGAAAATACTCTGGCAGATGAACTAAGCAGAAACCTCATGGACCCTCACGAGTGGAAACTAAATCCACAGGTCTTCAGCGTGATAAGGAAATGGGGATGCCCAGACATAGATCTTTTAGCCTCCCTTCACAGCTGCCAACTACAGAGATTCTGCACAAGGACTTATCACTCACAAGCATGGAAAGTGGATGCTCTATCATTCAGCTGGAAAACCCAAACAGTTTATGCCTTTCCACCACTACCTCTCCTTCCCAAGGTACTCCTAAAAGTCAGACAAGAGAAGCCAAAAATGATTCTGATTGCCCCAGACTGGCCACACCAGCACTGGTACCCAATCCAAGAGAGCTTGTCTCAAGGCCCAGCCTGGACTTTACCTCAAATTCCTCATCTTCTGACTCAACAAAACAATCAGATCCTGCACAGCCAACTCAGAACCTTAAATCTGGCTGCATGGCAAATAATATAGCCACTCAGAACACACCTCTCTCTAAAGCTGTTATGGATATCATTTTGGAAGCCAGGAGGCCCAGCACCAGGTAATCTTATTCAGAAAAATGGAAGAGATTCTGTGCTTGGAAGCAGGCACAAGGACTTGAACCACTTGTTCCAAATATTCCTCAGATTTTACAATACCTAACTGAAAGGTTTATCCTTCTCATCAATTAAGATCAATGCCTCTGCCATTTCAGCTCATTAGAATACGGAACCTCCTATTTTCTCACATCCACTGCTAAGACAGTACCTCAGAAGGGCAAAAAAACATAAGACCCCCAAGGAGAGCACCGATACCTACATGGGACCTCAACTTTGTCTTGGAAAAGCTCACACTGCCTCCTTTTGTGCCAGCCAATACAGCTGATATAGAATTCTTATGGAAAACTGCTCTGCTCCTAGCAATAACTTCAGCAAGAAGAGTCTCAGAGTTACAGGCATTAATGGCAGTGTAACTTTTTATCATTTTTCATCCAGACAGGGATTCTCTAAGGACAAACCCAACATTTATGCCAAAGGTAGTATCCTGTGTGGCTCTTAACCAAACCATTCATTTGCCAACATTTTATCCAAATCCCCAGAATAAAGGGGAGAGACTTCTGCACTCTTTAGACATACACAGGCAGCTACGCTTTTACTTGACAAAACAAAAGCTTTCAGAAAAACTGAGCAGCTGTTTATAGCATATGCTGCAGGATGACAAGGAAAGGCTATCTCAAAGCAGACTGTTTCAAAATGGATAGGACACTTCATTCGTTTCCGCTATGCACAGTATGGCAAGTCAGTGCCTAAGAATATTAGGCCACATTTTACCAGGGCAGCAGCCACTTCAGCAGCCTTTCTCAGAGGAGTACCAACCAAGGAAATTTTGGAGGCTGCAACTTGGAGTTCAGTGCACACTTTTACCAAGCATTATCACTTACCTCTTTACTCTAAATCCAGAGCAGGCTTTGCCACTGCAGTTTTGCAGGGCCTCATAGCCACTCCTAATCCTATTTAGACCCAGCCGCCCTACCTCAGCTTTGGGATTCTACCCAAGTGCAATGACTGCAACAGTAAAACACGATGAACATAGTACAGTTGTGTACCTACCATAAATGTAGATGTTTGAGTGTATTCACTGTTGCAGACCAGGTTACCCACCCTCCATCCCCCTTTCTTTGCTGGGATTTATCTATACTCCTCTATCCTATACAACCTATGTGGTGTATTTGCTTGTAGATGAAGGTATTGCTTTTATTTTATTGTATGTTTATATAAGCAATATGTATTGCCTACCTTCTTGGGGGCACCTGACATCTGGGGCAAGAAAAATTGAAGAAAATGGTGTTGGTTGCATCTTATATACCCTTGGCGCACTGACGTCAGGGAAGAGGAGACAGCAATGGACGCCGGACCAGGACTTTGGAATTCAAGCCGACTGCAGGTAGCCTGCCTGCAGGATAACCCAAGTGTAATGACTGCAACAGTGAATACAGTCGAACATCTACATTTATGGTAGGTGCACAACTGTACATGTTATGTAGTCCTATCTCGCCTACATTCTTACCCGTGGGTTCGGAGCCGAATATCGGCTCCGACTCTGCCGATTTTACTAGCTCGAAGTCTCTCATTGGCTGGACTAAGCAGGTATCCCATGGTGCACTGCTCCATATCCCCAGATCCCGTTTGCCGCTCGTGTAGCTCGGATGTGGTCTCGCTTGGCTGTGGCTAAGTACCCTCTTTTTTTCTAGTATTGAAGAAAGTTTTGATTCCTATCAAAGCTATTTTCATCGCTATTTGTCTAAGTTGTCTAGAGTTGTCTAAATTTGTCGAGTTTGGTGAGTGTGTGATTGTTGTTTGGTATCCCACTGACTTTTCCCTGAGGGCCTAGTTCTCCTCTATTTGCCTTTTGTATCAGAACGGTCCAGACCATTTAAGGACATTTCCTTCCTCCTGGTGTGTTTTGTTCTATCCCTGGTTAAGAGTTTGTATTTGGTCTTTGTGTGTTTGATCACTGCTTAGTGTTGGCTACTGTTAGCATTGTTCCCGCCTTTGATAGTCGACGCCTGTGTGTTTTTTGTCAGACTTGGTTTTGCGTTGTGGACATAGTACTTAAGATGTCTAAGGATCTCAAGGAGCACAAACCTTCGGGTTTTAAGAAGTGCTCTAAATGTGGGTACAAAATGTCCATTACCGATGGGCATTCCATTTGTGTCTATTGCTTGGGAGCCATCCATCTGCAGGAATCCTGCAGTTTTTGCCATGAGTTCAGTCCTAGAATAAGCTAATCTTAAAGGGACTATTGAAACCCTCTTTTGAAGAGGCTATGGACTCGTCTTCCACTGGAAAGTCAAAATCTGGCAAGTCAAAAAAGAGATCTCTGGCTCCATCAGCTTCATCAGAGCCTCCGGAGAAAATCTCAAAAGCTGCATCGACCTCCACTGTCCTCAGGGCCGAAGGAAGGATCAATGTTGACGGAACCGGCATCGTTTCCAATTGTATTGGAACCTCCTAGGAGCTGATCGCCCAGTGTCAGACAAGCTTCTCCTGAAAGGAGATCTCATTCTCCATCCCTGTCCTCCAAATCCTCCAGGACCCTTTCGGATGTGGATGTTGATAGGGTTGTTCAGAGGCTCCTCCAGTCACCGGCTTTGGCAAAATTGTTTTCGGCTCAGACCCAGTCGGCTCTGGAGCCCGTCCCGACCCCGTCTTCGATCATTCCTCCTCCGAGCGCATCGCTGTCTTCAGAGCCAGAGTGTCCTGCGCTGTGTGATGTTCTAGGCCTGCTCCGATGCCCCATTTGGCTCCATCGGTACCGGCATCGGCTCCGACCCCATCGGCTCCATCTTTGGGGTTCAGGACTCGGGATTCCTCGGTCGGGCCCGAGGGGAACATCTTGGGGCTTATTTCAGTTCCGAGCCTCCCTCTCGGTGCATCGGCTCTGGGAACTCCGACCCCCGTCATGGCTTCGGAGACTGGTCACTCCTCTGATTCAGGGGGGGACCGGCTTTTGAGGCTATGCGGACCACGCTGGACAGATTGTCAGCTAAATCAGGTGGGTCGGTCACTCTGTCCCCCACCACTCCGATGAGAGCTTCTGATCACCACCCATCCTTGGATAGCAGAGTACCAGGGCCTAGGGATACCTCCACGAGTGGTCCCCAAGTTTTGATTTCGTGCCTGAGTTTGTGCTATGTATGGAAGCCTTAACTGTGCTGCTCTGAAGTACATCTTCAAATTGGGTAATCCCAGTCCGCCCTGTTTCCTTGGAAGAATAAGCTTATCTCACTTGACTCTTGCCATCTTCCCTCCCCAGATAAAATCCTTCAGCTGTATTAAATGCCATCCTCAACTTCTCATTTGGTTAATAAAAATATGCCTGGTCTTGTGTATAAGACTAAAGAGTAAAGAGACTAAAAACATTTTAACTGCTTGTATCTTACTATCGATATCCATATAACAGAGCTTCCATTTTCTCATTTTTTGTTACCTTTTGTTTAGTTTCTTCCCACATATCCTTAGCTGCCACACTGGAATCATTTTTAATCCATAGTCCTAAATACTTCATTTTATCATGTCCCCATAGGTATGGGATATTGCTAAATCAATTTGTATGTGGGTACATAATTTGCTGCTGTTGCCTTTGTTTTAGCTTCATTCATGTTGTAGCCCAGAAAGATTTTAAACTGTCTCAACATGATCCACAGCACTGTAGTGTCCCTTTCTGGCTTTGTCAGGTATAAAATAATGTCATCAGCAAACAGAACCAGCTTTTCTTGACTACCACACAAATTATTTTTGAATTTGAGTCCTTTATTTTCTGTAACTAGGAAAGGGGTGAGAGGACACCACTGTCTGGTTCCTCTGCTCAAGCAGGGATTATCAGAGAGGATCCCACCCACTTTAATTTTTGTCTCCGATCCCTCGTGTATCCTCCTAATTAACCTTATTTTGTCAGAGAATGAAAATGCTTCCATTGCTCTGCTCATAAAGTCCCAGCTCTGTCAGTCAAATGCTTTCTCTGCATCAAGACCCACTAACAGTGGTATTTTCTTACATTCTGCTCCCCACTGGATCATCTGTGTTTGTTAATGTCAGATGTTTGCCTGCCTTCCACAAAGCCACATTAATCCATATCTATCAATTTTGGCATCACTTTTGCCGTTCATTTAGCCATTATAGACACAAAACACTTTATAATCATAGTTTAGTATTACAGTGGGCCTATGTAAAGCTGGATCTGATGGATATTTACCCTCTTCAGGTATTATAGCTACCAATGCTTTCTTCCAGGATGTTTGTTTGTGTCTTTCGGCTTTTCCCAGTTAGGGGTCGCCACAGCGGAACTCCGGTCCGCTAATGATTGGTAGTGGGGTTTTACATACCGGGTTACCAGCCCTGATGCACAACCTTCAACGAAGGCACGCCTTATTCACATATGCCTCCACATAGAAGAAGCTCTAGCTGAGAATCGAGCGGAACAACGTCTTGCTATGACGCTACAATGCTACCGCAGCAACACCACCGCAGTAGTTCTTCAGGATGTTTGGAAACTTGTAAAGATTTGGAAGATTTTCTTTAACCGCAGCAACACCACCGCAGTAGTTCTTCAGGATGTTTGGAAACTTGTAAAGATTTGGAAGATTTTCTTTAACAGTATTTTAAGAGAAGTACAAACATTCTTCCAGGATGTTTGTACTTCTCTTAAAATACTGTTAAACAAAACCTTCCAAATCTTTATCAGTTTCCCTCCTAGCTTATAAACTTCCACAGGAATACCATCTGAGGAATGCCATCTGTTCCTGGGGACTTTCCTGTAGATTGGTTATACAGCACCATTTTTAGCTCATCTCCTCCTATCCTGTTAGTAATTGCACCTCCAGTGCCTCTAAGCTTGGCATATTTAATTCTTCCTTAAACATTTCCATTTGTACCTTTCATTGATTTCCATATGTCTCTGCTTTATACAGACTCTCCGAAATATGTATAATACTTCTATATGATCCCTTGTTATCCTCCTTATTGCAACCTCCCTAAGCTTGATGACAGCCCTTTCTACTTTCTGTTGCCGAGTCATTGTGCTAAAAGTTTTTGTGCTCTAGAGTTATCAAAAAGTTGCTTAACAGCAGTCTTTCTAAACACATGCATGTATCAAGGTAATCCCTTATTTTCCATTTAGCATTCTGCAGTTGCTTGTCTTCTTGTTCTGAGATTCCCCTTATTTGCCATACTTGAACATTTGTCAGTCCCTGTAAATAATTTGTGTTACTTTATTAACCATATCTCCCTTTCTTTTATTTACACCCTATTTTTAAACTCCACTTTAATTTTATCCCATTCCCTAGGTTTAATTTCAGAAGAAATTTCTATCTTCTCTAATAGCTCCTGAATAATTTCTACTACCCAGTCCTTAAATTCCTCTCTTTTTAACAGCTAGCTGGGAAAGCGCCTGTGTCTCATTTTTATTTCCTTACCCTGTGTTTATTTTAGTTATTATTGGCATATGATCTGAAATAGTTATTTGATGTGTAGCGAGACCTTCAATTAAATGCACATATTCCTGTGAAATGTAAATTCTGTCTAGGGTAGCCTAAATCTTGGGGAATATCTAAATTCATTCCGAACTCCTACTACTGATTTCACTTCTTCCATGCCAAATGTTTTCATAAATGTCTTTCAAAATGTGTACCCTTCTTTGTTATATTTTCCCTTCTGGGCCCCCCAGACATATCTTCACTATTGCAAATCAAATTCCAGTCCCCAGCTATAAGTAATATTTCTTGCTGAAAGCTGACCATTTCTCCCAGAATTGTCTTAAGCTCCATGATATCAGTTTTAGGTAGATTATAAGTATATGCCAGTGTAATCCTCCTCCCTTGCCAGTAGCTGCTTAGTACTACAGATCTACTATTGTCTTTTTTTATCCTTTTCTATTACTATTAGAACTCCTGTTGCAATTAATACAAGTACTTCTCGCTTCCTTTTCCCAAAAATTGTTCCATTGAATAACCATCCTGAAAACCTTTCTTTATCAAATTCACATTTTCAGTTATTTCCAAGTTTCTCCTGTAGCATAGCTATTTGCACTCTATGTTTTTAATATAGTTCACTACTCTCCTTTTTGTATTTATCTGTGAGACCATTAACATTTAAAGACATTGTAGAAAGCATCATATTCTTGAGAAGTTATTATTCCCACTTTGTATGTACAATAGCTTTTTTTGTTAAATGTCTAGTTTCAGCTTGTGTTACATGCATGTACTCTTTAGCAAGTTAATCTTTTATACAGTTTTCTTGTTATCTCCGTTTGAACCTATGTCACATCTTACAGAGCTTTTTGTTTTATTGAAAACCCTCAAACAAAAATGCGCACACACACACACACACGATACACCTTTAAAACCTATTAATGTAATAATGCACAAAACTTTGTACATCTTAAAATATTGCAGTTTTGCCCTCCTTTTTCAAACTGACATCCATACATACAAACCCGAGCTAAACTAGAAGAAAGGGAATCCATGCTAAGACTCATGGTATAGCCTGTGGTTCTAGTAAGTGCTGTTTGGTTTTATTTTAACTTTATATCTCTCTCAGCTGGGAAAACACTTGAATGCTTTCAGAAAACATTTTCTCTAACCCATTTCTCTTTATTAGAGTGTCTGCTAGAGACACAAAAACCAGATACAAAACTGTTTACTAGAAAAAAAAGCCTTGTCAATATTCTTTTTCATCTACTTGCTTTCTCTTAAAATTTGTTATATGATTAAGCTAATGGCCTTAGCCCAATCATTCTCCTATGCAAGAATAAGAAAAAAACACTCTATTTTTTTTTGTCATGCTCTCTTAACCAGATTTTTTTTTACATTGCAGTGCAGGGAGAAAGAAGAAGAGAGAAAGAAAAAAAATAGAAACACATATTTACATTAATGCTCTCATTACACTTAAAATAACTGAAATAAATTACTTTATAGCATGCAAAGAAAATTATGCACTATTTACATAGTACTTTTAAGAAACAAAATTGAAATTGTTTTACTTAACTTTCTCCCTTCTCTTCCCCTCTCCTGAGTATTTTTCTGAAGATGAATGACATGAAGAAGAGCATATGCTTTAGAGTCCCTACAAGTTTTAACAGAGTCCAAGAAAGTCCAATATTTCCAGATTTTCTTGTTCTATCTCCTTTTTTCAAGCCATGTCTCTGCTTCATTTCCAATGTACTCTCGATTCCTGTAGTCAACTTTTGTGCTTTTTCCCCTCTCCCAAGCATTTTCCTGTTGAAACGCTGAAAAAATGTTTCACTGGCACAGTCTCTCTGTACTCTTTAATCTTATTTTGTATCACAACTCGCATTTTGTTGGAAAAACTTTTATTTCTTTCTAAGCTTGTACTTTATCAAAAAATGATTTTGTTCCTCCAGGGAAAAATATTTTGGAGGTAGTTTGGTACAGCAGTTTTGAATCTCATGCCTGCTTCTTGACTTTCCCTGAATAATGGGATAAATTTACACCACTTCTGCCTGGCGGTCAATGAGTAGTCATTCTCCACAAACACACTGCTGTCTCCCATTTTAGTATGTTGTCCTTCAGCCACAGTTTTGTCAGAATCAACTCCTGCTGGTAAGATTGCATCTTTACTATTAGGTTATTTTCTGATAACAATGTTTGGCGCATACACATGATGTGCCCTTCCAATTACCAGTTCTTGTTGTGAAATACCAGTCTAGTTGCTTATTTGCCCTTTCATAAAATTAATGCAGTCTGTTCCTTCCAGCTTCTCAGGTACAGCAGAAAATCTCAGATTTTCTCTATGCGTTCTGTCCTCTAATTATATTATTTTTTGAAAGATCTGCTGTGTTGTCCTATGTCACCTTCATTCTTACTAGGTTGGGTTCGGCTCCAACACAGCCTTGTATACAAGTTTGAGGTCTTCCACTAGCTCGTGGTTAAATTCTATCCCATCATGCACTAGGAGAGCTCCCCAGATCTCGTTTGACACTAAACAAGATCGGATGCTCCTCCTACTGGTTCTGGCTAAGTAGACTTTTTCTTACTTCATGTTTTTGGGGAATTGTTTGTTTCTTTTTGAATATTTCTGCAAATAACTTCTTGTGTTAATTGTTTATTTTCGTGTGCTTCTGTGGTTTTACTGCTGTTGGCCATCGTTTTTCTGTTAGGCCTATTCTTCCTAGTCTATTTTAGTTAGAGGGCTCTCTTTTACCTTTGTATTTGTTTAAATTAGAGCGCTGCCTTTCCTTGTAGCCCATTTAAGTTAGAGGGCCCTCCCCCCCCCCCCTTTCTCCCCTCCGGGCATAGCCTGTTAAGTTTGAGGGCTGTGCCATCCCTCTCTCTTTCTCGTAAACAGTTGTTGGTTAACTACTGATGTTAAGTTGTCTATCTCGCCTTCGTTTCTTGCTTGTTGGGATTGGAGCCGATCCTCGGCTCCGACTCGGCCATCTTCTATAGCTCGAGAGCTGTTTACTGGCTCGAGGCTACCCCTTATCCCATGATGCCTAGCACTAGCTACCCAGATCTCGTTTGCCGCTTCAGCTGCGAGGTGTGGTTTCTACTGGCTCAGGCTTGTATAAGTTTTCTATTGAACTATTTTTGTCAGATTAGTACCTTTTCAGGGACTTTATTGTTTTTTGTAGTCTATAACTGTGGGTTTAAGTTGAGTGTTCTTGTAGTCCTTCTCTTAGAACTCATTTAAATTAGAGAGTTCTCCCCCTCTCCCACGCCTATCCCTTCTTGTAGGTTAACGGTTAGTTTAAGCCTTTCCTTCTATCTTTATTAGGTAGCCGTTTAATTTAGAGGCGTCCTAGTTTTTAAAAAATATATATATATATCTTTAACTGTAGTATACTGTGTGTTTTTGTTTTTCGTGTTACTGTTGTGGTATTTTGTTGTCGCTGTTCAGTGTGTTGGCCAAACATATCAGTGTAGTACCTTGCAAGCATTTGTTGGATATGTCTAAAGAATCCAAGGTGTCTGGATTCAAGAAGTGTGACTCATGCTGTCAGAAGATGTCTCTGACAGATGGGCACACTTCTTGCGTTTATTGCTTAGGCGCAGTGCACCTGCAGGACTCTTGTTCTATATGTCATGCATTTAGCCCAAGAGTTCTGCAGGAGCGCAAAAATAAGCTTATTCTGAGGGGTCTTCTTAAGCCCCAGGATTCACTGGCCAAGGCTCAGACTGTGAAATCCCCGAAACCGTCCAAATCGTCGGCTACCAGCTCGGAGCCGTCATTGGTTCAGACCTTACCAACTACTTTGGTTCCGGCCAAAACCAAGGAGACTATCTCCCCGTCGGCTCCATCAGTATATTCGGAGCCGTCGCGGAGCCACAAGAGGCTGAGGTCCCCTTTTCTAGAATCCATACATTCAGCTCCTCGGTCTCCCCTGCTGCAGAGTGAGTGCAATCACAGATCTTCCCACTCCTCTCGGTCCTCTAGGCTCTCAGAGCACGACGTGGAGGGAGTGGTCAGTAGATTGTTGAAGTCGCAGGCACTTGCAAGATGTTGTCCAGCCCTCCTCAACAGGTGTCAGCTCCATCCACTTCTATCAATATTCCTCCTCCGACTCCATTGAGCTCGGAGCTGGAGTTCGTTGGGGTTCGAATCGTGGAACCGTCAGCTCCGATAACTATTTCTCCTTTGGTTCCGTCGTCTGCTCCGATCCCCTCGCTGGTGCCATCCATCGAGGGATCTGGGCGCCGAGACTCCCTCGTCGGCTTCGAGGGGGCAAGTGGCATCGGACCCTTGTCTGACCCCGTTCTCCCTCTCGGAGCTTCGGCGCAGGTGATCTCGGCTCCTACATCGGCCTCTGAGCCGTCTCCCTTGGTGCGGAGAAGGATTCCGATTTCCTCAGAACTGGAGCCTTCTCTGCATCATGGCAGGGACTCCTTCGATCTCATGAGGAGTGTGCTGGCCACTGAATCAGCTCCACGTTCGACCCCACCGGCTCTGTCCCCTGTAGTGCTTGCGTCAACCTCCGCCCCTCCTCCAGACCCCAAGCGTGGGGAACCGGCACTCCAGGGCCACCCCATTGGGTGTTTCCTCCTCTTCCGAGGCCTCCCCTGATCATTTAGAGGAGCCCCCTTGGAAGAAGTGCAAGAGGAAGCACATCGACTCCCCTGAGTCTGTCACTTCGGATACGGATTTGGATGAATCGGAAGGGTCCCCGAGATCCCCCTCTGAAGATGTTTCCTTTTTGGACATTCTAGAAATGCTTAAACAGAGGGGGAACTGGAATCCCCTAGCCCCTACCGAGGATGAATCTGTATTCCTGGATGCGTTCGGTTCCCGACCTTCCACCTCCTGGGTTTCTCCGCCTTTCGATCCACTCATGTCAATAGTGGCTCGAAAGGCTTGGTCAGCCCCGGGTACAGTGGAACCAACCCCAAGGAGACCCGGCAAGTTTATCACTGCACCCCTTGACAAGCAGTTCCTTACCAAAGGTGTTCCTGTGGATGCCATGGTGGTAGCAGCAGCCACTAACAAAGAGATGGCGGAAACTTCTTCGTCTGTCCATCCTCCAAACAAGGAGTCTAGGACCATGGATAGATATGGGAAGTGAATGCTTGCTTCAGTGACCTTTTCTATGAGGTCACTGAATTACTTATGCCATTTTACCCGGCTTCAGAGGGATCTCCTTAAAGAGTTAGGAGATACCCTTCAGGATCCATCAGCTGAAGGGGCTCAGGCTAAAGTGGCTTCTCAGCTGGCGACCCTTAATTCTGTAGTCAACTCCTCCATGAGGCTCATTTCCTATGCAGCCAATGGTGTGAGTAGAGCCACAGGTACAGGCGTGGCCCTTAGGAGACGCGCATGGATGCGGCTGTGTAATTTTGCGGTACCGTTTAGAGCATCATTCACAAGCATGCCCTTTGATGGTTCCTTTCTCTTTGGACCACAGGTGAAAGACACTCTGACTAGGTGTGAGCAAGAAGGCAAGACTCTTTCTGCCGTGGGAGTCCGTTTTTCCACCACTCCTTCCAGACCTTACCCCAAGGGTCAGAGGAGTGGTAAAATGTGGTTTCGAAAATCCCAGGGAGCTTCGCCTGACACACGTAGTGATTTTTCCTCCAGGGGCAGAGGGGGAAACAACAACAGACTCCGCCCTCGTGGCAGAGGGGGTCCGCAGAACCAGGGCAGCAGAGAATCCTTCTCTGAGAAGCCCTTCCAGCATCCCTGAAGGGTTGCCCAGCTTCCCGCCTCTGGAGGCAGTCGGGGGAAGACCTTCACTGTACCCAAAAGCCTGGCAAAACTTAACGCAAGACAAATGGGTACACTCAGTCATATCCGGAGGTTACAGAATTCCCTTCTTTCAACCCCCCTCACCGTCAAGCAAATCCCTTCCAGATGTTCCACCCAATCTGAGGGACCAAGCAGTTATAGAAGTTTCAAAACTGCTAAGAAAAAGAGTCATCCAAGACGTCCCGGCAGACCAAAATGGATCCGGAACTTACTCAAGGTTTTTTGGTACCAAAAAAGACAGGGGACTGGAGACCGGTTTTGGATCTCAGCAGACTAAACAAGTCTGTTCAAAGACCAAAGTTTTGGATGGTCACGCTACAGTCCATTCTACCCTGTCTGGGTTAGGACAATTGGATGTGCTCCATAGATCTCCAGGATGTGTACTATTACATCAAAATGGACAGGTGCTCCAGGAGATTCCTTCGCTTCCGTCTGGGAGCCAGTCATTACCAGTTCAGAGCTCTGCCCTTTGGTCTCACCACAGCCCCCAGGGTATTCAGCAAATGTATGGCAGTGGTCACGGCTCACCTGAGGCATCGAGGATTCCAGGTGTTTCCATATCTAGACAACTGGCTCCTTACTGCTACTACCAGGTATCAACTTCTTCAAGCCAGGGACTACACAATCGCAATTTGCTCCCAGCTAGGCATTACTATAAATTTAGAAAAATCTGCCTTGTTGCCCTGTCAATCAATTACCTATGTTGGAGCAGACTTGGACACAAGGAGTTATGTCCGCAAGGCTACCACCAGACAGGGTGGCCACAATTCGCCAGCAAGTTCATATCCTCATGCAGTGCAAAAGGGTTCAAGTCAGGTTAGTCCTTTAAACTCTCTGGTTTCCATGGCAGCGGCAATTCTTCTGATTCCTCTGGCCCGCTTTCACATGAGAATCCTTTAGTGGCTTCTGTTCACGCAGTGGTCCTTTCAACAGCTCCCCATGTCTCACATGATCATGATTACAGACACATGCAAAAGGCACCTTTCCTGGTGGATGGTCTCCCCACTAGTGTCTCAGTGCAAACCATACATTCAGCCCCCTCCGGTTGCCACAGTGACCATGGATGCTTCCCTGATAGGGGGGGGGGAGGGGGCATTATCAGGGCAGGACAGTCCAAGGCACTTGGCAGCCTCACGAGTACCATCTGCACATAAACGTCTTAGAAATGAGAGCCGTGCTCCAAGCGTTGCAAGCTCTTCAGGACTCTCTCCTTTCTGGGACCATTGCAATTCAAACGGACAACATGTCAGTGGTGTGGTACATCAACAAGCAGGGCGAAACCAGGTCCTACCCTCTATGTCGAGAAGCACTCAGACTCTGGCAGTGGGCAATCTCCTCCCAACAATTTCTGATTGCGACGCACATCTCTGGGAGGTCCAACGTCATAGAGGACAGGCTCAGCAGAGCTATTCTCATGTTGCACGAGTGGTCTCTGAATCAGGTAGTTGCGGATCTGATCTTCCGCAAATGGTGACAGCCTTGCTGCGATCTTTTTGCCACTCCCTTCAACAGCAAATGCAGCAACTACTTCTCCCACTTCCCGGTCTCACTCCCAGAGACGCTCTAGTCCACGATTGGCCTCGGGGACTTGTTTCCTCTTATACCCAAACTCATACAGAAAGCTATTTCGTTCGGTTGCAGAATGATCCTCATTGCCCCCTACTGGCCTCAACAGATATGGTTTCTGTTCCTGCACTATTACCTTCTCGGGCAGCCCTGGACTCTGGATCCTATTCCAGACCTGCTGATTCATCAATCAGGCGAGCTGCATCAGTCCCTCCAAACACTCAAATTCACAGCTTGGTTGATCCACTTCCAACCCTAGCCAGGCTTCCCAGCATTTCCCCGGCCATTCGTGAGATTATTGTCTCCTCTCACAAGTCCGCCACTAGAAAAACTTATGCTAGTAAATGGAACGCTTTTCTTGTTGGGCAGAGGCTAGGAACATAGATCCCTTTTTAGCCCCAGTTCACGAAATCTTGGAGTTCCTAGCAGAACTTTTTCATTCTGGGTCCGCTTCTGCTACAATCATGGTTCAATTGGCGGCCATCTCTAACTTTCATGTTGGGTTGTCTAATGTAAACATTATGTCTCATAAGCTGTGTAAAGCTTTTCTCAGAGGGACCACTCTCCTTAGGCCCCCAGTGAGAGATCCCCCTCCTCCTTGGGACTTTAATTTGGTACTAACCTCCTTGATTATGCCCCCCTTTGAACCGGCAGCCAGACGCGTCTCTGAACTTCAGGCACTAAGTGTTCGTCTTCCGTACTTAGTTTTTCATAAGGACAGGGTTGCTCTGAGGACTAATCCCTCTTTCCTACCGAAAGTCTGCTCAGAAAATAATCTAAACCGATCTATAGACCTCCCTGTGTTTTTCCCTAACCACACCAACAAGGCAGAATACAAATTACACCAATTGGATGTTCATAGACAATTGCGTTTTTACCTGCATAGAACGAAGGATATAAGGAAGTCGGACCAACTTTTCCTTTCCTATGCTCAGGGCAAACAAGGTCTCCCAGTCTCCAAAGTGACCTTATCCAGGTGGTTGTCTCACATTATTACCTTCATCTATCAACTAAGAAACAAAGACTTGTCTATCAAACCAAAAGGTCATTCTACTAGGGCTTTGGCCACCTCTGTAGCCTTCCAATCTAGGTTGCCCATGGATTCTATCTGTGCAGCTGCTATGTGGGCAAATCCTCATACCTTTATTTCGCATTACAAGTTAGATATGGTCTCCAGGAGTAGAGCTAACTTTAGTTCCACTGTTCTGAAAAGTCTGTTCCAATGAGCTGCCCAGGATTGTAGGTGCTAGGGACGCTGTCCTAACAAGCAAGAAATGAAGGCGAGATAGACAACTTAACATAAAGAAGTTATGTACCTACCATAACGTTCCATGTTAGTTGTCTTCATCTCACCTTCTTTCTTGCGTACCCCCCCCATCCCCCTGTCCTATTGGACTGAGAGGAGTTCAGATTTCAGTGGCTGAGTGTTCTCTGGTTTGTTTCCTCTACTGACTTAGAGTATATGACAGGTATGCTCAAGTGTTTGTTTGGAGGGGTTCATTATATAGCTATAGCTAGAGTTAGCTATTTCAAACGACATCTGGGTAGCTAGCACTAGGCATCATGGGATAAGGGGTAGCCTCGAGCCAGTAAACAGCTCTCGAGCTATAGAAGATGGCCAAGTCGGAGCCAAGGATCGGCTCCGATCCCAACAAGCAAGAAAGAAGGCAAGATGAAGACAACTAACATGGAACGTTATGGTAGGTACATAACTTTTTTTCTTTTTGTTTAAAAAGGATAATAAAAAATATATATATATATATATATATATATATATATATATATATATATATATATATATATATATATATGTGTGTATATATATATATATATATATATATATATATATATATATATATATATATATATACATATACATTATATATATATATATATATATATATATATACACATATATATATATATGCATATATATATATATATATATATATATACATATATATACACACACACATACACATATATAAATATACACACACACACACACACACACACACACACACACACACACACACACACATATATATTCTGATTGTTAGCTGCTGTTTTTGTTCTTGAGTTTGTTGCAATGTCTTCCAAAGATTCAAAACCCTCTGGGTTTAAAAAATGCGAGGGAATGCTGCAAAAAAATGTTCCTTACTGATGGGCATACTACTTTTGTGTACTGTTTAGGAGCGGTCCATCTTCAGGAGGTCCTGTTCAATCTGTTACTCTTTCAGTCATAGGGCTCTTTTGGAGAGAGAGAGAATAAGTTGATTCTTAGAGGTCTGTTGAAAACCCACTTCTCTGAAGCATTACAAGAAGAACCGGGTTCTTCTAAGTCTGACCAGTCTCCTTCATCTGAATCAGACAAGTCTGGGAAAAGATATTCCCCTTCCAGTGCTCCTTCGGAGCCTTCTAAAAAAAATTTTCTCTCCGGATCCAAAGGCTGTATGATCCAAGAGGTCTACTACTTCGGCTGCATCAGTTTTGGTGCCAGTGGAGTTTCAGTTGTAGAGCCGGTCCCCTGGCTTGGAACCGGTATTCCCTACTCTCAGGTAACCTTTGCTCCAGCCTTCTAAAACTCCTGCCCCCTCGACTCAGTCTTCCAGGAGCCTGTATACACTTGCATCCACAGGGATGCGGAGGTCCTAGGCCTCGGGATTCCCCATAGGGTGCCCCCCAGTCTTCTGAAACCTCTCCAGAGTACCCCTTGGATAGGTTATGCAAGAGCAAGCATTTAGACTCCCCAGAGGAATCCGTCACTTCAGATATGGTCCTCTTTGAAGCCGAAGGGTCCCCACAGTCACCTCCTGATGATGTCTCATTTGGAGATCTTAGAAATATTTAAACAGAGAGGTGGCTGGAAGTCCACCAACCTTTCAGCAGAGGAGTCCATATACCTGAAGGCTTTTGGATCTCGCCCTTCCTCCACCTGGGTGTCTCCGCCTTTCGACGAACTTATGAACTTAGTTTTACGGAAGGCATGGGAGTCTCCAGATTCAGTGGAACCTCTTCCTTGGAGGCCAAATAAATTCATCACCTCACCATCAGACAAAAATTCCTTAACTAAGGGAGTCCCAGTAGATGCTGTGGTGGTGGCTGCAGCCACCAAGAAGGAACTCGCAGAGATGTCGTCTTCTGTCCATCCACCAAACAAGGAGTCTCGTATCATGGACAGATATGGAAAGCGCATTTTTTCTTCAGCGACGTTTGCTCTTAGATCACTTGAGTTACTTGACTCACTTTACTGGACTACAAAGCGATCTCCTGAAGGAGCTAGGAGATACCCTCAAAGATTCAGTAGCTGAAGGGGTGTCGGAGAAAGTTTCCTTTCAGCTCTCTACCTTAAAGTCAGTGTTTTAACACCTCCATGAGACTGATTTCTTGTGCAATGGACGGAGCGAGCATAGCAGCAGGTTCGGGAATTTCCCTAAAGAGACATCCTTGGATGCACTTGTGTGACTTTGGGAGCCCTTTAATTCTTCCTTTGTGAATGTCCCGTTCAAAGGCTCATCTCTGTTTGGGCCCAAAGTCAGGACACACTAACCAGGTGTGAACAAGAAGGAAAAAGACCCTCTGCCATAGGAGTCAGTTTTTCACAACCTGCCAGACCATATACCAAAGTTCAAAAAGGAAGTGGGAAAATGTGGTTTCGAAAATCCCAGAGAGCTTTCCAGGACACACATGGTGATTCTTCCCCCAGGGGCAGAGGGGGAAGTGGTAATGGAAGATGCCAACTATGCAGCAGCTTGGGTCTGTGGAAACAGGGCGACAGGGAGTCCTCCTTTGGTAAGCCCTTTCAGCACTCCTGAATGGAGACCCACCTGTCCATCTCTGGAGTCAGTCGGGGGTCACTTATCTTTATACCCAAAAGCCTGGCTAACATTAACAAAAGAAATGTGGGTACAGAGCTTCATATCCAGAGGTTACTCCGTATCCTTTTCCTTCTCCCTCCCAAACATAAAAAACATCCTGGATGTACCACCCAGTCAAAGGGAACAGGCAATTCTAGAAATTCAGAAGTTGCTAGACAAGAGAGTCAGCAAAACAGTCCCCGCAGACCAAATAGGATCTGGAACTTACTCAAGTTTCGTTTTAGTTCCAAAGAAAACAGGGGACTGGAAACCAATTCTGGATCTCAAGACCCTAAACAAATCTGTAAGAAAGTCCAAGCTCCGGATGGTAACACTGAAGTCTGTTCTTTCATAGGATCATAGGTAGGTACTAGGCTATCGGCCCAAGGGCCTACATAAGCCTAGCCAGCAAGGTTCCATAGCTTACGCCACCCAAGAAAGTTATTTTCCTGTGCCACTGTCCAGCAGAGACACAGAAGTGATCCCCGGGGTGTATTTCCTGTTTCCCATCCACTCATCAAGATTTTTCTTGAAGAGTGCTAATGAAGAACTTTGCTTGACATAGATGGGTAGCTTGTTCCAGAGTATAGGAAGTCTCTGGGACGGGAATCTATCCCTCCAGCATGTACTGTTTATTGTGGTGACAAGGTGTAGGTCCCTAGAGCGTCTAGCTCGGAGGGATTGGGATTTCTTTAGGTGTAGCATGTCCAACAGCTCTGGGTTTGACATAGCTTTATATGTTAGGCAGAGATCATCTCGGAGTAGGTGATATGCTATGGAGTAAAGCTTACAAAACACAGTACGGCAGCAATCCAAGCAAGCACACTGCCTCCTCACACAGTTAATTCAGCACTATAGATGAATGCCAAAACAAAAATTTAAAACCAAATGTTTAATAACGTTTAGCGCTTTCACTCGATAACCGAGCTTCCTCAGAACAACGTACAAAAATACTCATACTCCTTAAATAAGATATTTTGGCGCCAAATACAAATAATTTATCAATTAACTTTAAAAGCAACAGAGCACAAATTGCTAATGTTAAAAAATATTAAAAAATATACATATGCGTTCACATTATAATGTTCTTTCTATGTAATAAATAGCATGTTCTTACTAAATAATTGAAACTATTCTAACTGCTTCCCTCTCAGTATTAATTAATATTGTATTAGTTTATATACAAAAGAGGTTTTATGGAAACATAATCATTTATTCCAGGGGGTGAGGTGGCATCTGTGTAGACTTGCCACCAAAGTTCTCTGTATGATAGTAAATTTTTATAATCACCCCCTCTTGGATTTTGGGTAATAGACTCCAATATCATAAAACTAAATGTATGTTCACTTCCATTTTGAATAATATGTTTTGACAAGGCGTTTTTTGTATCTCCCTTTTTTATACAGTAAAGATGCGAATATATTCGCTGCCTCAGCTGCCTTTCCGTTTTTCCTATATAGTACGCATCGCAGACTGAACATACTGCAATATACACTAACATAGTGGTTCTGCAATTACCCTTGGCAGAGTGTATTTTTAAGTGCTTATAGTTGTTTAAAGTTAAACTAAAATTTTCATTAATCACATAGCACTGATTACAATTCCCACATTTTGTAGTGTGTGTCAACTTAGTTTGTCCCTTTTTATGGCTTATTGCATTGTTTCTCTCTAATATGCACTTGATATTACTACCCATCTTATATACAAAATTAGGGCTCTTACCTACTAGGTCCACTAACTCCTGTGAATTAGTTAAAATATACCAATTCTTACACACAATTTCCTTAATAATCTTACTATACATTCCATATTCTATAATAAGGGCTCTACTATACGATTTCTTCCCAGTTACTTGATGTTGGTCAGTGATATCATTGGACACATTTATATTTTGCTGATGCCCAGATGGGTTTAGTGTATTATAGCCTAGAAGTGGGCTATACTTTTTCCCCCATTGTTTTGTAACATAGCTTATAATGTCTTCCATAAGCTTGGGGTCATACCCTCTATCCTCAAATAAGGTGGATATATACTCAACCTCCTTTAACATGTCAGCATGTCTGGAAGTCATCCTGACAGCTCTTATGACCTGTCCTTTAAATATATTCCTTTTCATTCTAACTGGGTGACAGCTGCTGTAGTCCAAATATGTATTACTAAATGTTAATTTTCTGTAAATTGTAGATTTAAAGCCTTCCATATCATGAGAAACATATGTATCTAAGTAGTAATGCCTTCATTGCTTGTGATAGAAGTGAACTTTAAATAATTACTGCTAGTATTTATATAGACTATAAAATTCTCATATGATATATCATCTCCCTTCCACAAAATATATATATCATCTAGGTACCGGGAGTAATAACTGATGTATTTATAATAGTCACATGTAAATATAAAATGTTCCTCCCAATCAAGCATAACCATGTTTGCAAACATGGGGGCACATGCTGCCCCCATGGCCACTCCTCTGGTTTGCCTAAAGATTTCCCCTTCGTAGAAAATAAAATTGTTCTCTAAAATTAAACTCATTAATTCCACTAACAGGGAAATTTTATCCCAACTGAAGTTAGTGTGTTTACATAGACTTCGGCTAAATGCCTCTATGCCCTCATCCATGGGGATACAACTAAACAAATCTATTACATCAATTGAACTGAACACCATTTTAGTACTGTAACTATTAACAGGGTAGTTCCGTAAGAAATCCCATGAATCTTTAACAAGATGTCCTAAATCATTATAAATATGTTTTAATGTTGTATCTATGTAAACTCCCATGGGGAAAGTTTTTGAATTGCTTCCTGAAATGATTGGGCGAAAGGGTGGATTCCTATGGTCCTTATGTACTTTAGGTATGCCCACTATAGTGGGTAGAATTGGAAACTCCACACTAAGATATTCAAAGAGTTCTTTATTAATTCTGTTTTCTAATAAATATTCATTCAAGTACATGTCTATTCTCCTGTAAGCCATATTGACTTCATTAATAGATGCCACAGAATAATTACCCGTATTATGTAAAATGTTATGTATATTAGTACTATAGGTGGTGGCATCATAGATAACAATGCCTCCACCTTTATCGGGGAATTAATGAGTTTAATTTTAGAGAACAATTTTATTTTCTACGAAGGGGAAATCTTTAGGCAAACCAGAGGAGTGGCCATGGGGGCAGCATGTGCCCCCATGTTTGCAAACCTGGTTATGCTTGATTGGGAGGAACATTTTATATTTACATGTGACTATTATAAATACATCAGTTATTACTCCCGGTACCTAGATGATATATATATTTTGTGGAAGGGAGATGATATATCATATGAGAATTTTATAGTCTATATAAATACTAGCAGTAATTATTTAAAGTTCACTTCTATCACAAGCAATGAAGGCGTACCCTACTTAGATACATATGTTTCTCATGATATGGAAGGCTTTAAATCTACAATTTACAGAAAATTAACATTTAGTAATACATATTTGGACTACAGCAGCTGTCACCCAGTTAGAATGAAAAGGAATATATTTAAAGGACAGGTCATAAGAGCTGTCAGGATGACTTCCAGACATGCTGACATGTTAAAGGAGGTTGAGTATATATCCACCTTATTTGAGGATAGAGGGTATGACCCCAAGCTTATGGAAGACATTATAAGCTATGTTACAAAACAATGGGGGAAAAAGTATAGCCCACTTCTAGGCTATAATACACTAAACCCATCTGGGCATCAGCAAAATATAAATGTGTCCAATGATATCACTGACCAACATCAAGTAACTGGGAAGAAATCGTATAGTAGAGCCCTTATTATAGAATATGGAATGTATAGTAAGATTATTAAGGAAATTGTGTGTAAGAATTGGTATATTTTAACTAATTCACAGGAGTTAGTGGACCTAGTAGGTAAGAGCCCTAATTTTGTATATAAGATGGGTAGTAATATCAAGTGCATATTAGAGAGAAACAATGCAATAAGCCATAAAAGGGACAAACTAAGTTGACACACACTACAAAATGTGGGAATTGTAATCAGTGCTATGTGATTAATGAAAATTTTAGTTTAACTTTAAACAACTATAAGCACTTAAAAATACACTCTGCCAAGGGTAATTGCAGAACCACTATGTTAGTGTATATTGCAGTATGTTCAGTCTGCGATGCACTATATAGGAAAACGGAAAGGCAGCTGAGGCAGCATATATTCGCATCTTTACTGTATAAAGGGAGATACAAAACGCCTTGTCAAAACATATTATTCAAAATGGAAGTGAACATACATTTAGTTTTATGATATTGGAGTCTATTACCCAAAATCCAAGAGGGGGTGATTATAAAATTTACTATCATACAGAGAACTTTGGTGGCAAGTCTACACAGATGCCACCTCACCCCCTGGAATAAATGATTATGTTTCCATAAAACCTCTTTTGTATATAAACTAATACAATATTAATTAATACTGAGAGGAAGCAGTTAGAATAGTTTCAATTATTTAGTAAGAACATGCTATTTATTACATAGAAAGAACATTATAATGTGAACGCATATGTATATTTTTTAATATTTTTTAACATTAGCAATTTGTGCTCTGTTGCTTTTAAAGTTAATTGATAAATTATTTGTATTTGGCGCCAAAATATCTTATTTAAGGAGTATGAGTATTTTTGTACGTTGTTCTGAGGAAGCTCGGTTATCGAGTGAAAGCGCTAAACGTTATTAAACATTTGGTTTTAAATTTTTGTTTTGGCATTCATCTATAGTGCTGAATTAACTGTGTGAGGAGGCAGTGTGCTTGCTTGGATTGCTGCCGTACTGTGTTTTGTATACTATTTGGTCCAGCTTGCAGGCTTTGGGTTATGGAGTAAAGCTTGAGTTTTTTGAGGCGGTCAGTGTAGGGCATTTGTTTGAGGCCAGTAATCCTCTTTGTGAGGTACTTCTGTGGTCTTTCCAGCTGCTGCAGATGTCTTGTGAGGTAGATTCCAAAAGGGGTGTTGTACTCTATAATGGGTCTAATGAGTGACGAGTAGAGGGGAACAATGACCTCTTTTTTTCTTGGATTAGAACCCTTTTATGATGAAGTGTGCCACATAGAAGGTCCTGACTACTGTGGCAATGTGACTATCAAAGGAGAGACTACTGTCCACCTGGGTCCCAAGGTCTCTTATCACACATTCGGTGTTAAGTAGATTGCTGCCTATGTGGTAGTTCATGGGTACAGAGTTTTTACCAAAGGGGATGACACTGCACTTTTTGGCATTGAGCTTGAGGCCATGGCTGTGACACCAGGCATCTGTCTCAGTGAGGCCCTTCTGTAGGATGTTCACATCGTTTGGGGACTTGTCTATGGCTCCTAGTTTGCAGTCATCTGCGAACTTCATTAGCCAGAAGCCTTCTGTGTTAGCCTGCACTTCAGAGAAGTGGATACCAAACAGGAGAGGTCCCAGGGTGGAACCCTGTGGTACTCACTTGTCACTGCTTTGAGGTCAGATTTGGAGACAGTAACTTTTACAGTGTGGGTTCTGTCAATTAGCCAGTTGGCAACCCATCTTGTGACGTAGAGATTTATACCATTATGAGGGTGTTTGGTTGAACCCTAATTTTTTCCAGTACATCAAAAAAAGAGGAATGGGAATCCTGGGGCATGGTGGGGAGGATATGTAGCAAGCTACAATTTGGATTGCAGTTTTGCCCAGAGTTAGTTGCACTTGGATAACCTTGGATGCATTATGCTGAGCAACTAGCCTGGAGGTGTGGTTATCTTTAATGAATATGGACACACCTCCGCCTTTGGTGTTTCGGTCCAGGCTACATGGCCGAAAAGTGTGGTAAGCGTTATAGCCTGGTAGTGCAGGGGTGCTCTCTGGAGCCTTGAACAAGGTCTCAGTCACTGCACAGATATGGATGTTCTCCATTTTAAGGAGTGCCTCGAGTGAGTGCATTTTGAGATTTGGACTTCTAGCATTGAGTAGCATTACCCTCAGTTTTTGCTTGCCTGTTCCTGTTGTGGTGAATTTGTTATTTGAATCCTGCCTAAAAAAGTCACTATAGGGGCAGCAAGAGCCTTAGCTAGTATCCGGAATCCCAGGGGCGACAGGTGCAGGCCATCTGTGACAAAGCATCATGGTCTGTCGACCATGTCATCCCAAACAGACAGATATTGGATCCCCTTAGAATGACACCAGAAGCTTAGCCAATTGTTGAAGTCAATCATTTTGTCCTTGTACTGCGATGTCATTCTGGGTGATGGCAGAATGCTACTCTGGGCTAGGGTCATACCTGCCAGGGCTACAAGATCAGAGAGCTCTTCCATGTCTCTTTTCATGTAGTCCAGGGAGGTACATCTCAGGTCATTCACACCAACATGGACAATGACAGAGTCATATTTGAGTGACCTGAGTGCATGGGTTATGTGGCGGATCCTGGCACCAGACAGGCAGCTGACAGTAACCTTCTCCTTGTCTAGCCTGGTGAGTGGGACATCAGTGTGCCTGACTATACAGTCACCTATGACTAGTGTGTTGAGTACGTTGTTTTGCCTTATTGGCTGTGGTTGAGTGGCACACTGAGTCTGTGGGCTGTGTCATTTGGGTTGTGTTGGGGGATGGAGGTTGCTTGCTTTTCTGCTTTGGAGGTCTCTGTTGCTTAGACAGATTATTATTGAGAGCCTCCGCGAATGTTTGTGTTACTGTGTTTGGATTTTGGTGGTGTAGATTTAGTGAGACTATGTGATGTGTGGTGTGGTGCAAATGTTTACCTTCTCCTCATGACTGTCAAGTTCAGTCTGGGACAAGACTATTGGATCTGCTTGATAGACCTGCAGGATGCCTACTACCACATAAAAATGGACAGGCGATCCAGGAGACACCTGCGCTTTCGGCTGGGAGCCAGCCACTACCAATTTCGAGATGTTCTTCATCTCACATTGCTGCAGTCCTAACACTTGGGTAGTCCGCTGTCCTCGATCGGCCCGAATATCAAAGTATAAGGCTGAAGTCGGTCAAGGCGCATTTGACTGACATCAGGACGTCAGGGTACAAATGCGCATGACCGACGTCATATCCTCAGTCTTTTTTGCCGCATGGTCCGATGCAGAAGCAGTATTGCAAGTGCCGGTTGGCGTTCTGAAATTTTTCGATTCCGGAGTTTCAGACAGAGTCAAAGTTGGCTAAGTACCCCGTTGGGGATTATTTTGGTTTTTTCTTGCCTCAGTGGTTTAACGGATGTCAGAAAAAGTGAATAACTGTATTTCTTGTGGGAAACAGATACCACATAGAGATTATCATACTTTGTGTATTCCTTGTTTAGGGCCTGAGCACGACGTTGTTGGGTGTCGCTCTTGTGCTAGATTCAATAAGCGCACTATAAAGAGGAGATTAGATTGTGCCAGGTTAGTCTTCGGGAAGCGGTGCAATTATAAAATGCCGTCGGATGCTCCGACGCCCGCTTCTTCGAAGAAGCGCAAGGACAAAGCAGTTAAGCCTAGGCTAGAAGAACCGTCCGTACCGGACGCCGGTTCTTTAGAGGTGTCGGTGGAGCCGGTGGTTCCGCCGGAGGTTTCTTTGGGTTCCCAGGGAGAGACTTTGCTATTGCAGGATGTGGCCTCTCAGGAGGCAGGTCAGGATGATGGGGCTTCTCAGGTTACTATACTCCCCTCCCTGCCTAGGGTGGTTAGGCCCTCTCCTTCTGTTTCCAAGGCTTCTCCCAGAGGCAGGCCAGGTTTAGCTTCAGTTGGTGTCACCCCTAGTTCTTCAGGAACTGTGCCCAAGAAGCATATGCTTAAAATGGCAGAAGATTTTATTACTTTGATTAGGGGTTCTTTGCCCCCTCCTGATAAGAGACCTAGGGTGGAGCCTGAGCTAGGGAGTTTTGAGCAGGCTTCGGATGTTTCAGAGTCTTGACTGAAGACTTGCAGGAGTACTCTCCTTATTCTGATTCTGATGTGGATGATTCTACTCCTTCACCGTTTCCTTCTGTGGATCTTTCTATTTCTGTAACTCTTCATTCCATGAGGGAGCATTTTAAGTGGGAAGGTCAGGACCTCTCTGATTCCAGGAAAAGGCTTAGGGAATTTTTGTTTTTACCCCAGCATAGGCCTTTGGCTATACCTCCTGTTTTGGATGTAGTGGAAGATGTTTTTACAGAGGCTTCTCTTAATCCTGATTCTTTGCCTCCTGCTCCTGTTAAACCGGATAGGTATTACAGGGTGCCTGAAGCTCATAAGTATCTTTTTAAGAGTCCTAGGGCAGACCCAGAAACTGTTAGCCAGGGGCCTAAAGGTGTTAAGGCTTCTGTTGTCAAGAATCCGGTTCCTGCAGATAAAGAGGCCAGGGCCTTGGATAGATGGGGAAAGAAAGTTTATACTTCTTCCACTCTAGCTATGAGGGCTTTGAATTGCCAGTTTCACATGTTGAAATACCAAAACTATCTCCTTTCACAATTGAAGTCTAAGGTTGATGCTCTGGCGGAAGGTATTGAGTGTAAAGAGTTGCAAGATTTAGTACATGTTTCTGAACAGGTGGGTAAGCATTCTTTGCAATGTGGTTTTGATGCTGTACAGGCCTCGTCTAGGGTGGCTGCCACTGGGTCAGTTCTTCATGAGCACGCCTGGCTGAGGGATCAAAATTTATCTGACCATGTTAAAACAAGGATTTTAGATGCTCCTTTACAATCTGATGTGTTGTTTGGTTCTCCTGTTGA
The DNA here is from genome assembly GCF_019279795.1 of Protopterus annectens. Lineage (NCBI taxonomy): Eukaryota > Metazoa > Chordata > Ceratodontiformes > Protopteridae > Protopterus > Protopterus annectens. The sequence goes on along the minus strand of NC_056741.1, from coordinate 53,549,819 downwards.
GGCAGTTTTAAAGAAAATGGAAGACAAGGCTAAGTCTATGCAGACTGTTAAAGATTTTTGCAGGTTCAGCCTCCAAAGTTTAGTACAAATTGGCCTACTAAGGGGTGGTCCTATCCTTCTTATGATTCCCAGTCTAGGGGTAGATCTAGACGTGGTAGGGGCAGAGCTCAGTGCTCTTTCAGGCCTAGAACAGGGAGTTCTCCTGCACAGTCTTCAGGTGAGGGCAGGGGTCAGTCCTTTCGTAAACAGACCCAATGACCTACCTTTTCAGCTGCCAGAGCCTTCTCGTCTGGCAGCACCTTTGGGAGGAAGGTTGGCACTTTTCAAAGAAAATTGGAGTTTAATTACCCAAGACAGATGGGTATTGGATATCATACACCACGGTTACAGGTTTTATTTCCATACCTTGCCTCCTTTCAGAGGCATGCCAGGCGTTCCTCCTCAACAAAGAATAGAGGCTCACAAGCAAATTTCTCTGTTACTCCAACTAGGGGCCATACAGCCGGTTCCTATGCCAGAAGTGGGCCTAGGATTTTATTCTCGCCTGTTCCTAGTACCAAAGAAGGGGAACACGTGGAGACCAATTTTGGATTTATCTGTCCTCAACACTTATCTGGACATTCCCAAGTTCAAAATGTTGACGTTACAACAGCTTTTACCTCTGCTGGGCAAAGATCATTGGATGGTAACTTTGGATCTCAAGGAGGCTTACCTTCATGTTCCTATCAGACTAAGTTGCAGGAAGTATCTGCGTTTTCGAGCTGGGACTTCTCACTATCAGTTCTCTGCATTGCCCTTTGGCTTATCTACTGCCCAGAGTGTTCACGAAAGTTCTGGCTCCAGTGATAGCTTTCTTCAGGCTAAAAGGAATACAGATCTATCCTTATTTGGACGATTGCCTGATTCTGGCTCAAGGAAGGGAAGAGCTTCTTCATCATTTGGAATATGTGATAGCAGTGCTAAGATGCCTGGGGTATTCTGTGAGCGAAATAAAGTCCAGTCTAGTACCCTCTCAGGAAATGTGCTTTCTGGGTGTAAGACTGAATACAGCATCCCAGATGGCCTTTTTGACCCCGGACAAACAAAAGAATCTTTCCCTTTACTTCCATCAACTATCTCATCAGTCCGGGCTGACTGCAAGGACAGTCCTTCAAGCCTTAGGGTTCATGGCATCTTGTATTCTGGTGCTTCCCAATGCCAAACTGCATATGAGGAAGCTGCAATGGTATCTCAAAAATGTATGGACACAGCACTGCCAGGATCTGGACACTGTCATTCAAATAATACCTTGCATTCAAAAGGAATTTTTGTGGTGGGCTCAGGAATGTCACCTAAACAAGGGACTCTGTGACCCGGCCAGAGGAGAGTCAGATTTTAACGACAGATGCCTCAGACAAAGCTTGGGGAGCTCATCTAAATGGAAAGTGGATACAAGACAAGTGGCCTGCCAGACTACAACATCTACATATCAACCTGAAGGAGATGTTAGCAGTCCAGTTTGCATTAATAGCTTTCAAGGATTTACTTCTTCCAGGGCAGGTGTTGATTCTAACAGACAACACAACTGTCATGTGGTACATCAACAAGCAGGGGGGAACACATTCTTATCCTCTATGCAGGCAAGCAATGATTTTGTGGGAGACTGCTCTCAGTTTACAGCTCAATCTTCAGGCAAGGTTTCTGCCGGGAGCACAGAACTCCTTAGCAGATGTGTTGAGCAGAAGAATTATGGATCCCCACGAGTGGAAATTGGATCCTCATGTATTTCAGAAATTGACAGTGTCATGGGGAACTCCAGACATAGATCTGTTCGCTTCTCCACTAAACCATCAGCTGCCAAAGTTTTGCACAAATAGGTTTCATCCCACAGCTTGGAAAGTGGATGCTCTTTCTTTCAATTGGAGCAATCTTCATGTGTATGCCTTTCCACCTCTGCCTCTCCTCCCAAAGGTACTTCTAAAGGTCAGACAGGACAAGCCAAGGATGATTTTAATAGCTCCAGATTGGCCTCGACAGCACTGGTACCCATTACTGAGAAGTCTGGTACGGAAGCCTCCATGGCCTTTGCCTTCGATTCCACACCTGTTGTCCCAGGAGGACAGTCATTTGCTCAATGTCAATCTTCACTCTCTTCACCTAACAGCCTGGCATATTCTGTTTTGAACCATAGAGGGTCTCAATTTCCACAACAAGTTTTGAATGTGATTTTGGAAGCTAGAAGGCCTAGTACAAGGAAAGTGTACGCAGATAAATGGAAGAGATTTTTATTTTGGAGTGCAGCAAAGGATTTTGATGTTTCTGAGCCTAATTTAAGTGTGGCTCTTCAATATCTTACTGAGCTACTGGACAAAGGTTTGTCCTTCTCTTCTATTAAGGTTCATGCTGCAGCAATTTCAGCTCACTATGACTGTGACCCACCATTGTTTTCTCATCCTTTGTTCAAGCAATTTCTTAGAGGGGCAAAGAATATAAGACCCCCACGTAGAGCTCCTACTCCTTCTTGGGATCTCAATTTTGTGTTGGAGAAACTCACTCTACAACCTTTTGAGCCTGCTGCTACTACTGAGTTGAAATATTTATCATGGAAGACTGCCTTTTTGTTGGCCATTACCTCTGCAAGAAGGGTTTCTGAATTACAGGCCCTTATGGCGGTTGAGCCTTTCTTAATTTTCCATAAGGATAGGGTATATTTACGTACTAATCCTTCCTTTATGCCTAAAGTGGTTTCTAGTGTGGCTTTAAACCAAACTATTCATTTGCCTACTTTTTATGCAAATCCCCAAAATAAAGAGGAAATGATTTTGCACACTTTAGATGTATACAGGCAGTTGCGATATTATTTGGACAGAACTAAAGGGTTCAGACAGTCTCAGCAGTTATTTGTTTCTTTTGCTTTGAGTTCTCAGGGCAAGCCTGTGTCAAAACAAACTATTTCTAAGTGGATTGGGTTTTGCATTGCTTTCTGTTATTCCCATCATGGCAAGGAGATTCCAGCTGGGATTAGGCCTCATTCCACTAGGGCTACTGCCACTTCGACAGCTTTTTTGAGGGGGGTGGCAACCAAGGATATTCTGGAGGCAGCTACTTGGAGTTCAGTGCATACTTTCTCTAGGCATTATCACCTACCACTTTACTCTAAATCCAGGGCTGGTTTTGCCACTGCTGTTTTGCAGGGCATTTTGGCAGCTCCTGCTTCCTTATAGTTTGGCCATCCTCCCTTACCTCTGCTTTGGGATTCTACCCAAGTGTTAGGACTGCAGCAATGTGAGATGAAGAACATAGTACAGTTTTGTACCTACCATAAATGTAGATGTCCGAAGATCCACATTGCTGCAGTCCCTCCTTCCCCTCTGTAGTTAGAGGTGGTTGTGTGGGTTGGGTTGTAAATATTGTGTATATTGTATATATTGTACATATAATTAGTGCAAGGGTGGTTGTTTGTTTGTTTGCTGTCTTTTGTTTTTGACCTTTATTTTTAGGGTCTTCTGACATCTGGGGCAAGAAAAGACTGAGGATATGACGTCGGTCATGCGCATTTGTACCCTGACGTCCTGATGTCAGTCAAATGCGCCTTGACCGACGTCAGCCTTATACTTTGATATTCGGGCCGACCGAGGACAGCGGACTACCCAAGTGTTAGGACTGCAGCAATGTGGATCTTCGAACATTTACATTTATGGTAGGTACAAAACTGTACTTTTTGCCTTTTGGCTTCACTTAGCCCCCAGAGTGTTCACGAAGTGTATGGCAGTAGTCGCGGCTTACTTGAGATGCCTAGGATTCTGAATGTTTCCATATTTAGATGACTGGATCCTAACCGCCGCCACCGAGCATCTACTAACAAAAGCTAGAGACACCACCTTGCAGCTCTGATGTCCTTCATGGATGCATCTGCAGTCATAACAACTGGGTTGTCCTGTCGTCAGGCAGCCCTTCAGTCGGCCGGATTCCAAAGTCCGGGTCCGGCTTCGGCTGATGTCGCACTCCACCCGACGTCATCTCTGTTGGTCTTCGGGTATAAAAGCATCAGCCGATGCCATTTTCCTCAGTCTTTCTTGCGTGGCGCCAAGCAGAAGCTGTTCGCAAGTGCCGGTCGGTCGGATCCAGAGATTACTTCTACCGAATACTACTTGAAGACTTCTAAAGCTAAGTACCCGTTGGGGACTCTTTCTTGCCTCAGCCGATGTCAGAAAAAGTTAACAATTGTTTAACCTGTGGGAAACAAATACCTCATAAAGATTTCCACTCTTACTGTCTGCCTTGTTTAGGCCCAGCCCACGTAGCAGCCTGTTCGGCCTGTGCTTCTTTCAACCGACGAGCTTAGGCGTCGGTCGGAGTTTGCAGAACAGTTTTTCGGTTCTGATTTTGCGTACATTATGCCGTCGGATCCTCCGACTACCCAATCTACCAAAAAGCATAAAGATAAAGACCGACACTTTCGCGGTCCGCGGTTTCGGCGAAACCATGGTTAAGCAAACATGAGTGTCTCGGTTTCGGCGAAACCGAGAAAACTGATCTAAGTACAGCTGAACCTATTCTACAACTGAGGCCCTGCTACAACTCTTGAATCGACCTCAGAAATTTTACCACTACGGTGGTTGACTTATCAGACACCATCCCTTGGATGTCTCTACCCCAGCACGTGGTGCTGCTAGGCCTCCAGCAGCCATGTCCATTAAGGCCTTCGCCAGGGCTAAAGCAGCCAAGACTACTAAAACAGTGCCTGTTAAACCCCCACATCCAGGCCCTCTTCTAGTTCCCAAATGCTTACTTTGGCAGAAGATTTAATTTCTTTAATCAGAGGATCTCAATCTCACCCAGATAGGGCCTCTCAGCCCCCAGAGAAGAGACCTAGGACAGAGCCCCCTGAGCCAGTGTCCTCTGATGAATCTGCTGATGAATCAGACATAACTGACCAGCCAGAGGCTCCCTTCTCCAATTTTGAAGATTCTGATGCTGAAGAATCCATTCCAGCTGCTTCCCCACCAGAAGAATTCTCCTTTGGGGAAACCTTGCATGCCATGCGAGAACAGTTCCAATGGCAGCAACAGGATTTTTCAGACTCCAGAAGAAGACTTAGGACCTTTCTGCACCTCCCACAGCACAGGCCCTTAGCTATACCTCCTGTTCTCTCTGTGGTGGATGATGCTTTCAATGATGTTTGCTCCGCTCCAGATTCTTTACCCCAGCCCCTGCCAAACCAGACAGATTTTACAGGGTGCCAGATACTCATCACCACCTTTACAAGGCCCCACTTGCAGACCCAGAAACTATATCCCAGGGTCCCAAGGCAGTAGCCGCGACCATAGCTAAAACCCTACTCCTTCTGAAAGGGAAGCAAGGTCATTAGACAGATGGGGTAAAAGGTCTACACTTCAGCTACTCTCTCAGCTAGAGCTTTAAACTGTCAGTTTCACATGATACAATACCAAGAGTTTATGCTTGATCAGTTAACTAAAAACTAACCACTGATGAATCTCTTGATAAGAAATATGTATTAGAGATGGTAAATAACATACAACAGGTTAGCAACCATTCCTTAAAATGTGGCTATGATGCACTGGAGGCTTCATTTAGATCAGCCATGACAGGCACAGTGATAAGAAGGCATGCATGGCTAAAGGAACAAGCTTTACGGATCATGTTAAAGCTAAGCTGCTAGATGCTCCTATGGACAAGACAAGTTTGTTTGGTACACCTGCCCAGCAGGTTATGAAGAAAATGGAAGAAAAGGCAAAATCTGTTCAAACTGTTAAAGATTTCTTGCAGGTTCAACCCCAAGGTTTAGCAGGAACTGGCCTGCCAAAATTGGTCCTTTCCTGACTCCACAACATTTCAAAGGGGCAGGAATAGGCGTTCCAGAGGCAGAAACCAATCCAGAGGAGGTGCCTACAGAGGGCGACAGTGGCAAGGTAACAACAGAGGCACAGACACAGCCACTGCCACTACATCAGCACAATCACAGTGACTTAACCTAAATCCGCCTACCAGGGAACAAATAGCAGCTCCTCTAGGCGGAAAGTTAACCTTATTTTCAAGAACTGGCACTGCATAACAAAAGACAAGTGGATTTTACAAACCATAGATCAAGGTTACGGTTTCACTTCCACACTTTACCAGTCAAAGAGGAATGCCAAATCTACCTCCAAATCAAAAACAGAGGCTCTGCCAGATAATGGAGTTAGCAAACATGAGAGCTGTGGAAAGAGTGCCAACAGCAGAGCAAGGAAAGGGTTCTATTCCAGACTATTCCTAGTTCCAAGAAAGGAAAAAGTTGGAGACCAATTCTCGACCTGTCCACCTTAAATACATACATCATTGTCCCAAAATTCAAAATGCTGACACTACAGCAGCTTCTTCCCATGCTGGGCAAGGAGTCTTGGCTGGTAACTCTAGATCTCAAGGAGGCATACCTGCACGTCCCCATTCGACCAATCTGCAGAAGATACCTCAGATTTCTTGCAGGATCAGAGCACTATCAATTCTCTGCATTGCCCTTTGGCTTATCTACTGCCCAGAGTATTCACAAAATGCCTGGCATCAGTAATCGCCCATTGCAGACTACAGGAATTCAAATTTACCCATACCTGGACGACTGCCTGCTACAAGGGGACAACAAAAGCAAGCTGACAACAGATTTACAAAGGGTCATTTACTTGCTACAAGCACTGGGATACACAGTCAATTTACAAAAGTCAAGGCTGATACCCTCCCAAACAAGGACATTCTTGGGCGGAATTGGACACAGTAAAACAAATGGCATTCCTGACTACAGAAAAACAAAAGAACTTCCTCTTTACTTCTTGGCACTAACAAAACTGAACAAGTTAACAGCAAGAAAAGTACTGCAGGCCTTGGGCTTCATGGCATCATGCATAATCTTGGTTCCATTTGCCAGACTACATATGAGAAAACTACAGTGGTACCTAAAGAATTTATGGTCCCGACACAGACACAGTCTAGAAACAGAAATCCCACTAATTCCATGCTTAAAACAGGAGTTCCTATGGTGGGCTCAGGCATGCCAGTCAAACCCAGGCCTACCCTTTCGCAGATGTCAAGCAAGCCAGACCATCACAACAGGCGCTTCAGACCTAGGATGGGGGCCCACATGCTGGACAAATGCGTGCAAGGATTGTGGACACAGGATCAACTTCACCTGCACATCAACCTAAAAGAAATGCTGGCAGTAAAACTGGCAATCCAAAACTTCAAACCATTTCTCAAGGAGGGCCAGTTGATGATAAGGACAGACAACACCACAGTCATGTGGTACATCAACAAACAGGGAGGCACTCATTCATACCCCTATGCAGAATGACCTTGGAGCTGTGGACCCTGGCACTTTCGGCTACAACATCCAGTTACAGGCAATATTTGTACCGGGGAAAGACAATACTCTGGCAGACATATTAAGCAGAACCACTTCGGATGCCCACGAATGGAAGCTGCACCCGGACATCTTCAAGACCATCTCAAAGAAATGGGGAATGCCACAGATAGACCTATTCGCATCACCTCTCAATCACCAGCTCAAAAAATTCTGCACAAGGACATTCCACCCACTAGCATGGAAAGTGGATTCGCTCTCCTTCAACTGGAAAGGCCTAACAGCATATGCATTCCCGCCTCTTCCGTTGATACACAAGGTACTACTGAAAATCAAGGAAGAACGTCCAAGGATAATCATGATAGCTCCGAACTGGCCAAGACAACACTGGTACCCACTACTGAGGAGCATGTCTCGGAACAATATGTGGCCAATACCCCTGATGACTTTGATGTTAACTCAGAACAACTACAGCATCATACATCCAAACCTAAAAACGTTGCAACTAACTGCATGGAACATCACATAGCAGCAGCTAATCCAGAACTTTCCCAAAGAGTAAAAGACATTATTCTTGAAGCACGCAGACCTTCAACAAGAAGGAACTATGCTGGAAAATGGAAAAGGTTTGTCATTTGGAGTACAGAAAGAGGAGAAGATGTGTCAAACATAGATATGCCTAACATTCTGGAGTATCTGGCCGAACTTCTTCATTCAGGTCTGTCCTACTCCTCCATCAAGATACATGCATCAGCTATTTCAGCAGAATACAGCTTTGATCCACCTGTTTTTTCGCACCCTTTGCTCAGGCAGTTCCTCAGAGGAATCAAGAATGTAAAACCTCCAAGGAAACCACCATTACCAGCTTGGGATTTGAACTTTGTGCTAGAAAAATTGACACTATCACCCTTTGAACCAGCAGCAACAGCAGACCTACAACACCTGTCATGGAAAACTGCTTTCCTACTGGCAATTACTTCAGCAAGGAGGGTTTCAGAACTACAGGCCTTAATGGCAGTGCAACCCTTCCTAATCTTCCACCAAGATAGAGTGTCCATGAGGACTAATCCTACATTTATGCCCAAGGTGGTATCCAGAGTGTCTTTAAACCAGGCAATCCACCTACCTACCTTCTTTCCCAACCCACAAAACAGAGGGAAAGAATACTGCATACCTTGGATGTACATAGACAGCTACGCTACTACTTGGACAGAACAAAAATAGCAGAAAGACTGACCAACTTTTTGTAGCCTATGCAACAGGAAGGGAAGGAAAAGCTATTTCCAAACAGACAATCTCCAAATGGATAGGAAATTGCATACGATTCTGTTACTCCTTCCATGGAAAACCAATTCCACAGAACATAAGACCTCATTCTACAAGGGCAACAGCCACTACCACAGCCTTCTTACGAGGAGTGGCAACCAAAGACATTATTGAGGCGGCTACTTGGACCTCCGTGCATACATTTGCCAAGCATTATAATTTGCCTCTATATTCCAGATCCCGAGCAGGGTTTGCCACTGCTGTACTGCAAGGGATCCTAAACACACCATAATCTACCTTTATCCTCCTCCCTAGTTGGCTATGGTATTCTACCCAGTTGTTATGACTGCAGATGCATCCATGAAGGACATAGTACAGTTTTGTACCTACCATAAATGTAGATGTCCGAACTGGATAGCATCTGCAGTCAGGATTACCCTCCCTCCTTCCCCTCTGTGGTACTCCTAGGGTGTTTACCCTCCTAATAGCTAGCTGTTGGGGAGTCTTTATGGTGTATTTGTTTGTATATATGTACATACATGCTTATTGTTGTGTTTACCTCTATCTATTTGGAAACATTGGCATCTATCCAAATTTTAGCCTGAAAGAGGGCTTCTGGCATCTGGGGCAAGAAACACTGAGGAAAATGGCGTCGGCTGATGCTTTTATACCCGAAGACCAACAGAGATGACGTCGGGTGGAGTGCGACATCAGCCGAAGCCGGACCCGGACTTTGGAATCCGGCCGACTGAAGGGCTGCCTGACGACAGGACAACCCAGTTGTTATGACTGCAGATGCTATCCAGTTCGGACATCTACATTTATGGTAGGTACAAAACTGTACTTTCTCACCTAGGAATCACAATAAACTACGAGGTCTGCCTTGCTTCTATCTCAACGTATCATTTTTGTAGGAGTAGAATTAGATACAACAAAGATAATGGCCAAACTTCCTCCACAAAGGGTGCAAGTTCTACAATGTTAGGTCATAAGTCTTTTTTTCAAGAAAAAAGCGCAAGCAAGAACACTCCTAAAAGTCTTGGGGACCATGGCAGCAACAATAACCTTGATCCCATTAGCATGTCTGCACAAGAGAATTCTCCAGTGGCTACTGTCCACTTAGTGGTCGATGCAAGAGCTGCCCATGTCCCACAAAATATTGGTAACGGAATCTTGCAAAAAAGACCTTTGTTGGTGGCTTTACTCCACTCATGACGGTATGGTGACCCTTTGTACTTCCCCAACCACTAGCCACAGTGACCATGGACACTTCTCAGATGGGGGGACATCTGGGAAAGACCGTCCAAGGCACTTGGCAGAATCACAAGGCCCATTTGCACATCAGTGCTCTAGAGATGAGAGAGCTGTTTTTAGTGTTGCAGGCATTCCGAGGAGACTCTTCTGCTGGGAACTATTGCAATACAGATAGACATGTCAGTTGTATGGTACATAAACAAACAAGGAGGAACCACATCTTACCACCTTTGTTGGGAGGCCCTGAGATTATGGCAATGGGCAACCACCTCCCAATGCTTACTTATAACAATGCACATCCCGGGGAAATCCAGCGTGATTGCAGACAGACTCGGCAGAGCGATTCTAATGCCTCATGAGTGGTCCCTAAAACAGGAGGTGTCCGAGAAGATTTTCCACAAATGTGGCCAGCCTTGCTGCAACCTTTTTGCCACATCCATGAATGCCAAATGCAGCAGCTACTTTGCCCTGATTCCCCTCCGGGGGAGTCACCAAGGAATGCACATGTACACTATTGGCCCACGGGGTCTCCTCTGTGCTTTTCCTCCTTTTCCGTTGATACCAGGGACTTGATGCTCATCTCCTCATATTGGCCTCGTCAAATCTGGTTCACCTTCCTGTGGTCTCATCTCCGAGAGGAGCCTTTGATTCCAGTCCCGGTTCCGGACCTTGTGACTCTTGCATCAGGAGCACTCCATCCCTCCCTTCAGACTCTCAAGTTGACAGCTTGGCTGCTCCAATTCCAACCATAGCTGGGCCCCCTAACCTTTCTTCATCAGTAAAACGCATCCTAAGTTTTTCTCATAAGGCATCCAGTGAGAAAGATATATAGAAACATATGGAAAAGATTCTATATAATGGCTTCTCATAATTGTATTGACCCATTTTCTGCCCCAAAAGGTTCCATTCTAGAGTTCTTGGCAAAAGTATTCAATGAAGGTGCAGCCGCAGCTACCGTTAGAGTTTAGCTAGCAGCGATATCCAATTTCCATTTAGGCGAATCAGGCCTCAATATTATGTCTCTCAGACTATGCAAAGCCTTTCTTACAGGTACTTTTTTATAAAAACCACCTATTAAAGACCCTCCAGCACCATGGGACTTGAATTTTTTCTTGTCTCGTTTAATATTTCCCCTGTTTGAGCCAGCATCATCCTGCAAACTCAGATTTTTGACTTGGAAGACTACTTTTTTTGATAGCAATTGCCTCTGCTAGTGGGATTTCAGAGCTGCAGGGCTTGTCAAAAAAGTCCCTCCTACATGTTTTTTCCACAGAGACAGTCTCCTTACGAACAAACCATTTTTACCCAAAATATGTTCAGAATCTAATTTGAACCAATCCTTAGAGCTACCAGTATTTTTTCCTAATTAGGAGAATAAGGCAGAGTACATGTTGCACCAACTGGATGTGCATAGACAATTACGCTTCTACTTATATGGGACAAAGGACTTCAGAAAATCTGACCAACTATTCGTATCTTTTTCAGATTCAAAGAAAGGTGCTCCAGTTTCTAAAGTGACACTTTCAAAATGGTTCTCAGATTGAGAGCAAAGATCTTCCCCATAAAGTTGAAGGCCATTGCGACCTTTTCCACCTTTTGGGCTAGACTGCCAAAATACCATTTGTGCTGCAGCAACGTGGGAAGACCACATGCAAAGTTGATTTGGCCTCCAGGAACATGGCCTCCTTTGGGTCCACTGTTCTGAAGAATATTCTTCCCTGAGACACCCAAGAAAGATGGTGCTAAGAAAGTTGTCCCAACCTAGTAAGAATGAAGGTGAGAGAGGACAACAGCCCATAAAGAAGTTATGCACTCATCATAATGTTCCATGTCTGTTGTCCCCCTCGTCTTCATTCTTGCATCCCACCCTCCCTTCCCCCAACCTTTTGCTCCTGGAAGACCAAGTTGATAAAGTTGGCTATTAGCTATCTCTGACCTTCTTGATTGCTGTATAGGATATTAAGCTACCCTTATTTTGTATTCCTTTTTATAACTGCAAACAAGATCTGGGGAGCTCTCCTAGTGCATGATGGGATAGAGTTTAGCCACGAGCTAGTGGAAGACCTCGAGCTTATATACAAGGCCGAGTCGGATACGAGGATCTGATCAGAACCCAACCTAGTAAGAATGAAAGCAAGATGGACAACACACATGGAACATTATGGTGAATACATAACTTCTTTTTCTTGTGCAGTCTCATATTCAGCCAGCCTTTTCTTTATTTCGACCTCTGAGTTTTGAAGATGTTCTTCGTGTTTCACTGTTGCAGTCTTTACATTTGGGTAATCTGCTGGCAGGTTGCCCTCATTTGGGTAATCTGCTGGCAGGTTGCCCTCATTCGGCGAATTCCAAAGTCTTGGGTCCTGCGTCAGTTACTGTCTCCTCTTCCATAAAGTCAGGTCGTCAGGGGTATAAAACATGCAGCCGACGCTGTTTTCTTTAGTCTTTCTTGTCGCGCGGTGCCCACAGCAGAAGCATTTCGCAAGTGCCGGTCGGCCGACTACTGAAATATTCGAGTTTCAGAACCGAAGTCTTCACTAAAGCGAAGTACCCCGTTGGGGAAACTTTTTTCTTGCTTTTTACTGATGTCAGAAAAAGTTAATAATTGTATTACTTGTGGGAAACAAATACCTCATAAGGATTTCCATTTATACTGTATTCCTTGCCTAGGCCCTGATCACAACGTGCCTGGCTGTCAGTTTTGTGCTAGATTTAACCAATGCACTATTAAGCGTTGGTATATTTTTGCATCAAAGTATTTTGGAAACGGATTTAACTACCCAGAAATGTCGGATACCGATCCGACTACCGGAGTACATAAAAAACGCAAAGAAAAGGACAGAGAAAGGCAGTTGAGATCCAAAACTGACGCCGAAGCTTCTCCTAAGCTAGTCGCCGGTACTCAGTGAGGCGCTTTTGCAGCCCCTGATACCCACTACCTTTGAGTCGCAGGCCTCTACCGACACCCATGTGGAGTCCGGCATGCCGCAAGATACTCAAGGTATTAGACCGACGGATGTATCTCCCTTGGATTGGGTCCAGAGCCACTGAGCAGGCACCGGCTTCTGAGGGTGCATTCAGACCTCAACATTTGTATATCAAACCGACGACAGCTGCAAAACCAAAGACAAAAGCAACTTCTAAAACTAAAAAACCGACGCATGAGCCACGTGCATAGGCCTCTATGCCTAAAAAACAGATGATCAAAATGGCTGAAGACCTTATTACCTTGATCAGGGGTACCCATCCCCCTCCAGATAACAGGCCTAGGCAAGACACTGATTATGAATCTTCAGATCAGGTTTCTATTTCTTCTGATTCCCCTTCTGCTCGGGAGTTATCTATACCTCCCTATGAGGATTATGATGCTGAGGAGTCTATTCCATCTGCATCTCCTCCTGAGGATTATTCATTTGGAGAAACCTTGCATACTTTGAGGGAGCATTTTCACTGGGAGAGTCAAGACTTCTCATACTCAAAAAAGAGGCTCAGGGATTTCCTTCTTCTCCCTCAGCACAAGCCTTTGGCCATTCCCCCTGTTTTAGACATTGTGGATGATGTGTTTTCGGAGTCCAGCTTGACCCCTGACTCCTTGCCTCCGCCTCCCAGTAAGCCTGAAGGATGTTATAGGGTCCCTGACTCATAAACTTTTATTTATAAACCCTGCTGCTGATCCTGAAACTATTTCACAGGGTCCAAAGGGAGTTAAGGCCTCAACAGCAAAAAATCCTACCCCGTCTGACAGAGATTCAAGGGCACTGGACAGATGGGGAAAAAAGGTTTATACATCTGCAACCTTGGCAGTCAGGGCCTTACTGTCAATTTCATATGCTGAAGTACCAACAACATTTTATGGGATTGCTGAAACAGAAAATGATGTTGATTTCAGAATGTGCAGAAAATAAAGAATTGCAGGAATTATTGCATGCAGCTGAACAAGTTGGAAAGCATATTTTACAATGTGGTTTTGATTCTTTAGAGGCCTCCTGCAGGGCCGCAGTTACTGGATCTGTGATTAGGAGGCATGCCTGGTTAAAGGAACAAAATTTGCCTAATCATGTTAAAGCTAAATTGCTAGATGCACCTTTACAGCATGATTCTCTGTTTGGTATTAAGGTAGAAGAGGTTTTAAAGAAAATGGAAGACAAAGCTAAGTCTATGCAAACTGTTAGACTTCTTACAAGTGCAGCCACCAAGATTCAGTAGACACTAGCCTACAACAAATTGGTCCTTTCCTGTATCAGACAGAGCTCAAATGGGGCAAATCTAGACACCCTAAAGGTTCCAGATACCAAGCGCAAGACTCGTACAGGTCAAAGCAATGGGGCGCTTCCACCTCCAAGTCTGGAGGAGATAAAGCGCAAACCCACAGAAAGCAATCCCAATGACTTCCCTCTGCCTACACCAAGCACTTATCTTTTGGCAGCACCCATAGGGGGAAAATTAGCACTTTTTGCTCAAAATTGGCAGTTAATAACCCAGGACAAGTGGGTGCTAAACATCGTATCACAGGGATACAGATTCAATTTCCACACTCTGCTAACGGCAAATGGTTGGCCAGATCTGCCAAAACATCAATGGGCAGAGGCACAGAAACAGGTTATGTCCCTCATGGATATGGGGGCCAGTACCAGAACAGGAAAAAGGACAAGGTTTTTACTCAAGACTGTTCTTGGTACCCAGAAAGGACAAGGCCTGGCAACCAATACTGGATTTTTCGATTTTGAACATATACCTGGACATTCCAAAATTCAAAATGCTGACTTTGCAGCAGCTTCTGCCCATGCTGGGCAAGAATGCTTGTCTGCTAACTTTAGACCTAAAAGAGGCATACTTGCATGTACCAATAAGACAGTCGTGCAGAAGATACCTCAGATTCAAGGCTGGCTTAATGCAGCACCAATTCTCTGCACTGCCCTTTGGCTTATCTACTGCGCCCAGGGTCTTTACAAAGTGCCTGGCACCAGTAATTGCATTTTGCAGACAAAGAAGTATACAAATATGTCCTTACTTGGACGACTGTCTCATTCAAGCAGAGAACAAGGACACTCTTCTTCGACACATGGCGTTTGTGAAAAGGCTTCTAACATGGCTAGGGTACACAATAAATGAAAAGAAATCACATCTGGTACCCTTTCAAAAGATAACATTCCTGGGTGCAAGCTTGAATACAGCTGTCCAGATGGCTTACCTCACGCCAGACAAACAAAGGCAACTGACTACTTACTTCAAACTGATGGCAACAAAAACCCAGTCTTCTGCAAGACAAATTCTGCAGGCTCTGGGCTTCATGGCATCCTGCATCCTACTAATTCCATATGCAAGACTGCTTATGAGGAAACTTCAATGGTACCTAAAAAGTTTTAGAGTCAACATTCACACAGTCTGGAAACAATGATTCCTCTCATTCCCTTCCTGCAACAGGAATGGTGGGCAAAGGCCTGTCACCAAAACATGGGATGGCCCTTCACTCTACCTCCTGCCAGCCAAACCTTAACATCAGACGCATCAGATAATGCCTGGGGGGCCCACATGGCAGGAAGATACATTCAGGGCATATGGGCACCAAAACAAATGCATCTACATATCAACCAGAAAGAAATGCTAGCTGTTCAAAATGCCCTAACAGCCTTCAAGGACTTACTTCATCCAGGACAGCTACTGATAAAGACGGACAACACCACAGTCATGTGGTATATAAACAAGCAAAGGGGCACGTACTGTATACCCCATTTGCAGATTAGCCATGGCACTGTGGGACACAGCTTTGACCTACCAAATACATCTTCAAGCTCAATTCCGGCCAGGAAAACAAAACACTCTGGCAGACTATTTAAGCAGAAACCTTAAGGATCCCCACGAGTGGAAACTAAATCCACAAGTATTCAGCATGATAACAGAGAAATGGGGGAGCCCAGACATAGATCTATTTGCCTCTCATCAAAATTATCAATTGAAAAGATTCTGCACAAGGACTTATCACAGGCAAGTGTGGAAAGTGGACGCCCTATCCTTCAGTTGGAAAAAACGGTCAGTTTACGCCTTTCCTCCTCTGCCTCTTCTACCCAAGGTCCTCCTAAAAGTCAGACAAGAGAAGCCAAAGATGATTTTAATTGCCCCGGACTGGCCCCGCCAATACTGATACCCAGTCCTAAGGAACTTGTCTCCATACCCAGCTTGGACCTTGCCTCAAAGACCACAACTACTGTCCCAGCAAAACAATCAGATCCTGAATAATCAACTACAGACTCTGAACCTGGCAGCATGGCTAATCATGTAATCATACGAACGACACCTCTCAGTAAAGCTGTGATAGATGTCATTTTGGAAGCCAGAAGGCCTAGTACTAGAAAATCTTATGCTGCGAAATGGAAGCGATTCTGTGCTTGGAATCGATCACAAGGAACTGATACAGCAGAACCACATATTCCTCGGATATTACAATACTTAACTGAGATGCTTGACAAAGGCCTATCTTTCGCATCAGTCAAAATTCATGCCTCTGCCATTTCGGCTCATTACAATGCAGAGCCACCAATCTTTTCTCATCATTTACTATAGTAGTATCTTAGGAGCCAAAAATTTAAGGCCTCCTAGAAGATCACCATTACCTGCATGGGACCTCAATTATGTGTTGGAAAAGCTCATCCTGCCTCCATTTGAGCCAGCCGCTACTGCTGATATAAAGTTCTTATATCAGAGCTACAAGCCCTCTTGGTTGTAGAGCCTTTTATCATAGTTTACCCAGACAGGGTGTCTCTAAGGACAAATCCTACTTTTATGCCTAAGGTGGTTTCCAGTGTGGCTCTTAACCAAACAGTTCATCTGCCAACTTTTTATCCAAATCCGCAGAACAAAGGGGAGAGAATTCTGCATTCCTTGGACGTACACAGACTTCTAAGATTCTACTTGAGCAGGACTAAAGCTCTAAGAAAAACTGAGCAATTACTAGTGTCATATGCTGCAGGATCAGAAGGAAAGGCTATCTCAAAGCAGACAATTTCAAAGTGGATAAGCCACTGCATCCGTTTCTGCTACTTACACCATGGTAAACCTGTGCCCAAGGGCATTAGGTCTCATTCCACCAGAGCTGCAGCTACTTCAGCAGCCTTTCTCGGAGGAGTACCAACCAAAGGCATTCTAGAGGCTGCTACTTGGAGTTCTGTTCACACCTTTACAAAGCATTACCATTTGCCTCTCTACTCTAAGTCCAGGGCAGGCTTTGCCACTGCAGTGCTGCAGGGCCTTATAGCCGCACCTAATGCTGTTTAGCTCCAGCCTCCCAACCATAGCTTTGGGATTCTACCCAAATGTAATGACTGCAACAGTGAAACACAAAGAACATAGTACAGTTGTGTACACTTACCATAAATGTAGATGTTCGAGTGTATTTACTGTTGCAGTCCAGGTTACCCTCCCGCCATCCCCCCTGTTATTCTACAGTTTATCTTTCCTTCTCTATCTTCTACAACCTATGTGGTGTATTTGCTTGTAGATGAAGGTAAAGTTTATATTGATGCATGTGTGTATATATATATATATATATATATATATATATATATATATATATATATAATATTGCTACCTTTTGGGGGGCACCTGACATCGGGGGCAAGAAAAAGTAAAGAAAATGGCGTCTTCTGCATGTTTTATACCCCTGACGACCTGACGTCATGGAAGAGGAGACGGCAACCGATGCAGGACCCAAGACTTTGGAATTCAGGCTGACTGAGGGCAACCTGCCAGCAGATTATCCAAATGTAATGACTGCAGCAGTGAATACACTCAAACATCTACATTTATGATGTGTACACAACTGTTCTTTTTATCACCTTATCTGAATATCTGTTTAAAACTTCTTCCATTTTTTCCAACTTTTTTTGTTTGAGTCTATATACTGCCTCAATGTTTCCTTTATTTTAGTCATGTCTGTATGCAGTTGCCTTATACTTTCCTCTAATTCATTGGAAGTCATGTCTGAAGCTTGTAGTGCTTTTTGCTGAACAGCTGTAGTTCTTTTCCCCATCAGTATTTTTTCGTCGCCTTTTGCAGCTGATTTTCCTTCAGGACCTCTCTCTTTCTTTTTTTTCCTGGCATCCAGGCAGTGTACTTAGTAGCCAGTCACTGAAATTTACCCAGAAATCTAGGCCCACTGGCTTACTCTAAGTTTCCGTTTTCACACTTGGAGGGCTAGAGTTAAGCTGTTACTCGTGTGCAGCCATCTTGGAAGTCGGCTCTAATCAACTTGTTGATCTGTGTGCGGTCATCTTGGAAGCCCCTGTTGTGTGAATTTAATATGGTCCTGTAAACAGACAGTGCCCTATGACTATGTCTGGAAAAGGCCAATGTGAATCAATGTTCTGTCATGGTTAATAACATAAAACTGAGTAGAGTGTTGTCAGTAAATGCCAGAACGTCTCCCTTTTAGGATTTTTTTCCTTCTGCCTCAGGGAAACTCATTTTTTTGGCGAGAGTATTCTTGAGGACATTTGGTTATGTCAGCTTCCATTTTAATGTTCCCTTAGGTCAAGCTACACATGCAGAAGCTACAGTGACTTTTCAAATTTTTGGGGTCACAACAACGGTGCTCCTGATTCCCACCATTAGAAAGAAGTTTTTGTGGTGGTACCTATAAATGGAGGTATGCCAGAGGATTCTGTTTGCAGTCCTGTAGATGAGACGGCCACTGAGCACAGATGCCCGAGATCTGGGCAGAAGTAGGGGGGGGTGCATTTTTACTTTTTAAGGGACAAGACACACGGAGAAAATTAGTGGTTCACAGGCATATTACTTCAAACGAGAAGATGACCCTGATTTTTGGAGTTCAGTGCCTTCAGAGTCCTTATAGGAGCTCAGAGGGTAATAGACAACACTGTTTTCTTATGGTTTATAACCAAACAAGGGGTGTGTTCTCTTACCATTTGTGCTCACTGTCTGTGATTACTTTGTAGGTAGCATCTCAATGAGGCTTGTACCTCTGAGCATCATCTTCTGTCTCATGTGGAGAGGCAGTGCATTTTTGGCATTGGGCCATAGACTTAGGTGCCATACTCTTACCAATTTCCATCTTGGGATGGTGAACAGACAGTTCAACTCCCTTCAGAGCTTATCCCTGGTCAGGTCTTCCCTGAAGTGGTTTAGTCAAGAGAGTGACCTGTGTCATGTGGGAGTATTTGGTCCTTCCCCTCTTCTGTTTATTTTAGCAAAACAGTAGCGGAGGTACTGTTGGAAGCATTCTCATTTCTGCAGCGTGATATTCCTTTACACATACTTGTCATTGCTACCGAGTCCATGTCTTATCACAATATTCAAAGAAAATAATTTTCGTTGTCAGACAACACTGAACAAGAAAAGCATGGTTTCAGGTTATAAGGTTACTAACTGTACAGGCAAACCTCTTGGTCCTTTCATGATTGTGGTATATGTGTCTGATACTTCTGTGTATCAGGACCACGTGAAGGGCAGTATTAGAGCCTGTCACTGGCATGTCAGGCAGTTAGTGGAATGAGTTGTGTATCTGTTTACCCAGTTTGAGGAATCTCTCACACTTTTTGGTTGATTGGCTTATCCATCTACCATTTGTATGTTTTCTGGAAGGCCTCATTCTGGTAGCTTACACCCCTATGAAGTACATCTTTGAGCTGCAGGCCTTTATGGCTAGGGAATCATGTCTGGTTTACCGGAAACACAAATACGCCCCTTAAAGTGAAGCTTTATTTCCCTCCAATGGTAGTTTTGAGTTCTTCCCTGAGTCAGGGTTTAATCTTTGTTTTCTTTATGGCAGAAAAATGCTGGAGGAAGAGAGCCCTTCATAACCCAGATGTGCATGACAGCTCAGGAATTACTTGATGCAGATTCATGAGTTGAAGATTGATCAGTTCATCTCCTTTGCTATAGGAAGAAAGGGGGTTGTAGCTGTTTAATAGTAACTTTCGTGGTGGATTGCTCCCAAATGGCAAGTGCTGTGCCTAGAGCCACTCCCCATGTTGGCACATGCTACAGTCAAAGCCCAGTCCTCCAGGAAAGCGGCTGCCTTCAGTGCTTGCTTCAGGACAGTGCCTGCATTTGTGCATCAGCTACTTTGCACACTATGCATGCCTTCAGCAGGCGTTATTGTCTTCACATCATTTTGAGTAGTCTGGCTACTCTTAGGAAGCTATTAATCTAGGAATCTGTTGTCTGGACTCTGTGCAGTTCTCTGTCACCATCCACCTTGTTAACTGCCTGGGTTTCAGCCCACCAAGGACCTGTCATGGAGGGTCCTTGACATTTGTAGCTTTGTTTTGGCTCCTTTCTCAGTGCAGCTTGACTCTTGTGAGGCCCATTATTCTTCCTAACTCAACTGCAACACCCACCCTCCTGGATCACAGGCCTCCAGCCACCCAGGATAATTAGTAGAGGAAAAGGGGGGATGAGAAAGTGAACTTGAGATGCAGAGAGGAGTTGAGCCACCTGCAGCCTTGTGTATTCTGCTTGTGAGGGAGATTTTTAATACGTAACGTAACCCTCTGTTGTGTTAAGTTATGTGAAGGGGCATGTAGTCATACAATAGGGAAGAACTGCTTTAGCCAGCATCGAAATGTATGCCTCGTATGCCCACCCATCTTGCATTTTGACTGCCACTAATTTAGATGGCTGTAGAACCTGAAAAATGCATGAACTTGTGGTTATTCCCCAGCACATCCCACACCCTCCTGTCTGAAAGAGGAGAGCAGGTATTGCATTGACATTCCTATCCTCCCCAAGTTATTCCTCCTAATCGAACCAAAGTCATCTGTGCCTCAGTTGGGACTTCATACTTCTGATCAGAGAGCCGACTTTGGCAGGGTAATCAGTGTTGTAATAGATACCTTCATACTATATTAGTTGATATGAGATTGACCTTTATGATGGTTAGGAAATGCCTTCCCTCCACCCTCTGCAGATGAATGGTCATTTGCCAGCTGCTGCTGGATTTCCCTCTGAGTTGGTCAGTTTACAGATCCTTATATTGCTTGTTTCATATTTTAGTGTCTGATCTTTTTTGTTTCCTAAGGTGCTTGATGGTGTTATTGGGGCAAACTGGAACGCTTTGGGAACTCTGGTGCTTATGCATCAAGCAAGTTGCATCATATCCCTGTACTGGAATAGGGACATAGACATCTCAAAATGCAAGGTTTTGCTGAAAAAAGTAATACTGAGCTCTGACTGATATGGGGAAAATACCCAACCAAAGCCAAGTTAAGCAGGGTCCTCTCTCAGATCAGCTGATAATGTAAAAGCATACATACACACTTAATCTTCCTTTGGTTGAAAAAAATTTTTTTGCCAGTTTGCGGGGAAAAAAGCTAGAATATGTGATTGCATTGCAGTGCAGTGTCTGAGTTGGTGTACATATGTTTAGCAGGGGGTGTGGGTGCGTAGGGGAATCTTGCATCCATGTAAAAACACTTAAGAACTGCAGTTTTTCAATGATTTGTGATTGAGCACTGACTCATGATCATGTTTGATTTCCTCCTTTTTATACAGAGATATACACCTATGTATTTTAAACTTTTAATATTTACCATTGTACAGATATTGGTGTTCTAAGGATCATGAATGGTGTTAAACCCTTTTTATACAGAGATATACACCTATGTATTTTAAACTTTTAATATTTACCATTGTACAGATACTGCTGTTCTAAGGATCATGAATGGTGTTAAACCCTTTTTATACAGAGATATACACCTTATGTATTTTAAACTTTTAATATTTACCATTGTACAGATATTGGTGTTCTAAGGATCATGAATGGTGTTAAACCCTTTTTATACAGAGATATACACCTATGTATTTTAAACTTTTAATATTTACCATTGTACAGATACTGGTGTCCTAAGGATCATGAATGGTGTTAAACCCTTTTTATACAGAGATATACACCTATGTATTTTAAACTTTTAATATTTACCATTGTACAGATACTGCTGTTCTAAGGATCATGAATGGTGTTAAACCCTTTTTATACAGAGATATACACCTTATGTATTTTAAACTTTTAATATTTACCATTGTACAGATATTGGTGTTCTAAGGATCATGAATGGTGTTAAACCCTTTTTATACAGAGATATACACCTATGTATTTTAAACTTTTAATATTTACCATTGTACAGATACTGGTGTCCTAAGTATCATGAATGGTGTTAAACCCTTTTTATACAGAGATATACACCTATGTATTTTAAACTTTTAATATTTACCATTGTACAGATACTGGTGTTCTAATTATCATGAATGGTGTTAAACCCTTTTTATACAGAGATATACACCTATGTATTTTAAACTTTTAATATTTACCATTGTACAGATACTGGTGTCCTAAGTATCATGAATGGTGTTAAACCCTTTTTATACAGAGATATACACCTATGTATTTTAAACTTTTAATATTTACCATTGTACAGATACTGCTGTTCTAAGTATCATGAATGGTGTTAAACTTAAGGACTTGGCAAGCTATGCACAAAAAATGAGAAATGCATATGGGTTTTTTTTTTTTTTTGCTGTTTTCTTCATATTGCCATCTGCTTTGTTTTGTTGCTGTTTTCCTTTCAGTACTAGGCGCTGTGTAGGTAATAACAGAATGTGTTGTGATTTGTAGCTTGGTCTGAAGGGGTAATGGAACATTATGATCATTTGTTTTGACCCCTGTGCTGTGTTTCTAATTTGCTTTTGCAGCTCCAATGCTGGATGAATCTATTGTCATTCAGCTGGCAGAAATGGGATTCCCTATGGAGGCCTGTCGAAAAGCAGTTTACTACACCGGAAATGCTGGAGCAGAAGCTGCCATGAACTGGGTGATGTCCCATATGGATGAACCAGGTAGGACTGTTATAAAAATCCACATGCTGAATGAGTAGAACCATACTGTACACATCTGTTTAGATAGGAAGATTAAGTTATTAGTGTCTGTTTTGAGAGTGTGTGTATTCTAACATTTGGGTTATGCCGTCCTTTGGATCAGATGTTCAGCTGGAGTCCTAGCTGCTTAAGTTGGTGCTTAGCCCTGGTGGATGGAAAAGATCCTGCTTATTTAAACAAAGGACCCCTACCTTTTTTTCATAATACTAATTTTTATTATATACAATGTATCTTATTTACAATATGTACAATTTTTCTTATTTACAGTATATGTTATTCAAAATTTAACAGTTTTTAATAAGTACATAACTCAAACGTCACAATTCCTTTTACTATAAAAACTTACCCATTTTACATTATTGAACACCTACTCCACTATCCACAGCCAAAATATATTTTTTAACATATTTATTAAAGCCCACATGTTCTTCGTGTTTCACTGTTGCAGTCATTACATTTGGGTAATCCTGCTGGCAGGTTGCCCTCAGTTGGCCTGAATTCCAAAGTCTTGGGTCCTGCGTCGGCTGTCGTCAGGTCGTCAGGGGTATAAAAGAAGCAGCCGGCACCATTTTCTTCAGTCTTTCTTGCTGCAAGGTGCCCGAAGCAGAAGCAGTTCGCAAGTGCCGGTCGGCCGACTCCTGAGATTTTCGAGTTCGAATTTCAGATCCGAAGTCTTCTATAAAGCCAAGTACCTCACTGGGGAAACTTTTTTCTTGCTCCAGAACCGATGTCAGAAAAAGTTAATAATTGTATTTCTTGTGGGAAGCAAATACCTCATAAGGACTTTCATTCTTACTGTATTCCTTGCCTAGGCCCTGATCATAACTTTCTGGGTTGTCGGTTTTGTGCTAGATTTAACCAACGCACTATTAAGCGTCAGTATGATTTTGCTTTAAACTACGTTGGACGCAGGTTTAATTATCCAGAAATGTCGGAAAGCCGTCCGACTACCGGAGTTCACAAAACACGCAAAGAAAAAGAAAGACAGCCGAGGCCCAAAACCGATAACGAAGCTTCTCCTAAGCCAGTCGCCGGTTCTCAGTGAGGCACTTTCGCAGCCCCTGACGAAAGCTACTTTAGAGTCGCAGGCCACTACCAACTCCCACGTGGAGTCGGCCATGCCGCTGGAAACTCAAGGTATTGGAGCCTCGGGCGCTAATCCTTCAGATAGGTCCGGAGCCGATGAGCAGGCACCGGCTTCTGAGGGTGTATTCAGACCCAAACATCTGTACATTAAACTGACTTCAAAGACTAAAGCACCTTCAAAGGCAAAGAAGCAAACTCAAGAGCCACGTGGACAGGCCTCCATGCCCAAAAAAACAGGTGCTCAAAAATGGCCGAAGACTTGATTACCTTGATCAGGGGTTCCCATCCCCCTCCTGATAAGCGGCCTAGGCAAGAGACTGACTGAATCTTCAGATCATGTTTCCATTTCTTCTGATTCCTCTTCTGATCAGGAATATTCCTTCTCCCCTATGAGGATTCTGATGCTGAAGACTCCATACCTTCAGCTTCTCCTCCTGAGGATTATTCATTTGGGGAAACCTTGCATACCATGAGGGATCATTTCCACTGGGAGAGCCAAGATTTTTCAGAATCTAAAAAGAGGCTCGGGGATTTCCTGTTACTACCTCAGCACAAGCCATTAGCCATCCATCCTGTGTTAGACATTGTGGACGATGTGTTTTCGGAGTCTAGCTTTACCCCTGACTCCTTGCCTCCATCTCCAGTTAAGCCTGACAGATATTACAGGGTTCCTGACTCACATAAATTCCTTTTTAAAAACCCTGCTGCAGACCCAGAATCTATTTCTCAGGGTCCCAAGGGAGTTAAGGCTTCCGCTGCAAAAAACCCTACCCCTTCTGACAGGGATTCTAGGGCACTGGATAGATGGGGAAAAAAGGTTTACACATCTGCTACTTTGGCTATAAGGGCCTTAAACTGTCAGTTTCATATGCTCAGATATCAGCAACCTGTCATGGCATTGCTTAAACAGAAAATGTTGTTAAACTCTGAATGTGCAGAAAGCAAGGAAATGCAGGATATATTGCAACAAGTTGGAAAGCATACTTTGCAATGTGGTTTTGATTCTTTAGAGGCCTCCTGTAGGGCCACAGTTACAGGTTCTGTAATTAGAAGGCATGCTTGGTTAAAGGAACAAAATCTGCCTGATCATGTTGAAGTTAATTAGGTGCACCTTTACAGCATGATACTTTGTTTGGTGTTAAGGCAGAAGAGGTGTTAAAGAAAATGGAGGACAAGGCTAAATCTATGCAAACAGTCAAAGATTTCTTACAAGTACAGCTGCCTAGGTTTAGTAGACACTGGCCAACAAAGAATTGGTCCTTTCCTATGTCAGACAAACCTCAAAGGGGCAGATCCAGACGCCCTAGAGGCAGATCCCAGGCGCAAGATTCATACAGGTCAAAGCAATGGGGTGCTTCTACCTCCAAAAGTGGAGAAGACAAATCACAACCTTACAGGAAACCGTCCCAATGACTTCCCCCTTCCTGCACCAAGCACTTAGTTCCTGGCAGCACCCTTGGGGGAAAATTAGCACTTTTTTTTCTCAGAACTGGGACATTATAACCCAGGACAAGTGGGTTCTAAATATCATGTCACAAGGCTACAAGTTCCATTTCCATACCCTGCCAAAGGCAAACGGCTGGCCAGATCTGCCAAAAAAATCAATGGACAGAGGCACAAAAACAAGTCTCATCCCTCATGGGCAATGAGGGCCATTCAACAAATGCCAGAGCAAGAGCGCAAGAGCGGGGACACGGATTTTACTCAAGACTGTTCTTGGTACCCAGAAAGGACAAGGCCTGGAGGCCAATACTGGACCTATCGATTCTGAACACATTCCTGGATATACCAAAATTCAAAATGTTGACTTTGCAGCAGCTTCTGCCCATGGTGGGCAAGAACTCTTGGTTTGTAACTTTAGACCTAAAAGAGGCATACCTGCATGTCCCAGTCAGACAACTATGCAGAAGATACCACAGATTCAAGGCTGGCTCGATGCATTACCAATTCTCTGCACTGCCCTTTGGCTTATCTACTGTGCCCAGGGTCTTTACAAAGTGCCTGGCACCAGTAATTGCATTCTGCAGACTAAGAGGAATACAAATATATCCTTACTTGGACTACTGTTTCATTCAAGCAGAGAAGAAGGACATCCTTCTACAGCATCTGGCGTTTGTGAAAAAACTTCTAACGTGCCTAGGGTACACAGTCAACGAAAATAAATCAAAACTAGTACCCTCTCAAGAGATAATATTCTTGGGTGCAAGCTTAAATACAACTGCCCAGATGGCTTATCTCACGCCAGACAAAAAAAGGCAACTGACAACCTATTTCAAAATGTTAGCAACAAAGGCCCAGTTATCTGCAAGAAAAATTCTGCAGGCTTTGGGCTTCATGGCATCCTGCATCCTACTCATTCCATATGCAAGACTGCATATGAGGAAACTTCAGTGGTACCTAAAAAGTGTTTGGACTCAACATTGCCACAGCCTAGAAACTATAATTACTCTCATTCCCTGCCTGCAACAGGAGTTTCGATGGTGGGCAAAGGCTTGTCACCAAAACAAGGGACAGCCATTCACATTACCCCCAGCCAGGCAGACACTAACAACGGATGCATCAGATTATGCCTGGGGGGCCCACATGTCAGGAAGATGCATTCAGGGAACATGGACTTCAAACCAAATGTATCTACATATCAATCAAAAAGAGATGCTAGCTGTTCAAAATGCCCTGACAGCCTTCAAGGACCTACTTCATCCAGGACAACTACTGATAAAGACAGACAACACCACAGTCATGTGGTATATAAACAAGCAGGGGGGCACACATTCTTACCCCCTTTGCAGACTAGCCATGACCCATGACTTTGTGGGACACCGCATTGACTTACCAAGTACATCTGTAGGCACAATTCCTGCCAGGAAGGAAAAATACTCTGGCAGACAAACTAAGCAGAAACCTCATGGATCCCCACGAGTGGCATCTGGATCCACAAGTCTTCAGCATGATAACAAGGAAATGTGGATGCCCGGACATAGATCTGTTTGCCTCCCATCACAACTACCAACTAAAGAGATTCTGCACAAGGATTTATCACAGACAATCATGGAAAGTGGACGCCCTATCCTTCAGCTAGAAAAAACTATCGGTATATGCCTTTCCCCCTCTGCCTCTCCTCCCCAAGGTACTCCTAAAGGTCAGACCGGAGAAGCCAAAGATGATACTTATTGCATCAGACTGGCCCCGCCAGCACTGGTACCCAATATTAAGGAGCTTATCTCGATGCCCAGCTTGGACCTTCCCTCAAGTACCGCATCTCCTGTCCCAGCAAAACAATCCGATCCTGCACAGCCAACTCAGGACTTTAAACCTGGCAGCATGGCGGATAATGTAGTCATACAAACACACCTCTCAGCAAAGCTGTGATGGATGTCATTTTGGAAGCCAGAAGGCCTAGTACTAGAAAATCTTATGCTGGAAAATGGAAGAGATTCTGTGCTTGGAACCAGGCACAAGGAACAGATACAGCTGTGCCATATATTCCTCAGATTTTACAATACTTAACTGAGATGCTGGACAAAGGCCTATCTTTCTCATCTATTAAAATTCATGCCTCTGCCATTTTGGCTCATTACAATGCAGAGCCACCAATCTTTTCTCATCCCTTATTAAAACAGTACCTCAGAGGAGCCAAAAATGTAAGGCCTCCAAGGAGATCACCAATGCCTGCATGGGACCTCAACTATGTCTTGGAAAAACTCACCCTGCCTCCTTTTGAGCCAGCTGCTACTGCTGATATAAAGTTTTTATCTTGGAAAACAGCTTTGCTCCTAGCAATAATTTCTGCAAGACGAGTTTCAGAGCTACAGGTACTCATGGCTGTGGAACCTTTTATTATTTTTTGTCCTGACAGGGTCTCCCCGAGGACAAACCCAACATTTATGCCTAAAGTGGTGTCCAGTGTGGTTCTTAACCAAACCATTCATCTGCCAACTTTTTATCCAAATCCACGGAACAAGGAGAAAGAATTCTGCATTCTTTGGACGTACACAGACAGCTTAGATTCTACTTGGACAAAACCATAGTTTTCAGAAAGACAGAGCAATTACTAGTGGCATATGCTGCAGGATCACAAGGAAAGGCTATCTCAAAGCAGACTAGTTCAAAGTGGATAGGCCACTGCATTCATTTCTGATACTTATACCATGGCAAGCCAGTGCCCAAGAGCATTAGGCCACATTCCACCAGAGCTGCAGCCACTTCAGCAGCCTTTCTCAGGGGAGTACCAACCAAGGACATTTTAGAGGCAGCTACTTGGAGTTCAGTGCACACCTTTACAAAGCACTATCATCTGCCACTCTACTCTAAATCCAGGGCAGGCTTTGCCACTGCAGTACTGCAGGGTCTCATATCCGCTCCTAATGCTGTTTAGCTCCAGCCTCCCAACCATAGCTTTGGAAATCTACCCAAATGTAATGACTGCAACAGTGAAGCACGAAGAACATAGTACAGTTTTGTACACTTACCATAAATGTAGATATTCGAGTGTATTCACTGTTGCAGTCCAGGTTACCCACCCGCCATCCCCCCTTTTCTGATGGAACCTATCTTTCCTTCTCTGATTTATACAACCTATGTGGTGTATTTGCTTGTGGATGAAGGTAAAGTTTATATTGCTGCATGTAACTTTATATATACATATAAATTTTGGCTACCCTTTTAGGGGGCACCTGACATTTGGAGCAAGAAAAACTAAAGAAAATGGCGTTGGCTGCTTCTTTTATATCCCTGACAACAGCTGACGCAGGACCCAAGATTTTGGAATTCTGGCCGACTGAGGGAAACCTGCCAGCAGGATTACCCAAATGTAATGACTGCAACAGTGAATACACTCGAACATCTACATTTATGGTAAGTGTACACAATTGTACTTTTTCATTAAGCATAAATTCCTTCACTCTTTGATTGAATATTGTCCAAATTGTTGAAATTATCTTTTTCTGAATTTTATTAATGTAACTTTTCGTCTTGTCTCCATAATATACATACTTAGTCATATCCATTTTAAGACTATAGTAGAGAGTGTATTATCGAAACTAATTGGGACCTCGGGTAGATCAGATAAACTGGATAATCAAACATATAATTGAACCAGATAAAAAACTTCTAAAATCTTGTTTCAGCACACAGAAGTGCACTTTTCAACCATTCAGTGATTCCATTAGACAGTAAAGAATATTTTTCACACACAAGCTTGACTACAAGCTCAAAAAACATGCTCAGACAAATACATATAATGTTTACATATTCAGAATTTATGATTTTTCCTACCCGAAAACTTTGGAAGGCTGGTTCGGGTAAGTGACATTTCAGATTATCGATGCTCTACTGTATTTATATCTGTATAATTTTCTAAATATTTCAAATCTATCACCTTTTTCCATAATGATTTAACTCTTTTGCAGCTTAACATGTTCACTGGTTTCAGATTGATTGCAGTATATGTAATTTCTATTACTGTTACTTTTGTGTAGCTTATTTGCTTTTATTGGTAATTTTTGTATGATTAACCTCCATTAAATCTTGTCATTTCCAAGTACTTATGTCTTTCCATTCCTGTTTTAATCGCAGCCCTTTTTGCAAGTATCTTTCCACAGATAAATGCAACAAAAAAACTTTCCATAATAGTATGACTTTCTCTCATCTTCAGTTTCATTCATTATTTTCCAAAGCAAATTTTGTCTTGATAATTCATTTCCTTATTATCACATAATCTCGTTCTCTTAAAACTCAAAAAAATCACCCCATTCAGTACTATATTTAGTTTTAAAAATTCTCTCCAGTAAGGAGTTATTACCCTTCAAACTTTAATACTTTGCACAAGTGTAAAGAGACTGTATACACTATAGGATTTATCAACCCCAAACCACCTTCTTTTTTTACATATAATATTCCTCATTTTATTGGACTTAATCTTAATCTCCAAATGAGCGTAAATATAATACTATAAAATATGTTTTCAGATGTTAGTGGGATACTAAATGCATTTGCTAAATAAGCAGTTCTAGCGAGTAAAAATCACATATATTTTTTTCTTAAAGGATAATCTAAAGGTCTTCCGAAACATACACTGTTTTTTCCATGACCTTTAATTTTCCTCCCATATTGCTCTTATATTTTCTCATTTCCCAAAAGTTAATCCAAGTATAGTTATCCCTGTCATATTAAAATGAATACCTCCCAACATACCTTCATAACCTAAACATTGACTTTTTTATCTGTATTTATAGAAAAATCTATTTCATCTATAAAATCCAGTAAGTTTATCACAGTCATTCTTTCCTGATTTCTTGTAGCAAAAGTATCATCCACATATAATAGCATAATCAGAATATTTATACCTTCATTAGTTATATATATCCATTATGCCTCATCTCTATAATGTGTGTCGAGTTCACATTCATTACTTTCACAAAAGTAAAGCTACTCAGAGGGCAACCTTGCCTTATACCCTTTTCAAGCACAATTTCCTTACTAAGCCAACAATTTCTTAGTACCTTAACCATATTTAACCTATAAGCTGTAATGCAGAGAGTTTCTGTCTTGTTACTTTAATTATAGATATCACATACCTGTAGAGTGTTACGTTCAACTGAATTAAAGGTTTCATTTAAATCATCCGCCAGTAATTTTGCTTGAACCTTCTTTTATAAAATGTCATCCACTAATTCTCTAATCAGTAATAGTAAATCATGCACTTTTTTTTTTTTTTTTTACCTTTTATAACATAAATATTTGTATTTATCATCATTCATCATCTTCTTTCGGCTGTTCCCATTACGGGTCGCCACAGCGGATCATCTGTTTCCATTTCTTCCTGTCCTCTGCATCTTGCTCTGTCACACCAACCACCTGCATGTCCACTCTCACCACATCCATAAACCTTATCTTAGGCCTTCCTCTTTTCCTGTTACCTGGTAGCTTCATCCTTAGCATCTTTTTCCCAATATACTCAGCATCCCTCCTCAGCACATGTCCAAACCAACGAAATCGTGCCTCTCTGGCTTTGTCTGCAAACCTTCCAACCTGGGCTGACCCTCTAATATACTTATTCATAATCCTGTTCACCCTCGTCACACCCAGTGCATATCTTAACATCTTTAACTCTGCCACATCCAGCTCTAACTCCTGCCTTTTTGTCAATGCCACTGTCTCCAACCAATATAACATAGCTGGTCTCACTACCCTCTTGTAGATCTTCCCTTTCACTCTTACTGGTACTCGTCTGTCACAAATCACTCCTGACACTCCTCCACCCACTCCATCCTGTCTGTACTCTCTTCTTCACCTGTCTTCCACACTCACCATTACTCTGAACTGTTGATCCCAAGTACTTAAACTCATACCCCTTGCATCCTCACCATTCCTCTATCCTCCCTCTCATTCACACACATATATTCTGTCTTAGTCCTGCTGACCTTCATTCCTCTTCTCTCTAGAGCATATCTCCATGTCTCCAGGGTCTCCTCCACCTGTTCCCTACTCTCACTACAGATCACAATGTCATCTGCAGACATCATAGTCCACGGGGACTCCTGTCTCATCTCATCTGTCAACCTGTCCATCACCATTGCAAATAAGAAAGGGCTCAGAGCTGATCATTGATGTAATCCCACCTGCACCTTAAACACATCCGTCACTCCCACCGCAGAACGCACCGCTGTCGCACTACCCTCGTACATATCTTGTACCACTCTTACATACTTCTCTGACACTCCCAATGTCCTCGTACAGTACCACAACTCCTGTCTAGGCACCCTGTCATATGCTTTCTCTAAGTCTACAAAAACAATGCAACTCCTTCTCTGTACTTCTCCGTCAACACTCTCAGAGCAAACATCACATCTGTAGTGCTGTTTCCCGGCATGAAACCATACTGCTGATCACTAATTGTCACGTCCCTTCTTAACCTAGCTTCCACTACTCTTTCCCATAACATCATGCTGTGACTGATCAATTTAATTCCTCTGTAGTTACTACAGCTCTGCACATCACCCTTATTCTTAAAAATCGGTACCAAAACACTTTTTCTCCATTCCTCAGGCATCCTCTCACTTTCCAAAATTTCATTAAACAATCTGGTTAAAAACTTCACTGCCATTTCACCTAAACACCTCCATGCTTCCACAGGTATGTCATCTGGGCCAACAGCCTTTCCATTCTTCATCCTCTTCATAGCTATCCTTACTTTCTCCTTGCTAATCCATTGCACTTCATGATTCACTATCCCCACATCATCCAACCTTCTCTCCCTCTCATTCTCTTCATTCATTCATCAACCCCTCAAAGTACTCTATCCATCTGCTCAACACACTCTCCTCGCTTGTAAGTATGTTTCCCTCATTATCCTTTATCACCTTTACCTGCTGCACATCTTTCCTAGCTCAGTCCCTCTGTCTAGCCAATCGGTACAGGTCCTTTTCTCCCTCCTTAGTGTCCAGCCTTTCATACAACTTTTCATATGCCTTATTCTTAGCCTTCGCCACCTCTCTCTTTGCCATGCACCTCATCTACTTTTACTCATGTCTACTTTCTTCATCTCTCTGACAATCCCACTTATTCTTTGCCAACCTCTTTCTCTGTATACTCTCCTGTACTTCCTCATTCCACCACCATGTCTCCTTGTCATCCTTCCTCTGTCCAGATGTCCTACCAAACACCTTTCTAGCCGTCTCCTTACTAGCTCTGCTGTAGTTACCCAGCTATTTGGTAACTCTTCACTGCCACCCAGTGCCTGTCTTAACTCACCCCTGAACTTCACCTCACAATCACCCTTTTTCAATTTCCACCATTTGATCCTTGGTGCTGCCCTCTCACTCCTCCTCCTCTTCTTGATCACCAACGTCATCCTACAAACCACCACCCTATGCTGCCTAACTACACTTTCCCCGGTCACCACTTTACAGTCTCCAATCTCCTTCAAACTGGCCCTTCTACATAATATATAATCCACCTGTGTGCATCGTCCTCCACTCTTGTATGTCACCCTATGCTCCTCCCTCTTGTTAAAATATGTATTCACCACAGCCATGTCCATCCTTTTCGCAAAATCCACTACCATCTGACCTTCTGCATTCCTTTGCTTAACACCATACCTACTCATCACTTCTCCATCCACTCTGTTCCCTTCACCAACATGCCCATTCAAATCTGCTCTAATCACCACTATCTCACCCTTGGGTACAGTCATCACCACTTCATCCAACTGACTCCAAAATTTTTCTTTCTCATCCATCGCACATCCAACTTGTGGAGCATATGCACTAATAACATTCATCATTACACCATCAATTTCCAGCTTCATAAACATCACTCTATCCAGCACTCTCTTCAACTCCAAAATACTCTTAGAATACTGTTCCTTCAGGATAACTCCTACGCCCATTTCTCCTCCCATCCACACCATGATAAAAAAATTTGAACCTACCTCCGATACATCTAGCCTTACTCCCATACCATCTGGTCTCTTGCACACACAATATGCCACCCTTCCTTCTGTCCATGATATCGGCTAGCTCTCTCCCTATACCAGTCATACTGCCAACATTCAAAGTTCCGACCCTCACTACCACAGTCCTAGCCTTTCTCCTTTCTTCCTGCCTTCGGCCATGCCTTCCCCCTCTTTTCCTCCTTCTCCCAACAGTAGCCCAATTTCTGCCAGCACCCTGTTGGCTAACAGTACTGGTGGTGGTCGTTGTTAACCCGGGCCTTGACCTGTCCGGTATGTAAATATTTATTGCTGTCCGCATTAATGATTTGGCCAAGTTTTACACTGGATGCCCTTCCTGACGCAACCCTCCCCATTTATCCGGGCTTGGGACCGGCACAAAGAAATGCACTGGCTTGTGCATCCCCACTGGCTGGGTTTTAAAAATATCATAAAACTTTAAAAAATTTCTTTTTTAAGTTAATACTCTGTCCATTTGGATCTGCTGCAGATGCCAGATTTACTGTTCCTGAAATACTTTCTAATTCTTCCATTTTCATCCTTTTTTTCCAAATTTTTATTAGCTACATCTGAAAAAAAGCATATGCCTTCCATTCCTTAGTACATTAGATTTTCTTTCCTCTAAAACTTTATTTAATATATCCTTTTATTTCCATAATCTTATCTTTTATACTATGTAATATACTATGTCCATTTGTCTAATACTATCATTTTCTTTAATAAATTTACTTAAATATGGTGCAATTTCCTCCTTTTTTTCTTGTAACAATATCTTTGCTTATGTAACATGTACTGTAGTTTCTTTTTATTTGTCATGTACTTCATGTTTTTTGATAAAATAATTTTTTTATTTTTTTTCATAATGGTTAAGGTATTTACCTTACATACGCAAGGTGCAGGGTTTGATCCTCACATGAAGGAATTGCTAGGCTTAAAATGGCCCACAATGGCAGTTAGCTTAGTATTAACCTATATGGGGTGGGAAGCTGGCATAATGGTTAAGGTGTTTACCTTGTAGACACAAGGCACAGGGTTTGATTGTCACATGGGGTAATTAGCTGTGCTTAAAATGGCCTACGAGATCACGTGGCCTAGTATTAATCTATGAACCTAACACAAATGTCCTTGATTGCTCATAGTCCATTTTCCTTCTTTTAATGTCTTCCCAGCTTGTATAACACTTTTTATATTTTTATTTAAAATAAACCACAACTCTGACCAATCTTTATAAAAAAAGGCCTTATTTCTATATGCATCTCCCTGTTTCCCTTCATAATCACATTAATCTTCATTAATCCTTTTTATTCCCTTTCCTATTTTTATGTAATTAGAATTATTTTCGAAGTATTCCAGATAGCCCTGTGATCCGAAAAAACGGTGTCTAAAACCCCTTTATCTATAATTTTCAACCGTGATGAAATTAAAAAGTCTGTTTTATGTTCAGCTGTACTAGAAGTCCACGTGCTCCTATTCCAGTTAGGTAAATTTCCATACCTTACAGTATCTAACATCATCGTAAGATCATATACTTCTTTTTTCTGCCTTATGTCAATTGAAATCTCCTGCCGTTATGATACCCATGTTTACTTCTACATACTGAATTATATCTTGAAGCATCTCTTCCCT
The DNA here is from genome assembly GCF_019279795.1 of Protopterus annectens. Lineage (NCBI taxonomy): Eukaryota > Metazoa > Chordata > Ceratodontiformes > Protopteridae > Protopterus > Protopterus annectens. Next base: position 53,514,918 of record NC_056741.1, on the reverse strand, counting down.
TTTTTTTTTTTAACATACACATAAATCACTATAATTCTAAATACCCCATCTCCCCATTTTACATCAAGAATCATAGTTCGGCCTACAATAACAAAAGTAATATCTAAAATTTGTATAGTATCCTTATTTAAAGTAATTATTCTTGAACACTTTTATCTCCACAAGTTAAAAATTACATTTTTCCCCACCACACTTCCAGTTGTTGTCTGTCTCTCTCTCCTTTTCTTAAAACCTAGTGATGTCCTTCAAGGATGCATCTGCAGTCATAACAAATGGGTTGTCCTGCCTCAGGCAGCCCTTCGGTCGGCCGGATTCCAAAGTCTGGGTCTGGCCTCGGCTGATGTCGCACTTTCCCCGACATCAGAGCTTCTGGGGTATAAAGGCATCAGCCGACGCCATTTTCCTCAGTCTTTCTTGCCGCGTGGTGCCCGAAGCAGAAGCTGTTCGCAAGTGCCGGTCGGTCAGATCCAGAGATTTCAGCTACCGAAGACTTCGAAAAAAGCTAAGTACCCCGTTGGGGACTCTTTCTTGCTTCAGCCGATGTCAGAAAAAAGTAAATAATTGTTTAACTTGTGGGAAACAAATACCTCATAAGGATTTCCATTCTTCCTGTCTTCCTTGCTTAGGCCCAGACCATGACGTATCAGCTTGTTTAGCCTGTGCCTCCTTCAACCGATGGACTCTTAGACGTCGGTTGGAGTTTGCAGAAGAATTTTTTGGAGCTGATTTTGCATATAAAATGCCGTCGGAGACTCCGACTACGCATATGGCCAAAAAACGCAAGGAAAAGGACCGACACTCGCGGCCCGCGGTTTTGGCTGAAACCACGGCTAGGCCTACCGCGAGTGTCTCGGTTTCAGCTGAAACAGAGTCCTTGGTTCTTACTACGACCGAAACCATACCTCCGACAACCGAGGCCAGAGAGGCCCCGGCTGAGTCGGCTACAGATTTCCCTACCGAAGCTAGTGCTCAAGAATTGTCTGACACCATTCCTTTGGACATTTCTACTCCTGCACGTGGGGCAGCTAGGCCCCTAGCTTCTATGTCTATTAAGGCCTTCTCCAGGGCTAAAGCTGCCAAACTTTCAAAAGCTTTGCCTGCCAAATCTACTTCTCAGAGGCCTTCCTCCAGTTCTCAGATTCTCAGTCTTGCTGAGGACCTTATATCCTTAATTAGGGGTTCCCAACCTCACCCAGACAGGGCCTCCCAACCTCCACCAGACAAAAGGCCCAGGACTGATCCCTCTGAACCTCTCTCCTCTGATTACTCAACGATGGATCTGATCATTCAGACCAACAGGAAGGGGCCTATTCGCCTTATGAGGATTCAGATGCAGAATATTCTATTCCTTCGGCCTCCCCTCCTGAAGAATTTTCCTTTGGGGAAACTTTACACTCCATGAGGGAGCACTTTCAATGGCAGGATCAGGATTTTTCTGATTCTAGAAGAAGGTTAAGGACATTCCTGCATTTGCCCCAGCATAGGCCCTTGGCCATACCACCTGTGCTAACTGTAATTGATGATGTGTATAATGATGTCAGTTCTGCCCCTGATTCTCTTCCCCCGGCCCCTGCCAAACCTGACAGATATTATAGGGTCCCGGATTCTCACTTCCACCTCTATAAAGCCCATGCTGCAGACCCAGATACTATTTCTCAGGGCCCAAAAGGAGTTGCAGCTGCTACTGCCAAAAATCCCCTACCCTCTGAAAGAGAGTCTAGAGCATTAGAGAGATGGGGTAAAAAGGTTTATACATCTGCTACTCTTTCTGCCAGGGCATTAAACTGTCAATTTCATATGATACAGTACCAAGAATTTTTGTTAGATCATCTGAATAAGAAGCTTTCTTCTCCTGAACCTTTAGACCACAAATCCCTTCAGGATTTGGTACACAATTCTCAGCAGGTCAGTAACCATTTCTTAAAATGTGGCTATGATGCACTGGAGGCTTCATTTAGATCAGCTATGACTGGAGCAGTAATTCGTAGGCATGCCTGGCTAAAAGAGCAATCCTTGCCAGACCATGTCAAGGCTAAACTCCTTGATGTTCCTATGGAGAAACAAAGTTTATTTGGCTCCCCTGCACAGGAGATTCTAAAGAAAGTGGAAGAAAAAGCAAAATCTGTGCAAACAGTAAAGGAATTTCTGCAGGTTCAACCTCCGAGGTTCAGCAGAAACTGGCCTACAAAGAATTGGTGCTTTCCGGACACCTCCAGAGCACAGAGGGGCAGGAATAGACGCCCTAGAGGCAGAGGTCAATCAAAGGGTGCCTACAGAGGCCGTCAGTGGCAGCCTGCCAACCAGAGGAGTAGTACCACAGCTGCAACTACAACCACTACCACAGGACAGACACAATGACTTGACTCTGATTCCGCCTACCAGGGATCAACTGGTAGCTCCCTTGGGCGGAAAGCTGGCTTTATTCTCAAAAAACTGGCATTGCATTACAAAGGACTCATGGACATTGCAGACAATAGACAAAGGATACAAGTTTCACTTCCACACTTTACCAAAAAGAAGCGGAATGCCAAACCTTCCACCAAACCAGAAGGCAGAGGCTTTAAGACAAATCAACAATTTACTTCAGATGAAAGCGATAGAAAGGGTACCATCTATGGAACAAGGCCAAGGATTTTACTCCAGACTATTCCTTGTACCAAGAAAAGAAAACCAATGGAGGCCTATTCTCGATTTGTCCGCACTGAACACATATCTCATTGTGCCAAAATTCAAAATGCTGACCCTACAGCAACTTCTTCCCATGTTGGGCAAGGAGTCTTGGCTGGTTACTCTAGATCTCAAGGAGGCATACCTGCACGTCCCTATCCGACCAGATTGCAGAAGACACCTCAGATTTCTTGCAGGATCAGAGCATTATCAATTCTCAGCATTGCCCTTTGGCTTATCTACTGCGTCCAGAGTATTCACGAAATGCCTGGCATCAGTAATTGCACATTGCAGACTTCAGGGAATTCAAATTTACCCATACCTGGACGACTGCCTAATACAAGCAGACAACAAGACAAAATTGTTAAAGGACTTAGCCTATGTCATACACCTGCTACAGGCCTTGGGATACACAGTCAACATCCAAAAGTCAAGACTAGTGCCATCCCAAAGGATAACTTTTTTGGGTGCGGATCTGGACACAATCATTCAGATGGCTTTTCTCACAGAAGAAAAACAAAAACAACTTCCAGATTATTTCATGACTTTGACAAGACAAACTCAGCTTACTGCAAGGAAAGTCCTGCAGGTCCTGGGTTTCATGGCATCCTGCATAATCCTGATCCCACATGCCAGGCTGCATATGAGGAAATTACAATGGTACCTAAGGAATGTATGGTCTCAACACAGGCACAGTCTAGAAACCATGATACCAATCATTCCATGCCTTCAAAAGGAATTCCTGTGGTGGGCTCAGGCCTGCCAGTCCAACAGAGGGTTGCCTTTCAACAAACCACAACCAAGGCAGACCATCACCACGGACGCCTCAGACCTAGGATGGGGAGCACACATGGAGGACAAATGCATCCAAGGCCTATGGCCTCAAGGACAGCTAAGCATGCACATAAACCAAAAGGAGATGCTGGCAGTGAAGCATGCAATCGAGGCATTCAGTCCCTTCCTCCAGCAAGGGCATCTGTTAATACGGACAGACAACACCACGGTCATGTGGTACATAAACAAACAGAGGGAGGCACACATTCCTACCCTCTATGCCGGATGGCAATGAATCTGTGGAACCTATGCCTGAATCTCAATATCCAGCTACAGGCCAAATTCGTACCAGGAAAAGAGAATTCACTAGCAGACAGCTTAAGCAGAACTACCACGGATGCTCACGAATGGATGCTGCATCCAGACATCTTCAAACTCATAACAAAGAAATGGGGAATGCCAGAGATAGATCTGTTCGCCTCCCCACTCAACCACCAAATGAAGAAGTTCTGCTCAAGGACATACCACCCACAAGCCTGGAGGGTGGACTCTCTCATTCAGCTGGAATGCCCTAACAGTATATGCCTTTCCACCTCTCCCATTGATGTACAAGGTTCTACTGAAGATCAGGGAGGAACAGCCAAAGGTGATACTAATAGCTCCGGACTGGCCAAGACAACACTGGTATCCGCTACTGAGAAGCATGTCTCAGGCGAACTCATGGCCACTACCCCTATGGCCTCTTCTTCTAACGCAGAACAATTTCAAAACCCTGCATCCAAACTTGAAAACACTGCAACTAACTGCCTGGAAAATTCCTTAAAACCAAACCAAACTGTTTTATCTCAGAGGGTCAAGGACATTATCCTGGAGGCTCGCAGACCTTCCACAAGGAAGACATACTCAGCAAAATGGAAGAGATTCCTCATTTGGAGCACATCAAAGGGCACAGATGTCACAGTGGCAAACCTAGCACACATCCTAGAATACTTAGCAGAACTATTCCACAATGGACTGTCTTATTCTTCCATTAAGATTCATGCTTCAGCAATTTCAACAGAATACAATATGGATCCCCCTATTTTCTCTCACCCTCTTCTCAGACAACTTTTGAGAGGGATCAAAAATGTTAAACCTCCAAGGAGACCCCCTCTACCTGCATGGGATCTCAATTTTGTGCTGGAAAAATTGACACTACCTCCCTTTGAACCAGTAACATCAGCAGATCTACAGTTTTTATGTTGGAAAACTGCTTTCCTTCTGGCAATCACCTCAGCAAGAAGAGTATCCGAGTTACAGGCATTAATGGCAGTGCAGCCCTTTCTTATTTTCCACCAGGATAGAGTGTCACTGAGAACCAATCCCACTTTCATGCCAAAGGTGGTATCCAGGGTATCCTTGAACCAAGCCATTCATTTGCCAACGTTCTTCCCTAACCCACAGAACAAAGGAGAAAAACTTTTGCACACCTTGGATATACACAGACAATTACGCTACTATCTGGACAGAACTAAAACCAACAGAAAAACTGACCAACTTTTTGTAGCATATGCAATGGGGGTGCAAGGAAGAGCAATTTCCAAACAGACAATTTCAAAATGGATAGGAAATTGCATTCGCTTTTGCTACTCCTTTCATGGAAAGGACATTTTAGAAGCTGCTACTTGGAGCTCCATGCATACATTTGCCAAGCATTATAATCTTCCTTTATACTCCAAATCCCGAGCAGGGTTTGCAACTGCAGTTCTGCAGGGATCCTAACTACACCATCCTTCTCTTAGTGCCTCCTCCCCCAGTTTGGCTATGGTATTCTACCCATTTGTTATGACTGCAGATGCATCCTTGAAGGACATAGTACAGTTTTGTACCTACCATAAATGTAGATGTCCGATAGGTATGCATCTGCAGTCAGGATTACCCACCCTCCTTCCCCTCTGTGGTATTCCTAGGGTGCTTACCCCTCTTTCAGCTAGCTGGGGGAATCTATTATGGTGTATTTGTTTGTTTGTATATATGTGTATATATATATATATATATATATATATATATATATATATATATATATATATATATATATATATATATATATATATATATATATATATTGCTACTGTTTGGAACTTTACAGCATTTATCCAAATTTAGCCTTCCTAGAGGGCACCTGGCATCTGGGGCAAGAAACACTGAGGAAAATGGCGTCGGCTGATGCCTTTATACCCCAGAAGCTCTGACGTCGGGTAAAGTGCGACATCAGCCGAGGCCAGACCCAGACTTTGGAATCCGGCCGACCGAAGGGCTGCCTGAGGCAGGACAACCCATTTGTTATGACTGCAGATGCATACCTATCGGACATCTACATTTATGGTAGGTACAAAACTGTACTTAATGTCTTTTTTTGTACCTTAAAAATCTTTTCTTCCTGTATTTACTGCTTTCTTCCCTTTCCCTCTTTCTCCACTCTAGACTTTACCATTTCAACGTATGATTTGTCTCTTCTCGTCCTGTAGATTATCTTCTCCATTATTTCCTCACAGGGAAGGTCCAGGTTCATTAGCATTTATTATCTCTGTGAGCAAGTCATCCTGCAACCCTCTGATTGGAGGGTTGTTACAGCACATCTCTGTGTTGCATCTTCATCTTTGAAGAGATTTTGGTGGAATACTTCATCAAAATCCATTAACAGCTTTTCCTCTTTGATACTCTTGCTCTGAGAAAGCTAAATGTTTCAACTTCATTACATTTATAACTACCTTCCAGCAAAGGCTTGACTGCCTTTGCATTTTCACTTTGTTTCTCCATTTTCAAACACTTCTCTTTAACAAAACAACTTTTTCTTTTTCCACTGCTTTCATAGCATTATCGCTATGCTCCAAACACTTCTTCCTTGTTTCACTCTCCTCCTGGTTTCTCTGAGCAGCCTCTACGCTCAGAATGGAAACCTGAAGCACTATATCCATTTGTCTCCCCATACAAAGAGTAGGGGAAGATCCCCAGTGTCCTGGCCACATTTCTTCTATTTAGTATGAATACCAACTCTCCTCTCACCTCAAAATGGCCGTTGGCCTAGTGAGACCAACTTAAATCCCACTTTATTTTAAATTAAAGCAGCGGCTTCTAACTTGTGTGTGCATGCGCGTGTGTGTTTCGTACAATGTAGGCACTGATGTCGTTATTCTCTTGGCGCCTTTAGAGTCCCTGCACTGTTGCTGATGTCCTTCATGGATGCATCTGCAGTCATAACAACTGGGTTGTCCTGTCGTCAGGCAGCCCTTCAGTCGGCCGGATTCCAAAGTCTGGGTCCGGCTTCGGCTGATGTCTCACTTCACCCGACGTCATCTCTGCTGGCCTCCGGGTATAAAGGCATCAGCCGACGCCATTTTCTTCAGTCTTTCTTGCCGCGTGGCGCCCGAAGCAGAAGCTGTTCGCAAGTGCCGGTCGGTCGGATCCAGAGATTACTACTACCGAATACTACTTGAAGACTTCTAAAGCTAAGTACCCCGTTGGGGACTCTTTCTTGCCTCAGCCGATGTCAGAAAAAGTCAATAACTGTTTAACTTGTGGGAAACAAATACCTCATAAAGATTTCCACTCTTACTGTTTGCCTTGTTTAGGCCCAGACCACGCAGTAGCAGCCTGTTCGGCCTGTGCTTCCTTCAACCGTGAACGCTTAGGTGTCGGTCGGAGTTTGCTGAACAGTTTTTCGGTTCAGATTTTGCGTACATTATGCCGTCGGATCCTCCGACTACCCAAATTATTAAGAAACGCAAAGTAAAAGACCGACACTCGCGGTCCACGGTTTCGGCCGAAACCATGGTTAAGCAAACCGCGAGTGTCTCGGTTTCGGCCGAAACCGAGAAAACTGATAAAAGCACAGCTGAATCTTTGACTACTTCTGAGGTTCCTGCTACCTTACTTGAATCGGCCTCCGAAATTTTACCTACTACAGTGGTTCCTAGTGAATTATCAGACACCATCCCTTTGGATGTCTCTACCCCAGCACGTGGTGCTGCTAGGCCTCCTGCAGCCATGTCCATTAAGGCCTTTGCCAGGGCTAAAGCAGCCAAGTCTACTAAATCAGTGCCTGTTAAACCCCCCTCAACCAGGCCCACTTCTAGTTCACAAATGCTTACTCTGGCAGAAGATTTAATACCCTTAATTAGGGGATCTCAATCTCACCCAGACAGGGCCTCTCAGCCCTCAGAGAAGAGACCTAGGGCAGAGCCCCCCGAGCCTGTGTCCTCTGATGATTCTGCGGATGACTCAGACATTACAGACCAGCCAGAGGCTCCCTTCTCCAATTATGAAGACTCAGATGCTGAAGAATCCATTCCTGCTGCTTCTCCACCAGAAGAATTCTCCTTTGGGGAAACCTTACATGCCATGCGAGAACAATTCCAATGGCAGCAACAGGATTTCTCAGATTCCAGAAAAGACTTAGGACTTTCTGCACCTTCCACAACACAGGCCCTTAGCTATACCTCCTGTCCTCTCTGTTGTGGGCGATGCCTTTAATGATGTCTGCTCTGCACCAGATTCCTTACCTCCAGCCCCTGCCAAACCAGACAGATTTTACAGGGTACCAGACACTCATCATCACCTATACAAGGCCCCACTTGCAGACCCCGAAACTATATCCCAGGGGCCTAAGGCAGTAGCCTCGACCACAGCAAAAAACCCTATTCCTTCAGAAAGGGAAGCCAGGTCTTTAGACAGATGGGGCAAAAAAGTTTATACCTCAGCTACTCTCTCAGCTAGAGCTTTAAACTGTCAGTTTCACATGATACAATACCAAGAGTTTATGCTTGATCAGTTAACTAAAAAACTATCCTCTGATGACTCTATAGATAAGAAATATGTATTAGAAATGCTAAATAACATACAACAGGTTAGTAACCATTCCTTAAAATGTGGCTATGATGCACTGGAGGCTTCATTTAGATCAGCCATGACTGGCACAGTGATAAGAAGACATGCATGGCTGAAGGAACAAGTCTTACCGGATCATGTTAAAGCTAAGTTATTAGATGCTCCTATGGATAAGACCAGTTTGTTTGGTACACCTGCCCAGCAGGTAATGAAGAAAATGGAAGAAAAGGCAAAATCTGTTCAAACGGTTAAAGATTTCTTGCAGGTTCAGCCCCCAAGGTTTAGCAGGAACTGGCCTGCCAAAAATTGGTCCTTTCCTGACTCCACAAGATCCCAAAGGGGCAGGAATAGACATTCCAGAGGCAGAAACCAATCCAGAGGAGGTGCCTACAGAGGACGACAGTGGCAAGGTAATAACAGAGGCACAGATGCAGCCACTACCACTACAACAGCACAATCACAGTGACTTAACTCTAAATCCGCCTACCAGGGAACAAATAGCAGCTCCATTAGGCGGAAAATTAACCTTATTTTGAAAAACTGGCACTATATCACAAAAGACAAGTGGGTTTTGCAAACCATAGACCAAGGTTACCGGTTCCACTTTCACACTTTACCAGTCAAAAGAGGAATGCCAAACCTGCCTCCAAATCAAAAAACAGAAGCTTTACAGCAGATAATGCAATTAGCAAAGATGAGAGCTGTGGAAAGAGTGCCAATAACAGAACAAGGCAAAGGATTTTACTCCAGACTATTCCTAGTTCCAAGAAAGGAAAAAGGTTGGAGACCTATTCTCGACCTGTCCACCTTAAATACATACATCATTGTCCCAAAATTCAAAATGCTGACCCTACAGCAACTTCTTCCCATGCTGGGCAAGGAGTGTTGGCTGGTAACTCTAGATCTCAAGGAGGCATACCTGCACGTCCCCATTCGACCAATTTGCAGAAGATACCTCAGATTTCTTGCAGGATCAGAGCATTATCAATTCTCAGCATTGCCCTTTGGCTTATCTACTGCGCCCAGAGTATTCACAAAATGCCTGGCATCAGTAATCGCCCACTGCAGACTACAGGGAATCCAAATTTACCCATACCTGGACGACTGCCTGCTCAAGGGGACAACAAAAGCAAGCTGACAACAGATTTACAAAGGGTCATTTACTTGCTACAAGCACTGGGATACACAGTCAATTTACAAAAGTCAAGGCTGATACCATCCCAAACAAGAACATTCTTGGGCGCGGAATTGGACACTGTAAAACAAATGGCATTCCTAACCGCAGAAAAACAAAAAGAACTCCCTCTTTACTTCTTGGCTCTAACAAAACAGAACAAGTTAACATCAAGAAAAGTTCTGCAGGCCTTGGGCTACATGGCATCATGCATAATCTTGGTTCCACATGCCAGACTACATATGAGAAAACTACAGTGGTACCTAAGGAATTTATGGTCCCAACACAGGCACAGCCTAGAAGCAGAAATTCCACTAATCCCATGCCTAAAACAGGAGTTCCTATGGTGGGCTCAAGCATGCCAGTCAAACCCAGGCCTACCCTTTCACAGCTATCAAGCAAGCCAGACCATCACAACAGACGCCTCAGACCTAGGATGGGGGGCTCACATGCTGGACAAATGTGTACAAGGATTGTGGACGCAGGATCAATTTCACCTGCACATCAACCTAAAAGAAATGCTGGCAGTAAAACTGGCAATCCAAAATTTCAGACCATTTCTCAAAGAGGGCCATTTGATGATAAGGACAGACAACACCACAGTCATGTGGTACATCAACAAGCAGGGAGGCACTCATTCATACCCCCTATGCAGAATGACTTTGGAGCTTTGGAACCTGGCACTCAGCTACAACATCCAGTTACAGGCAATATTTGTACCGGGAAAGGACAATACTCTAGCAGACATATTGAGCAGAACCACATCGGATGCCCACGAATGGATGCTACACCCGGACATCTTCAAGACCATCTCAAAGAAATGGGGAAGGCCACAGATAGATCTATTCGCTTCCCCTCTCAGTCACCAGCTCAAAAAATTCTGCACAAGGACATTCCACCCACTTGCATGGAAAGTGGATTCGCTCTCCTTCAGCTGGAAAGGTCTAACAGCATATGCATTTCCACCTCTTCCCTTGATACACAAGGTATTACTAAAAATCAAGGAGGAACGTCCAAGGATAACCCTGATAGCTCCAAACTGGCCAAGACAACACTGGTACCCATTGCTGAGGAGCATGTCTCGGGACAACATGTGGCCAATACCCCTGATGCCTTTGATGTTAACTCAGAACAATTACAGCATCATGCATCCAAACCTAAAAACGTTGCAACTGACTGCATGGAACATCACATAGCAGCAACTAACCCAGAACTTTCCCAAAGGGTTAAAGACATTATCCTTGAAGCCCGCAGACCTTCAACAAGAAGGAACTATGCAGGAAAATGGAAGAGGTTTGTCATTTGGAACACTGAAAGAGGAAAAGACGTGTCAATTATTGATATGGCTAACATTCTGGAGTATCTGGCAGAGCTTCTACATTCAGGCCTGTCCTATTCCTCCATCAAGATACATGCATCAGCTATTTCAGCAGAATACAGCTTTGATCCACCTGTCTTTTCACATCCTTTACTCAGGCAGTTCCTCAGAGGAATCAAGAATGTGAAACCTCCAAGGAAACCACCATTGCCAGCTTGGGATTTGAACTTTGTGCTAGAAAATTGACACTCGCACCTTTTGAACCAGCAGCTACAGCGGACCTACAGCATCTATCGTGGAAAACTGCTTTTCTACTGGCAATAACCTCAGCAAGGAGGGTCTCTGAACTTCAGGCCCTAATGGCAGTACAGCCCTTCCTAATCTTCCACCAAGATAGAGTGTCCATGAGGACTAATCCTACGTTTATGCCTAAGGTGATATCCAGAGTGTCTTTAAACCAGGCAATCCACCTACCTACCTTCTTTCCCAACCCACAAAACAGAGGGAAAGAATGCTGCATTCCTTGGATGTACATAGACAGTTACGCTACTACCTGGACAGAACAAAAGTAGCAGGAAAACTGACCAGCTTTTTGTAGCCTATGCAACAGGAAGGGAAGGAAAAGCTATTTCTAAACAGACAATCTCCAAATGGATAGGAAATTGCATACAATTCTGTTACTCCTTCCATGGAAAACCAATTCCACAGAACATAAGGCCTCATTCTACAAGGGCAACAGCCACTACCACAGCCTTCTTACGAGGAGTGGCAACCAAGGACATTATTGAGGCGGCTACTTGGACCTCCGTGCATACATTTGCCAAGCATTATAACTTACCTTTGTACTCCAGATCCCGAGCAGGGTTTGCCTCTGCTGTGCTGCAAGGGATCCTAACCACACCATAATCTATTTTTCCTCCTCCCTTAGTTGGCTATGGTATTCTACCCAGTTGTTATGACTGCAGATGCATCCATGAAGGACATAGTACAGTTTTGTACCTACCATAAATGTAGATGTCCGAACTGGATAGCATCTGCAGTCAGGATTACCCTCCCTCCTTCCCCTCTGTGGTACTCCTAGGGTATCTACCCTCCTAATAGCTAGCTAGTGGGGGGAGTCTCTTATGGTGTATTTGTTTGTATATATGTACATACATGCTTATTTTCTGAGTTTGCCTTCTATCCTTTTGGAAACATTGGCATTTATCCAAAAATTAACCTTCCAGGAAGGGCAACTGGCATCTGGGGCAAGAAAGACTGAAGAAAATGGCGTCGGCTGATGCCTTTATACCCGGAGGCCAGCAGAGATGACGTCGGGTGAAGTGCGACATCAGCCGAAGCCGGACCCGGACTTTGGAATCCGGCCGACTGAAGGGCTGCCTGACGACAGGACAACCCAGTTGTTATGACTGCAGATGCTATCCAGTTCGGACATCTACATTTATGGTAGGTACAAAACTGTACTTTTTGTTACTTCTCCCATTGCACTAGAAGCATTTTTTCCTGCTTAGTTCAGTATTTTTTCAGCCTTTTTCATATGTGCCCTGAACATAAAATTGAGGATTGTGAAATTTGTGGTAATTTTAACCATGCCTTAAAATTAAGGAGCTAAAAGTGTTGTCTTAGTTCTTAACAGAAACATTACTAAAGTCTGTAGAAGTATTTGAACTGGCAAACTCAAAGAAAATAAGGTTGATTACCACCCCCCCTCCCATCCTCATGGATGAGCTACACTAACCACTTCTGAGGTTGCATTTCTCTCACTGGTTTCCATTGCCAGGGTAAACAAGTCCGTTATTTGTGTGCCATACTAGCGCCACCCACCCCCTTCCCATCCTCATGGATGAGCTAAACCCAACCACTCCTGAGGTTGCATTTCTCTCACTGGCTTCCATTGCCAGGGTAAGCAAGTCTGTTATTTGTGTGCCATAGAGTCTTGACTATATTCGTGCCGACCTGGTAAAAGATAAGGTAGTGCTTTTGTCAGTACTGACATTTAGAGAGCTACATGTTTTTGCAAGGAGTTTTAATCACAGGTTTACCTTTTAGAAGAACCATCTCCAGTACCAGAGGTGCTCTCCTCCTAGTTTGCACCAGGAACTATGTCCATCTTTTATCTGCTGACAGTTTTTTTTATAAGAAACAGGGAAAGGAGAGTTATTCTGGCCTTCTTTGAAGAAGCTTCAGGACTGATGTTGGTCCATTTCAAAGACGCATGGTTGGCTGAATTTAGACTTCATCAAAACGTTTGCCCTTCAGTTCACTTTGAAGGAAATGATACCAGTAAAATCATCTCAGGACATTTATTGTTTTTGTATTCAGGAGTACAGGTTGCTGTAAGCTGTGCTTCTGTGACGTATATAAACAAGCAGGAGGGAAGTCCAACCTACCAGGTGGTGAGGTTTGTCATATGACTGTGGGAGTATCCTTGCCTCCTAATATTCATTTAATGTTGGTACATCTACCAAGGAAAACGTGTTAGCAAACAGGCTAATTCTTTGAAAGCTTTATGTGAACAATGAGTGGCAGAGCATCCGGACAGGTCGTAGACCTTTCAAAAAGTGCTGAGGAGTTAATGCATCTTTTTGTCTTTTCAGTCCGTGCTTAGCTTTCTATTGCTATTACAACATACCAGGATACTCATTCATTAAGACTATATTAGAGTGCTTTATTCTCCAGTCATTGTGGTTCAGGCTCTTAGAACTGTTGTGTTTTTGGATTCCGGAAGTCATTGTTTTACTTAAGTTTACTTCAGCCCTTTTAAGGAGCTGCAAGCATTGTGTTAAGGGTGCTGACATTGCATTAGAAGACGTACTTGATTCTGGGCTCAGGGGATAGCTGAATATGACCCCCGCCATCTCTTCCCCAGGGGGCTTCCATGGAAGTTTAAGGAGGTCATCCTAGATTTCATTTTGGAGTGAGAAGGGAGATTAGGCCAGATTTCTGAGCACTTAGTTGAAAATCTTCAAAGAAGTAAACAGACCCTAATCACAGTGGAAGGTCGTCTATCCCAATATAGCCCTCAAATCTGTCATGCCAGCCCATCAAGGAAGATGCTCCTTCGTGGACTTTAATGGCCCCAAGATCTAGAGAGGATTTTCTCTACTGGTTGTGCGAGATAAGTATTCCAGGAGAGCAACCCCTGCTAGTCACAGTTCTTTCTTTTGCTCAAGACTGTCCTTGAAGAGAAATCAAGTTCAGTCCAGTATGGAGAGCCATTGCAAAGGATCAATGGGTTCTTGGTGTGGGCACAGGCAGCCACGTCTTCAGTCATCTGCCAGAAGGATTGCCATGCTGTCTCTACAGTGCTGTTGAGACAGGCTTAGAGCCTGTTCTGTTAAGGGACCACAAGAGATGTTATTCCTTTGGGATAAAGCCACAGGTTCCATTCTCACTTGTCCAGATTTCCATCTTATTCTGGAGGTCATTAACTTTAACAGATGTATTCAGTACTTCAGATTCTGAGTAGTGGCTTTTCAGAAGCTCATGAACATTGTGCAGGAGAGTGTCTGAATATTGTGAGAGAACAGGAAGAATGTCTAGTGCATGCATTTCTGGCTTGTGTGTGGGAAGTGCCTTCATGTCTGAGTAGGCAGCGGCTGCAGAGTGCTGCTCTATGTAAAGAATGTACTTACCAAAGTCTTGGTTATTGAAGTAGAAGCCTTACAGGAGAGGAGGCACCTTGTATTGCATTATACAGACAGTGACTGCCGTCTGGCCTTTCTGATGGATTCCCTCTTAGCATCATTGGCTTAGGTAGTCCCACAGCTGCAGGATGTGGTGATCTCCTTAAACTGGGAGGTGTCCCCTCTGATGCAGTCCTGGAATTACCTTCATCAGGATAGAGATGGACATATTGACCGTTCTACCCTCAGAAAAGGACCAGCAGGTCTTGACTTGGTGAACTTTGTAAAGATGTAGAGGAGATTCTGAGCTGCAGACCCTTGTGCAGTATCTGGACTTAATGGTGACCAGTCTTCATGGTGCAGTTGCCTGCTTCAGGTTGCAGGACCTGCAGTGGACTGTCAGATTTCAGTGGGTGCATGGTTGCATTGCAGTTGTGATCTTCTGGTTTTAGCCTCTGGTCGCTAGGCTTGGGAATGTTGGTTAATTTGAAGCCATTACAGTTTCTTCTTGTCTTCCTACCCAACTTCTCTCAGTTTGACTGTTTCCTTCTGGCTTCATTATCCTCTCATCTCAGCCGCAGATACCCCAGTTACCCCTCACCTAGTACCTCATTTGTTACCTTTGTCCATGTGTGCCTCCTCACTACTTGGGAAGCCAACACTGTGGTATGCAGTGTTAAACTACAGAAGCTAGGAATCTCAAAGAGGAGATTTGGATGTGAAGACAGAGCCATCTATGCAGTGTCTGGCTTTATCACTAACTGTGGGACTTGCCAGTGCACTGACACCAGCATGTTATTGCCACCTTGTTTTTTCTTTGTTTGCAAGGTTCCTGGTCTCCACCAAAGGTCACACAGACATCAGGTTTCTCAAATTCTGTCCTGTCTGTAAGATAGGAGAGGTGGCCGTTTGCCACTTCATCCTGTACCCCCACTGGCCTTACTAGCAAGGTGAGGCAGTTCCTAATTTTGGGTCACCAGCAGCACAGGTGAAAGGCCCTACATCTATGCCGTTGAGCAGGCTTCAAAGCCATCACAGGTTTTGATGGTAGATGCATTGTTGGGTTGCTGGCAAAGCAAGCAGCCTTCCTTTACTGCTCTGTGGTCCATGGGAATTGCTCTGCTCAGTGAAGTAATTTGAGTATTTCATAAAAGTGCGCATTACCATACCGCTTACCTTAACTCCAGGAAGAAAGGGGATAGGTGCTTGGACAGGGGGTGCAGAATTGGGCATGCAGCCCCCAGACATCAAATTCCCATGCTGTACCTCTGAATATGGATTTAACTACACAGTTTGCTTTGTAACCATAATGTAGTCAAGAGAACATTTAAATTCAACTAATATGAACACAAAACTTTATATATATATATATATATATATATATATATATATATATATATATATATATATATATATATATATCCTTTGACAGAATTCCAAAACAAGCATGGTACAAGACTGAGTAGGGAAACAGCAGCAAATTTATGCATATCCTGTTTCAGAAATTGAAACACAGGGCATAAGGAGCACCTTCAATGTATGGGGTAACAAGCAATCCCCTCAAATATAGAAAGTATACAGTAAGTTAGCCAGTCTACGCAATTAGTAACAACTGCTTAAACAGAAATCACCAATTGTTTGGATGTGTTTGTTTGTTTTTTTGCATATTGTTACCCAGGGCTCAATGAGTTTATTTCTAGCAAATGTGTTTTAAAATTATTAGCATTGAAAAGATAACGAATGAGCCATGATGTATATTAATATTAATATGATTATTTCTAAATGTATAAAATTAGCTAGATTTTAGCCATGTTTTTATTAGTGGATATATGGATTTTAGTTTATAATCATATTATGGTTTGTTTATATATTTATAGATAGTATATATATGAAGTTTTTATGAATGAATGTCTATTTATACACATATAACATATTTCCCTTATTGTTCAGCATTTTTTATTTAATTTTCATTCATGCTTTTTTCAAGTTGGTTGTTTGACAATATGGTGTACTGTTAATATAACAGTTATTTAATATATACATGTATATTAGGTTCATAATATATTTGGTCACTTATAGTATTTATTTTGTATTTTTATAAGTTATTTCTGGGATTTTTATTGTCATATATATATATATATATATATATATATATATATATATATATATATACATATATATATATATATATATATATATATATATATATATATATATATATATGTATGACTTTAATTCTTGATTGACAATTAATAGCATTAATTAAGGGGACTATTTAAATGTATGTATCTCATTTTTTATTTGTCTGATGAAGGAAAAACAGTGTTTTTTCCGAAAGCGCTAATCTTAATAAGTTTAAACATATTGAAAGTCCTATTTGAGCCTTTACTTCAGCAGTCTGTGGCCGTGGAGTGTGTTTTTTTACGAGTTTTTTTGCATCTGAACAGACTTAGATCTTTAATGCCACATTTTAAACCATGCAAAATATCAGTCATTTAAAACAAAAGTGAAAATGTTTAGCTGGAGAGCAGTAGCTGGGGGTCTCGTACACATGACAAGCATAGACACATCACACAGACACTCCCTCCCCCCTTTTCTGTGTGTTGTGTGCAGTATGCATGTAAAACCTTCAGAATGTTCCACACTATTTCATTCAGCAAGACCATTTCCTCTTCCTGGAACCAGCTACTTATATTAATTCTGTCTGTAACAAAAATGTCTGTCAAATGCATCAGGTAGGTGGGGAGCATGTCAGCTGTGTGATGATGTGCTCTGCTCCATGTTACACGTACTGCACTGAGGTGTTTCCTCTAACTGTCTGACTACTACATGCACTTTTTCTATATTTAGATGGCCTGCTTGTCTTTCAAAGGGTCAAAAATCTCTCACTTGGGTAAGGTGTCTCCTACACAGGCTTGGATTCCAAGAGAACATTCATAAGTCTTTTCAGAGAGCTTTCCTTCCAAAGGGGGAAAAAAATCTGTATTCTGATTTGTTCATAGGGTCATACTAGGCTAACTGCCCTAAAGGGCCATTTTAAGCCTAGCCAATTACCCCATGTGAGAATCAAACCCTGGACCTTCTGTCTGCAAGGTAAACACCTTAACCATTTTGCCAACCTCCCATCTTTTCCTGAGGTTTTCCACTCAGACATCTCTCTCAGCAAGAGAATTCCTCAAGATTCTGGTTATCTTGGCAGCTGTGATACTCAATACCACTTGTAAGACTCCATGTCAGAAAGATACAGTTCCTGAAATATCCATCGTCCCAGCTTCGACATCCCTTCACTTTTCCAATTCCAGTTTTAGGGTTTGTGAAAAGGGAGATTTTATAGTGGAGAGGCCAAATTTCTCATAATACAGGTCCCCCATTCTCTCCGCCTGCTCCAGCACAGTCAGTCACAGCAAACTTTGCTTGGGTAGCAGTGTCCGTGGAATTTGCAAGGTCTTTGGAATAAAAAAAGTCAGTCCAAAATCCATTTACGTAAAGGAGATGTTAACGCTTATAAATGCTCTCAATTCTCTCAATCATAGTGATCTCTGAGATCTTACAAGGTTTGCAGACAACACCACAGTTATGTGGTATGTAATTAAACAAGGGAGAGTCGGCTTTTGCCCTTTTTTAATTTCTCCAAGTCTTTGGCTTTCTAATACCATGACAGGAATGGACCCCGTTCCTAAGTCGAAGTATAATTAAAGTTAATGAAATTTAGTTTTGTTTCAATCTTTAATGTTAGCCAGAAGTTCTCTTTTCAGCACCCACAATGTGCCCAATTCGTACTGAATTGAGTGCATCGGATACACATCTAAGTACAATTGTAAAGTCTTTTTTTATAAGACGCATTGCTCTTACTACTGCTGGAACAGTCTGGGAATCCTTCCACACTGCTGTTTCTGCCTGCACATCGTGGTGTATGACTGTGTGTCTCTGTACCAAAGAGTCTCTGGGTGTAGCAGTTTCAGTGATCAGTGCTACTTTTCATGGACGACTATATCTGGTTTTCTCGCATCTGTTTTATGAACTCTTGGTAATGGGTGATCCCATGTGATATAAACTTCATTTTCTATAATGCTCTGTGGCTCATTTTTCCAGTGTTTTTCAGCCACTTCAGTATCATAATGTTTTCACAATCTTGCCACATTATTATGCCTTTCAGTATACGGTCCTCCTGCCATTAGTATATAACAACCAGGAACAAGATGTGTGACTGTTTCCAGTTGTGTTTTACAAAACCTGCATTTGTACGTTTCTCCCACATGTTCAGCAGACTTTGTAAACCAACGTGTATGTAGTTCATTGTCTTTGGCCGCCATTATTAACCTTTCGTCTTTCGGTTTGAATTCACCTCTCCTTTAACCATTCCTTTATTCAGTCCTAATCAACATGAGGTTGTCCTAAGAGTTTTCTTTACCTGCAACTATATTTATGCATTTTCCACATTTTTTTCTTGCCTTCTCATCTAATCTTTCACTTTGTTTTTTGGCACATTCAGTTGCTGCCTGGTTTTTATCTACTACTGGTTTGATTTCCATTCTTGCTTGATGCTGATATACCTCTGCTAAACTAAGCAGGTAAGTCATCTTAGACTTATTCTTCTCATGTTTCAAAACTTTCACTATGTTTGAGTCTTGTGAGGTCAGAAGATAGGTACACAGTCCCACGATTGCAGATCTGTACATGTAATCAATTTTGAGGAGGCCCATACCTCCTTCAGAATAGGGAATACATAGTCTTGGTATGCACTGATTTTTATAAATAATTTGAGATGAGCATGAAGCATCCTTCTTGTTTTCTTTTCCAGCCTATCCAACACCCTTTTTGGGGGGGGGCAGTCAGTCAGTCACTGCAAAACTGTAAATTAGGACATGAAGAGAAAATTGGTTTATAGCTTGGACTTTGTTTCTAGATGTCAAAGCTGTTTTTGGTGTTAATTTAAAATATTCCTTACTATGTTTTATATGCATTTGTTCATGTTTTATTGTCTATCTTTCATCAGTTCAAAAATATTTATACACTTCCTCTTGCTCAAGTTTTTTTTTTTTTATATCACATTGTTGTCTAGGGTTGCCACTTTTCTTTATGGTGAAAACCAGACCAAAGCCACACATCCTTGCATTTCCTACAACCCTGCCTCTCTCCACCCATTTCCCCATCCACACCCCACCCCATCCACTTTCCCGCCCATTTTATAACATAAACGCTTACATAATCTCGAGGTGGAGTGCCTTGCTTTACCTCTTCTCTATTTGTTTAAACACGTTCCAGGTTTAAACACATCGCATTAGCGATGTCTTTTCAATTCAAAAGTATTCCATGGCTGCTTTTTTTTTTATATATATATATATATATATATATATATATATATATATACAAACTCCAGCATTCTATTTGTGCAGATACACAAAATACAGGAGTTTGTACAGTGCTTTCTGGACTACCGAACCAACATTCTGATTTCCAGCTAGTCCAGAAAAATACCAGATAGGTGGCAGTGCTATTCTTATCCCAAACTGATGTTTTCTTGGTGCTGCAGCTTTCCCGCTTTAGAGGTTGCTTTTGCACATTTATCAAGACCAAGTGACATTCTTGTATCATCTGAAAAAGTTTTAACCACTTGCAGTTGTGCTTTCAGTTCCTCAACTGATGAACTATACAGTTTTAAATCATCTACAAAAAGATGAGGCTTAACACTTTGTTTTCTTGGAGCCAAGTTGTAGCCATGACATAATCTGTTAAGCAGACAGCTTAATCGTTTAAGGGCAAGACAAAAGAGCAGTGGTGACAGAGTCACCCTAGAATATCCTCTTTTGAATTTTTTATCCCTGGAATAATAATTTGTCCTTTGTCATGGCTTAACTGCAGAGTGGTTCACCACTGTTATATAGTCACTGTAATGTAAGTGATCAGTGTACTGTGTATCTTATGCATTTTAAGCCCACTTTTATCCATGAATATGGGATACTGTCGTATGCTTTTTTGTAGTCTATGCATGCCATACTTAGTTTTTTTTTTTTTTTTATTTCTCCATTATGACTTTAACAACAAATGATCCTTTGTTCCATATGGCTTTCTTTTGTTACCCTTTTGTTGTATTGCCATGATAGTTTACTGCCAATATAACTATAAACTGTGTTGGCATTATTTCCAGTGTGCAGTTTATACGTCATCGGAAGGCAAGGTATTGGTCTGTAGTTTGTAGGATAGCTTGCAGGTTCGCTCTTACATAGGAGCATTATTTTTCCTATTAACCATTAAACATTTTTGGGTCATCAATAAATTTGCTTATTTTGTACTTCTCATTTATATTTATCTACATATCTTCTAAGTTTTTCTGCCTCTGCTGATATTTTTAGTTTATTGTTTGTAGTAGTGCATAATAGATCCTGATCTATTATAATACTGCATGTTACTTTTATCATGTATATCTGAGTATTTTTGTTGATCTGTTCTCTCTTCTATACTCTTCTAACAGTATAAGACTCCTCTCCAAGTTATTGCCGATTGTAGGACCCCTGCTATGAACGATACCCACACTGCATATTTGGTTCTATAATCGCTCAGGGTACAACCAAACACCCTGGTTTTAGGTGACTTAAACTACCCATCCATAGATTGGGCAAGTGTGAGTACACGTATAATTTACCCAAAGGTTCTTGGACTTTGTCATTTCCAATGCCCTGGACCAGTTGGTTAGCACCCTCACAAGGTGCCCAAACATTCTGGATCTGATGCTCACTAATATGGGTGATCGTTGCACCACCCATCTGTGCGGCCCTCCCTAGTGAGGTCTGATCATAAATCAGTCTCATTAGAAGTAACAAAAACATCTGACTTCCCATTAGCAGCAAGCTAGACTAAACTTCTCCAAAGCCAACTACAGCCTAATATGTGACAGCATTAATAGCTTCATAGCACCTACCCACACTGATGGGATGGACAACTGTGCTGGGATTTACACCAATGCTTTATATAAGCATCTGCACAAATGTATTGACTCAGCCATACCCTATAGGATCAAAACAAGGTACTCAGGAAAGAACAAGCCTGCCTGCTGGATGTCTGCCATTAATTGGTTATTCAATAAAAGAAAGAAATTGCTGCCCAAGAACAGGAAGGAGGGGTCTCTGGAAGCATTCCCTCTTTGGCCTGAACAAGCAACTAAGACACCTTGAAAGGTATCCTAAAGCTGACTGTGAATCCACATTAGCCTCCTTCGCTAAGGATAACCATAAGGCCTTCTTTAGCTACATCAGAAACCTTCCCAGATCTGTGCAGAACTGATTGTTAATGGCACTGCATATACTGAACCCACAGAAATAGCCAACCTGCTAGATGACAGGTTTATTGAAAACTTCTCACCCCTGTCCCCACCACATACCCCCCCCCCCCAAGGCATCCCTACCCACCTGCCCTCCACCTAGCATCTCCAAGGAGCAGGTTGTAAATGCTCTCGCCAAAGAATAAAAAACTGGAACCAGGCTGAATGCAGAGGAGCAAATTTAGCATACCACAACTTCATCAGAATGCACAGTGTTACAGACAATGAGTTTAAATACAAATCCCAGCCAATAAAAACACAACCATTTATAATCTTAAAGGAACAGTACACAGTTAGTGATTTGAGGGGTGGTGATTTTAAGACTGATTTAGAGCAAAAAGAAGCTTTATGGCAAATCAAATTAAACTTCGACAAAAACCTGGATTTAATGATGATGTCAGTATTAAATGTTTTTTTCAAAAACCCGTAGAGTGTATTTGCACAGATAGTGTGCATGGGCTTTTTAATTGTGTACTGTTCCTTTAAGATTATATATTTTTTTTTTGGCTGGGATTTGTACTTAATCTCATTGTTTGTAACATTGTGCATTCTAATGAAGTCTTGGATGAAAGCGTGGAATAAAGTGATGTTCGTAGTGTTTCACTGTTGCAGTCATTACACTTGGGTTATCCTGATGGCAGGCTACCAGCATTCGGCCTGAATTCCAAAGTCCTGGTCCGGCATCGGTTGCTGTCGCCTCTTCCCTGACGTCAGTGCGCCAGGGGTATAAAAGATGCAGCCGACACCATGCCCCGCGGTGTCTGAAGCAAAAGCAGTTCGCAAGTGCCGGTTGGCCGACTCCTGAGATTTTCGAATTTGAATTTCAGATCCGAAGTCTTCAATAAAGTTAAGTACCCCGTTGGGGAAACTTTTTCTTGCTCCAGTCCGATGTCAGTAAAAGTTAACAATTGTATTTCTTGTGGGAAGCAAATACCTCATAAGGATTTTCATTCTTACTGTATTCCTTGCCTAGGCCCTGACCACGGCGTTGCTAGCTGTCGGTTTTATGCTAGATTCAACCAATGCACTATTAAGCGTTGGTTCGATTTTGCTTTTCATTACTTTGGCCAAAGGTTTAACTTTATAATGCCGTCGGAACAACCGATGACCGGAGTCCATAAAAAGCGCAAGGACAAAGAAAAAGACAGGCATCCGAGGTCCAAAACCGACAACGAAGCCTCTTCTAGGCCAGTTGCAGGTTCGCCGGTTTTCAGTAAGGCGCTTTCGCAGCCCCTGACACCCGCTACCTCAGAGCCACAGGGCGCCTCCGACTTCCACGTGGAGACAGCTAGGCCTCTGGAAACTCGAGGTATTGGGCCTACGGAAACAATTCCCTCAGATGGGTCCGGAGCCACTGAGCAGGCATTGGTTTCTAAGGGTGTTTTCAGACCTAAACAGCTTACTATCAAGACCTCTTCAGCAGCCAAGGCAAAGTCTAAAACACCTTTAAAGACAAAGAAACAAGTACAGCATTCTCCTGGACAGTCATCCATGCCAAACAAACAGATGCTCAAAATGGCCGAGGACCTAATTACTTTGATCAGGGGCTCCCATCCCCCTCCTGATAAAAGGCCTAGGCAAGACATTGACTGACTCCTCTGACCAGGTTTCTATTTCTTCTGATTCCTCTTCAGAACAGGGATATTCTCTTCCTCCCTATGAGGACTGTGATGCTGAAGAATCTATTCCTTCAGCCTCTCCTCCTGAGGACTACTCTTTTGGGGAAACCCTGCACACCATGAGGGAACATTTCCATTGGGAGAGCCAGGATTATTCAGAATCCAAGAAAAGGCTCAGAGACTTTCTTTTATTGCCTCAGCACAGGCCTCTTGCTGTACCCCCTGTACTAGATATTGTTGATGATGTTTTTTCCTGAATCCAGTTTGACTCCTGATTCATTACCCTCTGCACCAGTTAAGCCAGATAGGTACTACAGGGCTCCAGATTCTCATAAATTTCTTTATAAAAACCCTGCTGTTGATCCAGAAACTATTTCTCGGGGTCCCAAAGGGGTCAAGGCTTCCACTGCAAAAAACCCTGTTCTCTCTGATAGGGATTTTAAAGCACTGGACAGATGGGGGAAAAAAAGTTTACACCTCTGCTACTTTAGCTGTAAGGGCTTTAAACTGCCAGTTTCACATGCTTAAATATCAGCAATACCTAATGTCTTTGCTAAAACAGAAAATGTTTACAAGCTCTGAATGTCCTGAGAACAAGGAAATTTAGGATTTATTGCATGCAGCTGAACAAGTGGGAAAGAATACTTTGCAATGTGGTTTTGAGTCATTAGAGGCATCTTGCAGAGCCGCAGTTACAGGTTTTGTCATTCGAAGGCATGCTTGGTTAAAAGAACAGAGTTTACCTGATGTTAAAGCAAAATTATTGGATGCTCCTTTACAGCATGATACTTTGTTTGGTGTTAAGGCAGAAGGTGTTAAAGAAAATGGAGGATAAAACAAAATCAATGCATACAGTAAAGGATTTCTTACAGGTTCAGCCATCTAGATTTAGCAGGAACTGGCCTTCTAAAAATTGGTCCTTTCCAGTGTCAGACAGGCCACAAAGAGGCAGATACAGACGCCCAAGAGGCAGATCTCGGCCCCAAGGCTCATACAGACCTAAACAATTGGGTGCTTCATCCACCAAAGGTGGAGAAGACAAATCACAACCTTATAGGAAACAGTCCAAATGACTTTCCTCTACAAATGCCAAGCACTTACCTTTTGGCAGCACCCTTAGGGGGAAAACTAGCACTTTTCTCACAAAATTGGCACATGATCACCCAGTACAAATAAGTACTGAATATTGTTTCTCAGCGTTACAGGTTCCACTTTCACACCCTACCAAGGTCAAAAGATATGCCAGACCTGCCACAGAATCAATGGGCAGAGGCACAAAAACAAATTTCTGCTCTCATGGACATGAGGGTTATTCAAAAAGTACCACAGCAGGAACAGGGGCAAGGATTTTACTCAATTCTTTTCTTGGTACCCAGGAAGGACAAAGCCTGGAGACCAATACCGGACCTGTGTATTCTAAATACTTTCCTGGATGTTCCAAAGTTCAAAATGTTGACACTGCAGCAACTTCTACCCATGCTGGGCAAGAAGGCTTGGCTAGTTACTTTGGACCTCAGAGGCATACCTGCATGTCCCAATCAGACAATCTTGCCGAAGATACCTCACATTCATAGCTGGCTCAATGCATTACCAATTCTCTGCACTGCCCTTTGGCTTATCTACTGCGCCCAGGGTCTTCACAAAATGCCTGGCATTTTGCAGACAAAAAGGAATTCAAATATATCCCTACTTGGACGACTGCCTTATTCAAGCAGAGAGCAAGGACATTCTACTAAAGCATCTGGCGTTTGTAAAAAGATTACTAATTTGCCTAGGGTACACAGTAAACGAAAATAAATCAAAACTAGTGCCCTCTCAAGAGATAATATTCCTGGGTGCAAGCTTAAATACAACTGCCCAGATGGCTTATCTCACACCAGACAAGCAAAGGCAACTGACTCATTACTTTCAAATGATGGCAACAAAGACCCAGCTACCTGCAAGAAAAATTCTGTAGGCTTTGGGCTTCGTGGCATCCTGCATCCTGCTAATTCCATATGCCAGACTGCATATGAGGAAGCTACAATGGTATCTAAAAAGTGTTTGGACTCAACATTGCCACAGCCTGGAAACAATAATAACTCTTATTCCCTGCCTGCAACAGGAGTTTCGAAGGTGGGCACTGGTCTGTCACCACAACAAGGGACAGCCTTTCACTTGATCCACAGCCAGGCAGACACTAACAACAGATGCATCTGATTATGCTTGGGGGCACACATGGCAGGGAAATGTATTCAGGGCACGTGGCCCGCGGACCAAATGCATCTTCATATCAATCAAAAAGAGTTGCTAGCTATACAGAATGCCCTGACAGCCTTCAAGGATCTACTACAGCCAGGACAACTATTACTAAAGACGGACAATACGACAGTTATGTGGTACATAAACAAGCAAGGGGGCACACATTCCTAACCCCTCTGCAGGCAAGCCATGACTTTGTGGAACACAGCACTGACCTACCAAGTACATCTGCAGGCACAATTCCTGCCAGGAAAGAAAAATACTCTGGCAGTCTATCTAAGCAGAAACCTCATAGACCCTCACAAGTGGAAACTAGATCCACAGGTCTTCAGCATGATAACAAGGAAATGGGGATGCCCAGACATAGATCTTTTTGCCTCCCCTCACAACTGCCAATTACAGAGATTCTGCACAAGGACTTATCACTCACAAGCATGGAAAGTGGATGCTCTATCATTCAGCTGGAAAACCCTAACAGTTTATGCCTTTCCTCCACTGCCTCTCCTTCCCAAGGTACTCCTAAAAGTCAGACAAGAGAAGCCAAAAATGATTCTGATTGCCCCAGACTGGCCACGCCAGCACTGGTACCCAATCCTAAAGCTCGTCTCAAGGCCCAGCCTGGACTTTACCTCAAATTCCTCATCTTCTGACTCAACAAAACAATCAAATCCTGCACAGCCAACTCAGAACCGTAAATCTGGCTGCATGGCAAATAATATAGCCACTCAGAACACACTTCTCTCTAAAGCTGTTATGGATGTCATTTTGGAAGCCAGGAGGCCCAGCACCAGGAAATCTTATGCAGAAAAATGGAAGAGATTCTGTGCTTGGAACCAGGCACAAGGACTTGAACCACTTGTTCCAAATATTCCTCAGATTTTACAATACCTAACTGAGATGCTGGATAAAGGCCTATCCTTCTCATAGATTAAGAGCCATGCCTCTGCCATTTCAGCTCATTACAATATGGAACCTCTTATTTTCTCACATCCACTGTTAAGACAGTACCTCAGAGGGGCAAAAAACATAAGACCTCCAAGGAGAGCACCAATACCTACATGGGACCTCAACTTTGTCTTGGAAAAGCTCACACTGCCTCCTTTTGAGCCAGCCAATACAGCTGATACAAAATTCTTATCATGGAAAACTGCTCTGCTTCTAGCAATAACTTCAGCAAGAAGAGTCTCAGAGTTACAGGCATTAATGGCAGTGGAGCCTTTCATTTTTCATCCGGGCAGGGTTTCTCTAAGGACAAACCCAACATTTATGCCAAAGGTAGTATCCAGTGTGGCTCTTAACCAAACCATTCATTTGCCAACATTTTATCCAAATTCCCAGAATAAAGGGGAGAGACTTCTGCACTCTTTGGACATACACAGGCAGCTACGCTTCTACTTGGACAAAGCAAAAGCTTTCAGAAAGACTGAGCAACTGTTTGTAGCATAAATTTCAGGATCACAAGGAAAGGCCATCTCAAAGCAAACTATTTCAAAATGGATAGGACACTGCATTAATTTCTGCTATGCACAGCATGGCAAGTCAGTGCCTAAGAATATTAGGCCACATTCTACTAGGGCAGCATCCACTTCAGCAGCCTTTCTCAGAGGAGTATCAACCAAGGAAATTTTGGAGGCTGCAACTTGGAGTTCAGTGCACACTTTTACCAAGCATTATCACTTACCTCTTTACGCTAAATCCAGAGTAGGCTTTGCCACTGCAGTTCTGCTGGGCCTCATAGCCACTCCTAATCCTATTTAGACCCAGCCGCCCTACCTCAGCTTTGGGATTCAACCCAAGTGTAATGACTGCAGCAGTGAAACACGAACATAGTACAGTTGTGTACCTACTATAAATGTAGATGTTCCAGTGTATTCACTGTTGCAGTCCAGGTTACCCACCCTCCATCCCCCTTTCTTTGCTGAGACTTATCTATACTTCTCTATCCTATACATCCTATGTGGTGTATTTGCTTGTAGATGAAGGTATTGTTTTTATTTTACTGTATGTCTTTATAAGCAATATGTATTGCCTACCTTCTTGGGGGCACCTGACATCTGGGGCAAGAAAAACTGAAGAAAATGGCATCGGCTGCATCTTTTATACCCCTGACGCACTGACGTCAGGGAAGAGGCGACAGCAACCGACACCAGACCAGGAATTTGGAATTCAGGCCAACTGCGGGTAGCCTGCCAGCAGGATAACCCAAGTGTAATGATTGCAACAGTGAATACACTCAACCATCTACATTTATGGTAGGTACACAACTGTACTTTTTGGTATGCTAAATTTGCTCCTTTGCATTCAGCTTGGTTCCACTTTTTTATTCTTTGGTTGTTTTTTCTACTGGAATTACAGATTATTTGTGTTTTATGCTCTCTCCAAAGCCAAAAAACTTAGCCTGTGTGGGATCTGATAATGTCCCAGGCTGCATTCTAAATGGATTAAAACAGGACCTAAATGCACCGCTGGGTACTCTCTTTAACCACATTCTAAGCACTGTTTTTGTACCTACTGAATGGAAAAACAGAAACAATCATCCCATTGCATAAAGGAGGCACCTTCATAGACTCTGGGAACTATAGACCCATAAGCCTGACCAGCCTAATCTGCAAGGCTGTGGAAAGAATAATCTTGGACCTTATCAACAAAGATATAGGGGACCTCCAAATGTTCAACCCAACCTAGTTTGGCTTCATTAAAGGGAGATCCTGCCTCTTAAACTTGGTGGACTCTTTTGAGACAGTCACCAAAGCCCTGGACTAAGGCATATCCGGGCATATGGCCTACCTGGACCTGGCCAAGGCCTATGAATACTATTCCCCACTCAGGCATCATTGATGAACTCAACCAGCTGGTGATTAACCCATATATTGTCAGGTGTGTTGCAAACTGGCTCACTGATCGAATGCACACAGTCAAAATAGGTGACTGTACCTCCACCTGCAGACCTGCAACCAGTGTTGTTCCACAGGGATCGGTGCTGGGGCCCCTGTTTGCAATCTACTTCTTGGATATACAGGCTAAAACAAAAGGCCTGTGGCTGACGAAGTTTGCTGATGATTGCAAACTGGATGCAGTCATTAAGTCCCCAAACAATGTCGACATCCTGCAAGAGGGAATTGCACAGACAAATGACTGGTGCCAGAGTCATGGGCTAAAACTCAGTGCAAAAAAAATCATCATCATCCCTTTCAGCAAGGGTGATGCCTCTGCATATTACCACTTCAATAACAACACCCTAAGCAGGCAATCTGTGGTGAGAGATTTGGGCACACAAGTTGACAGCAACTTTTCCTTTGACCACCACATCTCCAAAGTGGCAGGAAAGGCTTCCTACATTGCTCACCTCCTATGTAAGGACATTGCATCCCAAACAAGGGAGGTTATAACCTCCCCTAAACTCCTCACTCATCAGGCCAATAATGGAGAGTGCAATATTACCTTTGGTGTGTACCTTACCAAGCACCTGAATCAGCTGGTAAGACCTCAAAGGTTTTTGCAAAGAAATTTCAGGGTCTTCAGCATATGTCCTGCATTGTGACAGACTGAAGCAGCTGTGTGGCTTAGTGGGGTGCACTGGTCTGCATGTGTGGTGGTCCTGGGTTTGAGACAGGGAGCAGGTGTATATTTCTTAGTCATGATCTATAGTGGAGTAGGTCCTGGGTTAAAGTCCTAAGCAGTTATACTTTTCAGGGGCATTGGATGCACTCCTAAAAATGGAGAACATCAATATCTGTGCAGTAACTGAGAGCACCCCTGCAATACCAGGCTACAACTCTAACCACACTTTTTGGCCACCAAACAAAGACCGAAACACTAAAGGTGGAGGAGTGTCCATATTCACAACCCCAGGCTAGTTGCCCAACACAAGGCATCTGAAATTCTCCTTGTGCAGCTAACTATATAGGTAAGACTGCAATCCAAATTGTAGCTTGCTACGGATCCCCCACCATGCCCCAAGATTCTCACTCCACCTTTTTAAACATACTGGAAAATATTAAGATACATCCAAACGCCCTAATACTGGGTGATTTCAACTGCCCTGCCATTAACTGGGAAACTACTCGGGTACCAACACCTTTTCTCAACGGTTCCTGGAATTCATAAATTCCAACGCCCTGGATCAGCTAATCCATTGTCCCACCAGGAGCTCCAATATCCTAGACCTGGTCATTACCAACATGGGAAGTAGACGCTCCACACCAGTGGTATCCCCTCATTGGTCAGGTCTGACCATAAGCAAATCACCCTTGACATCCACATCCCGCCCCCACCCCCCAGTAAAGAAACCTCCGTAAAAAACTTCTTCAAAGCCAACTTCATGCTACTTAAGTTAGAAGTGACAAACTTCATGACACCCATGCAGACGGAAGCTGAAAGTACGACTGCTGAATCCTACACTAAGGCACTGTACGAGCATATCCACTTGTGCATGAATCGTGCCATCCCAAATAGAACCAAGATGCTCTCCTCCAAAAAAGGAAACCAATCTGGTGGTCCCCTGTCATAAACTATACAACAGAAGGAAGAAACTGTTGCAGAAAAGAGAAAAATCCCAGGATGCAAAAAAACTCCCTTACCAGCCTCAGTAAGAAGCTGAGATCCCTCATAAAATCTTCCAAAGCTAGTTACGAAAATAAAATTGCCAAAGATTCCAAGGACAACCACAAGGCATTCTATAGTTGTCAAGAATCGAAATGGCAATGATCAGATCTGCTCTGAGCTACAACAGAATGGCATTAAATATACTGATCCCAAGGATATTGCCAATATCCTGGCCAATCGATTTAGTACCAACTTCACCCCCCCTCTCACCCGCTGAAGGGCCCATCTCAATACCAAAAGATTGTCAAATTCCGGTAGTCATGGCCACACATGTAGAAACCACTCTCTCCAAAGCTAAGAATACAGCATCCATGGGGCCAGATGACATCCCGGGAACTACAGAATGAACTGGCACCTCACTTAAGTGTCCTGTTAAATCATAGCCTCACCTCAGGCTTCGTGCCCACTGAGTGGCGCACAACTGCAGTTATCCCACTCCACAAGTGGGGATCCTCCTTGGATCCTGGGAACTACCATCCCATCAGTCTGATGAGCCTGATCTGTAAGAGCATGGAATGCATTATCATGGAACTTATAAACAGACACTGGCAACCTTCAAACACTGGACCCCACCCAGTTTGGGTTCATGAAGGGCCGATTTTGTCTCCTGAACGTGATTGACTTCTTCTAATCAGTCTCCAGAGCGGTGGACGAGGGTAAGGCGGTCCACACAGCCTATCTGGACCTCGCCGAGGCCTTCAACACCATCCCCCACTGAGCTGGGCATAAATCCCTACGTCATTCGATGGATTGCCAACTGGCTTACTGACAGAACCCAGACTGTAAATGTAACCGACTCCAAATCCAGCTCCAGACAAGTGGAGTACCTCGGGGTTCAGTCCTGGGACCGCTCTTGTTCAGCATCTACTTCTCTGAAGTACAGGCCAACACTAAGGGACTCTGGCTAACAAAGTTCGCATATGACTGCAAGCTGGGAGCCATTATTGACTCCCCAAATGATGTGGATATTCTACAAAAGGGCCTTACAGAAACAGATGCTTGGTGCCAGAGCCATGGGCTCAAGCTTAATGCCAAGAAATGTATAGCTCTCCCCTTTGGGAAGAAACATGTACCTGTTCATAGGTTGGTACTAGGCTATCAGCCCTAGGGCCTATACAAGCCTAGCCATAACAATCCCCTGGCTATTTCTTCCCACACTATTTACTTCCCTGGACCCCTGTCTAGCAGGGCGACTGACGTGATCCCCAGGGTGAATTTCCTTTCTCCCATCCAATCGTCAAGGTTCCTTTTGAAGAGGACCAAAGAGGCACTCTGCTTGACATGTATGGGCAATCTTTTCCAGAGTTTGGGGAGTCTCTGGGTCAGGAACCTATCCCTCCAGCATGTTTTGTTTATTGTGATGACAAGGTTTAGATCCCTGGAGCGTGTGGCTCTAAGGGTTTGGGATTTCTTTAAGTGTAGCATGTCCAACAGCTCTGGGTTTGACATGGCCTTGTATGTTAAGCAAAGATCGCCTCTGAGTAGACTATATGCGACAGAGTATAGCTGGAGTTTTTTAAGGCGGTCAGCGTAGGGCATCCGCTTTAGGCCTGTGATTCTTTTACTGAGGTATTTCTGTGACCTTTCCAGTTGTTGCAGATGTCTTGAGAGGTACATACCAAATGGGGCATTGTATACTATAATGGGTCTAATGAGGGATGAGTACAGTGGGACAATGACCTCCTTTTTTCTGGATGAAAAGCCCTTAGTGATGAGGTGTGCCCCATAGAAGGATTTCTTGACTGTTGTGGCGATGTGATTATCGAAGGTGAGACCACTGTCCACCTGTGTCCCTAAGTCTCTTATCAAACTTTGGTGTTTAGTGTACTGCCACCTATATAGTAATTCACGGATACATGTTTTTTCCCAAAGGGGATAACTATACATTTCTTGGCATTGAGCTTGAGCCCATGGCTCTGGCACCAAGCATCTGTTTCTGTAAGGCCCTTTTGTAGAGTATCCACATCATTTGGGGATTCAATAATGGCTCCCAGTTTGCAGTCATCTGCAAACTTTGTTATCCAGAGTCCCTTAGTGTTGGCCTGCACTTCAGTGAAGTAGATGCCAAACAAGAGCGGTCCCAGGACTGAACCCTGAGGTACTCCACTTGTCACTTGTCTGGAGCTGGATTTGGAGTCAGCTACTTTTACAGTGTGGGTTCTATCAGTAAGCCAGTTAGTAACCCATTGGGTGACGTAGGGATTAATGCCCAGCTTAGTAAGTTTATCTATGATTCCAGAGTGGGGGAATGGTGTCAAAGGCCTTGGCAATGTCTAGATAGGCTGTGTGGACGACCTTACCCTTGTCCATGGCTCTGGAGACTGATTCAAAGAAGTCAATCAAGTTCAGGAGACAAGATCGTCCCTTCACGAACCCAAACTGGGTGGGGTCCAGTGTTTGAAGGTTGCCAATGTCTTTATTTATAAGTTCCATGATAATACGCTCCATGGCCTTGCAGATAAGGCTTGTCAGACTGATGGGACGGTAGTTTCCGGGATCCAAGGTGGATCCCCCCCCTTGTGGAGTGGGATAACTGTAGCTGTGCACCACTCAGTGGGCACGAAACCTGAGGTGAGGCTATGATTAAACATGACACTTAGATGAGGTGCACACAGCCCGAGATGTCATCTGGTCCCATGGATGCTGTATTCTTCGCTTTGGAGAGTGTGTTTTTTACCTGTGTGGCCGTTATTACCGGAATTTGGCAATCTTCCGGTATTGAGATGGGCCATTTAGGGGGTGAGAGGGGGATGAAGTTGGCACTGAATCGATCTGCCGGGATATTGGCAATATCCTTGGGATCAGTATATTTAATGACATTCTGTTTTAGCTCCGAGCAGATCTGAGCATTGCCATTTAGATTCTTGACATAGTTATAGAATGCCTTGTTGTCTTTGGAATCTTTGGCAATTTTATTTTCATAGTTTCATAGTATAGTACTAGGCTATCTGCCCTGGGGCATTTGTAAGCCTAGCCATAGTGATGTGGCTTTTGCCACTCCATGAAATGGTACAAAAAATGTACAGAATAAATTTAGAATACTGTGCCTCTGTCTAGTAGTGACACAATGAAGGTTCCCTTATATAATAGTATTAGTTTACTGTGCCCCTGTCTAGCAGTGACACAGATGTGACCCCTGGGGTAAACTTACGATCTCCCATCCACTCATCAAGATGTCTCTTGAAGAGCGTCAGTGAGGGGCTCTGCCTAATACGAACTGGGATCCTGTTCCAAAGCATGGGAAGCCTCTGGGTTATGAATCTATCCCTCCAGCATGTCCTATTCATACTTGTGCCGAGGTTTAAGTCTTTAGCTCTCGTGGTCCTGATGGATTTGGATTTTTTGAGGAGGAGCATGTCCATCAGATCCTGATTGGACATGGCCTTGTACGTCAGGCAGAGATCACCTCTGAGCAGACGGTATGCTACTGAATAGAGCTGAAGGTTCTTTAGTCTGGCAGAATAAGACATATGTTGGAGACCCTTGATCCTCTTGGTGAGGTACTTTTGTGGTCTCTCCAGCTGTTGCAAATGCCGGGTGAGGTACATACCAAATGGTGCATTGTACTCAATCATGGGTCTGATGAGGGAGGAGTATAGGGGTACAATGACATCCTTGGATCTGGATGTGAATCCCTTCATGATGAGGTGTGCAAGGTAGAATGTTTTTCTAACCACTTTGGCAACGTGGGTGTCAAATGAGAGGTCGCTGTTGACTTGGGTCCCTAGGTCTCTGATTACTTTTTCCGTACTCAGTGGGTTGCTGTCTATGTGATAATTTGTGGGTACTTTGTTTTTCCCAAAGGGGATGGCTATACATTTTTTGGAATTTAGTTTAAGGCTGTGACTCCGGCACCAGTTGTCCGTTTCTGTGAGGCCTTTTTGTAGGATGTATGTGTCCGCTGGTGTATCGACTATGGCGCCTAGTTTGCAGTCATCTGCAAACTTTGTCAGCCACAACCCTCCCATGTTTGCTTTAACATCTGAGAAATAAATGCCGAACAAGAGGGGTCCCAGGACAGACCCCTGTGGGACACCACTTGTGACTGACTTTGAGTCTGACATTGCTCCAGCGATTTTAACTTTATGGTTCTGTCCTTTAGCCAGTTTGCAACCCATCTAGTGACATAAGGGTTTATGTTTAAGCTGTTGAGCTTATCTATGATGCCTGAGTGGGGTATTGTGTCGAAGGCCTTAGCCAAGTCCAGGTGGGCTGTATGGACTGCTTTGCCCTCATCAGTGGCTCTAGTGACTGTTTCGAAGAAGTCAACCAGGTTCAAAAGGCAGGATCTGCCCTTTACAAAGCCGAACTGGGTGGGGTCAAGTGTCTGTAGGTCCCCTATGTCTCTGTTTGAGTTCCATAATGATTCTTTCCATAGCTTTGCAGACCAGGCTGGTTAAGCTTATGGGGCGGTAGTTTCCAGGGTCTGTAGAGGCACCCCCTTTGTGGAGTGGGACCACTGTTGCTGTACGCCAGTGTTCAGGTACATATCCCGAAGTAAGCTAAGGTTAAATAGCATTTTTATGTGTGGGTTTAGCTCCTCTTGGGGTTCACGTAACACGCAACCCGGGATACCATCAGGTCCCATTGATACTGTGTTTTTAGCTTTGTTTAGGGCGGTTCTCACTTGGACATCTGAGATGACAGGGAGATTACATTCAGCTGGGATAAGTATTTCTTCTTTTGGGGGTGAGGGAGGGGAGAAATTTGCACTGAACCTGTCAGCCAGAATGTTGGCAATATCTGTGGGTTCAGTGTATTTTTTGTTGTTGTGAACCAACTCTGAGCATATCTGAGGGTTTCCGCCCAGGTTTCTAACATAGCTGAAGAAGGCTTTGTGGTTATCTTTAGTGTCCTTAGCAATTTTTCTCTCAAAGTTGGCCTTGGATGTTTTTATGAGAGAATATAGTTTTCTGCTAATGTTGATCAGAGATGTCTTCCCTTCATGGGATTTATCTCTGACGTGCAATAGCTTCCTTCTTTTGTTATACAATTTGTTAATGGCTGAGGTCCACCAGACAGGACGCTTGCCTTTGGTGGAGAGGGACTTGGATTTATTTGGGATTGCATGATCCATGCATTCTTGGAGATGTCCATAGAAAGCATTTGTGAAGGATTCGGCATTGTGGGATGTGGTATCCACTGGTACAGTGGGCTTAAAGGGTACCATCTCAGTCTTAAGAAGAGTGAAGTCTGCTTTTGAGAAGTTTTTCACTGTGGTCTTTTGTGCTGGGGGTGGAGGTGGGATATGTATATCCAGGGTGATTAGTTTGTGGTCAGATCTCACTAGTGAGGGGTATACTTCTGGTGTGGAGCATTTTGTCTCCATGTTTGGGATGATCAGGTCTAGTATATTATCTCCCCTAGTGGGAGAGGTGACTAGTTGTTCCAGTGCATTTGAATTTATGAATTCCAGGAACCTTTGGGCTAGGGTATTAGGGCTAGAATAATGTACCCAATCTATGTTTGGGTAGTTGAAGTCTCCCAGTATGATGGTATTTTGTGATGCATTCATATCCTCCAATGTCTTCAGGAAGGCTGAGTGGGGTTCTTGAGATTAGGAGGGTGGTCTGTAACATGCTACCAGTTGTATAGCAGTTTTGCCTATGGTTAGTTGCACCTGTATGGTCTCTGATGCTTCATGTGTTGCTACTAACCTGGAGGTGTGGGTGTCCTTGATAAATATGGACACTCCCCCTCCCTTTGTGGTTCGGCCCGGGTTTTGGGGCCGAAAAGCATGATACGAGGTATAGCCTGGTAGCGCTGGGGTGCTCCCAGGAGCCTTGAACCAGGTTTCAGTTACTGCACAGACGTCGATGTTCTCCATGCTGAGGAGTTCATCAAGTGCTTGCATCTTGAGATTTAGACTTCTGGCGTTGAGCAGCATTACCCTTAGTTTTTTTCCATTTTTGTTTTCTAAGGATGTGGGTTTGTCTTTTGAGCCTTGCCTAAAAAAGGCACTATGGGGGTGGCAAGAGCCTTAGCCAATATCTGGAAGCCCAGTGGTGATAGGTGTAAGCCATCCCTTGCGAAGCAGCGTGGCTTGTCCAACATGTCATCCCAGGCAGACAGACATTGGATCCCCTTAGAATGACACCAGTACTTGAGCCAATTATTAAAGCTGATCATCTTGTCTTTGTATTGTGGTATCATTCTTGGTGAGGGCAAGATGCTGCTCAGGATCAGGGTCATACCAGCCTGGGCTACATAATCGGAGAGCTCCTCTGTCTCTTCAAGTAGTCCAGGGAGGTACGTCTCAGGTCATTCACACCAGCATGGACAATGACGGAGTCATATTTGTACTTGCTTTGGAGTGACTTGAGTGCGTGTGTTATGTGGCGGATCCTAGATCCCGATAGACAGCTCACAGTCACCCTCTCCTTGTTCAGCCTGGTCAGCGGGACATCAGTGTGTCTGACTATAGAGTCACCTATTACTAGTGTATTAGGCATGGTGTTTGGCCTTAAGGGCTGTGATTGGTTGACACACTGATTTATTGAAGTATGTGTTGCATGTGTTTTGTTTTGAGGTGGTGGATTTTTGGATGTCTGCTTTGGGAGCCTCTGTTGTTTTGGTAAGTTTTTTATTAGAGTCTCCGAGTATGTCTTTGTGTTTTTATGTGTTTGGTTTGCAGTTGTGGTAGGTCTATGTGGGACTGGGATTGTTGTGTGTGTGGTTAACATCTCCTCCTGTCTGGTCATGCCAGCCCTGAGTTGAGAGAGTTCAGCCTCCAGTTTGGCTATATAGTTGCATCTCTCACATGTATTATTTGTGTTTGTTGGGAGGAGGAGAGGGTTGTCTGTGTACATGAGACAATTGTAGCATTGTCTCAAGATACCCAGATTGACCAGCTGAACTGGAGAGGACGCCAGTAATCTACCACTTAACATGCTAGAACAGTATAAGGGAGTGCTGTACCTTTAAGGGAAGTGGATATTCACATGGGCGGTAAGTAGATGTAGTGCTTTACTTAGTACGAGTGCTTACTTAGTAGAGCAGTATTGAGAACAAGTGCTAGGCTTATAATATAGTGAGTAGTCTGTTTATACTAAGAGTAGAGCTTCCTTAAGGGAAAATTTGAAGAGCAGACCTGGCGGAGCCAGAAGAAGTTTAACCGGCGCTGCACTATGCGCACAACCACGCAAAGCCGTGCAAACGCGGATTTTAAACAGTGAACTGCAAAAGAGCTAGAAATGGTCCAAAACAACCAATTACTACAGCTTCTTGTGCTGAGGTCACTTCCCACAGGGACAGGTAGGCTGCTCAAGGCTCCCCACTCCCACTGATGAGCAAAGAAACTTCCTTCTATCCAAGTAAGGTAATGGACAACACAGGAACTACACCACAGCCCAGAATACAGCAATGCCTGTAAACTGGTCTAAACTAGTTGAGGAGAGGCAGGAAAACAAGGATTATTTTTTTGTTTTTTTTTTTTGTTTTTTTGATAGAAACACACAGAAAATGCAGAAACCGTGATAAATCAGTTACACAGGCTAGCACACTTTAGTGGGCAGCCTCAACAGTTAAATTAAACAAACAAGCTTTCTATCAAATTCGACTAAAATGTAACTTTAAGTGCAGATTTTAAAATAATGCAGCAAACAGTTAAAAAAACAGTTCAAGCTAGTTCAGGGTAAGCTACAGAAGCTATTCCAAGTGAAGAAAAAGCAAAGATACTTAAATCCAGAAAATAGTCGCTTTTCTGAGTTCCCTGTAGCTAGGACCAGTCTGCAGGACCACGAGGAGCTTGTCTGAGCAGTATAGCTAGAAGAAAATGCCCAGAGGCGGATTTTAAACCGTGAACTACAAAAGAGCTAGAAATGGTCCAAAACAACCAATTACTACAGCTTTTTGTGCTGAGGTCACTTCCTAGAGGGACAGGTAGGCTGCTCAAGGCTCCCCACTCCCACTGGTGAGCAAAGAAACTTCCTTCTATCCAAGTAAGGTAATGGACAACACAGGAACTGCACCACAGCCCAGAATACAGCAATGCCTGTAAACTGGTCTAAACTAGTCGAGGAGAGGCGGAAAAACAAGGATTATTTTTTTGTTTTTCGTAACTAGCTTTGGAGGATTTTATGAGGGATCTCAGTTTCTTACTGAGGCTGGTAAGGAAGTTTTTTGCATCCTGGGATTTTCCTCTTTTCTTCAACAGTTTCTTCCTTTTGTTGTAAAGTTTGTTTATGGCAGGGGACCACCGGATTGGATTCTTTTTTTTGGATGAGAGCATCTTGGTTCTATTTGGGATGGCACGATTTATGCATGAGTGGATGTGCTCGTACAGTGCCTTAGTGTAGGATTCAGCAGTTGAACTTTCAGCTCCCATCTGCATGGGTTTCATGAAGTTTGTCACTTCTGACTTGAGTAGTATGAAGTTGGCTTTGGAGAAGTTTTTTATGGAGGTTTCCTTATTGGGGGGTGGGGGTGGGATGTGGATGTTAAGGGTGATTAGCTTATGGTCAGACGTGACTAACGAGGGGGTGACCATAGGTGTGGAGCATCGATTTCCCATGTTGGTAATGACCAGGTCTAGGATATTGGAGCCCCTGGTGGGACTATGGATCAATTGATCCAGGGCGTTGGAATTTATGAATTCCAAGAACCGTTGGGCAAAGGTGTTGGTACATGAGTAGCTTTCCCAGTTAATGGCAGGGTAGTTAAAATCACCCAGTATTAGGGTGTTAGGTTCTATCTTAATATTTTCAAGTATGTTTAGAAAGGTGTAGTGAGAATCTTGGGGGGTATGGTGGGGGTCTGTAGCAAGCTACAATTTGGACTGCAGTCTTACCTAGTGTTAGTTGCACCTGGAGAATTGCAGACTCATTGTGTTGGGAAACTAGCCTGGTGGTGTGAATATCCTTGGTGAATATTGACACTTCTCCACCTTTAGTGTTTCGGTCCTGCTTTGGTGGCCGAAAAGTGTGGTAAGAGTTGTAGCCTGGTATTGCAGGGGTGCTCTCTGGAGCCTTGAACCAGGTCTCCGTTACTGCACAGATATCGATGTTCTCCATTTTTAGGAGTGCCTCGAGAGAGTGCATTTTGAGGCTTAGACTTCTAGCATTGAGTAGCATTACCTTCGGATTTTGCATGCTTGTACCTGTTACGGTGGTGGTTTTGTTCCTTGAACTTTGCCTAAAAAAGGCACTATAGGGGTGGCAAGAGCCTTAGCCAGTAACCTGAATCCCAGAGGCGACAGGTGCAGACCATCTCTGGCAAAGTATCGTGGTCTGTCAATCATGTCGTCCCAGGCAGACAGATACTGGATCCCCTTTGAATGACACCAGAAGCTTAGCAATTGTTGAAGTCAATCATTTTGTCCTTATATTGTGGTATCATTCTGGGCGAAGGCAGGATGCTACTCAGGGCTAGGGTCATACCTGCCTGGGCCACATGATCCGAGAGCTCTTGCATGTCACTCTTCATGTAGTCCAGGGAGGTACGTCTCAAGTCATTCACTCCAACATGGACAATGACAGTCATATTTGTACTTGTTGTGGAGTGACTTGAGTGCATGCGTTATGTGGCGGATCCTGGCACCCGACAGGCAGCTGACTGTAATTTTCTCCTTGTTCAACCTGGTGAGAGGGACATCAGTGTGCCAGACTATAGAGTCACCTATGACTAAAGTGTTAGGTACATTGTCTTGCCTTAGGGGCTGTTGCTGGGTGGCACACAGGTGTTTTGAACTATGTGACACTTTGGTTGTGATTGGTGTTTGTTTGCGTTTCAGCTTCAGAGGTCCTTGTTGCTTGGGCAGGTTACAGTTAAAGGGCCTCTGCATATGTGGATTTAGTGTTGCTATATGTGGGTGTTGGTGGTGTGGGTTTAGAAGGGGCTATGTGTTGCTTGAGGTGTAGTGTGGGTGTTAACCTTCTCCTCTTGACTGTCTAGCACAATCTTGGGTGGAGAGAGCTTTGCTTCCATTTTGGCTATGTAAGTGCATCTCTCACAGGTTGTAGTGTTGGGTGGTAGGAGGAGAGGGTTGTCTGTGTACGAGGCAATTGCTGCATTGCCCCAGTATGCCCAGATTCACCAGGTGGACAGGAGAAATCACCGGAAGCTGACCCTTGGACATGCCTGGTTTGATTTTTTTTTTTTTTTTTTTTTTTTTTTTTTTTTTTTTGGTGTGTGTAAAAAGTACAGGAGCTGTTTTCCCTTAGATACTTTGCAATTATAGGCTGTTTAGTGCCTACTATTAATTTCTCCTTATTAACAAGGAGAGTTGAGTGCTTGTATCAGTTTAAGGCTTCCTAGTGCTTTCCAGCAGGTATTAGAGAAAGTGCTAGTCAAAGGGATGCTTAAAAGTAAGATGAAAAAAAATGCACACTGCAGTGTGCACTAGAGAAGGTAGACGTGAAAGTAGGTAACTTAAGTTTTACCTATTTAGAAAGTTGAGGTTTAGTGGAGAGTTACTATTTTTAAAACAGCAAGATGGGTTGAAAGGGGTGGTCACTTTTGTATTCTGGTACTATGGAATACAGTAGGATGGCCAATAAATTTAAATAGTTGAAGGGGAGGGGGGTTTGATTTAGTGATTACTCACACAAGCCACTGAAAGTAGAGAGGAAATGAGATACATGGTCAGATTAACATAAGTACCACATAGGTGGCAGTACACTAAACACCGAAAGTGTGATAAGAGACTTAGGGACACAGGTGGACAAGTGGTCTCACCTTCGATAACCACATCGCCACAACAGTCAAGAAATCCTATGTGGCACACCTCATCACTAAGGGCTTTTCATCCAGAAAAAGGAAGATCCTTGTCCCACTGTACTCATCCCTCATTAGACCCATTATAGAGTACAACACCCAGTTTGGTATGTACCTCACAAGACATCTGCAACAGCTGGAAAGGCCGCAGAAATACCCCACTAAAGGAATCACAGGCCTAAAGCAGATGCCCTATGCTAACCGTGTAAAAAAAACTCCAGCTATACTCTTGTGGCATATTGTCTACTTTGAGGCGATCTCTGCTTAACATACAAGGCCATGTCAAACCCTGAGCTGTTGGACATGCTCCATTCATCCCTCATTGGACATGCTCCATTCATCCCTCATACCCACATGCTCCAGGGCTCTAAACTTTGTCATCACAATGAACAAAACATGCTGGAGGGATAGGTTCCTGACCCAGAGACTCCCCATACTCTGGAATAGACTGCCCATACATGTCAAGCAGAGCGCCTCCTTGGCCCTCTTCAAAGGGAACCTTGACGATTGGGTGGGAGATGAGAAATTCACCCCGGGGATCACGTCAGTCACCCTGCTAGACAGGGGTCCAGGGAAGTAAATATTGTGGGAAGAAATATCCGGTGAATTGTTTGGCTAGGCTTGTATAGGCCTTAGGGCCGATAGCCTAGTACCAACCTGTGAACCTATAGGATGCACTTGCTTTAGGGAACTAAATCTATTATGTGATATCAGCAGGACTTGCTGGAGAGACAAATATGTCTCTCAGAGGTTACGTCTCCTCTAGATCAAACTTCCAGTTCAGATGAAGCAGAGCCCCTCACTGACCCTATTTACACGCGATTTTCATAGATTCATAGATTAGTACTAGGCTAACTGCCCTTTTTGGGCCATTTGAAGCCTAGCCAGTTACCTCATGTGAGAATCAAACCCTGCACCTTGTGTCTTTAAGGTAAACACCTTAACCATTATATCATCCTCCCACCCTTGGATGATTGAATGGGTGAACCTCAAATTCACCCTGCGAGTTTCACCTGCATCATCCTTGGACAGTAGCAGTAGTTGACTTAGTTCCATTTAATACCTTGTTATTCTTGGGAACAGGGGTAGTACTTTGCTGGGCTTGTTTGGGTTTCTAGGCTGTCAGCCTAGTTGCTGTTGTGTCTTTCGGCTTTTCCCGGTTAGGGGTCGCCACAGCGGAACTCTGGTCCGCTAATGATCGGCAGTAGATTTTTACGTGCTGGCTTGCCGGACCTAACGCACAACCTTCAATGAAGGAACGCCCATTCACGCATGTCGCCACACAGAAGACGCTCTAACTGAAAATCGAACGGGAAACGTCTAACTGTGAGGCGACAACGCTACCGCAGCAGCACCACCGCAGTTCTAGGCTGTTAGCCTAGTAACCTCCTATAATCATATGACACTTGTGTTAATTACTTTGTAGTTTTCTCTATTCATTATTTCCATGATGGCATTCGATTTCTCACCTTCCTTTCCCTTACTGCCCTGTGTTCTTGTGGTAAGACTTCATCTGTTATTAGTTGTCTGCACAGTAATTTATCCTATGGACAGTCCTAATTATTGTGCTTACATGTTTTATCAAACTTTTTGGGTTTTATTGACCTTCTGTAGTCTATTTCTTTCATTGATCTTAATGTGTCCATCTCTATTAAATAAAGCAGCTCTTCTCTTAGATCATTTTCTTCTAACCTGAGGGCACATTCGTTGTTCTCCATTTCCTGCAGGCATTCTACAGAAAGTTCCAGAGCGTCTTCCTGTGCCACGTTCTCTTCAGTTTCATCCTGCGTCTCCCTTTGCTCTTTCATATGGGACCTCACTGTCCTATCACTCCACAACATTGATAGCATCAGTTGCCACAGTTGCCTGTTCCTTTCCTTGCTGTCCAGCTCCAGCTGAATGTTTTTACTGGTTTCCTATTGAAGGCTCCAAAATATCTTTGTATGGCAACTGATCAGAGGTTTCCTGCTCCCACTGGTTTCTCCTTAATTGGGGTGTCGATTGCTCTATCCTGCTGTGATGTTGTCTGAGTTAAGTTTACTACGCAAAATCCTTCACTTCTCAGGTAATCCATAATCTCAGTTTCTATTTCTTTAACTTTTCCATTACTAAGCCACTTTTCTACTTTTCCTGTTTTCTTATTTTTTTGTGTTGTAAAATTTTCTATGTCCAGATGCCTTTGCCAGTATTTCTCTTCACATATCTTTGGTGCTGCTCTTTTTGTATTGATTAATTTTGCTTTCTCCTTTGCATAAGTATAGCACCATATTAAATCTCTTTTTCTTTTCCATGTCCATATTTCTTCTTATATTTTTTCAGCAGGAAAATGATTGTCTGTAGGACCTTGGTATTTAAGATCCTATGCAGAGGAGGAAAAATGTCCACAAATAAAATACCCTAGGGAAGCCAAGAACAAATGGATGACACTTTTGAAAAGTGTGGCCTAACAATGTATTTTACCAGCAAGGGTTGATTTTTTCCAGCAAGATTATTTTCAGTTAACTACATTTTTTAGCTAATCTCCGAACTTCACTATTGTACTACTAACCATGTATGAGCTGGCTCAGGGTATCTAACCTATCAGATTGTAAGGTGTGATGTCAAGTTGTCGTGCCCAATCACAAGAAAGGTTTTTTCACCCACACTTGATTGGCCCCCACTGACATACCCCCAGGTACTCTTATAAAAAGAAAATCCTCAGGATCACTCTTTCCATTAAGGATCTACACTTCAATGGAGATTGTACTTCTGGTACTTTTTACTTCAATAAAGTACAACCTCAATTAAGTACGACCTTCTAGAATCTGAACTTCGACTACGTTGATTTTTTGCCACCATGGCGAGCAGAGCTCCTTAGCCGAGCCACATTTATGTTGCTTTGCCTGTTTTTTTCTGTGTGTTTCATCTTTGATTTCTAGCTGCCACACTAGCGGTTCCT
Source organism: Protopterus annectens (assembly GCF_019279795.1). NCBI lineage: Eukaryota > Metazoa > Chordata > Ceratodontiformes > Protopteridae > Protopterus > Protopterus annectens. The sequence continues at coordinate 53,471,059 of NC_056741.1, read as the reverse complement.
CTCACCAGACGGAACTATGACCTGTATACGAAGCCTTTCTAAAGGCTTTACTCAGCCTTCAACCACAAGCGCTCGGGTTTGCACAGCCTTTCTCAAGGCTTTACCGGTAGCCCAGCTTCTTCACCGACATCCCACCATACCTTTATTAAGGCAGCCTACCTGGTCATCCATTTGTTCTTGGCTTCCCTAGGGTATTTTATTCTTATGTTTTTTCAGATGTTTCCTGCACTTCCTGAATCTCCTTACTTTGGGGACTCATTCTATCATACTGTAATATAATCTGTGTTAGACTTCACTTTGCGAGTGTTCCATAACTTCTGCTTCTAGTTTTGTAACTTCTGCATGACTAATCTTTTGTTTTACTTTCCCTCTTTGTGACCTTATTTTTTATTGTAAAATTTTCCATGTCTGGATGCCTTTCTTGTATTTCTCTTCACGTAACTTCGGAGCTGCCTTTTTGTGTTCATTAATTTGGCTTTTCCGTTACATGATATATATTGCAGGATATCGTATCTCTCTTTCTTTCCCATGTACATTTTTCTTACCTTTCAGAAGTCTCTAGATTTTGTTCTTTAAATTTTTGCACTTCCTCAGTCTGTTCTTTTCCAAATGGCTCAAGGTTTCTTGGTCTGTGTAGTGTTTTTCATGGCTCTGTTGTAATAATGAACACAAATTTGCATTTAATTTCTGACAGTTTTTTTTTTCTTTGTGGAAGTACTTTTCTTTCCTCTAATATTTCTCTATCCTTTTGTACATCTTCTGTCTAAAAATTCTAGGTTTCTTGCATAATAGTAACACTTAATTATTTCTTTCTTGTTCTCAATAGTCCACTCCATCATCTATGTAGCTCTTTTTTGGCCTATACGTTTTTGTGATTTTTGTGGACTGCTACTTCTACAACAGGGAGGGTCGTACTCCCCCCTGGGCCTGGCCTAGCCCCATCTATGCAGACTAGCCATGGTAGCCTGAGATGTAACTTTTCAGCAGTCTCACTCTGTAGACATCTTACATTCTGGCAGAGCAAGACCAGGATAGACCCTCACAAAAGGAAACTGATTTGGAGCATAGGTTTATAGGTAGGTACTAGACTATTGGCCCAAGGGCCCACGTAAACCTAGCCAACAAGGTTCCCTGGCTTATGCCACCCAGGAAAATTATTTTCCTGTGCCACTGTCGAGCAGAGACACAGCAGTGATCCCGGGGTGTATTTCCCATTTCCCATCCACTCGTCAAGATTTTTCTTGAAGAGTGCTAATGAAGAACTTTGCTTGACATAGATGGGTAGCCTGTTCCAGAGTATGGGAAATCTCTGGGACAGGAGTCTATCCCTCCAGCATGTCTTGTTTATTGTGGTGACAAGGTTTAGGTCCCTAGAGCGTGTAGCTCAGAGGGATTGAGATTTCTTTAGGTGTAGCATGTCCAACAGCTCTGGGTTTGACATAGCTTTATATGTTAGGCAGAGATCACCTCAGAGTAGGCGATATGCTATGGAGTAAAGCTGGAGTTTTTTGAGACTCAGTGTAGGGCATTTATTTGAGGCCAGTAATCCTCTTTGTGAGGTACTACTTCTGTGGCCTTTCCAGCTGCTGCAGATGTCTTGAGGTACATTCCAAAAGGGGCATTGTACTCTGTAATGGGTCTGAGTGTCGAGTAGAGGGGAACAATGACCTCTTTTTTTCCTGGATGAGAACCCTTTTTTGATGAGGTGCACCACATAGAAGGACTTCCTGACTACTGTGGCAGTGTGACTATCAAAGGAGAGACTGCTGTCCACCTGGGTCCCAAGGTCTCTTATCACACATTCGGTGTTAAGTAGATTGCTGCCTATGTGGTAGTTCATGGGTACAGAGTTTTTACCAAAGGGGATGACACTGCAGTTTTTGGCATTGAGCTTGAGGCCATGGTTCTGACACCAGGCATCTGTCTCAGCAAGGCCCTTCTGTAGGATATCCACATCATTTGGGGACTTGACATTGGCTCCTAGTTTGTAGTCATCTGCGAACTTCATTAGCCAGAGGCCTTCTGTGTTAGCCTGTACTTCAGAGAAGTAGATACCAAACAGGAGAGGTCCCAGGACTGAATCCTGTGGTACTCCACTTGTCACTGGTTTGAGGTCAGATTTGGAGTCTGCAACTTTTACAGTGTGGGTCCTGTCATTGAGCCAGTTGGCAGCCCATCTTGTGGCGTAGCGATTTATACCTAGTTTAGTGAGTTTAGCTATAATTCCAGAATTGGGGATTGTGTTGAAAACCTTGGCGAGGTGAAGATAGGCTGTATGAACCACCTTACCCTCATCTACGGCTTTGGTGACTGCCTCAGAGAAGTCGATCAGGTTCAGGAGGCATGATCTGCCTTTCACAATCCTGAACTGGGTGGGATCCAGAGTTTGAAGGTTACCAATGTCTTTGAGTTCCGTGATGATACGTTCCATGGCCTTGCAGACCAGGCTCATCAGGCTAATAGGGCGATAGTTCCCAGGATCAGTGGTGGCTCCCCCTTTGTGGAGTGGGATAACTGTTGCTGTGCGCCATTCAGTGGGCACAAAGCCTGATGCGAGGCTATTATTGAACATGGTGCTTAGGTGGGAAGTCAGTTCGTTCTGAAGTTCGTGTAAAACGTAGCCTGGGTGTTGTCCTGTTCCATGGATGCTGTGTTTTTGGCTTTAGAGAGTGCAGCTTTTACCTGCGTAGCTGTGATTACAGAGACTCTGGGTTCTTCCTGTATAGATATGGGCCCTTTAGGGGGTGAGGTGGGGGTAAAGTTAGCACTGAATCTATCTGCCAGCATGTTGGCAATATCAGTTGGTTCTGTAATTTTCGTGCTGTTGTGCTGCAACTCCGAACAGAACTGGATATTGTCATCGAGATTCTTAATATAGCTGTAGAATGCTTTGTGGTTGTCCTTAGAATTAGTGGCGATTTTGTTTTCGTAGCTAGCTTTGGAGGATCTTATACAGGATCTCGGCATTTTACTGAGGCTGACCAGGGAGCTCCTCCACTCATGAGATTTTACTCTCTTTTGCAACAGTTTCTTCCTTATGTTGTGCGCTTTGTTTATGGCAGGGGACCACCAGATTTGCTTCCTTTTTTTGGAGGATAGTGTCTTGGTTCTGTTTGGGATAGCAAGATCCATGCACTCGTGTAAGTGCTTATAGAGTCCATTTGTGTAGGATTCAGCAGTTGTAACTGTTTTGTCCATCTGCATGGGTGTCATGAAGTTCACCACTTCTGTCTTAAGAAGCATGAAGTTGGCTTTGGAGACATCTTTTTACTGTGGTTTCCTTAATGGGGTGTGGGGGTGGGATGTGGATATCAAGGGTGATTAGCTTATGGCCAGATAGGACCAACAAGGAGTTGACTTCAGGTGTGGAACACCAGTCAGTCATGTTGGTAATGACTAGGTCTAGGATATTGTTGCCCCTGGTGAGGTTGTGGATAAGTTGATCCAGGGCATTGGAGTTTATGAATTCCAGAAAGCATTGAGCTAAGAAGTTGGTACATGAGTAGTTTTCCCAGTTAATGGTGGGGTAGTTGAAGTCGCCCATTATTAAGGTGTTTGGTTGAACCTTAATATTTTCCAGCACATCAGGAAAAGAGGAGTGGGAATCCTGGGGCATGGTGGGGGATCTGTAGCAAGCTACAGTTTGGATTGCAGTTTTGCCCAGAGTTAGTTGCACTTGGATAACCTCAGATGCATTATGCTGAGCAGCTAGCCAAGAGGTGTGGATATCCTTAATGAATATGGGCACACCACCACCTTTGGTGTTTCGGTCCAGGTTACATGGCCGAAAAGTGTGGTATGAGTTATAGCTTGGTAGTTCAGGGGTGCTCTCTGGAGCCTTGAACCAGGTCTCAGTCATTGCACAGCTATCGATTTTCTCCATTTTAAGGAGTGTCTCGAGTGAGTCCATTTTGAGATTTAAACTTCTAGCATTGAGTAGAGTTGTCCTCAGTTTTTGCTTCCCTGATCCTGTTACAGTGATGAATTTGTCATTTGAACCTTGCCTAAAAAAGGCACTGTAGGGGCGGCAAGAGCCTTAACCAGTATCCGGAATCCCAGGGGCGACAGGTGCAGGCCATCTCTGGCAAAGCATCATGGTCTATCGACCATGTCATCCCAAGCAGACAAATACTGGATCCCCTTAGAATGATCACCAGAAGCTTAGCCAATTGTTGAAGTCAGTCATTTTGTCCTTGTACTGCAGTATCATTCTGGGCGATGGCAGAATGCTACTCAGGGCCGGGTCAAACCGGCTTGTGCTACAAGATCAGAGAGCTCTTCTATGTCTCTTTTCATGTAGTCCAGGGAGGTATGTCTCGGGTCATTCACACCAACATGGACAATGACAGAGTCATATTTGTACTTGTTGTGGAGTGACCTAAGTGCATGGGTTATGTGGCGGATCCTGGCACCCGACAGGCAGTTGACATCTCATAAAATCCTCCAAAGCTAGTTAGGAAAATATAATTGCCAAAGATTCCAAAGACAACCACAAGGCATTCTATAACTATGTCAAGAATCTAAATGACAATGCTCAGATCTGCTCTGAGCTACAACAGAATAGTATTAAATATACTGATCCCAAGGATATTGCCAGTATCCTGGCAGATCGATTCAGTGCTAACTTCACCCCCCCTGTCACCCCCTAATTGGCCCATCAAAGTACCAGAAGATTGCCAAATTCCGGTAAAAACGGCCACACAGGTAAAACCACACTCTCCAAAGCTAAGAATACAGCATCCATGTGACCAGATGACATCCCAGGCTGTGTACTACATGAACTACAAAATGAACTGGCACCTCACCTAAGTGTCATGCTTAATCATACCCTCACCTCGGGCTTCATGCCCACTGAGTGGCGCACAGCTACAGTTATCCCACTCCACAAGGGGGGATCCACCTTGGATCCCAGGAACTACCGCCCCATCAGTCTGACGAGCCTGATCTGCAAGGCCATGGAATGTATTATCATGGAACTTATAAACAAAGACATTGGCAACCTTAAAACACTGGACCCCACCCAGATGTTCATCGTATTTCACTGTTGCAGTCATTACACTAGGGTTACCCTGCTGGTAGGCTACCCACAGTCGGCCCGAATTCCAAAGTCCTGGTCCGGCGTCGGTTGCTGTTGCCTCTTCCCTGATGTCAGTGCACCAGGGGTATAAAAGATGCAGCCAACGCCATTTTCTCCAGTCTTTCTTGCCGCGCGGTGCCCAAAGCATAAGCAGTTCGCAAGTTCCGGTCGGCTGACTCCTGAGATTTTCAAAATGGAATTTCAGAACTGAAGTCTTCAATAAAGCTAAATACCCCATTGGGGAAACTTTTTCTTGCTCCAGACCGATGTCAGTAAAAGTTAATAATTGTATTTCTTGTGGGAAGCAAATACCTCATAAGGACTTCCACTCTTACTGCATTCCTTGCCTAGGCCCTGACCACGACGTCACTAGTTGTAGGTTTTGTGCTAGATTTAATAAACGCAATATTAAACATGGGTTTGATTTTGCTTTACATTATTTTGGACGAAGATTTAATTACATAATGCCATCGGAACAACTGACGACCGGAATGTATAAAAAATGCAAAGACAAAGAAAGACAGGCATCCGAGGTCCAAAACCGACGATGAAGCCTCTTTTAGGCCAGTCTCCGGTTCTCAGTGAGGTGCTTTCGCAGCCCCTGACACCCGCTACCTCACAGCCACAGGCCACAACCAACAGCCACGTGGAGACGCATAGGCCTGTGGAAACTCAAGGTATTGGGTCTACGGAAAATATACCCTGAGATGGGTCCAGGGCCACTGAGCAGGCACCGGATTCTAAAGGTGTTTTCAGACCTTCACAGCTTACAATTAAAGCTACTACAACAGCAAAGGCAAAGTCAAAAACTCCATTAAAGACAAAGAAACAAGTGCAGCATTCTCCAGAACAGTCATCCATGCCTACGAAACAGATGCTCAAAATGGCCGAAGACCTTATTACTTTAATCAGGGGCTCCCACCCCCCACCCCTGACAAAAGGCCTAGGCAAGACACTGATTATGATTCCTCGGATCAGGTTTCCATTTCTTCCTATGACCAGGGCTATTCTCTCCCTCCCTATGAGGACTCAGATGCTGAAGAGTCCATTCCTTCAGCCTCACCGCCTGAAGATTACTCTTTTGGGGAAACCCTGCACACCATGAGGGAACACTTCCATTGAGAGAGCCAGGATTACTCAGAATCCAAGAAAAGGCTCAGAGATTTCCTTCTATTGCCTCAGCGCAGGCCCTTGGCTATCCCCCCTGTGCTTGATATTGTTGATGATGTTTTTTCTCAATCCAGTCTGTCTCCAGATTCTTTACCCACTGCACCAGTAAAGCCAGACAAGGTACTACAGGGTCCCTGACTCTCATAAATTTCTTTACAAACCCCCGCTGCGGACCCAGAAACTATTTCTCAGGGTCCAAAAGGGGTTAAAGCTTCCACTGCCAAAAATCCTGTCTCCTCAGATAGGGATTCCAGAGCTCTGCACAGATGGGGGAAAAAAGTTTACATTTCTGCTGCTTTAGCTGTAAGAGCTTTAAACTGTCAGTTTCACATGCTTAAATATCAGCAGTACCTCATGTCATTGTTAAAGCAGAAAATGGTTACAAATACAGAAGGTCCTGACTGTAAAGAAATGCAGGATTGATTGCATGCAGTTGAACAAGTGGGAAAGCATACTCTGCAATGTGGTTTTGATTCATTAGAGGCTTCTTGTAGAGCCGCAGTTACAGGCTCTGTTATTCGAAGACATGCTTGGTTGAAAGAACAAAGTTTACCTGACCATGTTAAAATGAAATTATTGGATGCTCCATTACAGCATGATACTTTGTTTGGTGTTAAGGCAGAAGAGGTTTTAAAGAAAATGGAGGATAAAGCAAAGTCAATGCAAACTGTGAAAGATTTCTTACAGGTTCAGCCACCTAGATTTAGCAGGAACTGGCCTTCAAAAAATTGGTCCTTTCCAGTGTCAGACAGGCCACAAAGAGGCAGATACAGACGCCCAAGAGGCAGATCTCAGCCCCAAGGCGCCTACAGACCTAAACAATGGGGTTCTTCAGCCCCCAAAGGAGGAGAAGACGAATCACAACCTTATAGAAAACAGTCACAATGACTTCCCTCTGCTAATGCCAAGCACTTACCAGTTGACAGCACCCCTAGGGGGGAAAGCTAGCACTTTTCTCAAAAAATTGGCAGAGGATCACCCAAGACCAATGGGTGTTGAATATAGTTTCTCAAGGGTACAGGTTCCACTTCCACACGCTTCCAAAACCAAGAGGTATGCCAAACCTGCCTCAAAACCAATGGGCAGAGGCACAAAAACAGATTGCAGCGCTTATGGATATGGGAGCTATTCAGAATGTTCCACAAGAAGAACAGGGCCAAGGATTTTACTCACGACTTTTCCTAGTACCCAGAAAGGACAAAGCATCGAGACCAATACTGGACCTGTCAGTCCTAAATACTTTCCTGGATGTTCCAAAATTCAAAATGTTAACACTACAACAACTCTTGCCCATGCTGGGCAAAGAGGCTTGGCTAGTTACTTTGGATCTCAAGGAGGCATACCTGCATGTCCCAATCAGACAATCGTGCATAAGATACCTCAGATTTATAGCAGGCTCAATGCATTATCAATTCCCTGCACTGCCCTTTGGCTTATCTACTGCGCCCAGGGTCTTCACAAAATGTCTGGCACCAGTAATTGCATTTTGCAGGCGAAAAGGAATTCAAATATATCCCTACTTGGACGACTGCCTTATTCAAGCAGAGAGCAAAGACATTCTTCTAAAACACCTGGAGTTTGTAAAAAGATTACTAATTTGCCAAGGGTAGACAGTAAATGAAAAGAAATCAAAACTAGTACTCTCTCAAGAGATAATATTCCTGGGTGCAAGCTTAAATACAGCTACCCAGATGGCTTATCTCACGCCAGACAAACAAAGGCAACTGACTCATTACTTTCAAATGATGGCAACAAAGACCCAACTCCTTGCAAGAAAAATTCTGCAAGCCCTGGGTTTCATGGTATCTTGCATTCTACTAATTCCATATGCCAAACTGCATATGAGAAAACTACAATGGTATCTAAAAAGTGTTTGGACTCAGCATTGTCACAACCTAGAGACAATCATAACCTTGATTCCCTGCCTACAACAGGAGTTTCGATGGTGGTCACAGGCCTGTCACCACAACAAGGGACAGCCTTTCACCTTACCTACAGTCAGGCAGACAATAACAACGTATGCATCGGATTACGCCTGGGGAGCACATATGGCAGGAAAGAGTATACAGGGCTTGTGGCCCAAGGAACAACTGCATCTTCACATCAATCAAAAAGAGATGCTAGCTGTACAGAATGCCCTGACAGCCTTCAAGGACCTAATACATCCAGGACAATTACTAATAAAGACGGACAATACCACAGTTATGTGGTACATAAACAAGCAAGGGGGCACACATTCCTACCCCCTATGCAGACAAGCCAAAACTTTGTGGAACACAGCAAGGACTTACCAGGTACATCTGCAAGCACAATTCCTGCCAGGAACAAAAAATACACTGGCAGACTAAGCAGAAATCTCATGGATCCTCACGAATGGAAGCTAAATCCACAAGTGTTCAACATGATAACAAGGGAATAAGGATGCCCAAACATAGATCTATTTGCCTCCACTCACAATTGCCAATTACAGAAATTTTGCACAAGGACTTATCACTCTCTAGCATGGAAAGTGGATGCTCTATCTTTCAATTGGAAAAATGTGACAGTCTATGCCTTCCCTCCGATGCCTCTTCTCACCAAGGTGCTTCTAAAAGTCAGACAAGAGAGGCCAAAAATGATCCTGATTGCACCAGACCGGCCACGCCAGCACTGGTACCCACCCAATCCTAAAGATTTTGTCCCAAGGCCCGCCTTGGCCTCTACCTCAAAACCCTCATCTTCTGACACAGCAAAACAATCAGATTTTGCAGTCAACTCAGAACCTTAAACCTGGCAGCATGGCAGGTAATGTAGCCACTCAGACTGCACCTCTCTCTAAAGATGTTCTGGATGTAATTTTGGAAGCCAGGAGACCCAGCACTCGGAAATCTTATACGGAAAAATGGAAGAGATTCTGTGCTTGGAACCAGGTACAAGGCCTCAACCCACTGGTCCCTAATATGCCACAGATTTTACAGTACCTGACTGAGATGTTGGACAACGGCCTATCTTTTTCTTCCATTAAAATCCATGCCTCTGCTATTTCAGCTCATTACAATACGGATCCTCCTATTTTTTCACATCCACTACTATGACAGTACCTCGGAGGGGCAAAAAATATAAGATCCCCTAGGAGATCACCAGTACCTACTTGGGACCTCAATTTTGTTTTAGAAAAACTAACACTGCCTCCTTTTGAAGCAGCCAGCACAGCTGATCTAAAATTCTTGTCATGGAAAACTGCTCTGCTCCTAGCAATAACTTCAGCAAGAAGAGTTTCAGAGTTACAGGCATTGATGGCTGTGGAACCTTTCCTCATTTTTCACCAGAACAGGGTTTCTCAATGGAAGAACCCAACATTCATGCCAAAAGTGGTCTCCAATGTGGCCTTAAACCAAACAATTCATTTGCCTACTTTCTACCCAAATCCCCAGAATAAAGGGGAAAGATTTCTGCACTCTTTGGATATTCACAGGCAGCTATGATTTTACTTGGACAAAACAAAAGCTTTCAGAAAAACTGAGCAACTGTTTGTAGTGTATGCTGCAGGATCACAAGGAAAACCTATTACAAAGCAGACAATCTCCAAATGGATAGGACACTGCATCCGCTTCTGTTATGCACAACATGGCAAATCTGTGCCTAAGGGCATTAGGCCTCATTCTACCAGAGCAGCAGCCACTTCAGCAGCTTTCCTCAGAGAGGTACCAACCAAAGACATTTTAGAAGCTGCAACCTGGAGCTCAGTTCACACTTTCACCAAGCACTACCACCTACCTCTCTACTCCAAATCCAGAGCAGGCTTTGCCACTGCAGTTCTGCAGGGCTTGTTAGCCTCGCCAAATCCAGTCTAGACCCAGCCACCCTGCCTAAGCTTTGGGATTCTACCCAAGTGTAATGGCTGCAACGGTGAAACATGATGAACATAGTACAGTTGTGTACCTACCATAAATGTAGGTGTTCACTGTTGCAGTCCTGGTTACCCACCCACCATCCCCCTCTTTGCTGGGACTACTCTGTACTTCTCAACTCTATACAACCTATGTGGTGTATTTGCTTTTAGAAGAAGAAAATGTTTTTAGTGATATATGCATGGTTGTTTGGTATATTTTTATCTCTACAGCCTTCATATCTGGGGGCACCTGACATCTGGGGCAAGAAAAACTGAAGAAAATGGCGTCAGTTGCAACTTTTATACCCCTGGTGCACTGACGTTATGGAATAGGCGACAGCAACCGACGCCGGACCAAGACTTTGGAACTCGGGCCGACTACGGGTCGCCTGCCAGCAGGATAACCCAAGTGTAATGACTGCAACAGTGAATATACTCAAACATCTACATTTATGGTAGGCACACAACTGTACTTTTCTGCTATATGCACCATGGTAAATCTGTCCCCAAGGGGATCAGATCTAATTCCACCAGGGCTGCATCTACTTCTACAGCCTTTCTCAGAGGGGTTCCTACCAGCAACAGTCTAGAAGCTGCTACCTGGAGCTCAGTTCATACGTTCACCAAACATTACCATTTACCTCTCTTCTCTAAATCCAGAGCAGATTTTGCCACTGCTGTCCTGTAGGGCCTTATAGCTGCTCCTAATGCTGTATAAATCCATCCTCCCCAACCATAGCTTTGGGATTCTACCCAAATGTAATGACTGCAACAGTGAAACACGAAGAACATAGTACAGTTGTGTGCACTTACCATAAATGTAGATGTTCGAGTGTATTCACTGTTGCAGTCCTGGTTACCCTCCCTCCAGCCCCCTGTTTTCTCTAACTGTGCCTGTCCTTTCTTTTACTATGATTAAAAGCCTTTTTTGTGTATTTGCTTTTGTTTGGAGGTATATGTTTTGTGTTTTAAATTATATACATATACATATATATATATATATATATATATATGTGTGTGTGTGTGTGTGTGTATATGTGTGTGTGTATATATATATATATATATATATATATATATATATTTTTTTTTTTTGCTCCCAATTTGTGGGGCACCTGACATCTGGGGCAAGTAAAACTGATGTAATGGCATCGGCTGCATGTTTTATACCCCTGACGACCGGACGTCATGGAAGAAGGGACAGCAACCAACGCAGGACCCAAGACTTTGTTAATCAGGCCTACTGAGGGCAACCTGCCAGCAGATTACCCCAAATGTAATGACTGCAACAGTGAATACACTCGAACATCTACATTTATGGTAAGTGTACACAACTGTACTTTTTACATTGTGTGATTTACTATTCTTTGCCTTTCTTATTCTTGAGTCAAGGGTCATTTGCTGACTATCTCAGCATGTCTGCCTATGGCTATACCCCTATCTTGACTCTGTCACATGTCCAGATGTTTTTGAAGGAGGTGTTGCCTTTGACGTCTCTGAAGAAATAGGTGGCTTCTCCTTGGGGTCTTAATTTTGTGCTAGAAAAGCTAACATCTGTTCCATTTGACCCAGCTCATCAGGTTGAGGCTCTTTACATGAAAAAAATAATAGTGCTTTGACTTCTACTGGAGCTGTATCTGAGTTGCAAGCTCTTCTCATGGGACAGAATTGTATAATTTTCCACAAAACTAGGAATTTTCTAAGAACCATTGCTTAATTTTTGCCTGAAGTAGTGGTATTAGATTTTACCTTAAGCCAAGCTATCAATCTCCCTGTCTTCTTTCCAGAGCCTGAAATTGACGGGGAGATGAGATACTCCATGCATTGGATATCCACAGCCACCTCTGGTACTGTCTTGACAGAGTAAAGACTTTCAGAACTTCTGATCAATTCACTTTTTATGAATGTTAGAAAAAAGGACGGCCAGTGTCAAAACAGACATTTTGTTATACCTCCACAACAAGACTGCTCCAGGCAGGGTCAAGGCTCTTTCGACAAGGGCCTTGACTTCATCTTGGGTTTTTTGGAAAGTGTTGGATCCTAGCAGCAGCAGTTTGGGTCATTGTGCATAAATTTACAAAGCTCTGTAAACTAGATTGCTTTTCCAGGTCAAGGAATAGGCTTTACTAGAATCATTCTCTAGGGGCTCCTTAGACCCTCATCCTTCCTGTTCTGTCTATGTAAGCAATGGTCATCTGTCCATTTTGCGTAGGCTACTACAGCAGTGATCAAGTGATGAACATAGCGCAGTTATGCATGTAAACGTACAACATTAGATGTTTGAAAGACCACTGCTGCAGTAGCCACTCTCTACCTCTCCATCCCCTTTGCTCTTTGGTGTGCTGCTTATGCCTGGGTGTGGTTATTTTTTGTTCTTAGCATTGTCTTTTCAGAGCTCAGCCTCCCTTTCTCTGTTAGCTGGAGAGCTCAAAAGGGCTTAGCGCCCAAACTTGTCTTAGTCATCTCAGCTTGAGCTGCCTGACCGTTTGGACTTGTGGAAGGTACCCTGAAGCCCCAGAAGCTGTCCAGCTGTCATATCCTTATCAGGATATATAATCAGTATAACAAAGGTTACTGCAGCAGTGGTCTATTCAAACATCTACTGTTGTGGTAAGTGTAATTACACAACTTTACTTTTGTCCCTTAGCTAAGCCTTGTAACAAGAACCACCAGTGAGTGTGGTAGGTATGGTATATGAAGGAAGGAAGGAGGGTTTCTGGCAGCATGCAAAAGTTTGGTCTGCCAAGTGTCTCTAATGCTTGCGGCATCAGTCCTCTTAATTACCGGAGATGAACCTTCTTTTTACAGCTGTGTCATTGTGGTTAGTACTCAATTCTTTTTCACCTCCCAGAAACACTTGGTTTAGTGGCTGTTGTAATTATGCTTATACATTTTCATTTAATTTTGACCCTGTGACATTTGTCATACCTGAAAAGGGTCTGTGAGGGATCATTTAAGCTATTTGGTTAACAAATAAAATATACATGCTCAAGGAAGAGGAACATTCTGATTACTTTGCAAGCTCTGTAACTCTTGTCCGTAGCATTATCATTTGCAGCTTAACTTTGTCAGTAATTACTTGGTTAGGGTTGTGTTGATAAGGACACATTTTCCATTAACAGGTTTGTAATCTACAAGACATTTGTAAACTTCAGAGAATTTTTTTCTCTCCACAGATTTTGCCAATCCACTAGTACTGCCTTTCTCTAGTGGCCCAGGATCAACCAGCACAACAGTTGAGCCCCCATCAGAAGACAGTGTTGCCACAATCATCTCCATGGGTTTTTCACGGGAACAGGCGATGAAAGCATTGAAGGCCACTGTGAGTTGAGTGGTTAGTGGGAAAAATTTATTTTGAGGAGTTGGAACTTTAACAGTGCCCTTCTTTGTGTACTCCATTTACTGAACTGGCAAGTCACACATGCACTTAAGAAGTTAGGGATGCTAAGAGGCAAACAATGGTATTTATGTGAAGAATTCCATCTGGTTTATGCAGGACATCTGAACTAGCAGGGCTGATGACAAGCTGTATGTTGCAGGACTAAACCAACACTTTTTAAATGCCACCAATTTTCTGCAAACTCCTGTAACAGCAACAGCTGCTGTCTGCATCATATTTCAAATAAAGAAATTGGAATGGGGTGGATGGAGCCTTTCCATTATGGAAGCCTGTTCAGTTGAGTTGGTAGTATAAGTGAGAGAGAGTGTAAACTGTTGTTTTGCGGCTGCCTGGTGTCTGAGATTCAGGATGGAAACGGAGGATTTGTCTGTGTTTGTTATATTGAAGACTACTGCAGTAGCCTTGAGTGTATAGGTTATATCCTGTCAAGGATATAACAACCGGCCGGCTTCCAAAATTTCAGGGCACCTCCCAGATACCTATACTGTTAGGCAGCTCAAGCTGAGCTGAGACAAGTGTGGGGACCAAGCCCTTCAGAACTTTGTCACCAAAGAGTACACTTATCTAAGGATTTCAAAGATCAACGGTTAGCTTGGTGCTTTTCCTTCTTTAGGCAAATAAGTTTCCTTGGGGAGAAAAAACTTCCATTTTTTAATTATTGTTTGTGTCACTTTCCTAGTCAGAAAAGTTATTTTAAGGGTAAAAGTTGATTTAACGGACTGTCATAAGACTATTGTGGTTTTAAATAGGACCGCTGGTTTTTTTTTTTCCTGTCAGTTTAAAAGTTCTGTAAAGTAACTGAAAACTATTTATTTCTGTGAAATTGTTTATTTTAATTTTTTGAGGGATGGCAGTAAAGTGCTTTTTATTGTGTTTTTTTTCCTGTGAAAAAAGTGACTTTAAAGACTTGTTTTTACCGGCATTTGTTTATTGTCTTCCCTGGGGAAAAAGACACCATTTTTGGCTTGACCATGGAACAAACTGCATGTCCCATGGTCAGTCTTTCTTCCAGCCACAAAAAAAAAAAGTTAAGCAAACAGTTTCTGCCACCACAGCAAGCTAACGATTTGCCTTAGCCACAAATGAGTGGCGCTGATATGGCCATTTGTTCTGTAGACCACTCATCTTTTACCCCAGATCCCTGTGATGTAGCACCTACAGCCATCATGTACCAAGGATTATCCACGTCCTCTGTGGCTGTTGAGGTCCCCTCAGTGGGTAAGGGAGTGCCACTCTTGTCGGTCCTGGGAGAGTGGACAGGGAAGGCTTCCCTGCTGTGTCAGAATGCTGTGCTCTTCCCTTGGGGAAGCTGCTGCCACCATTAGTAACATGGTTGGCCCCATTTTTCTTAACAAAAATAAACCAAAAACTAAGCATGTGTCTACTCCTCACATTTCCTTAGACAGGAGTAGTTTACTGGGTCTGGCCCAGGGTTTAATTCAGGCTGTTGATCCTTCTTGTAAAGTAGTTTCTGTTAAAAAAAGGAAGGGTACCTGTTTTCTGGAAGAAATAGAAGATTCTGAAATTGAACATTTAAGATGGAGACCGAGATATCTGATGATGCCATTTTCATTCGTTCCTCAACGAGGGGGTCTGTGATCCTACCCTCTGATCTGACGTGGCCGCTTTCACTAGATTCTAGGATCCAACTCTTGAGCTTCTTCCTTTACCCATAATGCCCATGACCACTGTACCACCTGAGATCTCGTTTACTGCTCTAACAATTCAGTCAGGATTGCGTCCCCTTGAGCTCAGGCAGTGTTTGTTTTTTTTCTAGGAGTAGTGAGTAAAAACTTAGTGTAGCTATCCTCTGTTTACCCACTAAATTTATTATATTTCTGCTAACTTTTTCTTATCATACTTTGATATTCTCTTGTACCATCACTGGTTTGTTTATTTATTTATTTATTGACATTTGTTAACTGCGTTAGTCCAGCTGGGCTAGGAGCCCATTTTCAGTGGAGACCTGAGGAGAAAAGCTCCAATTACAGAGAGATATTGAGTATACATAACAGTTGAGTACAATAA
The DNA here is from genome assembly GCF_019279795.1 of Protopterus annectens. Taxonomy (NCBI): domain Eukaryota; kingdom Metazoa; phylum Chordata; order Ceratodontiformes; family Protopteridae; genus Protopterus; species Protopterus annectens. The sequence continues at coordinate 53,455,516 of NC_056741.1, read as the reverse complement.
TGACATACATAAGAGATTAAAACAATCATTAATTGGCTAAAATAGTACAAGTTCAAATGTATTCTGTAATTACAAAGGCACACCAAACAAAAACGTTTTTTTTTTTTTGTTTTTTTGTTTTCAATGTGTGAGTGGTGTAAGTATCTAATTTTATAACTGGTGTAGTAAGTTATATAATTGGAACCATGAAAGGGGTGAAAAGAGTGTCTAGAGTTGAAAAAGATGTTGGCAAAAAGTAGATGTGAGGGAAATAAGATTGAGAGAGTAATGTATTTAATGGTGGTACAAGAGAAATTGCTCTGGAATGAGAAGAAAGTGTGCTTTGAAGTTGTAATGAAGAGTGCACTACAGAGAGAAAGTGGAGCTAGGTAGGGCCATGGCAGGAACAACTTTTGATTCTAAAAAATTGTAGTTTGAGTTATTTCTTGAATTGTAAAGAGTGTGAGATGGAGCGTTATTGGGATGGGAGGTTATTCCTTGCCTGGGATAGAGTGGATTTGTAAAGTAATCTGCCAATAGATTTTTTTGGTTAGTAGATGTTAAGATGTTGTTGATTAGATGTCCGAAGTGTGTGAGATGGTGTGTAGATGGATACCAAGGAAGATAGGACAGGGCATGAAGATTGTTTATAATGTATGGAATGAATAATTTGTAACTGAGATAGTAGAGGTTGTTGTTTGGGTTCTGGCCATTATAGTGAGTTGAGTGAGATGCAGTGGTGTGAGTTATGTGGGGAGTTTGTGATACCACTTGCTATTTAGTGGTATGTTTGTTTGAGTTTGGCCAGGGTAGTTTCTTGAATATTAGTTAGTATAGGGGTGGCATAGAGTAGGGAGGGGAGAAGAGCCTGTGACAGGGACAGTCTGGCGTCATAGGTTAGGAAGCTACAATTTTGGTAGAGCATACCATGCTTTTGGTGAGTTCTCTTTATACTTTGAAGGATGTGTAAGTTAAATTTAAGTTCATCAACAATGATGGCTCCTAGCAGTTTTGTATGGGAGTCGGGTTGAATGGTGGTGGTGGTAGAGGATAAGATAAGAAAGTTAGACTTTAGGTGAGAGAGAGTCCGGGGGAAGAATCACAGAAGTTTGGTTTTCTTGGGGTTTAGGATAAGATTTCCAGCGAGCCATTTTTCTACAGAAAAAAAGGTGTCCTGGGTGAGTGTGTGAATGTCAGAGATATTGTTGGATGTGCAGATGTGAGTTGAATCGTCAGCATATTGGACTAGTATAGATTGTTTGCAGGAGGTATATAGATCATTTGTAAAGATGTTGAATAGGAGAGATCCAAGGATGGAGCCTTGAGGCACCCCAGTAGTTACTGGGAGGTAGGGTGTGCAGGAGGAGAGCCAACGAACAGATTGCCATCTGTCAGAGAGATAACTAGAGAAAAAAGGTTAGGGAGGTGGGAGCTAGATTGAGGTTAGAAAGTTTAGTTAGAAGCAGGGGGTTAGTGTCGAAGGCTTTTGAGAGGTCGAGGAAGAGGCTGGATACTTGGAGGTCTTTGTCTCGAGCTTCGGCCGTTGAGTGTGTGAAAGGCAGGAGGGCTGTAGAGGTGCTGTGATTAGGGCGGAAGCCATGTTGGGAGTGTGTGAGGAGGTTATGTTCTAGGAGATAGTTTAGGAGTTGAGTGTGTACACATTTTTCAAAGAGTTTGGAGAGAGGAGAGAGGATGGCAATTGGGCGAAAGTTAGATGGGTCAGTTGAGTTTCCCCCTTCATGCAAGGGGGTAGTGAAGAAGGATTTCCAAATGTCTGGTACTGTAGATTCCTGGATAGATCTATTTATTAAGATACATACTGGGTAGGCTATGGATTCAGCAGCTAATTTGAGGAAGGAAGGAAGGAGGGAGGTTGTCAGAGGAGGGAGAGCAAGGTTTAAGCTTTAGAATGAGGAACTTTAGATAGATAGATATATTTATATGAGGTTTGAACTGGTTTGAAGGAAAAACGATTACCGTTTTGAGGCTTGGGAAAAGGGGTATAGGGGTTATTTGAGTTGTGGTTTGAGGGAGTAAGTTTTTGGACAGTTTCGATGAAGCGCCTATTTAGAAGGGTAGCAGTTTCTAGAGGGCTTTTATTTGTGTAAGGGGAGGGGTTTGAGTTGGACCCGGGATTGAGAATTTTCTTTAGGGTGGACCAGAAATTTTGTGGATCTGTTTTACAGTTATTTTGGGGAGAGTTGTAGTATGATTTTTTTTGTCCTTACAGATATGCCTTTTGACAAGATTCCGAAGTTCTTTATATTTGTGAAGTATGGTCGGTTGGTTATACTTAGTTCAGGCTTTCCAAGTGTTGTCACAGTATTTCACAAGTGATTTTGTTTCTTTTGAAAGCCAGGGGGCAGAGTTAGATTTGATTCTGATACGTCTTGTAGGGGCTAGGGAGTTGAGAATATCAAGGAATATGCTATTAAATTTGTGAACAGCATCATTTAGGAGCAGTTGTTTGGGCCAGTCAGTAGAAGAGAGGATATTGTTGAATTGGGTCGTATTAAAGTTAAGTAAGTTACGGCAGTCTCTATAGGAGTGAGATTTGAGTGCTTGTGAAGAGTGGCGTAGTATGCTTGTAGGATGATGGTCACTCAAAGAATTAGGTAAATTAGTTGGATTGTGGTACAGGTTGGGAGAGTTTGTGAGAATCCAGTCTATGGTTGAAGTGGTAGAGGTGTTATTATGTAGGTAAGTAGGGGATGTTATTAGTTGGTGGAATCCGTAGAGGTTGATGGAGAGCTGTGGGGAGTTAGTGGCAAGTTTGGCCCAGTCTATGTTAACATCTCCTAAGATGACCATTTTGTAGGATATGTTGTGAGAGAACCAGGAGAGGATAGATTCTAGGATTGGAATATTATTACCGGGGGAATATAAATGGAGGCAATGACAAATGTCTTTTGTGGGTTTAGATGGCAATTGAGAATGATGAGTTCAGCTGGGTGGAAATCAGAAATAGGTGTGGGAATGGTGGAGAGGTTAAGATTATTTGAATGGAGAATGGCAACACCGCCACCTTTTTTGCTGAGTCTGTCGGAGTGGTAGATGTTGCAACCAGGTGGCAGAATTTCATTTTTTATGTGTGGTTTTAGCCAGGTTTCAGATAGGGCTATGATTTGAGGGGTGGTATGAGCTATCCAGCATGTAGCTCAGAGATTTTATTAGCTGGCTTCATATATTCAGGGCGTAGACAGAAAGGTGTTTGTACTGTGAGGTTTGATTTAATGGAGGTTGAGTTGGGAGTGGGTGGTGAGAGGATGTAGGGGTGATGGGGCTGTTTATGGGTATAAGGTTATGGATATGGGAGGGTGGGCCTGGATTTGGGTGAATATCACCAGCGAGTAGTAAGTTGCTGGGGACTGAGGTAGGGTGGGGTGCTGAGAAAAGCTGATGGTGAAATTTTGGCATGGGATTATAGGAGAGGGTGTTGATGTCAAGTATAATGAGTTTGTGATAGCCGTGGAAGGTGATGTTAAAGTTGGGGTGGGAAGGAGAGAGAGGATGGGTTGTTAGTACATGTGGTAGGAGAGTATAGAAAAGGTTGGGAATGGTCAGCATGATAGGAGGTTAGATTTCCAAGTAGAGTTAGGATTGGTAATAGGAGGTATAAAAGTAGCATGTTAAAGTTGGGTTTTGTGTGTGGGAGGGATTATGATTTTAGAAATAGGTTGGGTTTGGGGGAAGTGAGGTAAGTAGTGATGGTGTAAGAGGTGGGAATTAGCAGGAAGGAGAAATGTTAGTGGTTAGTGTGTGGAGGGGGAGGGGTTGGGTAGACAGGAAGTGAAATGTAGATGGCAGTTTGGACAGGATGGGGAGGGACAGGATAGTATAAAGGTAATTGATAAGTGGGTGGGTGGGAATGGGCATAGGGTAGGGGAGCGAAGTGAACGGAGCAGGCATACATCAGCTGGAGCTGCAAAAACCCAGAAAAAAGACTATCAACAGAGCATGTAGGAATACATGTACAAGGAGCCTAGAGAGAGAGTGGAAAAGGACTATAAGAAGGCAGCACAGAGGAGAAAGACTAGGAGAGGATAGAATTCCATGCTGGGAAAAAGACAACAGGGAAAAACAGTAGCAGAGGTCAGCAGGATAAGGTAGTGCAGAAATGGGAGGCTTAAAAGAGATGTAGGTAAAGAATAGGCGCAAAAGAGGAGAGAAGAAAGTAATGGGGGCCCTAAAGAGCCAGGGTTACTTATAGAAAAACAGGGGAGAGGGGAAAACAATAGAGCAGGTAGAGGATTAAACAATTTGGGAATGACCTGGTGATGTGCAGGGGGCAGCTATCAAGGGAATAAGGCATGGACTACAACAACAGTATGGTAAGATACAAAATGAGAAGCATTATTTGGACATACTTTCTGGAATTACATTCAAAAACAATTAGAGGGAAGCAGTTATCAAAATACGTCTTTGGTACTGGTTGTTTCCAGCAGGTCAGGCCAGTGGTCTTGTGTAAGGAGTCAGTCCTAACCTATAAAAAAAAAGGAGAGAGAGAGCTGAGGCACAAAGAAACTATGAAACCCAGAGTGAAGACAGGAAGGTGTTTGTATGTGTAGGGGGGGGGGGTAATTGTAAGTATGAGAGTGAGTGGGATGTGATAAGTGTTCACTGCCTAGGAGATAACAAAAGGTGGAGTGGTGGGTGCAATGTGTGTGTGTAAGGTAAATGCAGCAGAGGAAGCTGCCAATAACTTGCTCACTGTGATCTAATTCACATAGGAGAATAAAAATGCATGTGAAAGAGTGACTGTAGGTTGGAGTGTGGAGCTGTTTCAGAGGAGTGGGTAGCATGCACTGAGAAAAAATATGTAGTAGAGAGGTTTAAGCAGCAGTAGAACAATATACAATCAAATGCAATAAACACAGCAATACAAACTGTAAGCCATCTAAGAATCCGAAACAGTGGTGCAGTAACAGAATAGGTTATAAGCTAGTCACAGTACGCTGGTATTTTTTTTTTCTGAACTTTACCTTCAATAAGATATTCTTAATACCATTGTTGATGTAACGTTTTCTTAATCTAAAAAAAAAAAAAATCAATCTTTGATAAGTTGTTTGCCACTTGGCAAGGTTTTCAACATGGCTGAAAACCCTACTGGATTTAAAAAGAGCACTTCCTGTTGGCACAAAATACCCACGTCTGATGCCTACAGGAAGTGATTTTGTTTTTCAGACTATTCTCACTTACATACCTCTTGTACTGTTTGTGTGAGTTATAATACTAGAGCTATCAGCAACCGATCAAACAATTTGGTGCTCAAAGGTTTTATTCCTGCTTCTGCTGTTCAGTTGCTTCTACTTCAGGGGGTTCAAACCTCCTTATAGAAATGTAAGTCTACGGAGCCCAGGGAGCATAGTAGCACTCTCCTGTCAGGTCTCCCAAATCTGCTCTGACATTGGAACCTCTAACTAAAATCTCCAAATGCTCTGATCCAAAGCCCTTGGAATACTTACACCTTCAGTGTCAAAGGTCTCCTCGTTTTTCTCTGGATCCAGTGTCTCCAAGACTGAGGTCTCCTTTCCTTCAAGAGACACCAAGAATGTCTTTGTAATCTCCTTCCACTTCCTCTTCAGTCAGGTCCTCCTGAAGTCTGAGACAGAGGTGGGTAGGATGATGAGAAAAATTCTCAGAACACAGATCCAGATTGGTGGTCTTACCGGCTCCAGCTCCCATTGGGTCCATGAGCCTTAAACCTCCCCCACATACTACAGTTTATCCTTCTCTGATCTGACCTTCTGTTTTGGAGCCATCAGATTTGAGATCTCCAAGAGTCGAACAGTCTTATCTGAAGATGCCTTTATCATCTACCCTGTCTACTTCCTTGATCTGTTTGGCTGAGACCCCCCTTGAGCAGGACGTGTCTCGGAGCTGAAGTGTCTGTGTCTGATCTGAGGGAATGACTTTGACTCCAAAGCTTTTGGATTCATCACTTCCCTTTGGAGCCTTAACGCTGGACAGCTCTGCTCCAACTCCTGCCTTCCAACTCCTACCTTGGAGAGGAGGATCAGGGGAGGCCCGGGTTTGTCTGATTCAAGTGCTTCAGCTCTGGTTAGATTGACTTCGGCTTCTTGTTCATTTGTCTTTGAGGTGGTGGAGTGGGTTTTCTCCCATCTGAGAGGTGTTCTGACTCTTTCCTGTTCAGATCCAGTCACTGTTCCCACTTCGGATCTTGTTTCGGAATATCTTCATCCTACTTCACAGGAACAGCCAGTCCGTAAGCTTCCAGCCAGTTACAGTTAGGGAACTCCCTGCTTCTTCCAATACCTCTCCAGAACACCCCATTGAAGAGGTCCTCCAGAAGAGATTGTGCAAATGGAGGCATCTACATTCCCCTCAGGAGTCTTTGACTGAAGATACCGATTTTGATAAGGGGAAAGGTCCTCAAGAGCTCCACCAGAAAATGTCTCCTTCAGAGACATCCTAGAAATCCATCCATCCATGACCCCTTTTTCCCATTTTGTACATGGGTTTGGTGTGTCACTTCAGCAGTGACAATCATCTTGAGCCAAGGTTTACACTGCCGGGTGACTAGCCGTGCCTCAGTAATTCATTCGCACTACTCACTCGCGCACACACACTCACCTTTGGCTAATTTAGTGTCCAATTTCACCTACTGCATGTCTTTGGAGACATCCTAGAAATCCTGCCCCAAAAAAGGTGGCTAGCCCTCTGAAACTCCTTCCAGGAGGAATCAGTGTTCCTAGAGGCTTTATAGTCTGGCCCGTCTGTCTTGAGTTACTCCCCGAGTTGGTGAGCTTATAGATCTTGTCTTATGCTGGGCATGGAAGGAACCAGATATTATAGAACAGATCCCACAGTGTCCAGGTAAGATTCATGGAGAACCAAAAGATGGGCAGTTTTGGACTAAGGGAATCCCTGTGGATGCCATGTTTTTTGTGGCAGCCACCAAAAAGGATCTGGTTGCACAGAGCTTTTTCTGTCCATCCCCCTAATAGAGAATCTAAAGCGTTGTGCAGGTATGGGAAGCAAGTTTACGCCTCTGCAACCTTTGCCTTATGGGCGCTAAAACTATTTGGCACACTTCACTAGGTTACAAAGGGACTTAATGAAGGAACTGTCTAACTCTACCCCTGGGTCCATGTCAGTGGCGAAAGAGAAGTTTTTTTCCTGTATACTGGCCACCCTACAATCAATCTTGAATGTGTCCATGAGGCTAATCTCCCATGCAGCACGAGTGTTCCTCATGGGCTGCAGGTTCAGGCATGGCCATTAGGAGACACGCCTGCATACGATTTTGTTATTTTTGTTCCGCCTTTGATAGTGTCATTCATCATTGTTCCCTTTGATGGATCTTCTCTGTTTGGCCCCATCATTAAAGAGACAATTTTCCAAAGTGAGCAGGATGGAAAGACCTTGTTTGCCAAGGGAAATCTGTTTCTCTGCCCTGCAGAGACCTTTTTCTAGGAATCAATGTGGTGGTAAGAAGACTTGGTTCTGGAAATCTCAAGGACCTATTCAGGACTCGTGTGGAGAGTTTTCTTGCAGAGTCAGAGGGGGAAATAATAATGGAAGATGCCACCCACGCGGCAGAGGGGTGTCCACAGAATCAGGGCTTCCGACATTCTCAGATAGACTCTTTCAGCACTCCTATAGGATTGCCTAACTGTTTTCTGGAGACAGAAGAGAGGGGCTGCTTGAATTTTCACTCAAAAGCCTGGCAGCCATCACAAAATATATGTGGGTGCAAAGAATAATATCCAGAGCATATTTCATTCCCTTTGTACAGATCTCCTCTACAAAAAGAAAACATTTCCCCGATGTTCCACCCAGCCAGTGGAAAGTAGCAGCTCTAGAGAAAGAGTCATCCAAGATGTCCCACCAGGCCAAAGAGGATCCAAATTTTGCTCAAAGTTCTTTAGTGCCAAAAAAAAAAAAAAAACAGAACCTGAAAACCTATCCTGGATCTCAGTTATCTAAACCAGTTTGTAAAACTCCAAGTTCTGAATGTTCACTGTTCAGTCCATTCTGCCTCTGTTACAGAAGGGCAATTGGATGTGCTCGGTAGATCTTTAGGACATGTACCATCACATCAAAATGAACAGTCGCTCTTAAAGATACCTGCGCTTCTGGCTGTGAGCCAGTCATTATCTGTTCAGAGCCCTGCCCTTCAGTCTCACCACAGCCCCCAGGGTGTTTACCAAATGCAAATCAATGATAACAGCTCATCTAAGACTGCATGGATTCATTGTTTCATTATCCATATGACTGGCTCCTCACTGCACCAAACAGACATCTCCTAGTAAAAGCCAGGGATTACTTACTGCGGTTATTCAATCCCTGGGTATCACAATCAGTCAAGTTCCCACCTACAACTAGTTCATGTTTTGCAGTTTGTAGGAGCTCAGCTAGATACAGTTAATTGTCTCGCTGTCTTACCACAGAACAGAATTCTTGCCTTGAAATTGCACATCAAACTGCCACGTTGACAACACTTGCCTCTCATTTGGGTGGGTGGGGGGGCATTTCTTGGGACAGATTGTTCAAGGCATGTGGTCCCCAGAAGAGACCAGTTTGCATATAAATGTCCTAGAGATGAGCGTGATTCTTATAGCATTGCTGGCCTTTCAGAGCTCTTCCTCTAGGGACAATTGCTGTCCAAACCGACACATCAGTAGTTTGTATATCAACAGACAAGAAGGATCAGATCTTACCCCACCTTTGCCAAGAAGCAATGAGTTTGACAATGGGTGATCATCTCCACATGCTTTCTAGTAGAAACATACATACTGGGGAAATCCAGCGTTCTAGCAGACAAGCTCAGCAGGACTGTCCTGATGCCTCATGATTGGTCTCTCAATCATTCAGTGGCAAATATGATCCCCCACAAATGGGGGTCAACCTTACTGTGATCTATTTATCCATGGCAGTCACCAAAGCCATAGATGAGGGTAAGGTGGTTCACACAGCCTATCTTGACCTCGCCAAGGCTTTCAACACCATCCCCCATTCTGGAATTATAGCTAAACTCAATAAACTGGGCATAAATCCCTACGTCACAAGATGGGTTGCCAACTGGCTCACTGACAGAACCCACACTGTAAAAGTTGCAGACTCCAAATCTGACCTCAAACCAGTGACAAGTGGAGTACCAAAGGGTTCCGTCCTGGGACCGCTCCTGTTTGGTATCTACTTCTCTGAAGTACAGGCTAACACAGAAGGCCTCTGGCTAACGAAGTTCACAGATGACTGCAAACTAGGAGCCATAGTCAAGTCCCCAAATGATGTGAACATCCTACAGAAGAGCCTCTCTGAGACAGATGCCTGGTGTCAGAGCCATGGCCTCAAGCTCAATGCCAAAAAGTGCAGTGTCATCCCCTTTGGTAAAAACTCTCTACCCATGAACTACCACATAGGCAGCAATCTACTTAACACCGAATGCGTGATAAGAGACCTTGGGACCCAGGTGGACAGTAGTCTCTCCTTTGATAGTCGCATCGCCACAGTAGTCAGGAAGTCCTTCTACGTGGCACACCTAATCATGAAAGGGTTCTCATTCAGGAAAAAAGAGGTCATCGTTCCCCTCTACTCGACACTCATTAGACCCATTATAGAGTAGAATGCCCCTTTTGGGAATGTACCTCACAAGACATCTGCAGCAGCTGGAAAGGCCACAGAAGTACCTCGCAAAGAGGATTACTGGACTCAAACAAATGCCCTACACTGACCGCCTCAAACTCCAGCTTTACTCCGTAGCTTATCGCCTACTCCGAGGTGATCTCTGCCTAACATATAAAGCTGTGTCAAACCCAGAGCTGTTGGACATGCTACACCTAAAGAAATCCCAGTCCCTCTGAGCTACACACTCTAGGGACCTAAACCTTGTCACCACAATAAACAGGACATGCTGGAGGGATAGACTCCTATCCCAGAGACTTCCCATACTCTGGAACAGGCTATCCATCTATGTCAAGCAAAGTTCTTCATTAGCACTCTTCAAGAAAAATCTTGATGAGTGGATGGGAAATAGGAAATACACCCCGGCGATCACTTCTGTGTCTCTGCTTGACAGTGGCACAGGAAAATAACTTTGGTGGCGTAAGCCAGGGAACCTTGTTGGCTAGGCTTACATAGGCCCTTGGGCCGATAGCCTAGTACCTACCTGTGAACCATGGGCACCAGAACTATAGGGGGAGGGAGAGCTCCCACACACACACTTTTACAGCTGCAAGACAATCTTCACTAATTACCTGGCGATCGGCCGTGAGGCTTCAACAATTAAAAAAATAAAAGAAAAACAAACTCCACAGTGGCAGCTTCTTTAAGGACCCATGCGTGCATTGCACGCCAACATGGAAGTCCATTCCTTACTTAAGCGTGCGGAATTTAAACTAGCTGTTCTGTTAAGCAAGTATTTCGTGTACAGAGTTATGCTGCCTCCCCGAGTGTTTATGCTGATCATTGCTGTTTGGTAAGGAGAGTTTTGGTTTTGTTGTAACTTGTTGCCCGAGTGTTTTCTTATTGCCGAAATCATTACATTTTATTATTGCCCGTTTCAGTACAGAGTGTTTTCTGCTCCCGAGTGTTTTGCTGGTTGGAGCATTGAGACTTCAGGTTAATTTAAGTTGATTTTTGTGTGTGTGTGTTTCCATTGCTGAGTTTGGAACATGGTTGCATAGCTTTATTTCTTTTGCAGGGCAACCAGCAGTGTTATGGAACTTTTTTATTAGAAAGGTGCAGCATTCAAACAATGCAGTTGTGAAGATCAATGTTTTTGTTGCGTTGTTGCATGGTACACTGTTATTTGCATTGTAGACATTACTTGTCAAGACAAATTAGAAAACTTGGGTAGAAAGGGTAATGGTGATACCACTTGCATCTGACAGCATGCCCCCCCCTACAAATAAAGCATATAAATGTACATAATGATGCACACCAATTTTTCATTTGTGTTCATTATGTTTTAAGGGTACTTACAAGAAAAGTGGTACAATAAGGCAGTAAGGATCAAAGAGCACAATGGTTTTAAAGTCTGAGTATATTGTCATGTTTAGCAGACACATTTTAGTAGCTGCTTCATGCTGGATTGCTTTGTGTTTGGAGAAATGTCCTTTTTGTACAGGTATTCCACTATAAATTATTTTAATCTGGATTTCTTGCATCTCATAGTTAGCTGTTCAGTGGTTTTGGAATAAAACCAGTAAACTTGCGTACTGTTGTGATACAACCCATATTTATGTTTTTGAAATGCAATGATGTCACTTCTAACACTTATTGGATACCCCTTTCTTTTGGTTTCATTGTGAAGCGTTGAAAACTGTTTGCTTACAAATGTAGAGTAATGCTTGTTTTGGGCTTTAGCAGCTCAGAATGTCACTGTAATGCAGTGTCTTCCATAATTCCAGTTGAGTCAGATTGATTCCATATGAATGAATCCGCTGTGCTAAATCGGCCATCAGTAAATCATTGTGCTTTGTTTCACTTAGGCGGAAGGTAACTTGAAGCTTCTTGGTCTTCTGAATTATGGAGACGTAGTTGGTCTGTTTTGTGTGTGTACTTGTTTTGTACTTGATTGTGAGAAATGCTTGGGCAGCTTTGTTATTTATTTTATTTTCTTACATTAGGTCACTAGGAAGGAGCAAGCAGATGTTTCAGGCTAGAACAGTTCACACGTATAGTTATGAACAATGCTACTTTTCAGAATGCTTTATTGCAATGTAATTAAAGTATTTTACTTTTTTTTTTTTTATTATAATTTTTAAGGAGTACAACTAAGTCTTCTGAAATTTGTTCAGTAGGCAGAGTTGTTTCTGTGTATGTCTCTGTCTCTCCTCCTTTCACTAAAAGACTAAAGGTTGGAAAAAGCCTCAGTGTTGATGTATTAAAATTAAAATGCGTACTACATACCATCTGGACAGAACATTAAACTGGGTGTTCTGCTGTCATAGTATTTGATACAGTAGCCAGTGAATGATGAGCAAAAATAGCAACAATTTCAGGCAGACATACCCAGATAGATTTGCCTGTTGTGGGTGAATGAGTGAAAGACTGTTTCTGGAAGTTGCGTTCTCTGTTACGTTACGGTAAATCAAGGAACCTAAAATTACAAAATACATAAGTAGCTCATTTTATGTTATTCTAGTGGCTGTGGCAGGTACTTGCATGTTATGCATTCAGAAATATTATATTATTGCACTGTTAGCAACGGTACAACTTGTGTTTCAGGGAATATATATTTTTATAAAAAAAAATTTAACAGGTGTTACATTTCTTCAGTACACAGGTGATTTGTTTTATTTTAATCTGTATGATTCCCTTACTGCTTTGACATTGCTAATTCTCAAGACTGGATTACACTAGGAGTTATGTCCTACTGGGAACAGTGCACAGACGCAGGTTAATGTGGCAGATATTTTTGAGATGTGATGTATTTTTTTCACACAGTTAGATCTTTCTGATTGACTAGGGAGAGGAAACTGAAACTGTGCATCAGAAGTAAACTGATGTTCTTCGTCTTCCCTTGCTGCAGTCCTGACTATTGGGTATAGTCCGCGTCCCAGTCGGCCCGAATACCAGAGTATAAGGCTGACGTCGGTCATGGCGCTAGACTGGCGTCAATGCGTCAGGGTACTAATCGCATGACCGGCGTCATTTCCTCAGTCTTTTTGCCGCATGGTCCGATGCAGATGCAATTTCGGGAGTGCAGGTTGGCGTTCTGAGATTTTCGAACCGGAGTTTCAGACCGAAACAGAGTTGGCTAAGTAACCCGTTGGGGAACATTTTGGTTTTTTCTTGCCTCAGTATTTAACCGGATGTCAGAAAAAGTGAATAACTGTATTTCTTGTGGGAAGCAGATACCACATAGGGATTATCATACATTGTGTATACCTTGTTTAGGGCCTGAGCACGACGTTGTTGGTTGCCGCTCTTGTGCTAGATTTAACAAGCGCACTATTAAGAGGAGGCTTGATTGTGCTAGGTTAGTGTTTGGGAAGCGTTGCAATTATAATATGCCGTCGGATGCTCCAACGCCCGCTTCATCCAAGAAGCGCAAGGACAAAACAGTGAAGCCTAGGGTTGAGGAACCGGCAGTCCCGGACGTCGGTTCTTTAGAAACTCAGGGAGCCAGAGGTTTTGCCAGGAGTCTCTATGGAGTCTCAGGCAGATACTTTACTGTTACAGGATGTGCCCTCTCAGGAGGTAGGCCAGGCTGAGGGGGCTTCCCAGGTAACTGTTCTTCCCTCTCTTCCCAAGGTAGTTAGGGCCTCTCCTTCTGTTGCCAAAGCTTCTTTTAGAGGTAGGCCAAGTTCAGCTTCTGTGGGGGCTTCTCCTAGCATTTCGGGCTCTGTGCCTAAGAAACATATGCTTAAAATGGCAGAAGATTTGATTACTCTGATTAGAGGTTCTATGCCCCCGCCTGATAAGAGGCCTAGGGTGGAACAGGAGTTTGATAGTTTTGAACAGTGTTCACAGGCTTCAGAGTCTTCTGTGGAAGACTTGCAAAGAGTTTCCTGCTTATTCTGATTCTGATGTGGATGATTCCACTCCTACAGCTTCTCCTCCTGAGGATTTTTCATTTTCAGAGACTCTTCACTCCATGAGGGAGCACTTTAAATGGGAAGGCCAGGATTACTCTGATTCAGGAAAAGGCTTAGGGAATCCTTGGTCTTACGCCAGCATTGGCCCTTAGCTATTCCTCGTGTGTTGAATGTGGTGGAGGATGTTGTTGCAGAGGCTTCCTGAACCCTGACTCCTTGCCTCCTGCTCCTGTTAAGCCTGATAGGTATTATAGGGTGCCCGAGCTCATAAGTATTTGTTTAAGAGTCCCAGGCGGACCCAGAAACTGTTTCTCAGGGGCCTAAAGGTGTTAAAGCTTCTGTGGTTAAAAATCCTGTGCCCTCTGATAAAGAGGCAAGGGCTTTGGATAGGTGGGGTAAGAAGTATATACTTCTTCCACTCTAGCCATGAGGCGTTGAATTGTCAGTTTCATATGCTGAAATATCAGAATTATCTCCTTTCACAATTGAAATCTAAGGTGGATGCTTTGGCGGAAGGTATTGAGTGTAAAGAATTGCTGGATTTGGTTCATGTGTCTGAACAAGTGGGTAAGCATTCTTTGCAGTGTGGTTTTGATGCTGTTCAGGCCTCCTCGAGGGTGGCTGCTACTAGTTCTGTTCTTCGCAGACATGCCTGGTTGAAGGATCAGAATTTAGCTGAGCATGTTAAGACCAGGATTTTGGATGCTCCTTTACAGTCTGATGTGTTGTTTGGACCGCCTGTGGAAGCAGTTTTAAAGAAAATGGAGGACAAAGCTAAGTCTATGCAGACTGTTAAAGATTTTTGCAGGTGCAGCCTCCGAGTTTAGTAGAAATTGGCCTGCTAAGGGTGGACATATCCTGCTTATGGTTCCCAGTCTAGGGGTAGGTCTAGGCGTGGTAGGGGCAGGGCTCAAGGTTCGTTTAGGCCTAGATCAGACAGTTAAGCCTGCTCAGACTTCTGGTGAGGGCAGGGGTCAGTCCTTTCGTAAGCAGAACCAATGACCTGCCTTTTCAGCTGCCAGTGGACTCTCGTCTGGCAGCTCCTTTGGGAGGAAGATTGTCTCTCTTCAAAGAAAATTGGGATTTAATCACTCAAGACAGATGGGTGCTGGATATCATTCATCACGGTTACAGATTTTATTTGCACACAATGCCCCTTTCAAAGGCATGCCAGATGTTCCTCCTCCACAAAGAATAGAGGCTCACAAGCAAGTTTCTCAGTTACTCCAGATAGGGGCCATTCAGCCAGTCCCTGTATCAGAAAGGGCTTGGATTTTATTCTCGCCTGTTCCTAGTACCAAAGAAGGGGAACACGTGGAGACCAATTTTGGATTTATCTATCCTCAACACTTATCTGGACATTCCCAAGTTCAAGATGTTGGCGTTACAGCAACTGTTACCTCTGCTGGGCAAGGATCACTGGATGGTAACTTTGGATCTCAAGGAAGCCTACCTTCATGTACCTATAAGGCTAAGTTGCAGAAAGTATCTGCGATTTCGAACTGGAGATTTTCATTATCAGTTCTCTGCATTGCCCTTTGGCTTATCTACTGCAGAGTATTCACAAAGGTTCTGGCTCAGTGATAGCTTACTTCAGGCTTCAAGGAATTCAAATCTATCCTTACTTGGGCGACTGCCTGATTCTGGCTCAAGAAAGGAAGACCTTCTACAGCATCTGGAATATGTCATAGCAGTGCTAAGATGCCTAGGGTATTCTGTGAGCGAAATAAAGTCCAGTCTAGTACCCTCTCAAGACATGTGCTTTCTGGGTGTGAGACTGAATACAGCAGGCCAGATGGCCTTTTTAACCCCGGACAAACAAAAGAGTCTGTCACTTTACTTCCATCAACTATCTCATCAGTCCGTGCTGACTGCAAGGACAGTCCTTCAAGCATTAGGGTTCATGGCATCTTGTATTCTGGTGCTTCCCAATGCCAAACTGCATATGAGGAAGCTGCAATGGTATCTCAAAAATGTATGGACACAGCACTGCCAAGATTTCGACACACTCATTCATATAATACCTTGCCTTCAAAAGGAATTCTTGTGGTGGGCTCAGGAATGTCACCTAAACAAGGGACTCTCTGTGACCCGGCCAGAGGCGAGTCAGATTTTAACGACAGATGCCTCGGACACTGCTTGGGGAGCTCATCTAAATGGAAAGTGGATACAAGACAAGTGGCCTGCCAGACTACAGCATCTACATATCAACATGAAGGAGATGTTAGCAGTCCAGTTTGCATTGATGGCGTTCAAGGAGTTACTTCTTCCAGGGCAGGTGTTGATTCTAACAGACAACACAACTGTCATGTGGTACATCAACAAGCAAGGGAACACATTCTTATCCTCTATGCAGGCGAGCAATGATTTTATGGGAGACTGCGTTAAGCCTGCAACTGACTCTTCAGGCAAGGTTTCTGCCAGGAGCACAGAACTCCCTAGCAGATGTATTAAGCAGACAAATCATGGATCCCCACAGTGGAAACTGGATCTTCATGTATTTCAGAAATTGACAGTGTCATGGGAACTCCAGACATAGATCTGTTCTTCTCCACTAAACCACCAGCTGCCAAAGTATTGCACAAAGGGGTTTCATCACACAGCTTGGAAAGTGGATGCTCTGTCTTTCAGTTGGAAAAACCTTCATGTCTATGCCTTTCCACCTCTGCCTCTTCTTCCAAGGGTATTATTAAAGGTCAGACAAGACAGGCCAAGGATGATTTTGATAGCTCCAGATTGGCCTCGGCAACACTGGTACCCACTTCTAAGGAGTCTTGTGAAGAAGCCTCCATGGCCTTTACCTCTGATTCCTCATCTGTTATCTCAGAAGGACGGTCATCTGCTCAATGTCAAGCTTCAATCTCTTCATCTCACAGCTTGGCATATTCTGTGTTGAAGCACAGCAGGTCTCAGCTTTCTCAACAAGTTTTAAATGTGATTATGGAAGCTAGAAGGCCTAGTACTAGGAGAGTGTCACATGAAAAATGGAAGAGATTTTTATTTTGGAGTACAGCAAAATTTGGAGATTTCAGAGCCTAATTTGAGTGTGGCTCTTCAATATCTTACTGAATTATTGGACAAAGGTTTGTCCTTCTCTTCCATAAAGATTCATGCTGCAGCAATTTCAGCTCACTATGATTGTGACCCACCTTTGTTTTCGCATCCTTTGTTCAAGCAGTTTCTTAGAGGGGCAAAGAATATAAGACCCCACGTAGAGCTCCTACTCCTGCTTGGGATCTCAATTTTGTGTTGGAAAAACTTACTCTACAACCTTTTGAGCCTGCAGCTACTGCTGAATTGAAATATTTATCATGGAAGACTGCTTTTCTGTTGGCTATTACATTACAGGAGACAAATGGATTTTACAGACAATAGACAAGGTACAGGTTTCACTTCCATACTCTACCAAGGAAGAGAGGAATGCCAAACCTACCTCCAAACCAAAGGACAAAGCTCTACGAACAGACCACTTACTAAGGATGAGAGCTATGGAAAAGGTACCTATGGAACAAGGACAAGGATTTTAGTCTCTAGCCTGTTCTAGTGTACCAAAGAAGGGGAACACGTGGAGACCAATTTGGATTTATCTATCCTCAACACTTATCTGGACATTCCCAAGTTCAAGATGTTGACGTTACAGCAACTGTTACCTCTGCTGGGCAAGGATCACTGGATGGTAACTTTGGATCTCAAGGAAGCCTACCTTCATGTACCTATAAGGCTAAGTTGCAGAAAGTATCTGCGATTTCGAACTGGAGATTTTCATTATCAGTTCTCTGCATTGCCCTTTGGCTTATCTACTGCGCCCAGAGTATTCACAAAGGTTCTGGCTCCAGTGATAGCTTACTTCAGGCTTCAAGGAATTCAAATCTATCCTTACTTGGACGACTGCCTGATTCTGGCTCAAGAAAAGGAAGACCTTCTACAGCATCTGGAATATGTCATAGCAGTGCTAAGATGCCTAGGGTATTCTGTGAACGAAATAAAGTCCAGTCTAGTACCCTCTCAAGACATGTGCTTTCTGGGTGTGAGACTGAATACAGCAGCCCAGATGGCCTTTTTAACCCCGGACAAACAAAAGAGTCTGTCACTTTACTTCCATCAACTATCTCATCAGTCCGTGCTGACTGCAAGGACAGTCCTTCAAGCATTAGGGTTCATGGCATCTTGTATTCTGGTGCTTCCCAATGCCAAACTGCATATGAGGAAGCTGCAATGGTATCTCAAAATGTATGGACACAGCAGTGCCAAGATTTCGACACACTCATTCATATAATACCTTGCCTTCAAAAGGAATTCTTGTGGTGGGCTCAGGAATGTCACCTAAACAAGGGACTCTCTGTGACCCGGCCAGAGGCGAGTCAGATTTTAACGACAGATGCCTCGGACACTGCTTAGGGAGCTCATCTAAATGGAAAGTGGATACAAGACAAGTGGCCTGCCAGACTACAGCATCTACATATCAACATGAAGGAGATGTTAGCAGTCAGTTTGCATTGATGGCGTTCAAGGAGTTACTTCTTCCAGGGCAGGTGTTGATTCTAACAGACAACACAACTGTCATGTGGTACATCAACAAGCAAGGGGCAACACATTCTTATCCTCTATGCAGGCGAGCAATGATTTTATGGGAGACTGCGTTAAGCCTGCAACTGACTCTTCAGGCAAGGTTTCTGCCAGGAGCACAGAACTCCCTAGCAGATGTATTAAGCAGACAAATCATGGATCCCCACGAGTGGAAACTGGATCTTCATGTATTTCAGAAATTGACAGTGTCATGGGGAACTCCAGACATAGATCTGTTCGCTTCTCCACTAAACCACCAGCTGCCAAAGTATTGCACAAAGGGGTTTCATCACACAGCTTGGAAAGTGGATGCTCTGTCTTTCAGTTGGAAAAACCTTCATGTCTATGCCTTTCCACCTCTGCCTCTTCTTCCAAAGGTATTATTAAAGGTCAGACAAGACAGGCCAAGGATGATTTTGATAGCTCCAGATTGGCCTCGGCAACACTGGTACCCACTTCTAAGGAGTCTTGTAAAGAAGCCTCCATGGCCTTTACCTCTGATTCCTCATCTGTTATCTCAGAAGGACGGTCATCTGCTCAATGTCAAGCTTCAATCTCTTCATCTCACAGCTTGGCATATTCTGTGTTGAAGCACAGCAGGTCTCAGCTTCCTCAACAAGTTTTAAATGTGATTATGGAAGCTAGAAGGCCTAGTACTAGGAGAGTGTCAGAAAAATGGAAGAGATTTTTATTTTGGAGTACAGCAAAGAATTTGGAGATTTCAGAGCCTAATTTGAGTGTGGCTCTTCAATATCTTACTGAATTATTGGACAAAGGTTTGTCCTTCTCTTCCATAAAGATTCATGCTGCAGCAATTTCAGCTCACTATGATTGTGACCCACCTTTGTTTTCGCATCCTTTGTTCAAGCAGTTTCTTAGAGGGGCAAAGAATATAAGACCCCCGTAGAGCTCCTACTCCTGCTTGGGATCTCAATTTTGTGTTGGAAAAACTTACTCTACAACCTTTTGAGCCTGCAGCTACTGCTGAATTGAAATATTTATCATGGAAGACTGCTTTTCTGTTGGCTATTACTTCTGCAAGAAGGGTGTCTGAGTTGCAGGCCCTTATGGCAGTAGAGCCCTTTTTGGTTTTCCATAAGGACAGGGTTTCATTACGTACTAATCCTTCCTTTATGCCTAAGGTGGTTTCTAGTGTGGCTTTAAACCAAACTATTCATTTGCCTCGTTTTTGCAGATCCTCAAAATAAAGGGAAAAGATTTTGCACACTTTAGATGTACACAGGCAATTACGTTATTATTTGAGCAGGACTAAAGATTTTAGGCAGTCTCAACAGTTACTTGTTTCTTTTGCTTTGAGTTCACAGGGCAAGCCTGTGTCAAAACAAACTATTTCTAGGTGGATTGGCTTTTGCATTGCATTTTGTTATTCCCATCATGGCAAAGAGGTTCCAGCTGGGATTAGGCCTCATTCCACTAGGGCTACTGCCACTTCAACAGCATTTCTAAGGGGGGTGGCAACTAAGGATATTCTGGAAGCAGCTACTTGGAGTTCAGTGCATACTTTCTCTAGGCATTATCACCTGCCTATATACTCTAAGACTAGGGCTGGTTTTGCCACAGCTGTTTTACAAGGCATGTTGTCAGCTCCTGCTACTTTATAATTTGCCAGCCTCCCTTACCTCTGCTTTGGGATTCTACCCAATAGTCAGGACTGCAGCAAGGGAAGACGAAGAACATAGTACAGTTTTGTACCTACCATAAATGTAGATGTTCGAGGATTCCCTTGCTGCAGTCCAATTTACCCTCCCTCCTTCCCCTCTGTGTTTCAGGGTGGTTGTGTAGGTGAGTTTACATGCTTATATTTTTTGTATATATATATATATTGCTGTATATATTGTACATGTGTTTTGGTGCAGGTTGTTTTTGGGACTTGTCTTTTTGGGTCTTCTGACATCTGGGGCAAGAAAACACTGAGGAAATGACGTCGGTCATGCGCATTAGTACCCTGGCGTACTGACGTCAGTCTAAGGCGCCATGACCGGCGTCAGCTCTACTCTGGTATTCGGGCCGACTGGGACGCGGACTATACCCAATAGTCAGGACTGCAGCAAGGGAATCCTCGAACATCTACATTTATGGTAGGTACAAAACTGTACTTTTTTCTTTTGTATCTATGCATGATCTTGTTTGCTAGCCAGCTAATAACAGCACCCATTGCAGTGTCTTGACTTTATTTAAGATCAGGTTGCTGCTCTGAGTTCAAAACCTACTACTGATGCATACTTGGTATACCTGCATATGGCAAACTATTCCCCTGCATTGGGTAACCAAACTGCAAATACAGTGTCTACCTTTTCTTTGAGTTCAGTAAAGGGAAGAAGAAACTGTAAATCTCTCAATGACAGAGCTTTGTTTATACATAACATGTGCATTGTACCCACCGGGTGGCTACTCTTACCACCACTGTAGTGCCTTTTTTAGGCAAGGCTCAAATGACAAATTCACCACTGTAACAGGTGCAAGCACGCAAAATCTGAGGGTAATGCTACTTAATGCTAGAAGTGTAAACCTCAAAATGCATTCACTTGAGACACTCCTTAAAATGGAGAACATCGAAATCTGTGCAGTGACAGAGACCTGATTCAAGGCTCCAGAGAGCACCCCTGCATTACCAGGCTATAATTCATACCACACCTTTTGGCCACCTAACCTGGACCGAAACACTAAAGGTGGAGGCGTGTCTATATTCATTAAGGATATCCACACCTCCAGACTAATTGCTCAGCATAATGCATTTGAGATTATCCAAATGCAACTAACTCTGGGCAAGACCGCAATCCAAATTGTAGCTTGCTAGAGATCCCCCCACCATGCCCCAGGATTCCCACTCCTCATTTCTTGATACACTGGAAAATATTACGGTACAACCTAACACCCTAATGATGGGCGATTTCAACTACCCCACCATTAACTGGGACAACTACTCATGTACCAACTCTTGTGCTCAACGTTTTCTGAAATTCATAAATTCCAACGCCTTGGATCAACTTATCCACACCCCCACCAGGGGCAGCAATATCCTAGACCTGGTCATCACCAACATGGGCAGCCGGTGTTCCATACCAGATGTCAATTCCTCATTCGTCAGATCCGACCACAAGCTAATCACCCTAGGCATCCACATCCCACCCCCACCCCGCATTAGGAAAACCACTGTAAAGAATTTCTCCAAAGCCAACTTCACGCTTCTTAAGACAGAAGTGGCAAACTTCATGACACCCATACTAATGGACAATAGACGTACGACTGCTGAATCCTATACAAGTGCACTTTATAAGCAATTACACGAGTGCATGGATCATGCAATCCCTAATAGAACCAAAATGCTATCCTCCAAAAAAAGGAAGCCAATCTGGTGTTCCCCTGCCATAAACAAACTCTACAACAGAAGAAAGAAACTGTTGCAAAAGAGAGTAAAATCACATGATTGGAGGAGCTGCGTGGTCAGCCTCGGTAAGAAGCTGAGATCCCTCATAAAATCATCCAAAGCTAGTAATGAAAACAAAATTGCCACGGATTCTAAAGACAACCACAAAGCATTCTATATCTTTGTCAAGAATCTCAATGGCAACACTCAGATCTGCTCTGAGTTACAGCACAATGGCACTAAGTATACAGAACCAACTGATATTGCCAACATCCTGGCAGATAGGTTCAGTGCTAACTTTACCCCTCTCTCACCCCCTAAAGGGCCCATCTCTATACCGGAAGAATGCAAAGTTCCTGTAATCATGGCTGCACAGGTGAGAAACGCACACTCCAAAACCATGAACACAGCATCCATGGGACCTGACAACATCCCAGGCTGCGTTCTACACGAACTACAGAACGAACTGGCACCCCACCTAAGTATCATGTTCTATCATAGCCTTACCTCAGGCTTGGTGCCCACTGAGTGGTGCACAGCAACGGTTATCCCACTGCTCAAAGGGGGAGCCACCACGGACCCTGGGAACTACCGCCCCATCAGCCTGATGAGCCTGGTCTGCAAGGCTGTGGAACATATCATCATGCAACTTATAAACAATGACATTGGTCATCTCCATACTCTGGACCCTACCCAGTTCGGGTCTGTAAAAGGCAGCTCATGTCTCCTAAAGCTGATAGACTTCTTTGAAGCAGTCACCAAAGGTGTAGATGAGGGTAAGGTGGTTCACACAGTATCTAGATCTCGCCAAGGCTTTCAACACCATCCCCCACTCTGAAATATAAACTCACTAAGTTAGGTATAAATCCCTATATCACAAGATGGGTTGCCAACTGGCTTCCTGACAGAACCCACACTGTGAAAGTAGCAGACTCTAAATCCAACTTCAGACCACTGACAAGTGGAGTACCACAGGGTTCAGTCCTGGGTCCTCTCCTGTTAGCCTGTACTTCAGAGAAGTAGATAACAAACACAGAAGGTCATTGGCTGACAAAGTTCACAGATGACTGCAAACTGGGAGCCATAATCAAAACTCCTAACAATGTGGACATCCTACAAAAGGGCCTCACTGAGACAGATGCCTGGTGTCAAAGCCATGGCCTCAGGCTCAATGCCAAAAAGTGCATTGTCATCCGCTTTGGTAAAAACTCTGTACCCATGAACTACCACAAAGGCGCTAGTCTACTTAACACCAAAAGTGTGATGAGACCGTGGGACACCGGTGGACAGTAGTCTCTCCTTTGATGATCACATTGCCACAGTAGTCAGGAAATCCTTCTACATTTCACACCTCATCACAAAAGGTTTCTCATCCAGGAAAAAAGATCTACTTAACACCGAATGCGTGATAAGAGACCTTGGGACCCAGGTGGACAGTAGTCTCTCCTTTGATAGTCGCATCGCCACAGTAGTCAGGAAGTCCTTCTACGTGGCACACCTAATCATAAAAGGGTTCTCATTCAGGAAAAAAGAGGTCATTGTTCCCCTCTACTCATCACTCATTAGACCCATTATATAGAGTACAACGCCCCTTTTGGTGTGTACCTAACAAGACATCTACAACAACTGGAAAGGCCGCAGAAATACCTCACAAAGAAGATTACCGGCCTCAAACAGATGCCCTATGCAGACCGTCTCAAAAAACTCAAGCTTTACTCTGTCGCATATTGCCTACCCAGAGCTGTTGGACATGCTCCACTTAATGAAATCCCAATCCCTCCGAGCCACAAACTCTAGGAACCTAAACCTTGTCACCACAATAAACAGAACATGCTGGAGGGATAGATTGCTGTCCCAGAGACTTCCCATACTCTGAACAAACTACCTGTCTATATCAAACAAAGGTCCTCATTAGCACTCAAGAAAAATCTTGATGACTGGATGGGAGATAGGAAATTCACCCTGGGGATCACTTCTGTGACTCTGCTTGACAGGGGCACAGTAAAATAATTTTCTTGGGTGGCAAAAGCCAGGGTACCGTTTGGCTAGTCTTCTAGTACCTACCTATGAACCTATGGTTTGTTTGTGCTTTGCATGCGTGTTTGCAAGAATGGCATTTGTATTTAACTATGATTGTGCCATCTGGTATGATATTTGTCATTGTGTCACTTTGGCATGCATCTGTCCAGACCCATGCAACAAATACAATTCCCACAGAGATACCTTACTAAAAGGATGCAAGTTTTAAACAATATGTCTTGCATGGATCACCTCAAAGATTTATCACTATACTCAGTATCCTACAGAGTACTTAGAGGTGACGTGTTTCGCATACAAGGAATCCTCTCACCCAATACTGATGGACCTACTGAGCATCAGCAAGTCAAATGGCATCAGAAGTACTGAGTACAGGTATGTAAAGTGAATGTTGTGGAGAGATGGATGCTACTTCCTCTCCTTATTTCTCTCATCTTGCTTTCACCCTTATTCCTGTCCATGTGCCCTCTATGTCATGTTTCTAACCAATCACACACTAGCAGGGTATTTGTTTTCCTATTCTTTTCTTCCATTACCTTCTCATGCCTCCATCTCTCTTTCTTAGGCCTAAATATTTTCTTCTGACCTTGTCTGCATCTAAAATTGCTGTATCTTAAACCATGTTTTGAGTCTATACCTCTAGACTTAATGTGAATTTTTAAAAGTCCAAACATTGAAATTTATGTTTAGTATTGTTTAAGTATTGTATTTTATCTTTTTACCTGCTTGGAGCTCATCTCCCTGGGCCTCTACTGAAAATGGACATGTATCCAGCTAGACTAGCCCAGTCAACAAATGTAAAATAAATAAAATAAAAATAAATATATGTATGCATGTATATATGTGTGTGTGTGTGTGTGGAGCATTACTGAACAGCCGACGCCGGACCCAGACCTTGGGATTCTGGCCGACCAAGGACTGCCTGCCGGCAGGAAGAACTCTACAGTGATGACTGCAACAGTGAAGACACTCGAACATCTACATTTATGGTAAGTGTACACAACTGTACTTTTCTAATTCTCCGTGCAGGGGGTTCTCTTTCTCTGAAACTTTTGCTAGAATGTGCAAGTGTTTTCAGTGGGAGAACAGTGTTTCTCAGTCTTTTAGAAAATATTTATTTATGTATTTATTTAACCTTTGTTTACTGGGAAAGTCCGACTTGGAACGAGCCAATATTCAGAAGCGGCCTGGGGAGCAATGCTCCAGACGCATGTCTTTGTAACATAGGAGGAAACCCACACGAATGCAAGGAGGACATGCAGACTCCACACGGAAGGCATGCCAGACGAGAATCTCTTGCTGTGAGGTGACAGCAAAACAGCTGCACCATGCGTTATTAGAGAAGGAATTTCTAGAACAAACACTAGATGTTATGTGATCCTATCTCGCCTACTTTCTGTACTGATGGGTTCGGAGACGATCCTCGGCTCTGACTCGGCACGCTATACTATAGAGTGAAGTCTCTTATTGGCTGAGCTATTCTACATCCCAGGATGCACCACCAAAGCTTTCCCAGATCTCGTTTGCCGCTTGACAGCAATAGACGTGGTCTTGACTTGGCTGAGCTAAGTACTCTTTACTGACTAATTTTCTGTCAGAATTTTTTTCTAAATTTTCACCCAAAAAGCTGTTTTAACAGCTACTTATTGTTTTGTGTGGTTTAGTGAAAGTTTGTGTGAACTTATTTTTTTAGCGTTAGGTTCCCGCTTAAATACTAGGGGTTTCCTCGTGCTCTACTTTGGGCCGTGTTGCAGCCCTTTTTGTTGCTAAATTTTGGTGTGGTATTTGTTCCTCTAACGTCAAGGTCCCGTTTTAGTTAGAGGGGCCTTGCCCTCGCGCTCTTCTAGAGCTGTGCTTAGTTTCTGCCTGTGTGTCTGTGCCTGATTTACTGGCCTATCCCGTTTAAATTAGAGGGATTTGGCATCTCTGTTTGATTAGTTTTCTTCATTAGTCTGGTTTTGGTGTGTGCCTTTGTGGTGATGTCGAAGGAACATAGGCCTTCGGGGTTTAAAAAATGTACCAAGTATGGGTACAAAATGTCAATCACGGATGACCACTCTCTGTGTGTTTATTGCCTAGGCCCTAAGCACCTTCAAGAGTCTTGCAGTGTATGCCACGCGTTTTCTTCTCGTGTCCTCCAAGAGAGGAAAAACAAATTGATACTGAAGGGGCTTATCACCTCTTCTTTTGAGGAGGCTTTATCTTCTTCCCCCTTTCCCTCCAGGAAGAAGTCTTCAGCTCCGACCAGTCCGTCGGAGCCGACAGCAAAAAAATCAAGGCAGGCTTCTCCGTCGGCTCCACGGACTTCGGAGCCGAGGTCGGAACGGTCTGCCTCGATGCCTCCAGCCTCGACTCCTCTGTCTTCGGAGCCGAGCACTCGAGCATCGAGGCGGGTCACCTTCTCGGCTCCATTGGTTTGAGCCGAGAAGGTCGCTCGCTCAGACTCTTCTACCTCGGCCGAAGTCCCGTCGGCTCCGAGGGAAATTGCTGTGCTGGTGGAATCTCCCTCTGCGCCGATACTACTTGAGACTATTCGGAGCCGGTCCCCCAGTCTTTCGGAACCGGCGGAGAAGTCAACTCGGGCCCGATCGGTCTCTTCTCGGTCTTCGAGGATGTCCGATTCGGATATAGACAGGGTGCTTCAAAGGCTGTTTCAGTCTCCAGTCTTCCAAAAGTTAGTCTCGGCTCCAGCCCAGTCGGCTCCGGAGCCGATTGTCCACCCTGTTGTCTTGGTTCCTCCTCCAACAGCCTCGGCACCATTGGAGTCGGTGCTGGTGGAGCCTGTGGAGGTTCTCGGGTCGGCTCCGACCCTTACTCCAACCCCGACCTTCGGGTCGGAGTTCGGTACACGGACCTCCTCGGTCGGCCCTGGGGGTGACGCTTCGGGACCGATGGTTTCGGTTCCGAGTCTCCCTCTCGGTGCTTCGGCTGCGGGGGTGCCATCTACTGTTGTGGCCTCGGGGGTCGGACCTTCCCAGGACTCGGGGGGGGGGGGGGGTCCGGCCTTCAGGGCCATGAGGAGTGCTTTGGCCATATCTTCCTTGGCTACCTCCACTATCTCTCCGGCACCTTTCCTTGGCACGGAGACTGGTTCCTTTGTAGTCCCCCTGTCTCAAGACAGCGGAGCCCTGGGGCCTGAGGTCACCCCCATTGGGGGTTCCCCCCTTCCTGGAGGTCCTTCCGAGGCTTCTTCGGAGGAACCTCCCAGGAAGAGACAGTGCAAGAGGAAGCACGTCGACTCCCCGGACGAGTCTCTCACCTCGGACACCGACCTCGATGATGCGGAGGGGTCCCCCAAGTCGTCCTCGGATGATGTCTCCTTTGCGGACATCTTAGAAATCCTGAAGCAACGAGGCGACTGGCAGTCCAAACACCCTTCTGCTGAGGAGTCGGTATTCCTCAAGGCCTTCGGGGCTCAGCCCTCCGCCTCCTGGGTGTCTCCGCCCTTCGATGAGCTTCTGGATTTGATCTCTCGAAGGCGTGGAGCATCCAGTTCTGTGGAACTGGTGCCAGCTCGCCCTAATAAATTTCTTTCAGCCCCAACCGAAAAGGAATTCCTCTCTAAAGGTGTGGCTGTAGATGCCATGGTGGTGGCATCTGCTACCCAACAAGATGTGGCAGAGGCGTCTACGTCCGTCCATCCTTCTAATAAAGAGTCTAGGAGCATGGATCGGTACGGGAAGCGCACCCTTACTTCAGCAGCCTTTACTTTAAGGTCTCTGAATTATCTGAAGCACTTCACCAGACTTCAGAGGGATCTGGTTAAGGAACTTTCAGATACCCTCTCTGGTAACCTACCTGAGCAGTTGGCCCAGATGGTTAGCTCTCAGCTGGCTACCTTATCATCATTATCGAACTCGTCCATGAGGCTCATTTCGTATGCAGCCGAGGGGGCGAGTAGAGCGACGGGAACAGGTGTTGCTCTACGGAGACAAGCCTGGCTCCGCCTGTGTCACTTTGCGGAGGCCTTCAAGTCTTCCTTTGCCGACTCCCTTTGATGGGTCCTCTTTGTTTGGACCCAAGGTAAAGGACACCTTGACCCGCTGTGAACAAGAGGGTAAGACTTTGACTGCCGTAGGGGCACGCTTTTCCACTCCCTTCCGGCCTTATCCCAAGGCTAGAAGAGGAGGGAAAATGTGGTTCTGTAAATCCCAAAAGACTTACCCCTCACAGCAGGATGATTCCCCTTCTAGAGGCAGAGGAGGGGGAAATTTTTCAGGAAGACGCTGTCCCAGAGGCGGCAGAGGCCCCCGCAACACTGGAGACTGCGAGTCCTTTCGTGGCTCCTCAACCTTCCAGCATCCCTGAAGGATTGCCCGACTGCGCTGCTCCGGAGCCAGTCGGGGGTCGTTTTTCGAGGCACCTAAAGGCCTGGGAGTATATCACTCAGGACCGATGGGTGCTCCGAATCATTGCCGGAGGTTACACCATCCCTTTTTCTCAGCCCCCCCCCCACCATCCAGTCAACGGGATCTCGCAGCCATCGAAATCTCAAAGCTGCTTCAAAAAGGAGTCATCCAACCAGTCCCTGAAGACCAGACCGGATTAGGGACTTACTCAAGATTCTTTTTGGTGCCAAAAAAAACCGGGGACATGAGGCCCATCTTGGATCTCAGCAAACTCAACCGTTCTGTCAAGAAGTCCAAGTTCCGGATGGTCACCTTACAATCCATTCTCCCGCTGCTGGAGGAAGGTTTTTGGATGTGCTCCATAGATCTCCAGGACGCCTATTATCCTATCCTGATAGATCAGGCATCCAGAAGACACTTGCGCTTCAGCCTGGGAGACAGTCATTTCCAGTTCCGTGCACTGCCCTTTGGTCTCACCACAGACCCCCGGGTGTTCACCAAATGTTTGGCGGTGGTGACTGCTCACCTGAGAAGTCTAGGATTCCAGGTGTTTCCATACCTAGACGACTGGCTCCTAACTGCCACCTCCAGGCATCTACTCTTACAGAACCTAGCAGCCACTATATCTCTAGGCAACTCCCTAGGAATCACCTTCAATTGGGAAAAGTCTGTGTTGCTGCCATCTCAGTGCATACGGTTGATCGGAGTAGAGCTAGACTCAAAGCAAATGCGGGTCTATCTTCCTACAGAGAGGATAGAAATATTACAGTCTCAAGTTCGAGCATTGCTCCTCAAACGCCGAGCCCCAGCCAGGATGGTCCTACAACTGTTGGGTTCCATGTCGGCTACCGTTCTCCTAGTTCCCTTAGCAAGATTGCATATGAGGATTCTCCAGTGGCTCCTGTCAGTCCAGTGGTCTTATCAAGATCTCCCTCTCAGTCACCTCATTCTGATCACGGAGACGTGCAAACAGGACCTCCGTTGGTGGCTTATTTCCTCCAACCTGGATCAGGGGCGACCCTTCGTTCCTCCACCTCCAGTGGCCACTTTGACTACAGACGCCTCCCAGACTGGGTGGGGGGGACATTACCTAGGCAGGTCAGTCCAAGGCAAGTGGCACCCCGACGAGAGTTCCCTCCACATCAACATACTGGAAATGAGGGCGGTGCTTCTATCACTACAAGCACTACACAGTTTCCTCCCCCAGGGCATGATTGCCATTCAGTCCGACAACATGTCAGTAGTCTGGTACCTGAACAAGCAGGGAGGGACCAGGTCCTACCCCCTTTGCAGAGAGGCCATGAAAGTATGGGATTGGGCGATTGCAACCATCCGTTTCTTGGTAGCAACACACATTCCGGGGAGATCCAATGTGATAGCCGACAGACTGAGCAGAACTATTCTCTCCCCGCACGAGTGGTCTCTGAACGACAGAGTGGCAACTCAGATTTTCAGAAGATGGGGAACTCCTTGTTGCGACCTCTTTGCAACTCCTCTCAACACGAAATGTCAACAGTTCTTCTCTCACCCCAGTTCCGGGAGAGTTTCCCAAGGACGCCCTAGTCCAAGCTTGGCCCACCGGCCTACTGTACACCTTTCCACCAGTTCCCCTTCTTCCCAGGGTGATCCAGAAGGCGATTCACTTGCAGAGCAAGATGATTTTAGTTGCCCCATACTGGCCTCGTCAAGTCTGGCTGCCCTTTCTTGAAATGCACTGGACGGTCCATGGTTCCTGGACCAGGTTCCAGACCTCTTGATCCACCAGTCGGGACAGCTTCATCAGTCCCTTCACTCGTTGAGGTTAACAGCTTGGCTCCTCCACTTCCGACCATAGTCAGGAACCATGTTTTGGACTCGGAAGTCATACATATCTTGTCCTCGGCCCTCAAGACTTCGACTAAAAAAATGTATAACAGCAAATGGAAGAGATTCGCTATTTGGGCCCAACTCCGGGGATTAGATCCCATTACTGCCCCGGTGCCAGACGTTTTGAAGTTTTTAGCTTCTTTATTCAATCAAGGTTCTTCAGTCTCTACCATCAAGGTTCAATTGGCAGCTATTTCTAATTTTCATGAAAGTATAGACCCACCTTTGATGAGCAATAAGTTGTGTAAAGCCTTCATGAAAGGTGCTGGGCTGCTACGACCTCCGATTTCTCATCCCGCTCCACCGTGGGATCTTAATTTCGTGTTAGGTGCTTTGACCTCTTCCCCCTTCGAACCGGCAGCAACTTGTGACTTGAAATTTCTTTCTTGGAAGACTGCTTTTTTGGTGGCAATTACATCAGCCAGAAGAGTTTCGGAACTTCAAGCCCTGTGTGTCAAACCACCGTACCTGGTTTTTCACAAGGATAGAGTATCCCTCAGGCCTAATCCATCCTTTGTTCCCAAGGTTTGTTCTAGTTTTTGTCTTCAACAGTCATTGGAACTTCCAGTTTTCTTCCCAAACTACTCAGAGCGGAATACATCTTCCACTCATTAGATGTTCACAGGCAATTGCGTTTCTATTTAGATAGGACGCACCAGACACGGAAAACAGATCAGTTGTTTGTGTCCTTTTCGGACAATAAATTGGGCAAAGCCGTCACAAAGGTCACTATTGCCAAGTGGATCAGGGACTGTGTCAGCCATACTTACCTCCTTTCTAATAAAGAACTTACAAACTCAGTGAAAGCTCATTCTACAAGGGCTATGGCTACTTCGACAGCCTTTCATTCTAAGCTTGCCATTAGTGACATTTGTGCTGCGGCTACCTGGTCCTCTCCTCACACCTTCATTTCTCATTACAAATTGGACATGGCATCTCTGAGGCGAGCTTCCTTCGGTTCCACAGTTCTCAGGAGTGTTTTCCACTGAGCCACCCAGGAATCAGGTGCTAGGGACGCTGTCCCATCAGTACAGAATGTAGGCGAGATAGGATCACATAACATCTTTTAGTTATGTACTTACCATAACTTTAGATGTTTGGGATCCATCTCGCCTACATTCCTAATAACCCACCCTCCTTCCCCCTGCCTTGGAGATCAGAAGAGACCGGACGGTTAAAGTTTAGCCGTTTCATCTTGAAACACCTGGCAATATTATATCAACAGTCTATGTGTGTGTGCATGTGTGCGGACAAACAAGATCTGGGGAAACTGTGGTGGTGCATCCTGGGATGTAGAATAGCTCAGCCAATAAGAGACTTCGCTCTATAGTATAGCGTGCCGAGTTGGAGCCGAGGATCGGCTCCGAACCCATCAGTACAGAATGTAGGCTAGATGGATCCCAAACATCTGAAGTTATGGTAAGTACATAACTAAAAGATGTTATGTGATCCTATCTCGCCTACATTCTGACTGATGGGTTCGAGCGATCCTAAATCGACTGCACGCTTTGCCAAAGAGCCAAGTCTCTTATTGGCTGAGCTTACTATATCCCAGGATGCACCAATCCCAGATCTCGTTTGCCTAATCTCTTGACGTGGTCTCGAGCTGGCTGAGCTGAGTAGTAAATTTACTAACTTTTTTCTGTCAGAATTTTGCTGTTCTTGTCATAAAAAGCTGTTTTAACGGCTATACTTCACTTTTGTGTGTGTTTGGAGTTTGTGAAAAGACTTTGTTGTGTGATTGGGTTGAGTTTGATTTGGGCCTCCTTCATCTTAGGGCCTTCCCGGTCAGTCAACCCTCCTTAAACCTTACAGGGTTTCAAAGTACCCTTACTAATTTGTGACGCTTTCTTTACCCAAGCTACAACTGTAAACCTATTATTAGGTAGTGTCAGTAAACAGAAAGTCAGTAGAAGTGTATTTTTCTGTCAGGGTTACTGATTTTTTTTGCCATAATGTCTCAGAATCCTAGGCCTTCGGGCTTTAAAAAATGCACCAAATGCAATTTCAAAATGTCTATCACAGACGATCACTCGCTCTGTGTGTATTGTTTGGGTGCAAAACATTTACAAGAGTCATGCAGTGTGTGTCACGCTTTTTCCTCAAGGGTCCTCCAGGAGAGGAAAAATAAACTCATTCTTAAAGGGTTGATAAAACCTTCCTTTGAAGAAGCATTGGCATCCTCTCCTTCTCGGCTAAAAGAAAAGGGCGGCTCCGACCAGTCCGTCGGATCC
Organism: Protopterus annectens; assembly: GCF_019279795.1. NCBI lineage: Eukaryota > Metazoa > Chordata > Ceratodontiformes > Protopteridae > Protopterus > Protopterus annectens. Next base: position 53,423,589 of record NC_056741.1, on the reverse strand, counting down.
GACCGCCAAAAGACATAGGCAGGCTTCTCCTTCGGCTCCAAGGACTTGGAGCCGGGCGAACGGTCTGCCTCGATGCCACCAGTCTCGACTCCTCTGGCTTGGGCCGATGGCTGGGGCATCGAGGCGGTCACCTTCGGCTCCACTGGTCTCGGAGCCGACAAGGGTTCCAGCTCAGACACTTCCTCCTCGGCGAAGTCCACCTCGCACCGATGGAATCTAGTGTGGGTATTCCTTCGGCCGATAGTCATCGGTCGCCTGGGCCGGTCCCCTAGCCCTTTGGGGCCGTTGGAGAGGCCATCTCGAACCCGTTCAGTATCCTCTCGGTCTTGAGGATGTCGGATTCAGATATAGACAGCGTGCTCCAAAGACTGTTCCAGTCCCCAGTCTTTCAAAATTTGTTTCGGCTCCGACCCAGTTGGCTTCGAGCCGATAGCCCAGGCCCATCCCATTGCTATTCCTCCTCCGACCGGCTCCGTCGAGCAGGTGCTGTTGGAGCAGTGGAGATCTTAGGGTCGGCTCCGACCCTTACTCCAACCGGCCTTCGGGTCGAGTTTGGTACGGACTTCTTGGCTGGACCCGGGGTGATGTTTGGGACCTATGCTTTGGTTCCGAGCCTCCCTCGGTGCTTGACTGCGGGACTTCCGTCGGCTATCATGGCTCGGGGACGGACACTCCCAGGATTCTGGGGTCCGGCTTTCAGAGCTATGAGGAGTGCCTTGGCCAAGTCTTCTTGCCATCTCTCCGGCTTTACCGGCACCTTCCCTGGGCGTGGAGACTGGGTCTTTGGCAGTTCCCCTGTCCGTAGGCAGCGGAGCCCCTGGGCCTGGGGTTACCCCATTGGGGTTCCCTCCTCCTGAGGGTTCTTGAGTTGTCTTGGAGGAACCCCAAGGAAGAGATCGTGCAAGAGGAAGCACGTGGACTCCCGAGTCTATTACAACGGACACTGGTCTTGATGATGCAGAGGGGACCCCGAAGTCGACCCCGGATGATGTCTCATTTGCAGACATCTTAGAGATCCTCAAACAACGAGGCGGTTGGATATCCAAACCCCCTCTGCTGATGAGTCAGTGCTCCTCAAGGCCTTTGGGGCTCAGCCCTCCGCCTCCTGGGTGTCTCCGCCCTTGACGAGCTTCTGGATTTAGTTTGTCAAGGGCGTGGGAACATCCAGATACCGTGGAACCAGTCCCTTCTCGTCCTAATAAATTTTTGTCTGCCCCCCCCCCCCCGGGAAGGAGTTCCTCACTAAAGGAGGGGCTGTTGATGCCATGGTGGTGGCATCTGCTACACAACAGGGCGTGGCAGAGGCTTCAGCGTCCGTCCATCCTCCTAATAAGGAGTCTAGGAGCATGGACAGGTAATGAAGCGCACCCTGACTTCAGCGGCCTTTACTTTAAGGTCTCTGAATTATTTGGCACATTTTACCAGGCTTCAGAGGGATCTGGTCAAGGAGCTGTCAGATCCCCTCTCGGGTAACCTACCTGAGCAGCTAGCCCAGTCGGTTAGCTCTCAGTTGGCTATCCTTCGTCAATTTCTAACTCGTCCATGAGGCTCATTTCCTATGCGGCCGAAGGCGTAGAGCGCAGGCACAGGCGTGGCTCTACGGAGACAAGCCTGGCTCGCTGTGTCAGTTCATGGAGGCCTTCAAGTCTTCCTTCGCGGCGCTCCTTTGATGGGTCCTCTTTGTTTGGACCTAAGGTTAAAGACACCCTTACCCGCTGTGAGCAAGAGGGAAAAACTTTATCTGCCGTAGGTGCCCGATATTCCACTCCCTTCGGCCTTATCCCAAGGCTAAAGGAGGGGAAGATGTGGTTCCGTAAATCACGTAAGTTTTTCTCCAACAGCAGGAAGATTCCCCTTCCAGAGGCAGAGGACGGGAAATTTTTCTGGGAGACGCCGTCCCAGAGGCGGCAGAGGGCCCGCAATTCTGGAGACCATGAGTCCTTTCGTGGCTCTTCAGCCTCCCACACATCATGAGGGATTGCCCGGCTGTGCTGCTCGAGCCAGTCGGGTGTCGTTGCCAAGCACCTAAAAGCCTGGGAGTCAATCACTCAGGACAGATGGGTGCCGGATCATTGCCGGAGGTTACACCATCCCATTCACATACTCACCCCACCGTCCAAAGATCCCGGACCCACCACCCAGTCAAAGGGAAATTGCAGCCGCAGAAGCTTTAAAGCTGCTAGAAAAAGGAGTCATCCAACCGGTCCCCACAGACCAGATTGGATCCGGAAATTACTCCAGGTTCTTTTTAGTGCCAAAAAAGACAGGGGACCTGAGACCAATATTGGATCTCAGCAGACTGAACCAATCCGTCACGAAATCCAAATTCCGAATGGTCACGTTACAATCCATTCTCCCATTGTTGGAGAAGGATGTTTGGATGTGCTCCATAGACCTCAAGGGCCTATTATCACATACCGATACATCAGGCGTCCAGGAGGTATCTGCGCTTCAGCCTGGGAGTCAGTCATTACCAATTTTGTGCACTGCCCTTTGGTCTCACCACAGCCCCAGGGTGTTCACCAAGTGTTTGGCAGTAGTGACGGCTCACCTGAGGAGTCTTGGATTCCAAGTGTTTCCCTATCTGGACGACTGGCTCCTGACTGCCACCACCAGGCATCTACTAATGGACAACCTCAAAGCCACCATCTCCTGGGTGCTACCCTGGGATTACATTCAATTGGTCAAAGTCTGTCTTGCTGCCCTCTCAGCGCATAAGGTTCATAGGAGCAGAGATAGACTCAAAATTGATGCGCGTTTTCTTCCTGCCGAAAGGATCCAAACTTTACAGGGCCAAGTTCAAGCTCTGATTTCAAGATCCAAAGCCCCAGCCAGGATGGTTCTACAAGTTTTAGGTTCAATGTCGGCCACGGTTCTTTAGTTCCTCTGGCAAGATTGCACATGAGGATTCTTCAGTGGCTATTGTCAACTCAATGGTCCTTTCAGGACCTTCCCTCAATCATCCCATCATGATTACAGAAACATGCAAACGGGACCTTCGCTGGTGGCTTCAGACATCCAATCTAAATCAAGGAAGTCCTTTTGTTATTCCCTCTCCAGTGGTCACCCTGACGACAGATGCCTCCCAGACAGGGTGGGGGCATTGTCTGGGCAGGTTAGTTCAGGGATCCTGGCTTCCAGCGACTCTTCTCCACATCAATGTATTGGAGATGAGGCGGTACTTCTATCCCTACAGGCCTTACACAGGTTTCTCCCTCAGGGCATAATCGCCATTCACACAGACAACATGTCGGTGGTCTGGTACCTAAACAAGCAAGGAGGGACCAGATCTTACCCCCTTTGCAGAGAGGCCATGAGGGTGTGGGAATGGGCGGTAGCTACCAGCCGTTCTTGGTAGCGACCCACATTCCAGGGAAATCGAATATACTGGCAGACAGATTAAGCAGGACAATTCTCTCTCCTCACGAGTGGTCCTTAAACAAAACAGTAGCAGATCAGGTTCCCCAGAGATGGGGGACGCCGTGCTGCGACCTATTTGCAACTCCACTAAACACCAAGTGCAAAAGGTTCTTCTCCTTGACTCCACATCAGGGAGTACCAGCTATGGATGCTCTAGCACAACCTTGGCCAACAGGACTACTTTATGCCTTTCCTCCGATCCCACTTCTCTCCAAAGTCATTCAAAAAGCTTCTCAATTGGGGTCCGCAATGATACTGATTGCCCCATACTGGCCTCGTCAGGTATGGTTTCCTTACCTGAAGAAACATGCGGTGGACGATCCGTGGACTTTAGACCTAATTCGGACCTGCTAATTCATCAGTCGGGACAACAGCATCAGTCCCTTGATCCTTGAAGTTGACAGCTTGGCTCCTCCACTTCCGACTTTAGTTAGAAGTCACACATTAGACCGGAAGTTATTCACATTTTATCTTGCCCACAAACCCACCACTAAGAAATTGTACCTCAGTAAGTGGAAGAGGTTTGCTATCTGGGCTCAACTCAGGGCTTAGACCCTATCACTGCTCCTATCCCAGAGGTTTTGAAATTCTTAACATCCCTGTTTAATCAAGGATCTTCTGTCTCTACTATTAAAGTCCAACTAGCGGCTATCTCTAAATTTCACGAGTCCATGGATCCTCCATTGATGAGCAGCAGACTATGCAAAACTTTCATTAAAGGTGCGGGTCTGTTAAGACCCCAGTTTTTCATCCTGCGCCTCCGTGGGATCTAGATTTAGTGCTTAGTGCATTGACATCTTCCCCTTTGAACCGGCTGCTACATGTGAGTTAAAATATCTGTCTTGGAAAACTGCCTTCTTAGTTGCAATTACTTCTGCAAGAAGAGTTTCAGAGCTTCAAGCCCTGTCTATTAAACCACCGTACTTGATTTTCCACAAGGATAGAGTATCACTTAGGCCTAATCCATCCTTTGTCCCAAAGGTCTGTTCTAATCTCTGCCTCCAACAGTCTCTAGAGCTACCAGTTTTCTTCCCAAAATTCTCCAATGAAGCAGAATACACTCTCCATAAATTGGATGTTCACAGGCAATTACGCTTCTATTTAGACAGGACTCAGCAACTTCGTAAGTCAGACCAGTTGTTTGTGTCCTTTTCAGACAATAAATTGGGTAAAACCATCACAAAGCTACTATCTCCAAATGGATTAGAGATTGCATAACTCAGGCTTATTCTTCTTGAATAAGCAACTTACAACATCTATCAAAGCTCACTCTACCAGAGCTATGGCTACTTCTATAGCTTTTCATTCCAAGCTCGCTATATCGAGATTTGTGCTGCGGCTACTTGGTCCAATCCGCACTTTCATTTCCCACTATAAATTGGATGTGGCATCTAAAGGGCGAGCATCATTTGGTTCCACGGTACTCAGGAGTGTTTTCCAGTGAGCCACCCAGGATTCAGGTGCTAGGGACGCTGTCCCATCAGTCAGAATGTAGGCGAGATAGGATCACATAACATCTTTTAGTTATGTACTCACCATAACTTCAGATGTTTGGGATCCATCTCACTACATTCTAATACCCACCCTCCTTCCCCTGCCTTGGAGATCAGAAGAGATTGAACGGTTTTGAGTTCTACTGTTTTATCTTGTTTCATCTGACGATGTTATATAATCAGTGCGTGCATGTGTGCATGTATGCGGACAAACTAGATCTGGGGGACTGGTAGTGGTGCATCCTGGGATATAGTAAGCTCAGCCAATAAGAGACTTCGCTCTTTGGCATAAGCGTGCCGAGTCGGAGCCGAGGGATCGGCTCCGAACCCATCAGTCAGAATGTAGGCGAGATGGATCCCAAACATCTGAAGTTATGGTGAGTACATAACTAAAAGTTTTGCACCAGGGGCAGAGGGCAAGGCTATTTCAAAACAGACAATTTCCAAATGGGATAGCATACTGTATCCATTTCTGCTACAAACACCATGGGAAACTAACCCCTCAGGGGGTCAGAACACATTCCACTAGGGCAACTTCTACCTCTACAGCATTCATCAGGGGAGTCCCTACCAGGGACATTCTGGAGACTGCTACCTCGAGTTCTGTACACACATTCACCAACCATTACCACCTGTCTGTATTTTCCAAATTCAGGGCAGGTTTATCAACTGCAGTCCTGCAGGGCATTTTAGCCAGCCCAAACACTTCTTGACTGCCTCCACCCTTTCTACAGGTTTGGGAATCAACCCAAATGTGATGACTGCAACAGTGAAACACGAAGAACATAGTACAGTTGTGTACACTTGCCATAAATGTAGTTGTTTGAGTGTATTCACTGTTGCAGTCCTGGATGTTCTTCGTCTCACATTGCTGCATTCATAACCTGTGGGTAGTCCGCTGTCCTCGATCGGCCCGAATACCAAAGAGCTGGGCTGACGTCGGTCATTGTTGCCCAGAGCTGACGTCAGTACGTCGTAGTACATAAGCGCATGACCGACGCCATATCCTCAGTCTTTCTTGCCGCGTGGTCCGAAGCAGAAGCAGCGTTTGCAAGTACCATTCGGCGTTCTGAAATTTTCATTTATCGAGTTTCAGACCGAAGACCAAGTTAGGCTAAGTACCCTGTTGGGGAAATCTTTGTCTTTTCTTGCCTCAGTTATCCGGATGTCAGAAAAAGTTAATTGCATTTCTTGTGGGAAACAGATACCTCATAAGGATTTTCATTCTTTCTGTATTCCTTGCTTAGGGCCTGAGCACGACGTGGTCGGGTGTCGCTTTTGTGCTAGATTTAACAAGCGCACCATTAAACGGAGATTAGACTGTGCCAGGCTTGTTTTCGGTAAAAGGTGTAACTATAACATGCCGTCGGATCCTCCGGCCGCTACCGCTAAAAAGCGTAAAGATAGGTCTTTGAAGTCTAAACGGATGAGTCGTCCGTTGCGGACGCCGGTTCTCTGAGCCTCGGTGGAACCTGTGGATCCTGCCGAGGGTTCGCTGAATTCCATGGGGAACCTTTACTTTTACAGGAGTTGGCCTCTCAGGAGTTAGGCCTGGCTGAAGGTGCTTCTCAGGTGTCTGTAGTTCCATCTTTACAGAAGGTTATTAGGCCTTCTACTTTAGTGGCTAAAGCTCATGCTAAGGCCAAACCTTGTCATGTTGGCCCTGGTCATAGTTCTAGCTCTCCAGCCCCTGTTCCTAAAAAGCATATGTTAAAAATGGCTGAGGACTTGATTACTTTGATCAGGGGTTCTATGCCCCCCCCCCCCTGGAGAAGAGGCCTAGGGTGGAGGCAGATTTAGAGGGGATGGATCATTCCTCAGACTACTCTGATTCCTCAGCTGAAGAAATTCACAAATTCCCTTCTTATTTGGATTCGGATGCAGAGGACTCCTGTCCTTCGGCTTCTCCTCCAGAGGATTTTTCTTTTTCTTAGACTTTACATTCCATGAGGGAGCATTTCAAGTGGGAAGGTCAGGATTTTTCAGATTCTCGGAAACGGCTCAGGGAATTTTTGTTTCTGCCACAGCATAGGCCCTTGGCTATTCCTCCTGTTTTAGAAGTTGTTCAGGATGTTTTTTCTGAATCTTCCCTTAATCCTGATTCTTTACCTCCTGCCCCTGTTAAGCCAGACAGATATTATAGAGTTCCTGAAGCACATAAGTATTTGTACAAGAGTCCTAGAGCTGATCCGGAAACTATTACTCAAGGTCCGAAGGGTATTAGGGCTTCTGTGGCTAAGAATCCAGTTCCTTTGGATAAAGATTCTAGAGCTTTAGATAGATGGGGGAAAAAAAGTGTACACCTCCTCTACATTAGCTATGAGGGCTTTGAATTGCCAATTTCATATGCTGAAGTATCAGAATTTTTTGTTAGGTCAATTGAAATCTAAGGTGGATGCTTTATCTGAGGGTATAGAGTGTAAGGAGCTCCAGGAGTTGGTTCATGCATCAGATCAAGTTGGCAAGCATTCTTTGCAGTGTGGTTTCGATGCTCTTCAGGCTGCATCCAGGGTGGCTGCTACAGGTTCAGTTATTCGTAGACATGCCTGGCTTAAGGAGCAAAATTTGTCAGAACATGTTAAGGCTCGGATTTTGGATGCTCCTCTTCAATCGGAAGTACTTTTTGGTCCTTCTGTGGAATCGGTTTTGAAAAAGATGGAAGATAAGGCTAAGTCTATGCAGATGGTCAAAGATTTTATGCAGGTGCAGCCCCCTATGTTTAGTAGGAATTGGCCTGCTAGAGGATGGTCTTTTCCTTCTTCGGATTATCAGTCTAAGGGCAGGTCTAGGCGTGGTAGAGGCAGAGCTCACGCTCAGGGTTCTTTCAGACCTAGGACTTGGAGTTCTCCTGCACAGTCTTCTGGTGAGGGCAGGGGTCAGCCTTTTCGTAAACAGTCCCAATGACCTGTATCTTCCGCTGCCAGACCCTTCTGTACTAGCAGCTCCTCTAGGAGGAAAGTTGGGAATTTTCAAACAAAACTGGCATTTGGTCACCCAGGACAAATGGGTGTTGGATATAATAAATCACGGGTACAAGTTTTATTTTCACACTTTTCCTCCTTTCAAAGGCATGCCGGATGTGCCTCCTCAGCAAAGGATGGAGGTTCAGGAGCAAATTTCTTTACTTTTACAGATGGGGGCAATTCAGGTGGTCCCTCCGTCAGAAGTAGGCCTAGGTTTTTATTCCCGTCTATTCCTAGTGCCAAAGAAAAGAAACACTTGGAGGCCAATTCTGGATTTGTCCATTCTCAATACCTACCTAGACATTCCAAAGTTCAAGATGTTAACATTACAACAACTTCTGCCTATGCTGGGCGAAGATCACTGGATGGTAACCCTGGATCTCAAAGAGGCCTATCTTCACATCCCTGTCAGGCCCAGCTGCAGGAGATTCCTGAGATTTCGGGCTGGTACTTCTCATTATCAGTTCTCTGCATTGCCCTTTGGTTTATCTACTGCGCCCAGAGTATTCACAAAAGTTCTGGCTCCTGTAATTGCTTTTTTCAGACAGAGAGGAATACAAATTTATCCTTATCTGGACGATTACCTGATTCTTGCTCAAAACAAAGACAAGTTACTACAACATCTCCAGTATGTAATGGCAGTTTTAAGGTGCCTAGGGTATTCTGTGAACGAAATAAAGTCCAGTCTAGTGCCCTCTCAGGACATGTGCTTTCTGGGTGTGAGACTGAATACAGCTTCTCAGATGGCATTTCTGACCCCGGACAAACAAAGAACTCTTCATCTATACTTCCAGCAGTTATCAGTAATGTCCAGGCTGACAGCAAGGACAGTCCTTCAAGCCTTGGGGTTCATGGCATCTTGCATTCTAGTACTTCCCAATGCGAAACTGCATATGAGGAATCTACAATGGTATCTCAAAAGTGTGTGGACTCAACACTGCCATGGTTTGGACACTGTCATTCGGATTATACCTTGCATCCAGAAGGAATTCTTGTGGTGGGCTCAGGAATGTCACCTAAACAAGGGACTCTCTGTGACCTGACCAGAGGCGAGACAGATCCTAACGACGGATGCCTCGGACTTGGCTTGGGGAGCACACTTCAATGGGAAATGGATACAAGACATGTGGCCTCCCAAACTACTACATTTGCATATCAACATGAAGGAGATGTTAGCAGTCCAATTTGCTTTGATGGCCTTCAAGGATCTACTTCAGCCGGGACAGGTGTTGATTCAAACAGACAACACAACAGTCATGTGGTACATCAATAAGCAGGGGGGAACCCATTCCTACCCTCTTTGCAGACAAGCAATGATTTTGTGGGAAACTGCTCTGAGTTTGCAAATCAATCTTCAAGCACGGTTTCTGCCACGAGCACAGAACTCCCTAGCAGATGTATTGAGCAGGCAGATTGTGGATCCCCACGAGTGGAAACTGGATCCTCAGGTATTCAAACAATTGACCGTGGCTTGGGGAACTCCAGACATAGATCTGTTCGCTTCTCCACTGAATTTTCAACTGCCAAAATTTTGCACAAATATGTTCCACCCAAATGCTTGGAAAGTGGATGCTCTATCTTTCAGTTGGAACAACCTTCACGTTTATGCTTTTCCTCCTCTGCCTCTTCTTCCCAAGGTACTCTTGAAAGTCAGGCGGGACAAGCCTTGCATGATTCTAATAGCACCAGATTGGCCACGTCAGCATTGGTATCCTCTGCTGAGGAGTTTAATTCAGGAGCCTCCTTGGCTTCTGCCACAGGTTCCTCATTTGTTATCCCAGTCAAACAATCATTTTCTCAACGTTCGGGTGCAGTCCCTGCATCTGACAGCCTGGCGTATTCGGTGATGGAGCCGGTGGGGTCTCAGCTTCCTCAACAGGTTTTAGATGTCATTTTGGAAGCCAGAGGCCTAGTACTAGAAAAGTTTATGCTGATAAATGGAAGAGATTTTTTTCTTTGGAGCACAGCAAAGGGCTTTGATGTTTCAGTGCCTAATTTGAGTTTTGCACTACAGTATCTTACTGAATTACTGGACAAGGGTTTGTCATTCTCTTCTGTGAAGGTTCATGCTGCAGCCATTTCTGCTCACTATGATTGTGACCCTCCTTTATTTTCTCACCCTTTGTTCAAACAATTTCTTAGAGGGGCAAAGAATATAAGACCCCCACGTAGAGCTCCTACTCCTTCCTGGGATCTCAATTTTGTGTTGGAGAAGCTTACTTTACCTCCTTTTGAACCTGCAGCTACGTCTGAGTTGAAGTTTTTGTCTTGGAAGACTGCTTTTTTGTTGGCCATTACTTCTGCTAGGAGGGTATCTGAATTGCAGGCACTCATGGCAGTTGAACCCTTTCTGATATTTCATAAGGATAGAGATGTTCTTCGTCTTCCATTGCTGCAGTCCTGACTATTGGGTATAGTCCGCGTCCCAGTCGGCCCGAATACCAGAGTATAAGGCTGACGTCGGTCATGGCGCCTTAGACTGACGTCAGTACGTCAGGGTACTAATGCGCATGACCGACGCCATTTCCTCAGTCTTTTTTGCCGCATGGTCCGATGCAGAAGCAATTTTGCGAGTGCAGGTTGGCGTTCTGAGATTTTCCGAAACCGGAGTTTCAGACCGAAACAGAGTTGGCTAAGTAACCCGTTGGGAACATTTTGGTTTTTCTTGCCTCAGTATTTAACCGGATGTCAGAAAAAGTGAATAACTGTATTTCTTGTGGGAAGCAGATACCGCATAGGGATTATCATACATTGTGTATACCTTGTTTAGGCCGGAGCACGACGTTGTTGGTTGCCGCTCTTGTGCTAGATTTAACAAGCGCACTATTAAGAGGAGGCTAGATTGTGCTAGGTTAGTGTTTGGGAAGCGTTGCAATTATAATTTGCAGACGGATGCACCGACGCCCGCTTCAACCAAGAAGCGCAAGGACAAAACTGTGAAGCCTAGGGGTGAGGAACCGGCAGTCCCGGACGCCGGTTCTTTAGAAACTCAGGGAGCCAGAGGTTTTGCCAGGAGTCTCTATGGAGTCTCAGGCAGATACTTTACTGTTACAGGATGTGCCCTCTCAGGAGGTAGGCCAGGCTGAGGGGCTTCTCAGGTAACTGTTCTTCCCTCTCTTCCCAAGGTAGTTAGGGCCTCTCCTTCTGTTGCCAAAGCTTCTTTTAGAGGTAGGCCAAGTTCAGCTTCTGTGGGGCTTCTCCTAGCATTTCGGGCTCTGTGCCTAAGAAACATATGCTTAAAATGGCAGAAGATTTGATTACTCTGATTAGAGGTTCTATGCCCCGCCTGATAAGAGGCCTAGGGTGGAACAGGAGTTTGATAGTTTTGAACAGTGTTCACAGGCTTCAGAGTCTTCTGTGGAAGACTTACAAGAGTTTCCTACTTATTCTGATTCTGATGTGGATGATTCCACTCCTACAGCTTCTCCTCCTGAGGATTTTTCATTTTCAGAGACTCTTCACTCCATGAGGGAGCACTTTAAATGGGAAGGCCAGGATTACTCTGATTCCAGGAAAAGGCTTAGGGAATTCTTGTTTTACCCCAGCATAGGCCCTTAGCTATTCCTCCTGTGTTGAATGTGGTGGAGGATGTTTTGCAGAGGCTTCCCTGAACCCTGACTCCTTGCCTCCTGCTCCTGTTAAGCCTGATAGGTATTATAGGGTGCCCAAGCTCATAAGTATTTGTTTAAGAGTCCTAGGGCGGACCCAGAAACTGTTTCTCAGGGGCCTAAAGGTGTTAAAGCTTCTGTGGTTAAAATCCTGTACCCTCTGATAAAGAGGCAAGGGCTTTGGATAGGTGGGGTAAGAAAGTATATACTTCTTCCACTCTAGCCATGAGGGCGTTGAATTGTCAGTTTCATATGCTAAAATATCAGAATTATCTCCTTTCACAATTGAAATCTAAGGTGGATGCTTTGGCGGAAGGTATTGAGTGTAAAGAATTGCTGGATTTGGTTCATGTGTCTGAACAAGTGGGTAAGCATTCTTTGCAGTGTGGTTTTGATGCTGTTCAGGCCTCCTCGAGGGTGGCTGCTACTAGTTCTGTTCTTCAGACATGCCTGGTTGAAGGATCAGAATTTAGCTGAGCATGTTAAGACCAGGATTTTGGATGCTCCTTTACAGTCTGATGTGTTGTTTGGACCGCCTGTGGAAGCAGTTTTAAAGAAAATGGAGGACAAAGCTAAGTCTATGCAGACTGTTAAAGATTTTTTGCAGGTGCAGCCTCCGACGTTTAGTAGAAATTGGCCTGCTAAGGGGTGGACATATCCTGCTTATGGTTCCCAGTCTAGGGGTAGGTCTAGACGTGGTAGGGGCAGGGCTCAAGGTTCGTTTAGGCCTAGATCAGAGAGTTCACCTGCTCAGAATTCTGGTGAGGGCAGGGGTCAGTCCTTTCGTAAGCAGACCCAATGACCTGCCTTTTCAGCTGCCAGTGGATTCTCGTCTGGCAGCTCCTTTGGGAGGAAGACTGTCTCTTTTCAAAGAAAATTGGGATTTAATCACTCAAGACAGATGGGTGCTGGATATCATTCATCACGGTTACAGATTTTATTTCCACACAATGCCCCTTTCAAAGGCATGCCAGATGTTCCTCCTCCACAAAGAAAAGAGGCTCACAAGCAAGTTTCTCAGTTACTCCAGATAGGGGCCATTCAGCCAGTCCCTGTATCAGAAAGGGGCTTCGATTTTATTCTCGCCTGTTCCTAGTACCAAAGAAGGGGAACACGTGGAGACCAATTTTGGATTTATCTATCCTCAACACTTATCTGGACATTCCCAAGTTCAAGATGTTGACGTTACAACAACTGTTACCTCTGCTGGGCAAAGATCACTGGATGGTAACTTTAGATCTCAAGGAAGCTTACCTTCATGTGCCTATAAGGCTAGGTTGCAGAAAGTATCTGCGTTTCAACTGGAGATTTTCATTATCAGTTCTCTGCATTGCCCTTTGGCTTATCTACTGCCCAGAGTATTCACAAAGGTTCTGGCTCCAGTGATAGCTTACTTCAGGCTTCAAGGCATTCAAATCTATCCTTACTTGGACGACTGCCTGATTCTGGCTCAAGAAAAGGAAGACCTTCTACAGCATCTGGAATTTGTCATAGCAGTGCTAAGATGCCTGGGGTATTCTGTGAACGAAATAAAGTCCAGTCTAGTACCCTCTCAAGATATGTGCTTTCTGGGTGTGAGACTGAATACAGCAGCCCAGATGGCCTTTTAACCCCGGACAAACAAAAGAGTCTGTCACTTTACTTCCATCAACTATCTCATCAGTCCGTGCTGACTGCAAGGACAGTCCTTCAAGCATTAGGGTTCATGGCATCTTGTATTCTGGTGCTTCCCAATGCCAAACTGCATATGAGGAAGCTGCAATGGTATCTCAAAATGTATGGACACAGCACTGCCAGGATTTGGACACTGTCATTCAAATAATACCTTGCCTTCAAAAGGAATTCTTGTGGTGGGCTCAGGAATGTCACCTAAACAAGGGACTCTCTGTGACCCGCCAGAGGCGAGTCAGATTTTAACGACAGATGCCTCGGACACTGCTTGGGAGCTCATCTAAATGGAAAGTGGATACAAGACAAGTGGCCTGCCAGACTACAGCATCTACATATCAACATGAAGGAGATGTTAGCAGTCCAGTTTGCATTGATGGCTTTCAAGGAGTTACTTCTTCCAGGGCAGGTGTTGATTCTAACAGACAACACAACTGTCATGTGGTACATCAACAAGCAAGGGGAACACATTCTTATCCTCTATGCAGGCAAGCAATGATTTTATGGGAGACTGCTGCTTGCAACTAACTCTTCAGGCAAGGTTTCTGCCAGGAGCACAGAACTCCCTAGCAGATGTGTTAAGCAGACAAATCATGGATCCCCACAGTGGAAACTGGATCTTCATGTATTTCAGAAATTGACAGTGTCATGGGGAACTCCAGACATAGATCTGTTCGCTTCTCCACTAAACCACCAGCTGCCAAAGTATTGCACAAAGGGTTTCATCACACAGCTTGGAAAGTGGATGCTCTGTCTTTCAGTTGGAAAAACCTTCATGTCTATGCCTTTCCACCTCTGCCTCTTCTTCCAAAGGTATTATTAAAGGTCAGACAAGACAGGCCAAGGATGATTTTGATAGCTCCAGATTGGCCTCGCAACACTGGTATCCACTACTACGAGTCTGGTAAGGAAGCCTCCATGGCCTTTACCTCTGATTCCTCATCTGTTATCTCAGCAAGATGGTCATCTGCTCAATGTCAAGCTTCACTCTCTTCATCTAACAGCCTGGCATATTCTCTCTTGAAGCACAGCAGGTCTCAACTTCCTCAGCAAGTTTTAAATGTGATTATGGAAGCTAGAAGACCTAGTACAAGGAAGGTGTACGAGACAAATGGAAGAGATTTTTATTTTGGAGTTCAGCAAAGAATTTGGAGATTTCTGAGCCTAATTTGAGTGTGGCTCTTCAATATCTTACTGAGTTATTGGACAAAGGTTTGTCCTTCTCTTCCATTAAGATTCATGCTGCAGCAATTTCAGCTCATTATGATTGTGACCCACCTTTGTTTTCGTGATCCTTTGTTCAAGCAGTTTCTTAGAGGGGCAAAGAATATAAGACCCCCAATGAGCTCCTACTCCTGCTTGGGATCTCAATTTTGTGTTGGAAAAACTTACTCTACAACCTTTTGAGCCTCGGCTACTGCTGAGTTGAAATACTTGTCATGGAAGACTGCTTTTCTGTTGGCCATTACTTCTGCAAGAAGGGTGTCTGAGTTGCAGGCCCTTATGGCAGTAGAGCCTTTTGATTTTCCATAAGGATAGGGTATCATTACGCACTAATCCTTCCTTTATGCCTAAGGTGGTTTCTAGTGTGGCTTTAAACCAAACTATTCATTTGCCTACTTTTATGCAGATCCCCAAAATAAAGGGGAAAAGATTTTGCACACTTTAGATGTACACAGGCAATTGAGATATTATTTAAGCAGGACTAAGGATTTTAGGCAGTCTCAGCAGTTGTTTGTTTCTTTTGCCTTGAGTTCACAGGGCAAGCCTGTGTCAAAACAAACTATTTCGGTGGATTGGCTTTGCATTGCATTTTGTTATTCCCATCATGGCAAGGAGATTCCAGCTGGGATTAGGCCTCATTCCACTAGGGCTACTGCCACTTCAACAGCATTTCTAAGGGGGGTGGCAACTAAGGATATTTTGGAAGCAGCTACTTGGAGTTCAGTGCATACTTTCTCTAAGCATTATCATCTTCCTATCTACTCTAAGTCTAGGGCTGGTTTTGCCACTGCTGTTTTGCAAGGTATGTTATCAGCTCCTACTACCTTATAATTTGCCAGCCTCCCTTTCCTCTGCTTTGGGATTCTACCCAATAGTCAGGACTGCAGCAATGGAAGACGAAGAACATAGTACAGTTTTGTACCTACCATAAATGTAGATGTTCGAGGATTCCATTGCTGCAGTCCAATACTCCTCCCTCCTTCCCCTCTGTGTTTAGGGGTGGTTGTGTAGGTGAGTTTACATGCTTATATTTTTTATATATATTGTTGTATATATTGTACATGTTTTTTGGTGCAGGTTTTTTGGGACTTGTCTTTTTGGGTCTTCTGACATCTGGGGCAAGAAAAGACTGAGGAAATGGCGTCGGTCATGCGCATTAGTACCCTGACGTACTGACGTCAGTCTAAGGCGCCATGACCGACGTCAGCCTTATACTCTGGTATTCGGGCCGACTGGGACGCGGACTATACCCAATAGTCAGGACTGCAGCAATGGAATCCTCGAACATCTACATTTATGGTAGGTACAAAACTGTACTTTTCTTTGCGAACTAACCCTACTTTTATGCCTAAAGTGATTTCTAATGTGGCCTTGAACCAGTCTATTCATTTGCCTACTTTTTATGCTGATCCCCAAACTAAGGGGGAAAAAGTCTTGCATTCTTTGGATATCCACAGGCAGTTGCGTTACTATTTGAGCAGAACTAAGGAGTTCAGACAGACTCAACAGTTATTTGTTTCTTTTGCTTTGGGTTCACAAGGGAAAGCTGTTTCAAAGCAGACTATTTCAAAGTGGATTCGTCAATGTATTGCTTTTTGTTATTCTCATCATGGGAAGAATGTTCCTGCTGGGATCAGACCTCATTCTACTAGGGCTACTGCCACATCTACTGCTTTTTGAGGTGTAGCTACTAAGGATATTTTGGAGGCAGCTACTTGGAGATCAGTACACACTTTTACTAAGCATTACGATGTCGCGCTTTATTCCAAGTCCAGGGCTGGGTTTGCCACTGCAGTTTTACAGGGCATGTTAGCAGCTCCTAATGCTATTTAGTTTGCCAGCCTCCCTTTTCCTTTGCTTTGGGATTCTACCCACAGGTTATGACTGCAGCAATGTGAGACGAAGAACATAGTACAGTTTTGTACCTACCATAAATGTAGATGTTCGAGGATCTACATTGCTGCAGTCCAATTATCCCTCCCTCCTTCCCCTCTATAGTTTGTGGTTGCTGTGTTTTTTATTTTAGGATTATCTTTATTTCCACACTGGTAGTTGTTGGGCGTTTACTATTTTGGCTCTGGCCTTCTTTCATTCTTAGGCCTTCTGACATCTGGGGCAAGAAAGACTGAGGATATGGCGTCGGTCATGCGCTTATGTACTACGACGTACTGACGTCAGCTCTGGGCGACAATGACCGACGCCAGCCCAGCTCTTTGGTATTCGGGCCGATCGAGGACAGCGGACTACCCACAGGTTATGACTGCAGCAATGTAGATCCTCGAACGTCTACATTTATGGTAGGTACAAAACTGTACTTTTCCCTCTCTCCAGCCCCCTGCTCTTTTTCTCTCCTCTCTGTGTATACTCCTCACCCCTTGCAGGGGTATTGGTACTGGTATCTACTTTTTACTAGTGGTGATTTTTTTTCCACCATAGCTTAGCTCCCTATTGGGGGTTCCTGACATTTGGGGCAAGAAAAACTGATGTAATGGCGTCGGCTGCCTGTTTTTATACCCATGCTAACTTGATGTCAGACCTGGAGTGACAGCAACTGATTCAGAAGTACTAAGTCTCTGGTATTCGGGCCCATTGAGGGCTACCTGCAGGCAGGTAACCCAAGTGTGATGACTGCAACAAGTGAATACACTTGAACATCTACAGTTATGGTAAGTGTACACAATTGTACTTTCATCTTCCAGGCCCATGCTTACACTTTTCAAGGTTATCAGAACTTGTCAGAGATTTGGGATGCATGGCTAGGCTTAAAAAGGCCCTTCTGATCGTTAGCCTAGTCAACACCTATAAACCTATGCCTAGAACATGTACCCTGTAATTATTTATTTATTTTTTTTTTTTTTTGTGCAAGGAACATCTGAGACCGCTCCAGCTGTTGCAAGTGCCTGGTCAGGTACATTCCAAAAGGAACATTGTACTCTATTGTTGGTCTTATAAGGGCCAAGTACATTGAGACTATAATTTCCTTGGATCTGGATACCTTGCCTTTACTTATGATCTGTGCCACATGGAAGGACTTCCTCATCACTGTGGACACATGGCAGTCAACGTTCAGGCTATAATATATCTGTGTACCTAGATCTCTCACCTTCGAGTCCACTCTTAGGGGTGTGCTATTAATGCTGTAATTTGCAGGGATAGTTGACTTCCTAAAGGGTATGATTATGCATTTAGTTTTAAGCCATGGGTTTGACACCAATCGTTTGAGTCAGACTTTTGAAGGATGCTTACATTGTTGGAGGGGATTCAGTTATTGCTCCATCTTTGCAGTCATCAGCAAACTTTGTCAGCCGGAGGCCTTCTACATTAGCCTCGACTTTGGAGAAGTGTGTTCTGAACAGGAGAGGTCCCAACACTGAGCCCTGTGGTACACCACTAGTAACTGGCCTCTTGCTGGATCTGGATTCACCCAGTTTGACGTGTCCTGTCCATGAGACATTTGGCTGTCCATCTGGTGGCATAGGGATTTATGCCCAGTTTTGTGAGTTTGTTTGTAATACCTGAGTGGGGATTTTGTCATATGCCTTAGCCAGGTCAAGATAGGCAGTATGCACTGTTTTACCCTCATCTGTGGCCCCAGTGACTTGCTGAAAGTCCACCAGATTGAGCAAATATGACCTGCCCTTGACAAAACCGAACTGGCTTGGGTCCAGTGTTTGGAGGTTTCCTATGTCATTATTTATCATTTCCATGATTATTCTTTCCATGACCTTGCATGTAAGACTAGTTCAGTTTAATTGGTCTGTAATTTCCTGGGTCTGTTGATGGCTCCCCGTTATGCAGAAGGATGACTGTTGTCCTCCACTCCTCAGGGAAAAAGCCATTCTAGAGCTGTGATTAAACAGAGATTTAATGGGCCTGATTATGCAGAAGGATGACTGTTGTCCTCCACTCCTCAGGGACAAAGCCATTCTAGTGCTGTGATTAAACAGAGATTGAATGGGACTGATTATGTAGAAGGATGACTGTTGTCTTCCACTCCTCAGTAGGGTTGCCACCTTTTCAAATGGCCAAAGTGGGATATTTTCGGGACAAACATCAGATTTTACAGGCCAACACATACCCACGGTCAGTACAAAGGATAGAACTTAACTTTTTTGCCTAAATAATAGCTTATTCTTGTAGCATTGCTTATTCTGTTTCTTATAACACACTGTGGTGGTGGTGCTGCAGTAGCGTTGTCGCCTCACAGTTAGACGTTGCTCGTTCGATTCTCAGAGCATCTTCTGTGTGGCGACATGCGTGAATGGGAGTTCCTTCATTGAAGGTTGTGCTTTAGGCCCGGCAAGCCAGCACGTAAAAATCTACTGCCAATAATTAGCGGACAGGCGTTCCACTGTGGCGACCCCTAACCAGGAAAAGCCGAAAGACACAAACAATTCTGTTTCTTATAACATTTAGGTATTTTAGATACAGAATAACTGTTTATGCAACTATTACATAAAATATAGGACATAATTATGTCCTACAATCTCAGGACATTTGCCATTTTTAATATTTTTGTCAGGACACAACTGCCCAAAGAGGGACTGTCCCTCACAAAGTGGGACAGGTGGTAACCCTACTCCTCAGGGACAAAGCCATTCTAGCGCTGTGATTAAACAGAGATTTAATGGGCCTGATATGGGCCCTGTTTCAAGCTATTTGAGGCATTTGGGGATATTGTTCGGACCCATCGAAGCTGTGTTTTTAGCTTTAGAGAGCACAGTGGTGGTATATTCTTTGATGATACCATCCACCATTCCTGTAACAGTTATTTCCTGGGGGACGGGGTGATGAAGAGGTGAAAGTTAATTATCAATCAGCAGATTTATTATGTCATCTGGCTGTAGGATCGCCACCTTTCTGTGTGGTGAAAACCAAGCGAAAGCCACACCCCCTTACAGTTCCTACAACCCTGCCTCTCTCCACCCATTTCCCCACCCACCCATTCACTATTCAGGCCATTTTATGATAAAATGCTTATGTCATCTCAAGGTGGAATGGCTTCCTCTCCCTTGTTTGAAAAAGTCCCAATTTGAAACACATCTCATTAACAATGCATTTCAGTTGAAAGTTATTCCATGGCTGCATTTTCACAAACTCTGGGATTCTGTTTGTGCAGATAAACAGAATACTGGAGTTTGTACAGTGCTTTCCCGACTACCGGACCAACATTCTGATTTCCAGGTATTCCAGAAAAATACTGAATAGAAGGTAGTGCCCATCTGGCTGAGAATTGGTAGTGCTGTCTATAACTAGTTCCACACATTGTTGGGTGCTGCCCTTAAGATTCCAGACATAACTGAAAAATGTTATAGTGAATTTACTCAACTGTACTTTTCTCCAGTTCTGGAACAGATGTTGTCTCAGGGAGACATAGAACCCAGTGCCTGCATCCCAGATGGGCACAGTTTTATTCAAGGATTTTTCTGGTGCCAAAGAAAGAGGAGACATAGAGGCCTGTGCTAGAACTCTCTCTTCTCAGCCTTTTTGTCAGGGTCCTAAAATGCAAAATGTTATCCTTTAAGACCCTCTTAACTTTCTCCGTTTTACTAGCTTTCATGGTGAAGTTAGACTTAAGATACCTGTCATCACATTTCCATTTCAGTCATCTAAGATTTGTTCTTCCATACCACACACACACTCACACCTAATTACATATATTTCATGTCTTCTCCTCATTTGTATTAATTACTAAATGAAACAATATGTATCTGTGTAACATGTATGCAACTTACTGTCAATGCGGAGCTTTTCTCCCCAGGCCTCCGCTGAAAATGGACATGTATCCAGTCGGCCATCCCGGTCAACAAATATAAAATAAATAAATAAATAAAATAAAATAGTTTGTGTCCAGTCCACCTACTTCGTCTCTGGAATGTGGGAGGAAACAAATGCTCCCGAAGAAAACTCCGGCAGACACAGGGAGGACATGCAAACTCCGTACAGAAGGCACCCAAGCCAAGAATTGAACCAGAGAACCTCTTGCTGTGAGGTGACAGTGCTACTTACTTGTGCCAGTATGATCCCAATTCAAATTCAATTCATATAAAGGTGGTTCTACCAGAATGTTTTGCAGGAAAGTGCAAAACACTGGATGGTCTGAGATAAAGTGCATCTTCCCTAATAATTCTCAAATAATTTCCATTGCCCATTCCTTAAATTTTTGTTTTAACAGGTAAGTAGAGAGGGTGTCATTGTCTGTGTTGACATTGTTAGCCTGCATCTGCATGATCTGATGTAGTTACTGGATGGGTGCCAAAGATTGCAGTTAAGTACATATGCTCTTGTGACATAGAATTGTTAGCCATTGTAGCCAAGTTATTGTATCACAGCAATAATATGTAAATTCTGTCCATGTTCCTGCCACTGAGTTTATGTACCCAAATTACTGTGGTAGCGTTACCTCACCTCCACCCAAACCCACATCACACATAACCACATATGCGGATGTTCTCACCAGAAACGTACCTAAACACCATAGACCTCACAAACACAAGCACGTTACACATACTTCCTCTGCTGAACACAATAGGTTCATAGGTGTGTACTAGGCTAATGCCCCTGGAGCCTTTACAAGCCTAGCCCATAGGATTACCCTGGCATCGTGCCACCCAGCCTTAGTTTCCAATACCTTTGTCGAGTAGAGCCACTGGAGTGATCCCTGGGGTGAATTTTCTATTTCCCATTCACTCATCAAGATTTCTTATGAAGAGGGCCAATGAGTTGCTCTGTTTGATATGTATGGGAAGTCTATTCCATAGCATGGGCGGTGTCTGGGTTATAAACCTGTCCCTCCAGCATGTTCTGTTGATTGTGGTAATAAGGTTGAGCTCTCTGGAGTGTGTGGTGTGGAGGGATTGGAATTTCTTTAGATGAAGCATTTCTAACAGAGCTGGGGCAAGCATGGCTTTGTAAGTCAAGCAGAAATCGCCTCTAAGTAGGCGATATGAGACAGAGAATACTTGAGTCTGTCCATCTAGGATAAGTGTTTAAGGCTTAGGATCCTCTTTGTGATGTACTTTTGCGGCCTCTCCAGTTGTTGCAGGTGTCTAGTGAGGTACATGCCAAATGGGGCATTGTACTCTGACTGGCCTAATGAGGGAAGAGTAGAAGGAGACCATGACCTTTCTTTCTGCATGCAAAACCCTTAGTAATGAGATGTGCCACATACAAGGACTTTGACCACATGGCAATGTCGTGGTCAAAAGAGAGGTTGCTGTCAACCTGTGTTCCCAGATCACTTATAACCCCTTCTGTGTTCAGTGGACTACCATCGATATGGCAAGTCATGGGATCTGGGTTTTTCCCAAAGGGGATGACACATTTTTGGCATTGAGCTTAAGGCCATGGTTCTGACACTAGTCGTTGATCTCAGTGAGGCCTTTCTGTAGGATGTCAGCATCACTTGGGGAGTTAATAGCTCCCAACTTGCAATCGTCTGTGAACTTTGCCAGCCAGAGTCCCTTCATGTTGGCCTGGATTTCAGAGAAGTAGATACCAAACAGGAGAGGATCCAGGACCGAACTCTGTGGGATTACACTCGTGACTGGTCAGCAGTCTGACTTGGAGTCAGCTACTTTCACGCTGTGGGTTCCATCTGTGAGCTAGTTTGCAACCCACCTAGTGCTATAGGGGTTGATGCCTGGCTTAGTAAGGTTTTTTATGACTCCTGAGTGGGGAATGGTATCAAAGGCCTTGGCCAGATCAAGGTAGGCTGTATGAATCACAGTGCCTTCATCCACATCTCTCTGGTGACTGACTGAAAGAAGTCAACCAGGTAGAGCAGGCATGATCTACCCTTCACAAATCCAAAATGTGTGGGATCCAGAGTTTAGCAATTCCCTATATCCTTGTTTATTAGGTCCATGATGATGCATTCCATATCTTTGTATATCAGACTCGTCAGGCTAATGGGGCGATAGTTCCCAGGGTCTTTAGTGACTCCTTCTTTGTGGAGACAGGATAACTGTAGCGGTGAGCCATTCGGTATGGACAAAGCCTGAGTTGAGGCTGTGATTGAACAGGGCACACAGGTGAGGTGCCAGTTCACTCTGTAGTTCATGTAGAACACAGCCAGAGATATTGTCTAGTCCCATAGAAGCTATATTCTTGGCCTTGGACAGTGCTGTTTTAACCTGTACAGCAGTAATACAGGGTGCCTGGCAATCTACTGGTATTGTGAGTGGTCCTTTGGGGGGGAGACGGGTAAAGTTGGCGCAATACACATAATGGCTGTCGCACCAGTGTCTCACCTGTCCATTCTTTAAGGCAAAGCATAAAATCAAACAGTCATAGGTGATTCCATTGTGAGACACACAGCTGTCCCTGTCACCAGGCTGGATGAGGAGAAGGTCACGGTCAGCTTTCTATCAGGTGCCAGGATCCTCCAAATCACACATGCACTCCTGTCTCTCACAGACAGGTACTGTTATGACTCTCACACATGTTGGTGTGAATGACTTGAGATGCACCTCTCTGAACTATATAAAGTGAGAGCACGACTGAGCTGTCGGACTGTGCATCTCAGGAAGACGTGTCCCTAGCCTTGAGCAGCATTTTACTTTCACCTAGGATGATGCCTCAATACAAAGACAAGAAGAATGCACTATTTAAACACAGAAAAAAATGAGAAACACTTATTCAAGTTTGTCATTATTGACCAGAAACAGGATTTGAGGGGCGGCTCATGCAATTAAATGTTGGAATTTAGAGAGCTGCTATAGAAACTTAAGGTGAATGCCACTATTTCCTGGGCTTAATGACTATTGTTCCATCGGTAATGTGCTTAAATTAAAGGCAGGTTTAGAGTTATAGGGATGAAGTGTTTTGTTCATTTTTTTTCCTTTTCCCTTCCTCATCTCATGCTGTTACTACATTGATACTAAGTGGATTTTAGTGGATCATATTATATTATATGATATTATGCTAGAACTGGTAGTAAGATATGGTATTATTTTAGTACAATCTGCTTTTTATGTATGTATTTGTTAAGATATTTGTACGTTTTTACATAATAGAATAAGAAAAATAGGATGTTTTTTCATATACATACAATTTATACATGGGCATATATGTTTTTACATAACACATTTTTTGTATTTTTTTATATTTTTTGTATGTATAATTGTTGAAATGAGGGTTGGTAGTCAAACAGTCAGAATATAGGTTGGGTTATTTAAAGCGTTAGTGCAGTATTGAATGTGTTTTGATTAAGTCCTGTCATATGTGGATGAAAGCGCTAAACGAATAACTTTTTGCTGGTGGAATCCTTGGTTTCGGTTCCTGTTTCTTCTTTAAAGAAGAAACAGAAAATCAAAGCTGTGACTTCACCTCCAGAGAGCTTGCCTGATTGGCAAGTGTTCTCTCAGTGTTTGGTCAATGCCTTTGTGGACCTTAGGCCTTCCATGGCTGCTACTCCTCTTATCAGCTCTAAACCTCATTCTGCAGAACCTCTTACAATGGAGGCCAAATACTCTTCATATTCCCCTTCAGCGGACTCTGTCTTACGCTTCACAGATGCCTTCCCCTCCATGACGTGCCTCCCCAGAAAAGAACTCTTCTGAGGCGGATTCCCCTGGGGAGGACATTACCTTTGGAGAAGCCATTTTTCGGATGAGAGTTTTTCCAAATCGGACTGCACAGAAATGTCTGAAGCCCAAAAGAGGTATTACAAACTCCTACAAATGGATACCCCTCCACCTTCTGCCAGTCCACCAGTTCTACCAGCTTTCCTAGGCACCTTTTCTGCAGCTTCTAAAAAATCCTGAATCCCAACCTCCTGTTAATAGAAGGTCTGACAGATTTTATAAGGTCCCAGAAGGGGCAAAATTTCTAATAAAATGCCTTGTTATAGATCTTGGTACCATTTCTTTCTCTGCAGACAAACCCTCCAGACTGCTACCCTGTACCTCTGTCCTTCCTATTGATAAGGACAGCAAAACTGTGGATAGAACTGGCAAGAAGGTGTACACCTCTGCCACCTTGGCATTTAGGGCCATCAACTACCAGGCACACGTCTGTATATTCCCTTGCCCTTTTGACTTGAGTTTCTAAGCTCTAACCTGATCTCTTTGTCCTCACAAATGACAAGACACTCAATCAGATGTAGTTATGATGCTGCAGAGGCCTCTGCCAGATCTGCAGCTTCTGCCTCATTGCTCAGAAGGTACTCTTGGTTGAGGCTCCAACCCCTACCTGACGATATCTGGGCTAAACTTCTAGAAGCTCCCCTGGACAATACTGCCTTGTTTGGGGCACAAGTGGCAGAACTTTTCAAAACCCTTCAGCAGAAGGGAAAGAACTGCAGGAGTTGAAAACATTTGTTTGTCACCAATTCCTAAATTCCATAGAAATTATCCTACTAAGACCGAATTCATTAGAAAACACTCTGCTCCTCTGCCTCCTCCTACAAGGGGCAAAAAGAGTTCCAGAAAGCAGCAGCCACCTTCCAGTCCTGCTCAGACAAACCCAGAAATCTTTTTCAAGACAAGACAGGTAGTCTGCGACTACCTGCCTCCTCCCCCTCCAGATCATATCCCCCTTTCCCAGAGACTCTCTCACTATCTCCCTTTCTGAAATAGCATTACCTTAGACAAGTGGGTCTTGTCAATCATAGAAAAAATTTATTTCATGATTTGGGCCATTCCTCCACTTTTAAGAGGCATCCCACAGCTATCAAAGGACCAGATGACCCTATTACAGTCATGGCAGCCTCTTCTCTCAAGGGACTATCCAACCAGTCCCTGTATCAGAAAAGAGAAGGGGCTTTTACTCCAGACTTTTCTTGGTCCCAAGGAAGGACAGCCCATGAAGACCCATCCTGGATCTCTCTCACCTCAGCCTTTTTCTTCAAGTACCCACCTGCCTTCTGCATTCTCACGCTTCAGACTCTATTTCCACTGGTAATGCTTCGGGCATTTTTGGCCACCTTGGACATCACCAGTCAAGCCAGATAGGTACTACAGAGTCCCTGATTCTCACAAATTTCTTTATAAAAACCCTGCTGCTGACCCAGAAACTATTTCCCAGGGTCCAAAAGGGGTAAATGCTTCCACTGCTAAAAATCCAGTTCCCTCTGACCAGGGATTCTAGAGCATTAGATAGATGGGGGAAGAAAGTTTACACTTCTGCAACTTTAGCAGTAAGGGCTTTAAATTGCCAGTTCCACATGCTTAAATACCAACAATATTTAATGTCTCTGTTAAAACAGAAAATGCTTACAAGCTCAGAAAGTCCTGACTATAAGGAAATGCAGGATTTATTGCATGCAGCTGAACAAGTGGGAAAACATACTCTGCAATGTGGTTTTGATTCATTAGAGGCTTCTTGTAGAGCTGCAGTTACAGGATCTGTGATTCGAAGGCATGCTTGGTTAAAAGAACAAGGTTTACCTGTATTGGATGCTCCTTTACAGCATGATATCTTGTTTGGTGTTAAGGCAGAAGAGGTATTAAAGGAAATGGAGGATAAGGCAAAATCTATGCAAACAGTGAAGGATTTCTTACAGGTACAGCCACCTCGATTTAGCAGAAATTGGCCTTCTAAAAATTGGTCCTTTCCAGTGTCAGACAGACGCCCAAGAGGCAGATCTCAGCCCCAAGGCTCTTACAGACCACGACAGTGGGGTGCTTCTACCCCAAAAGGAGGAGAAGACAAGTCACAACCTTATAGGAAACAGTCCCAATGACTTCCCCCTTCACATGCCAAGCACTTACTTTTGGCAGCTCCCTTAGGGGGAAAATTAGCTCTTTTTTCAAAAAATTGACATATAATCACCCAAGACAAATGGGTTCTGGATATTGTGTCTCAAGGTTACAGGTTCTACTTTCACACTCTACCAAGGCCAAAAGGAATGCTGCACAGCCACCTCAAAACCTTAAACCTGGCTGCATTGCAGATTACTTAGCCAAGCAGCCAACGCCTCTCTCTAAAGCTGTTATGGATGTCATTTTGGAGGCCAGGAGGCCCAGCACTAGGAAATCCTATTCAGAAAAGTGGAAGAGATTCTGCGCCTGGAACCAGGCTCAAAGCTTTGACCTTCTTGTTCCAAATATTCCTCAGATATTACAATACTTAACTGAGATGCTGGACAAAGACCTATCCTTTTCATCCATTAAGATCCACGCCTCTGCCATCTCAGCTCATTACAACACGGATCCTCCTATTTTCTCTCATCCATTACTAAAACAGTACCTCAGGGGGACTAAAAACATAAGACCACCCCAGAGAGCACCAACACCAACTTGGGACCTCAGCTTTGGCTTGGAAAAACTAACTTTACCTCCTTTTGAGCCAGCCAATTCAGCAGAATTAAAATATGTGTCATGGAAAACTGCTCTGCTTCTGGCAATAACCTCAGCACAAAGAGTATCAGAGTTACAGGCACTAATGGCAGTGGAACCTTTCATCATTTTTCATCAAGACAGGGTTTCTTTAAGAACAAACCCTACATTTATGCCAAAGGTGGTATCCAGTGCGACTCTTAACCAAACTATTCACTTGCCAACATTTTATCCAAACCCCCAGAATAAAGGGGAAAGACTTCTGCACTCATTGGACATACACAGGCAGTTACGCTTCTACTTGGACAAAGCTTTCAGGAAAACTGAGCAATTGTTTGTAGCATATGCCGCAGGATCACAGGGAAAGGCTATTTCAAAGCAGACCATTTCAAAGTGGATAGGACACTGTATCCGTTCCTGCTACACACAGCATGGAAAAACTGTACCTAGCAACATTAGGCCACATTTCACCAGGGCAACTGCCACTTCAACTGCCTACCTTAGAGGGGTACCTACCAAGGATATTTTGGAAGCTGCAACTTGGAGTTCAGTGCATACCTTTACCAAGCATTACCACTTGCCTCTTTACTCTAAATCCAGAGCTGGCTTTGCCACTGCAGTGCTGCAGGGCCTCATAGCCACCCCGAATCCTTTATAGACCCAGCCACCCAACCTCAGCTTTGGGATTCAACCCAAGTGTAATGAATGCAGCAGTGAAACACGATGAACATAGTACAGTTTTGTACCTACCATAAATGTAGATGTTCGAGTGTATTCACAGCTGCAGTCCAGGTTACCCTTCCTCCATCCCCACTTTCTTAGCTGGGACTTATGTATACCTTTTCTACCCTATACAACCTATGTGGTGTATTTGCTTGTAACTGAAGGTATTGTTTTTATTTTTTATGTATGTTTTAGCAATATGTATTGCCTACCTATTTGGGGGCACCTGACATCTGGGGCAAGAAAAACTGAAGAAAATGGCGTCGGCTGCATCTTATATACCCCTGGCGCACTGACGTCAGGGAAGAAGCAACAGCAACTGACGCCGGACCAAGACTTTGGAACTCTAGCCGACTGCGGGACCACCTGATGGCAGGATAACCCAAGTGTAATGACTGCAGCAGTGAATACACTCGAACATCTACATTTTTGGTAGGTACAAAACTTTACTTTGTCTGCTATACTTTTTGGGCTATCTGGTGCTCCAAAGGTATTCACCAAGTGTCTGGCTCCAGTGGTAGCTTATTGCAGAGTCCTAGGGATACAGATTTTTTCCCATACTTGGACAACCTTCTGATCCAGGAAGATTGTTACAGTACCCTCCAGAACCATCTCCAGTCAGTCATTTCTGTTCTGCAGTCTCTGGGTTTTACCATCAACTTTACCAAATCCAGTCTAAACGCCTCCTAGGACCAAGTCTTCCTGGGGTGCAGAATCAAGACAGAAGTGATTATGGCATTCCTCTCACCCCAAAAAGTGGAAAGCCTGAAGGAATACCTGTTGTCTGTCATCCATGCCCCTGCAATGACAGCAAGGGAATACCTCAAACTCTTAGGGCATATGGCTTCTACAGTCCCCATGCTGTCACTGGCAAGACTCCACATCAGCAAACTTCAGTGGTATCTGAGGTCCACGTGGACCCAACATCCCGCCCCTTGGACCACACTATTCCATTCTTACCATGCCTAAGGAAGGAGAACCTTTGGTGGGTGGATCAAATCTCTCTGAACCCAGGACTTCCCTTACAACCCCTAACTCCAGTCCAGAAAATGTACACAAATGCTTCAAACCTGGGTTGGGGAGCTGCCATGGGCAGCATGAATGTGCAAGGCACATGGGTTGGCCCCTTAAGAGGGAGCACATAAACATCAGAGATATGAGGACTCTCACCCTTGCACTGAGGGCCTTCCAAGGTATTCTGAAGCAAGGACCCCTGAAGTTGTTCAACAATACTGTTCTTTGGTATGTGAACAAATGGGGGAGCAAGATCATACTTGCTATGCAGACTTGCACTCCAGGCCTGGGAGTTGACCGTCCAGCGTGCAGTTATTCTGCAGGCGATCTATATCCCCTCTGCTCAGAACACTCGGGCAGACATCTTGAGCAGGTCCATGTCACAATCCCATGAATGGATACTACACAGGGATGTGTTTCTGGACATAGTCCACAGGTGGGATAAGGCACAAATAGATCTGTTTGCCTCCCCTATGAGCAGACAACTTCCACAGTTTTGTACCAGGGCACCCAGCCTGTAGCGAGGATGACAGACACCTTCTCTATCTTATGGAAGGGAATGATGTCCTTCAAGGATGCATCTGCAGTCATAACATATGGGTTGTCCTGCCTCAGGCAGCCCTTCGGTCGGCCGGATTCCAAAGTCTGGGTCTGGCCTCGGCTGATGTCGCACTTTCCCTGACGTCAGAGCTTCTGGGGTATAAAGGCATCAGCCGACGCCATTTTCCTCAGTCTTTCTTGCCGCGCGGTGCCCGAAGCAGAAGCTGTTCGCAAGTGCCGGTCGGTCAGATCCAGAGATTTCAGCTACCGAAGACTTCTAAAAAAGCTAAGTACCCCGTTGGGGACTCTTTTTTTTCCTCAGCCGATGTCAGACAAAGTAAATAATTGTTTAACTTGTGGGAAACAAATACCTCATAAGGATTTCCATTCTTACTGCCTTCTTGCTTAGGCCCAGACCACGACGTATCAGCTTGTTTAGCCTGTGCCTCCTTCAACCGACTGACTCTTAGATGTCGGTCGGAGTTTGCAGAAGAGTTTTTTGGATCCGCTTTTGCATATAAAATGCCGTCAGAGACTCCGACTACACATATGGCCAAAAAATGCAAGGAAAAGGACCGACACTCGCGGCCCGCGGTTTCGGCTGAAACCATGGTTAGGCCTACCGCAAGTGTCTCGGTTTCGGCTGAAACAGAGTCCTTGGTTCTTACTTCTACCGAAATCATACCTTCGACAACCGAGGCCAGAGAGGCCCCAGCTGAGTCGGCTAAAGAAATCCCTACCGAAGCTAGCGCACAAGAATTGTCTGACACCATTCCATTGGACATTTCTACACCTGCACGTGGGGCAGCTAGGCCCCCTGCTTCTATGTCTGTTAAGGCCTTCTCCAGGGCTAAAGCTGCCAAAATTTAAAAAGCTTTACCTGCCAAATCTACTTCTCAGAGACCTTCCTCAAGTTCTCAGATTCTCAGTCTTGCTGAGGACCTTATATCATTGATTAGGGGTTCCCAACCTCACCCAGACAGGGCCTCCCACCCTCCTCCTGACAAAAGGCCTAGGACTGAACCCTCTGAACCTCTCTCCTCTGATTACTCCTCGGATGGATCTGATTTATCAGACCATCAGGAAGAACCTATTCGCCTTATGAGGATTCAGATGCAGAAGACTCTATCCCTTCTGCCTCCCCTCCTGAAGAATTTTCCTTTGGGGAGACTTTGCACTCAATGAGGGAACACTTTCAATGGCAGGGTCAGGATTTTTCTGATTCTAGAAAAAGATTAAGGACATTTTTACATTTGCCCCAGCATAGGCCTTTAGCCATACCACCTGTGCTAACTGTAGTTGATGATGTGTATAATGATGTCAGTTCTGCCCCTGATTCTCTTCCCCCGGCCCCTGCCAAACCTGACAGATATTACAGGGTCCCGGATTCTCACCTCCACCTGTATAAAGCCCATGCTGCAGACCCAGAAACTATTTCTCAGGGCCCAAAGGGTGTTGCAGCTGCCACTGCCAAAAACCCCCTACCCTCTGAAAGAGAGTCAAGAGCATTAGAGAGATGGGGTAAAAAGGTTTATATATCTGCTACTCTTTCTGCCAGGGCATTAAACTGTCAATTCCATATGATACAGTACCAAGAATATTTGTTAGATCAGCTGAATAAAAAGCTTTCTTCTCCTGAACCTTTAGACCGTAAGTCCCTTCAGGATTTGGTACACAACTCTCAGCAGGTCAGTAATCATTTCTTAAAATGTGGCTATGATGCACTGGAGGCTTCATTTAGATCAGCTATGACTGGGGCAGTAATTCGAAGGCATGCCTGGCTAAAAGAGCAATCCTTGCCAGACCATGTCAAGGCTAAACTCCTAGATGCTCCAATGGAGAAACAAAGTTTATTTGGCTCCCCTGCATGAGATTCTAAAGAAAGTGGAAGAAAAAGCAAAATCTGTGCAAACAGTAAAGGATTTTCTGCAGGTTCAACCTCCGAGGTTCAGCAGAAACTGGCCTTCAAAGAATTGGTCCTTTCCAGACACCTCCAGAGCACAGAGGGGCAGGAATAGGCCGCCAGAGGCAGAGGTCAATCAAAGGGTGCCTACAGGGGTCGTCAGTGGCAGCCTGCCAACCAGAGGAGTAGTGCCACTGCTGCAACTACAACCACTTCCACAGGACAGACACAATGACTTGACTCGGATTCCGCCTACCAGGGAACAACTGGAAGCACCCTTGAGCGGAAAGCTGGCTTTATTCTCAAAAAACTGGCATTGTATTACAAAGGACACATGGACATTGCAAACAATAGACAAGGGATACAGGTTTCACTTCCACACTTTACCAGAA
The DNA here is from genome assembly GCF_019279795.1 of Protopterus annectens. Lineage (NCBI taxonomy): Eukaryota > Metazoa > Chordata > Ceratodontiformes > Protopteridae > Protopterus > Protopterus annectens. The sequence goes on along the minus strand of NC_056741.1, from coordinate 53,392,360 downwards.
AGGAGCGGAATGCCAAACCTTCCACCAAACCAGAAGCCAGAGGCTTTAAGACAAATCAACAATTTACTTCAGATGAAAGCGATAGAAAGGGTACCATCTATGGAACAAGGCCAAGGATTTTACTCCAGACTATTCCTTGTACCAAGAAAAGAAAACCAATGGAGGCCTATTCTCGACTTGTCCGCACTGAACACATATCTCATTGTGCCAAAATTCAAAATGCTGACCCTACAGCAACTTCTTCCCATGTTGGGCAAGGAGTCTTGGCTGGTGACTCTAGATCTCAAGGAGGCATACCTGCACGTCCCTATCCGACCAGATTGCAGAAGACACCTCAGATTTCTTGCAGGATCAGAGCATTATCAATTCTCAGCATTGCCCTTTGGCTTATCTACTGCGCCCAGAGTATTCACGAAATGCATGGCATCAGTAATTGCACATTGCAGGCTTCAGGGAATTCAAATCTACCCATACCTGGACGACTGCCTAATACAAGCGGACAACAAGACAAAACTAATAAAGGATTTGGCCTATGTCATACACCTGTTACAGGCCTTGGGATACACAGTCAACATCCAGAAGTCAAGACTGGTGCCATCCCAAAGGATAACCTTTTTGGGTGCGGATCTGGACACAATAACTCAGATGGCTTTTCTCACAGAAGAAAAACAAAAGCAACTTCCAGATTACTTCATGGCTTTGACAAGACAAGCTCAGCTTACTGCAAGGAAAGTCCTGCAAGCCCTGGGTTACATGGCATCCTGCATAATCTTGATCCCGCATGCCAGGCTGCATATGAGGAAATTACAATGGTACCTAAGGAATGTATGGTCTCAACACAGGCACAGTCTAGAAACCATGATACCAATCATTCCATGCCTGAAAAAGGAATTCCAGTGGTGGGCTCAGGCCTGCCAGTCCAACAGAGGGTTGCCTTTCAACAAACCACAACCAAGGCAGACCATCACCACGGACGCCTCAGACCTAGGATGGGGAGCACACATGGAGGACAAATGTATCCAAGGCCTATGGTCTCAAGACCAGCTAAACTTGCACATAAACCAAAAGGAAATGCTGGCAGTGAAGCATGCAATCGAGGCATTCAAATCATTCCTCCAGCAAGGACATCTGCTGATAAGGACAGACAACACCACGGTCATGTGGTACATAAACAGGGAGGTACGCATTCCTACCCTCTATGCCGGATGGCAATGGATCTGTGGAACCTAGGCCTGAATCTCAACATCCAGCTGCAGGCCAAATTCGTACCAGGAAAAGAGAATTCACTAGCAGACAGCTTAAGCAGAACTACCACGGATGCTCACGAATGGATGCTGCATCCAGACATCTTCAAACTCATAACAAACAAATGGGGAATGCCAAAGATAGACCTGTTCGCCTCCCCACTCAACCACCAACTGAAGAAATTCTGCTCAAGGATATACCACCCGCAAGCCTGGAGGGCGGACTCTCTCTCTTTCAGCTGGAATGCCCTAACAGTGTATGCATTTCCACCTCTCCCATTGATGTACAAAGTTCTACTGAAGATCAGGGAGGAACAGCCAAAGGTGATACTAATAGCTCCAGACTGGCCAAGGCAGCACTGGTATCCCCTACTGAGAAGCATGTCTCGGGTGAACTCATGGCCTCTACCCCTATGGCCTCTTCTTCTAACGCAGAACAATTTCAAGACCCTGCATCCAAACTTGAAAACACTGCAGCTAACTGCCTTGAAAATTGCTTAAAACAAAACCAAACTGTCTTATCTCAGAGGGTCAAGGACATTATCCTGGAGGCTCGCAGACCCTCCACAAGGAAGACATACTCAGCTAAATGGAAGAGATTCCTCATTGGAGCACATCAAAGGGTACAGATGTCACAGTGGCAAACCTAGCACACATCCTAGAATACTTAGCAGAATTGTTCCACAATGGCCTGTCCTATTCTTCCATTAAGATTCATGCTTCAGCAATTTCAGCAGAGTACAATATGGATCCTCCTATCTTCTCTCACCCTCTCCTCAGACAATTTTTAAGAGGGATCAAAAATGTAAAACCTCCAAGGAGACCCCCTCTGCCTGTATGGGATCTCAATTTTGTGCTGGAAAAATTGACACTACCCCCTTTTGAACCAGCAGCATCAGCAGACGTACAGTTTTTATCTTGGAAAACTGCTTTCCTTCTGGCAATCACTTCAGCAAGAAGAGTATCCAAGTTACAGGCATTAATGGCAGTGCAGCCTTTCCTTATTTTTCACCAGGATAGAGTGTCTCTGAGAACCAATCCTACTTTCATGCCAAAGGTGGTATCCAGGGTATCCTTGAACCAAGCTATTCATTTGCCTACGTTCTTCCCTAACCCACAGAACAAGGGGGAAAAACTATTGCACACCTTGGATGTACACAGAAACTACGCTACTATCTGGACAGAACTAAAACCAGCAGAAAAACTGACCAACTTTTTGTAGCATATGCAACTGGAGTGCAAGGAAAAGCATTTTCCAAACAGACAATTTCAAAATGGATAGGAAATTGCATTCGTTTTGCTACTCTTTTCATGGAAAGACAGCTCCTGAAAATATCAGGCCTCATTCCACAAGAGCCACAGCCACCACTACAGCTTTCCTACGAGGGGTGGCTACCAAGGACATTTTAGAAGCTGCTACTTGGAGCTCCGTGCATACATTTGCCAAGCATTACAATCTACCTTTATACTCCAGATCCCGAGCAGGTTTTGCAACTGCAGTTTTACAGGGGATCTTAACTACACCATCCTTATCTTAGTACTTCCTCCCCCAGTTTGGCTATGGTATTCTACCCATATGTTATGACTGCAGATGCATCCTTGAAGGACATAGTACAGTTTTGTACCTACCATAAATGTAGATGTCCGATAGGTATGCATCTGCAGTCAGGATTACCCACCCTCCTTCCCCTCTGTGGTATTCCTAGGGTGCTTACCCCTCTTTCAGCTAGCTGGGGGGAATCTATTATGGTGTATTTGTTTGTATGTATATATGTATTGCTACTGTTTGGAATTTTCAACATTTATCCAAATTTAGCCTTCCTAGAGGGCACCTGGCATCTGGGGCAAGAAACACTGAGGAAAATGGCGTCGGCTGATGCCTTTATACCCCAGAAGCTCTGACGTCGGGGAAAGTGCGGCATCAGCCGAGGCCAGACCCAGACTTTGGAATCCGGCCGACCGAAGGGCTGCCTGAGGCAGGACAACCCATATGTTATGACTGCAGATGCATATCTGACATCTACATTTATGGTAGGTACAAAACTGTACTTTTCTGTACACATTCCCTCTTCCCTCTCTTATAAAAAATCCTAATGAAAATTCAGCAGGACAAACCAAAAATCTTGTTGGTGACTCCCTTTTGGTCAAGACAGCACTAGTTCCCCCTACTGCATTTAGCCAGGGGCAGTCATCACGTTACCTCACAAAGTGGACCTACCCACACAGCACAGGGGATTCCTAATCCATCCCCATTTGGAGTGTCTGAGTCTATCCCTGTGGGTGATAAGAGTTTTGATGCCTTTCAGACACCTTTACCCTGAGGCTGTGCTGAGTGTCCTGCAGGAAGCTAGGAAACACAATACTGGGAAATCCTATCTATCCAAATGGAAAAGGTTCTCCATTTGGTGTCTAAAAAGACCCATTTCAAGGAGAGGGCCCCTTAGTGCTGTCTTATCTGTTTGACTTGTTGCAGGCTGGGTTGGCATATTCATTAAATGTTTTTCTACGGTTCTTGGCTGTTGTTTTTTGATATTTTATATTTCTTTTGTGTGGTTGTTTACACAGAGTTGGCATATTCTTCTGTTAAGGTCCACCTTGCTGCTATTTCTGCTAGTCTGCCTCTTGACCCTCCACTTGCTTCTAGACTGCAAGTAAAGTTATCCCTGAAAGGCGTTCTACATCTCAGGCCCCCCAGGAGGCCAGTTCCACTGCCCTGGGACCTGAATTACGTGTTAGAGAAGCTGAGTTGCCCCACTTGAGCCAGCAGCTACAGCCTTTCTAAAGTACTGCACATAGAAAACTATGCTTTTGATGGCCCTGACATCAGCCAAGAGAGTGTCACAGCTCCAGGCCCTCATGATCACCCCATCCTTTTTAATCTTCCACAAGGATAGAGTAACCGTATGGACTTAAGCCATCCTTTATGCCTAAGGTGGCCAGTGAGTTGTCCCTAAATCAGTGTATCCACCTCCCCACCTTTGTTTTGCACAATCCCAGGATGACAGCGAGTCCCGCCGTCCCTCCCGGGATGACGGCGAGAGTCCCTCCCGGGATGACGGCGAGAGTCCCACCGGGACTCTCGAGTCCTGTATTCCTTTGATCAGACAACTAAAATTCTACCTACACATTTCATTATAACTTCACAGCATACTTTTTTACCACTCCAATACTATTACTTTGTATTAAAGTCTCATACAATCCTTTCAGTATATTATCTCCCACATTTATTTCTCTTGACATCTCATTACACCTCTAGATATCCCTTCCACCCTTTTCATGAACTTGCTATACACCTTACCACATCAGTTATACAACAGCTACACAAAGAATTGTTTGTTTTTCTTTGCATTACAGAACTTGTGTACTTGAAGTGTTTGCCAGTAATGATTGTTTTTAATTGTTAAACTAAACTGTTATGTATACTTAAACTGTCTGTAACTGGAGCTTTTCTCCTCGGGTCACCACTGAAAATGGGCCCCTTATCCCAGCAAGACTAACCCGGTTAACAAATGTCAATAAATAAAAATAAATACCTTGGGAGATCAGAGCAGCTGTCTCCTTTCACCCTAGGGCTTAGGGCAAAACTGTAACAAAGTAGACTGTTTCTTCCTTGATTTCCAAAACTATCTCCTTTTGTTCTTCCTACTGTGGCAAACACCTGCACTCTTAACATAAAAGCCCATTCCACTAAGGCCATGACCTCCTCTGGAGCATTTTTCAAAGGGCTGGACACTGCCTCTATTCTAGAGGCAGTTACCTGGGCATTTGTCCATACCTTTACCAGACACTACAAACTGACCTACGTCTCCATATCTAGAGTAGGTTTTGCTAGAGCAATCCTGCATGGATTTTTGGAAAGTAGTTCCAAGCCATTCTCTTCTTCCCTTTGAGCTATAGCACTCGCCAAAGGATATGAATACTGCAACATGAGAATAAAAGGACATAGAATAGTTGTGTAAATTCTTACCATAGCCATAGATGTCCTTCTGTTCCATGTTGCAGTATTCAATCCCACCCTCCTACCCTCTGAAAAAGGAAGAAGAGCTTTGTTGGATGATTCAGAACTTGTGCAGTTATCCTGGGACTGAGGTCCTACTGGGGCATTCATTTCTGAGGAAGGTACATGCAGATGTCACTTTTATGGCCCACACCCTACAGCCAACGTCAGATGTCCCACTTACCTTGCAGTGACTAAAGCTTTGGTATGTTGCCCAGACATTCTGGTTGCTAGCCAGAGGCTAACCCCAAAGGATGTTCTTCGTGTTTCACTGTTGCAGTCATTACATTTGGGTAATCTGCTTGCAGGTTGCCCTCAGTCGGCCTGAAAGTCTTGGGTCCTGCGTCAGTTGCTGTCCCTTCTTCCATGACATCAGGTCATCAGGGGTATAAAACGTGCAGCTGACGCCATTACACCAGGCTTTCTTGCCGTGCGTGCCCAAAGCAGAAGCAGTTCGCAAGTGCCGGTGGGCTGACTCCTGAAATTTTCGTTTTCGAGTTTCAGAACCAATGTTAAAGCTATGTACCCCGTTGGGGAAACTTTTTCTTGCTCCTTACTGATGTCAGTAAAAGTTAATTGCATTACTTGTGGAAAGCAAATACCTCAAAAAGATTTTCATTTGTATTGTATTCCTTGCGTAGGCCCTGACCACGTACCTTGCTGACGGTTTTGTACCTTATTTAATCAGCGCACTATCCATCGTCTCTATATTTTTGCCTCTAAATATTTCTGTTCTCAGTTTAATTATCCAGAAATGTCTTTGGTTAGCCATCCGACTACCAGGATTCTGAAAAAACGTAATTTTAAAGACAGAGACAGGCCCCCGAGGTCCAAAACTGCAGACGACACTTCTCCTAAGCCAGTCGCCAGTGCTCAGTCAGGCGCTTTTGCAGCCCTTGATACCTGCTACTTCTGATTCGCAGGCCTCTACTGAGACAGATTCGGAGTCCAGTATGCCCCGAGATGCTTCAAGTATGGTACCCGCGGATGTATCTATCTTGGATGGGTCTGGAGCCGCTGTGCAGGCACGGGCTTCTGAGAGTGTTTTCAGGCCTACAGACTTGCATATTAAATCAACACCTCCTTCATTACTAAGGCCTAAATCTCGATCCATGTCTAAAACAAACGACGCACAGGCCACATGTTCAGGCCCCTATGCCTAAAAAACAAATGATAAAAATGGCTGAAGATCTAATAACTCTAATCGGGGGTAGTCAACCCCCAAGGCCTAGGGCTGAGCTTGATTACAAATCTTCTGATCAGGATTCTGTTTCTTCTCACTCTTCTGATGACCTGGATTTGTCCATTCCTACTTATGAGGATTCTGATGCAGAGGATTCTATTCCCTCTACTTCCCCTCCTGAGGATTTTTCTTTTGGGGAAACTGTACATACTTTAAGGGAGCATTTTCACTGGGAAAGCCAGGAATTTTCTGATTCAAAAAAGAGGCTTAGGGATTTACTCCTTCTATGTCAGGATTGGCCTTTGTCTATACCTCCTGTACTAGACATTGTTGATGTTTTCTCGGAATCCAGTTTGGCCCCTGATACCCTGCCTCCTGCTCCTAGTAATCCTGACAAGATACTACAGGTTTCCTGAGCCCCACAAGTTCCTTTTCAAAAATCCTGTTGCAGATCCAGAGACTATTTCTCAGAGGACCAAGGGCATTAAGGCTTCTACTGCTAAAACTCCTACCCCTTCTGATAGAGACTCCAGGGCGCTGGATAGATGGGGTAAAAAGGTTTATACTTCTACAACCTTGGCAATCGGAGCTTTAAACTGCCAATTTCATATGTTAAAATATCAGCAACATTGGACTGCCTAAACTGAAAATTATGTTGATTCCTGACTGTGTGGAAAATAAAGATTTACAGGACTTAATGCATTCTGCTGAACAAGTTGGAAAACACTTTGCATTGTGGTTTTGATTCTTTAGAGGCCTCTTGCAGGGCTGCTGTTACTGGGTCTGTGCTTAGAAGGCATGCTTGGCTTAAGGAGCAATCTTTTCCTGATCATGTTATAGCTAAATTGTTGGATGCTCCTTTAAATCAGGACCGCCTGTTTAGCAACAAGGCTGAAGAAATTCTTAAAAAGATGGAAGATAAAGCTAAATATATGCAAACTGTTAAAGATTTTTTTACAAGTGCAACCTCCTAGATTTAGTAGGCACTAGCCTACTAAGTATTGGTCCTTTCCAGTCCCTTCCAGGTCTTCTCAAGCCAAACCCAGTCACAGCAAAAACCCCAGGTTTCAGTCCTAGGGGACTTTCAGAACTAAGCAGTGGGGGGCCTCCACTTCCAAATCTGGAAATTAGACACCCCCTATGGGAAACGGTCTCAATAACTTCCTTTTAAAATTCCCAAGCACTTATCTTTTGACCGCCCCTTTTGGGGGGAAAGATTGCTCTTCATGCAAAGAACTGGGAGCTCGTATCCCAGGACAAATGGGTTTTAAATGGTGTCCCAGGGATAAAGATTTCATTTCCAAACATTGCCAACACCAAATGGGTGGCCAGACCTGCCCCCAGATCAGTGGGCAGAGGCTCAAAAACAAGTAATTTCCCTCTTAAGCATGGGGGCTATTCAAATGGTACCAGAAGAGGAAAAGGGACAAGGTTTCTATTCCAGGCTTTATATGGTACCCAGAAAAGACGAATCATGGCGTCCAATCGTGGACATGTCTACTCTAAATACCTTTCTGGAGATTCCAAAATTCAAGATGCTGACTCTTCACCAATTACTTCCTATGTTAGGCAAAGACACCTGGTTGGCAACACTAGATTTAAAAGAAGCATACCTGCACATCCCAATCAGGGAATCTTGCAGAAGATAGCTACGCTTCAAAGCAGGCTACACGCATTATCAGTTCTCTGCACTGCCCTTTGGCTTGTCTACTGCGCCCAGGGTATTCACAAAGTGCCTGGCTCCAGTTATTGCATTTTGTAGGCAAAGAAGTATTCAAATATACCCATACCTGGACAATTGTCTAATTCAGGCAGAAAGCCAGGGCATACTTTTGAATCATCTGGCGTTTGTAAAAAGGGTTCTAACTTGTCTGGGGTACACCATAAACAAAAAGAAATCAACTGGTACCCTGTCAACAAATTACATTCCTGGGAGCAAGCTTGACTACAACTTCCCAGATGGCTTACCTCACGCCAGAAAAGCAAATTCATTTGGTAACCTATTTCAAACAAGTGGCCACAAAAACCCTGCTATCTGCAAGACAAATACTGCAAGCCTTGGGGTTTATGGCCTCCTGCATTCTTTTAATTCCATATGCAAGACTGCATATGAGGAAACTACAGTGATATCTAAAAAGCTTATGGAGTCAACATTCTCACAGCCTGGAAACAATGATTCCTATCATACCATGCCTACGCCTACAATTCCTCTGGTGGGCAGAGGCCTGCCACCAAAACAAGGGACTACCATTAACACTACCCCCTGCCGCCCAAACCCTAACAACAGATACATCAGACTATGCATGGGGGGCTCACCTGGCAGGGAAGTGCATTCAGGGCAAATGGAACCCAAGTCAAATGCACCTACATATCAATCAAAAAGAAATGTTAGTTGTACAGAATGCTCTGACAGCCTTTGAGGACTACATTCTTCCAGGACAACTAATGGTAAAGATGGACAACACCACGGTTATGTGGTACATAAACAAGCAGGGGGTTACACATTCCTATCCCCTCTGTAGACTAGCCATGGCATTGTGGAACACAGCCTTGAGCTACCAAGTGCACCTACAAGCTCAATTCCTGCCAGGAAAATTAAATACACTGGCAGATGGACTAAGCAGAAACCTCATTGACCCACACGAGTGGAAACTGGAACCAAGGATGTTAAGTTGTCTGTCTCGCCTTCATTCTTGCTGGATGTGTTCGGAGCCGATCCTCGGCTCCGACTCAGCCTTCTACTAAAGCTCGAGAGCTATTTACCAGCTCAAGGCTTCCCCATATCCCACGATGCTAGGCGACAGATACCCAGATCTCATTTGCCGCTTCAGCTACGAGGTTGTGATTTTACCGGCTCCAGGTCGTATAAATCTTTTCTTGTAATTTTACTGTTAATATTCTCTTATTTTTTGATAATCTTCCCTCTTAGTTTAATTATCGTGTGTACCCGTTGAGATCCCACTTAGAAACTCCTTTTTTATTGTTGTTACAGAGTTTCTCTCCCCCTCCCCCCCTTTAGGGTAGTGTTAGGCCTTATTAGCTACTTTTACTTACTCTTTTACTCTTATAGTTTGTTCTTGTATTATATATATATATATATATATATTTGTTAATAGTTGTGTGGTTATAGTTATTATTGTTATAGTTATTATTACTGTTAGTTTTACCTAGTGCCTGTGTGTGTGTGCCTTTTTAAGCACTAGTTACCCGTTTCCTTTGGTATCCCTTCTTAATATGTCTAAAGATACCAAAGTCTCAGGTTTTAAGAAGTGTGACTCGTGCTCTCAGAAGATGTCTCTGACAGACTGTCACACTTATTGTGTTTATTGCTTGGGCCCCCTACACCTGCAGGACTCTTGTTCGGTCTGCCACGCTTTCAGTCCGAGAGTCCTGCAGCAGCGTAGCAACAAGCTCATTTTGAGGGGCTTACTTAAGCCAGAAGGATCCCCGGCTAAGCCTCCGTCGAGTAAATCCTTAAAGCCCGCCAAACCGTCTGCTCCCTGTTCGGAGCCGTCGCCGAGTGGAGCTCCTGCCTCCTCGTCGGTTCCGGCTGGAACCGACACTTCGAGACCTCAGTCGGCTCCGATCTTGATGTTGGAGCCTTCTCTGAGCCGAAAACATTCGAGGTCCCCCTTTTTAGAGTCCATTCGTTCGGCTCCGGGGTCTCCATTGCTTCAATTGGAGCGAAGCCATAGGTCCCACTCCTCTCGGTCCTCCAGGCTTATCCGATCATGACTTGGAGAGGGTGGTCAGTAGACTCCTAAAGTTGCAGGCACTGGCCAAAATTTTGACCAGCCCTTTTCAACAGACTGTGGTTATCCCTGTGTCTTCAACAGTTCCTCCTCCGACTCTTCCACTGTGTTCGGAGCTGGAGCTCGTTGGGGCTCGGAACGTCGGAGCCGATACCACAAGTTTCGGCTCCCTCATCGGCTCCGATCTCTTCATTGGTTCCGTCCTTGGAGGGATCCAGGTGCTGGGACTCCCTCGTCGGCTCCGAGGGGGCGAGTGGCATCAGACCCATGTCCAACCCCGTTCTCCCTCTCGGGGCCTCGGCACAGGTGAGCTCGGCCCCGACATCGGCCTTTGAGCCGTCCCTTTCGGTGCCGGGAGGGGTTCATATCTCTTCGGAGCGTGGACTCTCTTCTCTGCCTGACAGGGGCGCCTTCGAGGTCATGAGCGTGCTGACTCCTGTGTTGGCTCCGCGATCGGCCCCTTCGGCTCCTCCCCTCATGGTGCCTGCATTGGTTTCTGTCCACCCTCCTGACCCCAAGCGTGGAGAACAGATGCTCCAGGTCGACCCATTGGGTGTGTCTTCCTCTTCCGAGTCCTCCCCCTGATCATTCAGAAGAGCCCCCTAGGAAGAGAAAATGTAAGAGGAAACATGTTGACTCCCCGAGTCAGTCACGTCTGACACCGACTTGGATTCGGAAGGGTCCCCAAGGTCCCCCTCTGAGGATGTCTCCTTTTCAGACATCCTTGAGATCCTTAGGCAGAGGGGGAACTGGACTGCCCTTAACCCTTCCGAGGACGAGTCGGTGTTCCTGGACGCGTTTGGTTCTTGCCCTTCAACCTCCTGGGTGTCTCCGCCTTTCGACCCGCATATGGAAGTGGTGGCTCGGAAGGCGTGGACAGCCCCGGACACAGTAGAACCAACTCCCTGCAGGCCCACTAAATTCATTACAGCCCCATCTGACAAACAGTTTCTGACAAAGGGTGTCAATGTTGATGCCATGGTGGTGGCAGCAGCCACTAAGAAGGAGTTGGCTGACCCTTTGGTGCCTGTCTATCCACCTAATAAAGAATGTAGGACAATGGACAGGTACGGGAAGCGGATGTTTTCTTCAGCAACCTTTTCCATGTGGTCGCTGAATTATCTGTGCCATTTCACCCGCCTTCAAAGGGATCTTCTCAAGGAACTGGGTGATACCCTTCAGGATCCATCAGCTGCGGGGTCTCAGGAAAAGATCAACTCCCAGCTGGCGGCCCTTAACTCTATAGTCAACTCCTCCATGCGGCTCATTCTTATGCAGCCGATGGGGCGAGTAGGACCTTTTCCATGTGGTCGCTGAATTATCTGTTCCATTTCACCCGCCTTCAAAAGGATCTTCTCAAGGAACTGGGTGATACCCTTCAGAATCCATCAGCTGCAGGGTCTCAGGAAAAGATCAACTCCCAGCTGGCAACCCTTAACTCTATAGTCAACTCCTCCATGCGGCTCATTTTTTATGCAGCCGATGGGGCGATTAGGGCCGCAGGTACAGGCGTGGCTTTGAGAAGACATGCCTGGATGCGGTTATGTAACTTTGCTGACCCCTTTAAGGCGTCCTTCACCAATACCCCCTTTGATGGTTCGGCTTTGTTTGGACCACAGGTGAAGGATACCCTTACCAGGTGTGAGCAGGAAGGCAAGACTCTCTCTGCCGTGGGAGTCCATTTTTCTACTCTCTCTAGACCATACCCTAAAGGTCAGAAGAGTGGAAAAATCTGGTTTCAGAAACCCCAGGGAGTCGTGCCTGACACACGTGGCTAGTTTCCCTCCAGGGGCAGAGGAGGGAACAATAATAGATGCCACCCAAGGGGCAGAGGGGGTCCGCAAAATCAGGGTAGCAGAGAATCTTTCTCTGACAAACCCTTTCAGCACCCCTGAGGGGCTGCCCAACTGTCCACCTTCGGAGGCAGTCGGGGGAAGATTGTCACTGTACCCAGAAACCTGGCAACTCCTCACACAAGACAAATGGGTACGGTCTATCATATCCGAGGGTTAAAAAATCCCCTTTGTCCACACCCCTGTACAAACAGGTCCCTTCCCGATGTTCCACCCGGTCTAAGGGAACAAGCAGTACTAGAAATTTCAAAACTGCTAAAAAAAAAAAAAAAAAAAAAAAGGGCTATCCAGCCAGTCCCAGCAGACCAGCAGGGATCCGGGAATTACTCAAAGTTCTTTTTGGTACCAAAAAAGACAGTGGACTGGAGACCCATTTTGGATCTCAGCAGGTTAAACAAATCTGTTCTAAGAACGAAGTTTCGGATGGTAACGCTTCAGTCCATTCTACCCTTGACAATTGGATGTGCTCCATAGACCTTCAGGATGCGTACTACCATATCAAAATGGACAGGCGCTCCACAAGGTTTCTCCGCTTCCGGCTGGGAGCCAGTCACTAGCAGTTCAGAGCCCTGCCCTTTGGTCTCACCACAGCCCCCAGAGTGTTCACCAAATGCATAGTAGTGGTTACGGCTCACCTGAGACGGTGAGGATTCCAGGTGTTTCTATATCTAGACGACTGGCTCCTAACTGCTTCCACCAGGCATCAACTACTGCGAGCCAGGGATTATACCACCCAAACTTGCTCCGAGCTAGGTATCTCTCTAAACTTCGAAAAGTCTGCATTGTCGCCTTGTCAATCTATAACCTTTGTAGGCGCAAGATTAAATACAAAAGAGCTGTCGGCAAAACTTCCCTTAGAAAGAGTATCAGACATTCGCTGACATGTCCAGACCTTACTACAGTGCAAGAGAATTCAGGCCAGATTTGTACTGAAAACCTTGGGTCTCATGGCAGCAGCAATCACATTATTTCCCCTGGCTCGTTTTCACATGCGGATCCTTCAATGGGTGCTTTTTACCCAATGGTTATTTCAGCAGCTTCCAATGTCTCACAACATAGTAATCACCCAATCATGCAAAGACCACCTTTCTTGGTGGATGGTCTCCTCTCAAGTACTTCAAGGCAAGACTGTTTGTTCTTCCTCCTCCTGTTGCCATGGTGACAACGGATGCCTCCCTGATCGGGGGGCATTTTCAGGGCAGGACTGTCCAGGGCACTTGGCAACCTCTAGAGTACCACCTGCACATAAACGTCTTGGAGATGAGTGGTACTTTTAGCGTTGCAAGCTCTTCAGGACTCTACCCACCGGGACTATTGCAATTCAGACGGACAATATGTCTGTAGTGTGGTACATCAACAAGCAGGGTGGAGCCAGGTCCTATCCCTTATGTCGAGAAGCACTCAGACTCTGGCAGTGGGCGATCTCCTCTCAACGGTTTCTGATAGCAAAGCACATCCCCGGGAAGTCCAACGTCATAGCAGACAGGCTAAGCAGAGCTCTTCTCATGCCTCACGAGTGGTCTCTCAATCAGTCAGTAGCGGACAAAATTTTCCGCAGATAGGATCAACCTTGCTGCGACCTTTTCGCAACCCCTCTCAACAGCAAGTGTGACGACTATTTCACTCTCTTCCCCCTCCCCGGCCACTCCCCCAGAGATGCTCTAGTTCACGATTGGCCCCGGGGTCTTCTGTATGCATTCCCACCTTTTCCCTTAATTCCGAAACTAATTCAGAAAGCGACCGCATTGGGATCCAGGATGATCCTCATTGCCCCTTACTGGCCTCTACAAATTTGGTTCCCATTCCTGCATAGTCACCTACTGGAGCAGCCTTGGAATCTGGACCCAGTGCCAGACCTCTTGGTCCATCAGTCGGGCGGGCTGCACCAATCCCTTCAGTCTCTCAACCTCACAGCTTGGTTGCTCCACTTCCAACCTTAGCCAGGCTTCCACATATTTCTCAGCCAGTGCGTGAAATCATCCTTTCTTCACACAAATCTACTACCAGAAAGACTTATGCTAGTAAGTGGAAACGTTTCTCTTTCTGGGCAGAAGCTAGAAATATAGACCCCTTTACTGCCCCTGTCCATAATGTTCTAGATTTTTTGGCAGAACTTTTTCGAGCAGGTTCCTCATCTGCCACCATTAGAGTCCAGTTGGCTGCTATCGCTAATTTCCACGCTGGCCTGTCAGAGACCAGCATCATGTCCCACAAACTTTGTAAAGCCTTTTTTAAAGGGACTATTTTACTTAGGCCCCCGGTTAAAGATCCCCCGCCTCCGTAAGATTTGAACCTGATATTAACTTCATTGATTCTCCCTCCCTTTGAACCTGAGGCTTCCTGTTCCTTAAAATTACTCTCCTGGAAGAGACTCTTCTTAGTAGCCATCACCTTAGCTAGAAGAGTGTCGGAACTTCAAGCCCTCTGTATTCGTCCTCCTTATCTTGTTTTTCACAAAGATAGAGTTTCACTCAGGACTAATGCTTCCTTTTTACCCAAAATACCTTCAGAGACAAATCTGAATCAGACTGTTGATCTTCTTGTCTTTTTTCCTTACTATTCGAACAGAGCTGAACAAAAGTTGCACTATTTGGACGTTCACAGGCAATTACGTTTTTATTTGGATAGGACTAAGCAAACAAGAAAATCGGACCAACTCTTCCTGTCCTATGCTGAGGGCAAGCAGGGCCTGCCAGTTTCTAAAGTAACCTTATCCAGGTGGTTCGCCTCTATTATTACTTTGATTTACCAACTGAGACGTAAAGAACTCCCTACAAAACCAAAAGCTCATTCCACCAGAGCATTAGCTACGTCGGTAGCTTTTCAGGCAAGACTTCCAATGGAATCTATTTGTGCTGCAGCCACATGGGCCACTCCTCATACTTTCATTTCACATTGCAAGTTGGATATGGCCTCCAGGAGTCGAGCTGACTTTGGTTCCACTGTGCTCAAGAGTCTGTTCCGATCAGCCACCCAGGGCTAAGGTGCTAGGGACGCTGTCCCATCCAGCAAGAATGAAGACGAGATAGACAACTTAACATTAAGAAGTTATGAACCTACCATAACGTTCCATGTTAGTTGTCTTCTTCTCGCCTTCTTTCTTGTGTCCCACCCTCCATCCCCCTAGCCTGGACAGACCGAGAAGAATCCCCTTGGAGGCCTTCTTCCTCTGGTTGACTCTTTTTTCTAGGGTACGTCCTCCTCTGTTTTTAGCACTGTAGGTAAACCTTGTAGGAGGGACAGGTGTCTCCATGGTGTTAGCTCTGCCAAACGAGATCTGGGTATCTGTCGCCTAGCATTGTGGGATATGGGGAAGCCTCAAGCCAGTAAACAGCTCTTGAGCTTTAGTAGAAGGCCGAGTCGGAGCTGAGGATCGGCTCCGAACCCATCCAGCAAGAAAGAAGGTGAGAAGAAGACGACTAACATGGAACGTTATGGTAGGTACATAACTTCTTAATTTTCAACATGTTGACAAGCGAATGGGGGACTCCAGACATCGATCTATTTGCCTCCCCCCAGAACTACAACTTGGACAAGTTTTGCACAAGGACTCCCCACAAACAAGCCTGGAAAGTGAATGCTCTGTCTTTCAGCTGGAAAACCCTATCAGTCTATGCCTTCCCCCTGCTGCCTTTGCTCTCCAAAGTTCTACTAAAAGTCAAACAGGACAAACCAAGGATGATCTTGATTGCTTCATACTGGCTGCACCAACACTGGTACCCCCTCCTGCACAGTGTGTCGCAGTTACCTCCATGGCACCGGCCTCAGACCCCTTCTCTGCTGTCTCAGCAGGAGAACCAAATTCTGCACCCTCAGTTTCCAACATTGAACCTTGCAGCCAGGCTAATCACTTAAATTCACCCTCATCCCTCAGCAAACCTGTGATGGATGTCATCTTAAGAGGCAAGGAGACCTAGTACTAGAAAAATCTTATGCTGAAAAATGGAAAAGATTCTGTGCTTGGAACCAATCTCAAGGGATGAGCACAGCAGCACCCAATTTACCTCAGATTTTGCAATCCTGAACTGAGATGCTTCACAAGGACCTGTCTTTTTCCTCCATTAAAGTTCATGCCTCAGCCATTTCAGCTCATTATAACACAGAACCTCCTCTCTTCTCTTATCCTCTGCTTAAGCAGTACCTCAGAGAGGCCAAAAACTTGAAACCACCCAGGAGAGCTCCGACCCCTGCCTGGGACCTTAACTTTGTATTGGAGAAACTCACTACCTCCTTTTGAGCCAGCTGCTACTGCAGACTTAAAATTTCTTTCTTGAAAAACAGATTTCCTTTTAGCAATCACTTCAGCTAGAAGGATATCTGAATTACAAGCCCTTATGGCAGTGGAGCCTTTCATCATCTTTCATGCGGACACGGCGTCACTCAGGACCAATCCATCCTTCATGCCCAAAGTGGTATCTAGTGTGGCTCTTAATCAGTCCATTCATTTGCCAACCTTCTTTCCCAATCCACAGAACAAAGGGGAATGGATTCTGCATTCCTTGGATGTGCACAGACAAGTTAGATTCTACTTGGACAGGACTAAACCTCGAAGAAAATCTGAACAACTGCTGGTAGCATTTGCTGCAGGGGCAGAGGGGAAGGCTATTTCAAAACAAACCATTTCTAAATGGATAAGCCATTGCATTAATTTCTGCTATAAGCACCATGGAAAACCTATCCCCCAGGGGATCAGGTCTCACTCCACCAGGGCTGCATCTACTTCTGCAGCCTTCATTAGAGGTGTTCCTACCAGGAACATCCTAGAAGCTGCTACCTGGAGTTCTGTACATAATTTCACCAAGCATTATCATTTGCCAATTTTTCCTCAAAATCCAGAGCTGGCTTTGCAACTGCTGTCTTGCAGGGCCTTATAGCTGCCCCTAATGCTATATAAATTCCTCCTCCCAACCATAGCTTTGGGAATCTTCCCAAATGTAATGACTGCAGCAGTGAAACACGAAGAACGTAGTACAGTTGTGTACACTTACCATAAATGTAGATGTTAGAGGGTATTCACTTTTGCAGTCCTGCTTACCCTCCCTCCAGCCCCCTAATTTCTTCTGGCTATACCTGTACTTTCCTTTACTATGCATAAAAGCCTTTTTGGTGTATTTGTTTTTTGTTGGAGGTATACCTTTGTGTTTTTATGTTTATTTGCTCCCCATTAGGGGTGCACCTGACATCTGGGGCAAGAAAAACTGATGTAATTGGGTCAGCTGCATGTTTTATACCCCTGACGACCAGACGTCATGGAAGAAGGGACAGCAACCGACGCAGGACCCAAGACTGTTAATCAGGCCGACTGAGGGCAACCTGCAAGCAGATTACCCAAATGTAATGACTGCAACAGTGAATTACACTCTAACATCTACATTTATGGTTAGTGTATACAACTGTACTTTATGAATAATGCAACATTTAAGAGGAGGTCATCTATGGTTATAGCAAGAATTTGCACAACAGTTCTTTACATCCGTAACCTAAAAGTAAAGGCCCAGATTTGTGCCGAACTGGTAGTTAATGATACCACATATACTGAGCCTGGGGACATAGCTAACCTATTAGCCGACAGGTTCTGTGAAAACTTCACCCCCTGTCCCTGCCAGAACTACCCCAAAACATTCCAACCACCTGTCCTCTACCTAGTATCTGTAAAGAGCAGGTCATAAACGCCCTCTGTAAGGACATAAAAACTGAATCTACGGGAGCTGAAAATATGCCAGGTTGTATACTACATGGGCTCAAACAAGAATTAGCAACACCACTGGGTACTTTTTTCAGTCATAGTCTAAGCTCTGGCTTTGTCCCAGCTGATTGTGCAAAGGGACAACAGTGGCCATTTTCCAAAGGGGGTGCTTCCACTGATTCCGGAAACTATAGCCTGTTAGGCTGACTAGCCTTGTCTGCGAGGCCATGGAGTGAATCATCATGGACCTTTAGGTAATCTCTAAACACTTGACTCTACTCAGTTTGGATTTGTCAAAGAGAGATCATGCCTGTTAAACCTAACAGATGACTTTGAGACAGTCACCAAGACCCTGGTTGAGGGAAAATCTGTGCCTACCTTGACTTAGTCAAGGCTTTTGACACTATCCCGCACTCATGAATCATTGACACACTCACTCTGCTAGGTATCAACCCGTATGTCATTAGATGGGTCGCTAACTGGCTCACTGATAGAGCCAGATAGTCAAAATAGGGGAATCCACCTCCAACAGCAGACCTGTAACCAGTGGTGTTCCACAGGGCTCAGTCTAGGGACCTCTGCTGTTTGGAATCTATTTCTCTGAAGTACAAGCTAAAAGTAAATGTCTGTGGCTGACAAAGTTTGCTGATGACTGCAAACTGGGGGTGGTCATAGAATCTCCAAACGATATCAACATTCTACAAGAGGGTCTTAAACAAATGGCGGGTGCCAAAGTTTTGGCTTTAAATTCAATGCAAAAAATGTATTATCATCCCTTTCAGTAAGTGCGATGTTCCTGCTAACTAACCACATCAATAACAACACTCTAAGTACACACTCAGTGGTGTGCGACCTGGGCCCACAGGTTGACAGCAACCTTACCTTTGGTCACCATGTCCTCCACAGTGGTAAGAAGGGCATTCTATATTGCTCATCTCATAAGTATGGACATTGCATCCAGAAAAAAAGTTATAACCTCTCTGTACTCTTCCCTAATCAGGCCAGTAATTGAATAACTGAGTACAACGCCTCTTTGGTGTGTACCTTTGCAAGCACATGCAGCCATTGGAGAGATGACATAGGTTCCTCATAAGGAAAATTCAAGGTCTTCACCATCTGTCCTATATGGATCGTCTGAAATCACTGTCACTTTATTCTGTTTCATACAGACTACTCTGAGGCGATCTCTTTCTTGCATATAAAGTGATCTGTGACGCTGCTTTATTGGAAATGCTCCATATCCACAAGTCAAATGGTACACTGGTTACTTAATCTAAAGACCTTAACCTGGTATGCAACATTAATAGAACCTGCTGGAAGGACAGATTTTTCTACCAGAGGCTGCCATGCCTTTGGAGTGGGCTCCCACTTCATGTCAAAGAGAGAATCTCATTGGCCCTCTTCAAATTCAATTTGAACAATTGGATAGATGACCGTAAAATCACCCCAGGGGTTCCATCTGTCATTTCTTTGGCATTCATGTGCTTTTTGTTTGTCGTGTTCTACAAACCTTGCATTTTCACCCCTTTGCAAACCACTCCCCATGCCATGTCTGAAGCATCTTTTATGACAGACTAAAGGTGAGGTGGAAGGGAGAATGCGAGAACTGGATTCTGAGAACGTCTTCCCACTAAAAAAAACTCCCTCTTTACAACCTCCCAGTGTAGGGATACAAAAAGATAAATGATGTAAATGCTGAGTCCAGACTGATCTGAGGTACCACTGAATTTTTCACATAAAAAGTCTGGCTAGGGGAAGAATAGGAATCATAGAAGCCATGTACAGTAAACTCTCAGTTAACTGGCACCCATGGGGATTGGTAGATGCCAGATTACTGTAGTTTCTGGTTGCTAATACGAACTCTATACTAATTGTTTGGTTTGACTTGTTCTTAGGTTGGGGGGAGAGAGGGAATTTATTCCTGTCTTCCTTTTTAAAACATAAGGTATGATGTTATGTTGTCCTATCTCGCCTTCATTCTTGATGGTTGGGTTCGGAACCGAGCATCAGTTCAGACTCTGCCACATACTAAATGGCTCAAGGCTGTACCCTATCCTATGATGCCTAGCAACAGTTATCCAGATCTCATTTGCTGCTTGCTGGTTCAGGATTGCTTTTCACTGGCTCAGGCTAAGTCTTTGATTTATGTTTATTTTCTATTTTCTTGGAGTAAAAACATTAAATTTCCCTAGTTCATTGCAAAGTAGATTTCTCTTGGCAGTTTAAGTGCTTACTGTTTGTTTTTTGCTGGTTTTTAGCATTGTTTGTGTGGGCCGTCATTGTCTTGGGCCTCTTCTACCCTATCCTCGTCTAACTTTCAGTTTGTCCTGAATGAATTTGTTTTTTGCCCTCTTTATTTTAGCCCGTTTTTAGTTAGTGGGCTCCCTTACCCTTTACTTTCCTTTTTCTGAAGTTTTGTTTAAGTTACAGATGTCTCATCAGGCCAGAGGAGATCTTCATGTATGTTGGAGACCTCCCAACTGTTTTGTGCCTTACTGTACTGTGTTAAGGCCGCACCTTTTGATAAACGTTCTTTTTCATAGTACTAGCTGGTTGTTGTTGACTAATCCTCAGCATGTCTAAAGATTCTGCAAAAGAAGTTAAACAATCTGGATTTAAGAAGTGTGATTCGTCCACACAAAAGATGTCTTTGACTGATAGGCACACTAGTTGTGTTTAGTGTTTAGGCGCCATTCACCTGCAGGATTCCTGTTCCATCTGCCACGGTTTCAGCTCCAGGGTCTTGCAGGAATGCAAAAATAAACTTATTGTCAGGGGTTTATTGAAGGGGACCTTTGATGTGGCCATCGAAGGGAATCAGGCCTCTAAATCCTCTGATAAGTCAACTAAAAAATCTGCTTCTTCGGTTCTGTTTTCTTAGCCAATTAAGAAACCAGAGAAACATATTGCTTCGGATCTGAAGGTTGTCTGGTTTGAGAAGTCAGTCTCCTTCGGCTTCACCAGCTTTGTTGGCACCGATTCGGAGCCAAAAAAGTACCCGGTCACCATTCTTTGAACCAGTCCGTTCAGTGCCACAGTCACCCCTTCTGCAGTCGGTGGCTGATAGCCATAGATCCTCCACCCATTCCTCTCAATCTTTCAGGATACTCTCGGACAATGATGTGGAGCAGGTGGTCAAGAGGTTACTTCGGACACAGGCCTTAGCAAAAATTCTTTCGCTCCCTGCCCAGAAGGAAGTGGAGCAGACCACTGTATCTGCCTTGTCTTCTGTTCCACCTCTGACTTGAACGAGTTCGGAGCCGGGGTGCCTGGAGGTCCTTGTGGTGGAACAGTCGGGTCCGAAAACCACAGCTGGTGTCTTGTTCCCGACTTCCGCTCCTATCTCTTCGATGTTGTCTTCTATCGAGGAATCTGGGAACCAACACTCCCTCGCTCGTCGGGTCCGGGGAGGATAGTCGAATCGGACCCTTGTCGGATCCGATTCTTCCTCTTGCGGCTTCAGCGCAGATGAGTTCGGTGCCCACATCAGCCTTGGAGCCATCCTCCTTGGCGCGGGGGATATCTCCCAGTTTCTCGGAGCTGGGGGCTCTCTCAGGCCAGGATCGTGGTGCCTTCGAGGTGATGATGCGTGTGCTATCCCCCCAGACTGCTCCAGCTTCTGCTTCAGCTACTCTTCCCCGGAAAGGACCAGTGTCAACCACTACACCATCCCTCCAGCCCAAGCGTAGAGAACCCATGCCCCAGGATGCCCCAATGGGCGACCCACTCTCTTCTGAAACCTCCCAAGAGTATCCCTCTGAGGAGGTCCCGTAGAAGAGGACTTGTAAGCGTAAGCATCTAGACTCCCCTGAGTCCATCACATCAGATACGGACTTAGAGGATGCAGAAGGGTCCCCACGGTCACCCTCTGAGGATGTCTCCTTTTCAGACATCTTACAGATCCTGAAGCAGAGAGGTGGCTGGAAGACCTCTCCCCTTCTGAAGATGAGTCTGTATACCTGGAAGCATTCGGATCTCTGCCCTCTACCTCTTGGGTGTCTCCACCTTTCGGACAGCTCCTTGGTGTAGTCATTCAAAAGGCATGGGGCTCTCCAGAATACGTGGAACTCATCCCGAGTAGGCCTAACAAATTTATTACAGCGCCAGATGACAAACCGTTCCTGACTAAGGGTGTCCCAGTAGATGCTATGGTGGTGATGGTGGCAGCCAACAAGAAGGAATTAGCCGAAACTTCTTCATCTGTCCATCTGCCAAATAAGGAGTCTCGAACAATGGACAGATACAGGAAGCATATGTTTTTTTCAGCAGCCTTTACTCTTAGGTCACTGAATTACTTATCTCACTTTACTCAACTTGAGGGATCTCCTCAAGGAGCTGGGAGGTACCCTCCAGGGTATTACAGCTGTGGGGGGTGCCTGACAAGGTAAACTCTCAGCTTGTGACCTTAAACTCTATAATAAACTCCTCCTTGCGCCTCATTTCCTATGCAGCCGATGGCGCGAGTAGGGCAGCAGGCACAGAAATAGCTCTGAGGAGACATTCTTGGATGCATCGTGGTGAGTTTGCTGAACCCTTCAAGTCTTCCTGTATTAACGCCCCTTTTGACGGCTCATCTTTGTCAGACCAAAAGTAAGAGACTCTTACAGGTGCGAACAAGAAGGCAAAACTCTGTCTGCCGTGGGAGTGCGTTTCTCCGTCCCTATCAGACTTTATCCCTGAGGTCAGAAGGGTGGAAAAATGTGGATGTTCGTGTTACACTGCTGCAGTCATTACACTTGGGTTATCCTGCCGTCAGGCAGTTCCCCAGTCAGCCTGAGTTCCAAAGTCTTGGTCTGGCGTCTGTTGCTGTCACCTCCTCCCTGACGTTAGTGCGGCAGGGGTATATAAGATGCAGCGGACGCCATTTTCTTCAGTCTTTCTTGCCGCGCGGTGCCCGAAGCAAAAGCAGTTCGCAAGTGCCAGTCGGCCGTCTCCTGAGATTTTCATTCCGAATCCAGAACCAAAGTCTTCTACAAAGCTAAGTACCCCGTTGGGGAAACTTTTTCTTGCCTCAGACCAATGTCAGTCATAGTTAATAACTGTATTTTTTTGGGAAGCAAATACCTCATAAGGATTTCCATTCTTATTGTATCCCATGCCTAGGCCCAGACCACAACGTCACTGGTTGTCGGTTTTGTGCTAGGTTTAACAAATGCACTATTAAACGTCGATTTGATATTGCCCAACATTATTTTGGTAGAAAATTCAATTATACCATGCCGTCGGAATTTCCGAAGACCAGAATACGTAAAAAGAGCAAAGACAAGGATAGGCATCCGAGGCTCAAAACTGACAACGAAGCCTCTTCTAGGCCAGTCGCTGGTTCTCCGGTTTTCAGCGAGGCGCCTTCGCAGCCCCTGACCGCTTCTGTAGAACCACAGGCCGCCTCTGACTCCCACGTGGAGATGGCTGGGCCTTTGGACGCACAAGTTATTCAGCCTACCGAAACTAACCCTTCAGAGGGATCCAGAGTAGCTGAGCTGCCTGCAGCTTCAGAAGGTGTTCTCAGACCTACTCAGTTAAGCATTAAACCCCCTGCTAAGTCTAACCCCAGCTTTAAAATCAAAGAAACAAATACAGCATTCTCCAGCACAGGCCTCCATGCCCAAGAAACAAATGCTCAAAATGGCCGAAGACCTAATCACTCTGATCAGGGGGTCCCATCCCCCTCCTGATAAAAGGCCTAGACAGGATGCAGACTATGACTCATCCGACCAGGTGTCCATCTCTTCAG
This sequence comes from Protopterus annectens, assembly GCF_019279795.1. NCBI lineage: Eukaryota > Metazoa > Chordata > Ceratodontiformes > Protopteridae > Protopterus > Protopterus annectens. The sequence goes on along the minus strand of NC_056741.1, from coordinate 53,368,911 downwards.
ATTCATCCTCAGACCTAGGATATTCTTTACCCCCTTATGAGGATTCTGATGCTGAGGAGTCAATTCCGTCAGCCTCTCCGCCTAAGGACTACTCCTTTGGGGAAACCTTGCACACCATGAGGGAGCATTTCCATTGGGAAGGCCAGGATTACTCAGAATCCAAGAAAAGGCTCAGAGACTTCCTTTTATTACCTCAACACAGACCCCTTGCTATTCCGCCAGTGTTTGACATTGTGAATGATGTGTATACTGAATCTAGCCTAAATCCTGATTCCTTACCTCCAGCCCCAGTTAAACCTGACAGATACTACAGAGTCCCTGACTCACACAAATTTCTGTACAAAAGCCCTGTTGCTGACCCTGAAACTATTTCTCAGGGACCCAAAGGGGTTAAGGCCTCCAGCCAAGAATCCAGTCCCCTCTGACAAAGATTCCAAAGCATTAGACAGATGGGGAAAGAAAGTATACACGTCTGCAACTTTAGCAATGAGAGCCTTAAATTCCCAGTTTCACATGCTAAAATATCAGCAATTTCTACTGTCTCAGTTGAAACAAAAAATGCTTCCAGATTCAGATCCTCTTACTTTTAAAGAAATGCAGGATTTATTGCATGCAGCTGAACAGGTGGGAAAAAGTACAGTTTTGTACCTACCATAAATGTAGATGTCCGATAGACATGCAACTGCAGTCATAAAGTACAGTTTTGTACCTACCATAAATGTAGATGTCCGAACTGGATAGCATCTGCAGTCATAACAACTGGGTTGTCCTGTCGTCAGGCAGCCCTTCAGTCGGCCGGATTCCAAAGTCTGGGTCTGGCTTCGGCTGATGTTGCACTTCACCCGACGTCATCTCTGCTGGCCTCCGGCTATAAAGGCATCAGCCGACGCCATTTTCTTCAGTGTTTCTTGCCCCAGATGCCAGTTGCCCTTCCTGGAAGGCTAATTTTTGGATAAATGCCAATGTTTCCAAAAGGATAGAAGGCAAACTCAGAAAATAAGCATGTATGTACATATATACAAACAAATACACCATAAGAGTCTCCCCCCACTAGCTAGCTATTAGGAGGGTAGATACCCTAGGAGTACCACAGAGGGGAAGGAGGGAGGGTAATCCTGACTGCAGATGCTATCCAGTTCGGACATCTACATTTATGGTAGGTACAAAACTGTACTATGTCCTTCATGGATGCATCTGCAGTCATAACAACTGGGTAGAATACCATAGCCAACTAAGGGAGGAGGGAAAAAATAGATTATGGTGTGGTTAGGATCCCTTGCAGCACAGCAGAGGCAAACCCTGCTCGGGATCTGGAGTACAAAGGTAAGTTATAATGCTTGGCAAATGTATGCACGGAGGTCCAAGTAGCCGCCTCAATAATGTCCTTGGTTGCCACTCCTCGTAAGAAGGCTGTGGTAGTGGCTGTTGCCCTTGTAGAATGAGGCCTTATGTTCTGTGGAATTGGTTTTCCATGGAAGGAGTAACAGAATCGTATGCAATTTCCTATCCATTTGGAGATTGTCTGTTTAGAAATAGCTTTTCCTTCCCTTCCTGTTGCATAGGCTACAAAAAGCTGGTCAGTTTTCCTGCTACTTTTTGTTCTGTCCAGGTAGTAGCGTAACTGTCTATGTACATCCAAGGAATGCAGCATTCTTTCCCCTCTGTTTTGTGGGTTGGGAAAGAAGGTAGGTAGGTGGATTGCCTGGTTTAAAGACACTCTGGATATCACCTTAGGCATAAACGTAGGATTAGTCCTCATGGACACTCTATCTTGGTGGAAGATTAGGAAGGGCTGTACTGCCATTAGGGCCTGAAGTTCAGAGACCCTCCTTGCTGAGGTTATTGCCAGTAGAAAAGCAGTTTTCCACGATAGATGCTGTAGGTCCGCTGTAGCTGCTGGTTCAAAAGGTGAGTGACAATTTTTCTAGCACAAAGTTCAAATCCCAAGCTGGCAATGGTGGTTTCCTTGGAGGTTTCACATTCTTGATTCCTCTGAGGAACTGCCTGAGTAAAGGATGTGAAAAGACAGGTGGATCAAAGCTGTATTCTGCTGAAATAGCTGATGCATGTATCTTGATGGAGGAATAGGACAGGCCTGAATGTAGAAGCTCTGCCAGATACTCCAGAATGTTAGCCATATCAATAATTGACACGTCTTTTCCTCTTTCAGTGTTCCAAATGACAAACCTCTTCCATTTTCCTGCATAGTTCCTTCTTGTTGAAGGTCTGCGGGCTTCAAGGATAATGTCTTTAACCCTTTGGGAAAGTTCTGGGTTAGTTGCTGCTATGTGATGTTCCATGCAGTCAGTTGCAACGTTTTTAGGTTTGGATGCATGATGCTGTAATTGTTCTGAGTTAACATCAAAGGCATCAGGGGTATTGGCCACATGTTGTCCCGAGACATGCTCCTCAGCAATGGGTACCAGTGTTGTCTTGGCCAGTTTGGAGCTATCAGGGTTATCCTTGGACGTTCCTCCTTGATTTTTAGTAATACCTTGTGTATCAAGGGAAGAGGTGGAAATGCATATGCTGTTAGACCTTTCCAGCTGAAGGAGCGAATCCACTTTCCATGCAAGTGGGTGGAATGTCCTTGTGCAGAATTTTTGAGCTGGTGATTGAGAGGGAAGCGAATAGATCTATCTGTGGCCTTCCCCATTTCTTTGAGATGGTCTTGAAGATGTCGGTGTAGCATCCATTCGTGGGCATCCGATGTGGTTCTGCTCAATATGTCTGCTAGAGTATTGTCCTTTCGGTACAAATATTGCCTGTAACTGGATGTTGTAGCTGAGTGCCAGGTTCCAAAGCTCCAAAGTCATTCTGCATAGGGGTATGAATGAGTGCCTCCCTGCTTGTTGATGTACCACATGACTGTGGTGTTGTCTGTCCTTATCATCAAATGGCCCTCTTTGAGAAATGGTCTGAAATTTTGGATTGCCAGTTTTACTGCCAGCATTTCTTTTAGGTTGATGTGCAGGTGAAGTTGATCCTCGTCCACAATCCTTATGCGCATTTGTCCAGCATGTGAGCCCCCCATCCTAGGTCTGAGGCGTCTGTTGTGATGGTCTGGCTTGCTTGATAGCTGTGAAAGGGTAGGCCTGGGTTTGACTGGCATGCTTGAGCCCACCATAGGAACTCCTGTTTTAGGCATGGGATTAGTGGAATTTCTGCTTCTAGGCTGTGCCTGTGTTGGGACCATAAATTCCTTAGGTACCACTGTAGTTTTCTCATATGTAGTGTGGCATGTGGAACCAAGATTATGCATGATGCCATGTAGCCCAAGGCCTGCAGAACTTTTCTTGCTGTTAACTTGTTCTGTTTTGTTAGAGCCAAGAAGTAAAGAGGGAGTTCTTATTGTTTTTCTGCGGTTAGGAATGCCATTTGTTTTACAGTGTCCAATTCAGCCCAAGAATGTTCTTGTTTGGGATGGTATCAGCCTTGACTTTTGTAAATTGACTGTGTATCCCAGTGCTTGTAGCAAGTAAATGACCCTTTGTAAATCTGTTGTCAGCTTGCTTTTGTTGTCCCCTTGTAGCAGGCAGTCGTCCAGGTATGGGTAAATTTGGATTCCCTGTAGTCTGCAGTGGCGATTACTGATGCCAGGCATTTTGTGAATACTCTGGGCAGTAGATAAGCCAAAGGGCAATGCTGAGAATTGATAATGCTCTGATCCTGCAAGAAATCTGAGGTATCTTCTGCAAATTGGTCGAATGGGGACGTGCAGGTATGCCTCCTTGAGATCTAGAGTTACCAGCCAACACTCCTTGCCCAGCATGGGAAGAAGTTGCTGTAGGGTCAGCATTTTGAATTTTGGGACAGTGATGTATGTATTTAAGGTGGACAGGTCGAGAATAGGTCTCCAACTTTTTTCCTTTCTTGGAACTAGGAATAGTCTGGAGTAAAATCCTTTGCCTTGTTCTGTTATTGGCACTCTTTCCACAGCTCTCATCTTTGCTAATTGCATTATCTGCTGTAAAGCTTCTGTTTTTTGATTTGGAGGCAGGTTTGGCATTCCTCTTTTGACTGGTAAAGTGTGAAAGTGGAACCGGTAACCTTGGTCTATGGTTTGCAAAACCCACTTGTCTTTTGTGATATAGTGCCAGTTTTTCAAAAATAAGGTTAATTTTCCGCCTAATGGAGCTGCTATTTGTTCCCTGGTAGGCGGATTTAGAGTTAAGTCACTGTGATTGTGCTGTTGTAGTGGTAGTGGCTGCGTCTGTGCCTCTGTTATTACCTTGCCACTGTCGTCCTCTGTAGGCACCTCCTCTGGATTGGTTTCTGCCTCTGGAACGTCTATTCCTGCCCTTTGGGATCTTGTGCAGACAGGAAAGGACCAATTTTTGGCAGGCCAGTTCCTGCTAAACCTTGGGGCTGAACCTGCAAGAAATCTTTAACCGTTTGAACAGATTTTGCCTTTTCTTCCATTTTCTTCATTACCTGCTGGGCAGGTGTACCAAACAAACTGGTCTTATCCATAGGAGCATCTAATAACTTAGCTTTAACATGATCCGGTAAGACTTGTTCCTTCAGCCATGCATGTCTTCTTATCACTGTGCCAGTCATGGCTGATCTAAATGAAGCCTCCAGTGCATCATAGCCACATTTTAAGGAATGGTTACTAACCTGTTGTATGTTATTTAGCATTTCTAATACATATTTCTTATCTATAGAGTCATCAGAGGATAGTTTTTTAGTTAACTGATCAAGCATAAACTCTTGGTATTGTATCATGTGAAACTGACAGTTTAAAGCTCTAGCTGAGAGAGTAGCTGAGGTATAAACTTTTTTGCCCCATCTGTCTAAAGCCCTGCCTTCCCTTTCTGAAGGAATAGGGTTTTGCTGTGGTCGAGGCTACTGCCTTAGGCCCCTGGGATATAGTTTCGGGTCTGCAAGTGGGGCCTTGTATAGGTGATGATGAGTGTCTGGTACCCTGTAAAATCTGTCTGGTTTGGCAGGGGCTGGAGGTAAGGAATCTGGTGCAGAGCAGACATCATTAAAGGCATCGTCCACAACAGAGAGGACAGGAGGTATAGCTAAGGGCCTGTGTTGTGGAAGGTGCAGAAAAGTCCTAAGTCTTTTTCTGGAATCTGAGAAATCCTGTTGCTGCCATTGGAATTGTTCTCGCATGGCATGTAAGGTTTCCCCAAAGGAGAATTCTTCTGGTGGAGAAGCAGCAGGAATGGATTCTTCAGCATCTGAGTCTTCATAATTGGAGAAGGGAGCCTCTGGCTGGTCTGTAATATCTGAGTCATCCGCAGAATCATCAGAGGACACAGGCTCGGGGGGCTCTGCCCTAGGTCTCTTCTCTGGGGCTGAGAGGCCCTGTCTGGGTGAGATTGAGATCCCTAATTAAGGATATTAAATCTTCTGCCAGAGTAAGCATTTGTGAACTAGAAGTGGGCCTGGTTGAGGGGGGTTTAACAGGCACTGATTTAGTAGACTTGGCTGCTTTAGCCCTGGCAAAGGCCTTAATGGACATGGCTGCAGGAGGCCTAGCAGCACCACGTGCTGGGGTAGAGACATCCAAAGGGATGGTGTCTGATAATTCACTAGGAACCACTGTAGTAGGTAAAATTTCGGAGGCCGATTCAAGTAAGGTAGCAGGAACCTCAGAAGTAGTCAAAGATTCAGCTGTGCTTTTATCAGTTTTCTCGGTTTCGGCCGAAACCGAGACACTCGCTGTTTGCTTAACCATGGTTTCGGCCGAAACCGTGGACCGCGAGTGTCGGTCTTTTTCTTTGTGTTTCTTAATAATTTGGGTAGTCGGAGGATCCGACGGCATAATGTACGCAAAATCTGAACCGAAAAACTGTTCAGCAAACTCCGACCGGCGCCTAAGCGTTGTCGGTTGAAGAAGCACAGGCCGAACAGGCTGCTACGTCGTGGTCTGGGCCTAAACAAGGCAAACAGTAAGAGTGGAAATCTTTATGAGGTATTTGTTTCCCACAAGTTAAACAGTTATTGACTTTTTCTGACATCGGCTGAGGCAAGAAAGAGTCCCCAACGTACTTAGCTTTTAGAAGTCTTGATAGTATTCGGTAGTAGTAATCTCTGGATCCGACCGACCGGCGCTTGCGAACAGCTTCTGCTTGGGCGCCGGCAAGAAAGACTGAAGAAAATGGCGTCGGCTGATGCCTTTATACCCGAGGCCAGCAAAGATGGCGTCGGGTGAAGTGCGACATCAGCCGAAGCCGGACCCAGACTTTGGAATCCGGCCAACTGAAGGGCTGCCTGACGACAGGACAACCCAGTTGTTATGACTGCAGATGCATCCATGAAGGACATCATGTGGGTTGTCCTGCCTCAGGCAGCCCTCGGTCGGCGGATTCCAAAGTCTGGCTCTGCGGCTGATGTCGCATTTCTCTCCGACGTCAGAGCGGCTGGAGTACATAAGCATCAGCCGGCGCCATTTTCTTCAGTGTTTCTTGCCCCAGATGCCAGGTGCCCTCCAAGGAAGGCTGTAATCAAATTGGAAGACAAAAACAGGATTCCAAACAAATAAATGAGCAATAAAACAAATACACCATAACAGATATCCCCAGCTAAGAGTAACAGGGATAGGAGTGGACCCTAGGCATAGAGGGGTATGGAGGGTGGGAAAATCCGACTGCAGTTGCATGTCTATCGGACATCTACATTTATGGTAGGTACAAAACTGTACTATGTCCTTCAAGAATGCAACTGCAGTCATAACATGTGGGTAGAATACCATAGCTTAGCTGGGGGGGAGGAATGCTCTAGGAAAAGATGGTGTGGCAGTCAAACCCTGCAGGACTGCAAGCAAAGCCTGCTCTGGATCTGGAGTATAGAGGAGATTGTAGTGTTTGGAGAATGTATGCACGGAGCTCCATGTAGCAGCTTCTAGAATGTCCTTAGTAGGCACCCCTCTTAAGAATGCTGTAGAGGTGGCTGTAGCTCTGGTGGAATGTGGTCTGACATTGGCTGGAACAGTCTTTCCATGAAAGGAATAACAGAATCTGATGCAATGTCCAATCCATTTTGAAATAGTCTGTTTTGAAATTGCTTTTCCTTGGACTGCAGGGGCGTAAGCTACAAAAAGTTGTTCAGACTTCCTACTGGCCTTGGTTCTGTCCAGGTAGTAACGAAGTTGTCTGTGAATGTCCAAGGTATGCAACAGTCTTTCCCCCTTATTCTCAGGATTGGGGAAGAAAGCAGGCAGATGAATGGCTTGATTTAAAGAAACCCTAGATACCACCTTTGGCATAAAAGTAGGGTTGGTCCTTAATGAAACCCTGTCTCTGTGAAATATAATGAAGGGTGGTATTGCCATTAGGGCCTGTAGCTCCGAAACCCTTCTTGCTGATGTAATTGCCAACAGGAAAGCTGTCTTCCATGAGAGAAATTGCAAGTCAACTGAAGCTGCTGGCTCAAATGGAGGTAGAGTCAGTTTTTCTAGGGCAAAATTGAGGTCCCAGGCTGGCACTGGGGCCTTTCTTGGTGGCTTAATGTTCTTGATTCCCCTGAGGAATTGCCTTAGTAAAGGGTGTGAAAAAACAGGAGGATCAGTGTTGTATCTAGCTGAAATAGCAGATGCATGTATCTTTATGGAAGAATATGAGAGGACGTTCTTTAACATATCTGCCAAATATTCCAAGATGAGTGGGATGTTCAACAATGATGCATCATGTCCCTTGCTGGTATTCCAATTGCTGAATCTTTTCCACTTTGCTAAGTAAACCTTTCTGGTGGATGGTCCTCGAGCCTCTGTTAGTATCCGCTGAACTTCCATGGAGAGAGATAGGCTGAAGTTATTTATGGGATCTCCCAGGCTGTTAGCTGCAGTGTCTGAAGATTTGGATGCACTGTTTCGAAGTTGTGTTGAGTCAGAAGTAGAGGCCATTGGGGAAGGGCCCACCTTCTGGTGTGACATATGCTCCGTAGTAGTGGATACCAGTGTTGTCTTGGCCAGTCCGGAGCTATTATGATTCCCTTGGGTCTCTCTGCTTTGATCTTTAGTAATACTGAGGTCATCAGTGGCAGAGGTGGGAATGCATAGATTATTAGGAAGTTCCAGTTGAATGAGAGGGCATCTGTTTTCCAAGCTTTTGGATGGTATGCCCTTGTGCAGAATTTTGGTAGAATATGGTTGAGGTGAGAGGCAAATAGGTCCACTTCTGGCTTGCCCCATGTCGAAGTGAGTTGTCTGAAGGCCTTCGGATGTAACCTCCACTCGTGTGGATCTGTGAAATTCCTGCTTAGGCTGTCCGCCAACACATTGTCTTTTCCTGGAACAAACTGGGATTGTAACTGGATGTTTAGGCTCAGTGGTTTCTCCCAAAGATGCATTGTCAGTCTGCAAAGGGGATAAGAGTGGGTGCCCCCTTTCTTGTTTATGTACCACATCACAGTGGTGTTGTCTGTCCGTATCAGTAAATGGCCTTGCTGGAGATGGTGTCAAAAAGCCTCGATGGCATGCATTACTGCCAGCATTTCCTTTTGGTTTATATGCAAGATGTGTTTCCTTTGGAGACCATTGTCCTTGTATACACCTGCCTTCCATGTGCGCCCCCCATCCAAGGTCTGAGGCATCTGTGGTCATGGTCTGTGTTATCTGTGGTTTTTTGAATGACATACCTGTGTTTGCCTGGCTCACCGAGGCCCACCATAAGAATTCCTTTTGTAGGCATGGAATGAGCGGTATGATTGTCTCCAAGTTGTTGTTGTGTTGAGACCAAATGCTTTTTAGGTACCATTGAAGCTTTCTCATGTGTAGTCTTGCTAATGGAACCAGGAGAATGCAGGATGCCATGTAACCCAGGGCCTGTAGGAATCTCCTTGCAGTCATCTGGGTGAGTTTTGCTAAACCTTTGAAGTAATGAGTTAACTTCTCTTGCTTGTCTTCTGTCAGGTAAGCCATCTGAGAGTCTGTGTCTAGTTTGGCTCCTAAGAAGATTATTTGCTGGGATGGCTGCAGTCTTGACTTTTGGAAGTTGACTGTGTATCCCAGAGCTTGAAATAATCGTATGACATAATCCAGGTTTTTGTCAACATCAATTTGTCGTCCGCTTGTATGAGGCAGTCGTCCAGGTGGGTAAATTTGTATCCCTGGAGCCTGCAATGAGCAATTACTGAAGCCAGGCATTTTGTGAATACTCTGGGCAGTAGATAAGCCAAATGGCAATGCTGAGAATTGATAATGCTCTGGCCCTGCAAGAAATCTGAGGTATCTTCTGCAGCTGTGTCTGATAGGGACATGCAGGTATGCCTCCTTGAGGTCCAGAGTAATCAGCCAAGACCCCTTGCCCAGCATGGGAAGGAGTTGCTGTAGAGTCAGCATTTTGAACTTTGGTACTATGAGAAAGGTGTTTAATGCGGACAAGTCCAGTATTGGTCTCCATTGAGATTCTTTTCTTGGAACAAGGAACAGTCTTGAGTAAAACCCTGGTCTTGTTCTTGTTGTGGAACTCTTTCTATTGCTTTCATCTGAGTCAGCAGAGTGATTTGCTTGATAGCCTCTGCCCTCTGGTTTTGTGGTAGGTTTGGCATGCCTTGTTTTCTTGGTAAGGTATGAAAATGAAACCTGTACCCTCGGTCTATAATGTCCAAAATCCATTTGTCCTTTGTCAGTCTGTGCCAATTTTCTGCAAACAGAGATAATTTCCCGCCCAAGGGAGCTTCTATTTGTTCCCTGGTAGGCGGTAGTAGAGGAAAGTCATTGAGATTGTGGTTGTGGGGCAGGTGAAACCCCTGCGTCACTTCTTTGGTTTCCTGGCTGCCATTGTCGTCCCCTGTAAGGGCCTCTGTATTGGCCTCTTCCTCGGCCACGTCTGTTCTTACCCCTTTGAAACTTTTCTGTATTAGGAATGGACCAGTTTTTTTAGAGGGCCAATTCCTTCTGAATCTGGGGGGTTGAACCTGGAGGAAATCTTTCACAGTCTGAACTGATTTTGCTTTTTCTTCGATGGTCTTTAACACATCCTTAGCATTTGCACCAAAAAGCTTGTTCTTTTCCAAAGGTGCATCCAGAAGTTTTGCTTTTACATGATCTGGTAGAGGTTGATCTTTTAACCAAGCATGTCTACGAATGACTGCCCCTGTCATAGCTGCCCTACATGAAGATTCCAGTGCATCATATCCAAACTGCAGGAAGTGATTGCTTACTTGCTGAGTGTTATGTACAGCTTCCTGCAAAGTCTTCCTGTCTAAAGGATCAGGAGTGGCTAAAGTTTTTTGTAATTCTTCTAAAAGGTAATCCTGATATTGTAACATATGAAAAAGGCAATTTAAAGCTCTCGTAGATAAGGTAGTGGATGTGTAAACCTTTTTGCCCCATCTCTCTAATGACCTAGTTTCCCTGTTGGAGGGCAATGGATTTTTAGAGGTGGAGGCTGAAACTCCTTTAGGCCCCTGTGAAATAGTTTCCAAATCAGCAGTGTGGGCCCTAAATAAATGGGAATGAGTTTCTGGGACCCTGTAATACCTGTCTGGCTTGGCTGGAGCAGGAGGAAGAGAATCAGGGGTAGCACTAGAGTCAGAATATAAATCATCCAGAACATCAAGTACAGGAGGAATAGCTAAGGGCCTGTGCTGGGGCTTCTTAAGGAAAGTCCTCAGGCATTTCCTCGAATCAGAATATTCCTGACCTTGCCACTTGAAATGTTCCCTCATGGTGTGCAGAACTTCCCCAAAAGAAATATCCTCAGGAGGGGAGGCCGAGGGGATGGAGTCTTCTGCATCCGAGTCCTCATAGGTCTGGAAGAGCTCTTCCTGGCTATCAGAGTGGACAGAGCCCTCAGAATCCTCCTCTGAAGGAATAGGTTCAGAGGGTTCAACCCGGGGCCTTTTATCAGGAGGAGGCTGGGATCCTTTCTCAGGATGGGCCTGCGAACCTCTAATCATGGAAATTAAATCAGCAGCCATGGGCATAATTTGTGTCTCTGGAGTAGGCTGAGGTAAGGATTTAGAAGTAATATGCTTTGTTTTGCTGGCTGCCTTAGCCCTAGTGTAGGCCTTAATAGACAGGGCCATAGGAGGCCTGGCAGCTCCACGTGCAGGAGTGACCTTGTCTACAGCAATGGTCTCGGGCATTTCCTCGGTTTCGGTATCCGGAGGAAAATCGATAACTGGCGTCGGAGTGATGTCCGGAATCGGAGTTGTCGGTAATGCGGTGTCTTGATTCGGCGGTGGAGACCGTCTCATAGGGAACCGGAGCACCCGCGCTAGGTTTTGGCGTGGAGTCGGTGGTAGATGCGGGCCGAGGATGTCGGTCCCGGTCTTTACGCTTTTTGGGAGTTTGTGATGTCAGAAGATCCGACGGCATGGTGTAAGCAAATTTATCGGCGAAAAAGTCTTCAGCGAACTCCACCCGGCGCCTGAGAGTGCGCTTGTTGAAGCGAGCACAGGCTACACAGGCCGAGACGTCGTGGTCTGGGCCCAGGCAAGGAAGACAGTAAGAGTGGAAATCCTTATGAGGTATTTGTTTACCACAAGAAAGACCATTGTTAACTTTTTCCGTAATTTCTGACATCAGCTGAGGCAAGAAAAGGTCCCCAACGGGGTACTTAGCTTTTTTGATGCCTTCGGTATCGAAGAATACAGGAGCTGACCGACCGGCACTTGCGAACTGCTTCTGCTTCGGGCACCGCGCGGCAAGAAAGACTGAAGAAAATGGCGTCGGCTGATGCTTATGTACTCCAGCCGCTCTGACGTCGGAGAGAAATGCGACATCAGCCGACGTCGGACCCAGACTTTGGAATCCGGCCGACCGAGGGCTGCCTGAGGCAGAACAACCCACATGTTATGACTGCAGTTGCATTCTTGAAGGACATCATACTTTGCAGTGTGGTTTTGATTCTTTAGAGGCCTCCTGTAGAGCAGCCGTTACAGGCTCTGTCATTAGAAGACATGTTTTGTTAAAAGAACATACGTTACCAGATCATGTTAAAGCAAAATTATTGGATGCACCTTTGCAGCAGGATGTGTTGTTTGGGAGTTAAGGCTGAAGAGGTATTAAAGAAAATGAAGGATAAGGCAAAATCTATGCAAACGGTGAAGGATTTCTTACAGGTTCAGCCTCCTAGATTTAGCAGAAATTGACCATCTAAGAATTGGTCCTTTCCAGTTACAGACAGACCTCAAAGGGGTAGATACAGACGTCCAAGAGGTCAACCACAAGGTCCTTACAGGCCTCGACAATGGGTTGCATCAGGACAGACAGTAGGGGAAGACAGGCCCCAACCATATAAAAAGCAGCCCCAATGACTTCCCACTACAGCTGCCAAACAACTCTCTTTTGGCAGTCCCCTTGGGAGGAAAACTGGCACTTTTCTATCACAATTGGCATATGATCACCAAAGACAAATGGATTCTCAACATTGTATCTCAAGGTTACAGGTTCCACTTTCACACTCTGCCAAGGTTAAAAGGAATGCCAAGTCTGCCACCAAATCAATGGGCAGAAGCTCAAAAACAAATTACAGCACTCATGAATATGGGAGCTGTTCAAAAGGTACCACCACAGGAGCAAGGACAAGGTTTTTACTCAAGACTCTTTCTGGTTCCCAGGAAGGACAAAGCCTGGAGGCCCATTCTGGATCTTTCTTCTCTAAACACTTACCTGGATGTTCCGAAATTCAAAATGTTGACACTACAGCAGCTTCTTCCCATGCTGGGCAAGAAAGCTTGGCTCATGACATTGGACCTCAAGGAGGCATACCTATGTCCCTATCAGATAAAACTGCAGAAGATACCTCAGATTCGTAGTTGGTTCAATGCATTATCAATTCTCTGCACTACCCTTTGGCTTATCTACTGTGCCCAGGGTCTTCACAAATTGCCTGGCACCAGTAATTGCATTTTGCAGACAGAAAGGAATTCAAATTTATCCGTACCTGGACGACTGCCTGATTCAAGCAGAGAGCAAGGACATTCTTCTAAAGCATCTGGCATTTGTAAAGAAGTTATTAAGTTGCCTGGGGTACACAGTAAACAAAAATAAATCAAAACTAGTGCCCTCACAAGAGATAATATTCCTGGGTGCCAGCTTGAACACAACGGCCCAGATGGCTTATCTCACACCAGACAAGCAAGGACAACTGACTCAATACTTTCAATTGATGGCAACAAAGCCTCAGCTCCCTGCAAGAAAAATTCTGCAGGCCTTGGGTTACATGGCATCTTGCATACTACTAATTCCATATGCCAGACTGCATATGAGGAAACCACAATGGTACCTAAAGAATGTATGGTCTCAACACTGTCAAAGTTTGGAAACAGTTATACCACTAATTCCTTGCCTTCAACAGGAGTTTCAACGGTGGGCTCAAGCTTGTCACCTCAACAAGGGACAGCCTTTTACTCAACTCACAGCCAGGCAAACACTGACAACAGATGCATCGGACTATGCCTGGGGAGCACACATGGCAGGCAACTGTATTCAGGGCAAGTGGCCCGCAGATCAAAGGCATCTTCACATCAGTCAAAAAGAGATGCTAGCTGTACAAAATGCACTTATAGCTTTATAGTTTTTAAGGACCTGCTGCATCCAGGACAACTGCTACTAAAAACAGACAACGCTACAGTTATGTGGTACATAAACAAGCAAGGGGGCACTCACTCCTACCCCCTCTGCAGGCAAGCCATGACCTTGTGGAACACAGCTCTAAACTGTCAAGTTCATCTGCAAGCACAATTCCTGCCAGGAGAGAAAAACACACTGGCAGACGACTTAAGCAGAAACATCATGGATCTCCACGAATGGGAATTGAATCCACAGATATTCAGAATGATAACACAGAAATGGTGGAGCCCGGACATAGATCTGTTTGCATCCCCAAAGAACTGCCAGCTACAGAAATTCTGCACAAGGAGTTACCATCCACAAGCATGGAAAGTGGATGCCCTCTCATTCAGCTGGAAAAACCTACAAGTATACGCTTTCCCACCACTACCTCTCCTGCCAAAGGTACTCATAAAAGCCAGGCAAGAAGAGCCAAAGGTGATCCTGATTGCAGCAGACTGGCCACGCCAGTGCTGGTACCCAATCTTAAAGAACTTAGCACAAGGACCACCCTGGATTTTGCCTCAAATCCTGCATCTGCTGACTCAGCTCAACAATCAGATACTACACAGCCAGCTAAAGACCTTAAACCTAGCTGCATGGAAGATTCATTAGTCAAGCAGTCAATGCCGCTCTCCAGAGCTGTTATGGATGTCATTCTGGAGGCCAGAAGGCCTAGTACCAGGAAAGCCTATTCCGATAAATGGAAGAGATTCTGTGCCTGGAACCAAGCACACAGCCTTGATCCTCATGTTCCAAACATTCCTACTACAATATTTAACTGAGATGCTGGACAAAGGCCTCTCCTTCTCATCCATCAAGATCCACGCCTCTGCCATCTCTGCTCATTACAACACGGAACCAGCAATTTTCTCTAATCCTTTACTAAGACAGTACCTCAGAGGGGCTAAAAACATAAGACCCCCCCCATAGAGCACCTGCTCCAACTTAGGACCTCAACTTTGTTTTGGAAAAACTGACTTTACCTCCTTTTGAGCCAGCTAATACAGCTGAATTAAAATATATCTCTTGGAAAACTGCTCTGCTCCTGGCAATAACATCAGCACGAAGAGTTTAAGAATTACAGGCACTAATGGCAGTGGAACCTTTCCTCATTTTCCACCAGGACAGGGTGTCTTTAAGAACTAACCCTACGTTTATGCCAAAGGGGTATCCAGTGTGGCTCTAAACCAAACTATTAATTTGCCAACTTTTTATCCAAAACCACAGAATAAAGGGGAGAGACTACTGCATTCCTTGGACATTTCACAGGCAGTTATGCTTCTACTTGGACAAAACCAAAGCTTTCAGGAAATCTGAGCAACTATTGGTAGCATATGCTGCAGGAGCACAGTGAAAAGCCATTTCAAAACAGACTATTTCAAAATGGATAGGACATTGTATACATTTCTGCTATACACACCATGGGAAACCTGTACATAGCATTAGATGTCACTCCCTAGGGCAACAGCCACTTCAGCTGTCTACCTCAGAGGAGTACCTACCAAGGATATTTTGGAAGCAGCAACTTGGAGTTCTGTACATACCTTCACCAAGCATTACCATCTGCCTCTATACTCTAAATCCGGAGCTGGCTTTGCCACTGCAGTGCTGCAGGGCCTTATAGCCACCCCTAATGCCTTATAGAACCAGTCACCCTACCTCAGCTTTGGGATTCTACCCAAGTGTAATGACTGCAGCAGTGTAACACGATGAACATAGTACAGATGTCCTTCAAGGATGCATCTGCAGTCCTTACAAATGGGTTGTCCTGTCGTCAGGCAGCCCTTCGGTCGGCCGGATTCCAAAGTCTGGTTCTGGCCTCGGCTGGTGTCGCACTTCACCCGACGTCATAGCTGCAGTTCTTCGGGTATAAAGGCATCAGCCGACGCCATTTTCCTCAGTCTTTCTTGCCGCGTGGCCCTCTCTACTTCATGGCATTAACAAAGCAGAACCAGCTAACAGCAAGAAAAGTCCTGCAAGCTCTCGGTTACATGGCATCCTGCATAATATTGATTCCACATGCCAGACTACATATGAGGAAGTTACAGTGGTACCTAAGGAATTTATGGTCTCAGCACAAGCACAGCCTAGAAACCCAGATTCCAATAATTCCATGCCTGAAACAAGAATTCCAATGGTGGGCTCAGGCCTGTCAATCATACAAGGGACTGCCCTTCCACAGCACTCAACCAAGCCAGACCATCACAACAGACGCCTCAGCCCTCGGTTGGGGGGTGCACATGCTGGACAAGTGCATACAAGGCTTATGGACTCAAGACCAGCTGCACCTACACATAAATCAAAAGGAAATGCTGGCAGTAAAACTGGCAGTTCAGGCATTCAGACCATTTCTTCGACAGGGTCAACTGCTGATAAGGACGGACAACACCACAGTTATGTGGTACATCAACAAACAGGGAGGCACACATTCATACCCTCTATGCCGGATGGCAATGGACCTCTGGAATGTGGCACTGAGCTTCAACATTCAGCTTCAAGCAATTTTTGTGCCAGGAAAAGAAAATATACTAGCAGACATCCTAAGCAGAACTACCACGGATGCCCACGAATGGATGCTGCATCCGGACAGCTTCAAAACCATTACAGGGAAATGGGGACTACCAGAAATAGACTTATTTGCATCCCCACACTATCACCAACTGAAAAAATTCTGCACAAGGACGTACCACCCATTTGCTTGGAAAGTGGACTCCCTATCTTTCAGTTGGAAAAACCTGACAGCATATGCATTCCCACCTCTTCCTTTGATGCACAAGGTGCTATTGAAGATCAAAGAAGACCGTCCAAGGATCATCCTGATAGCTCCAGTCTGGCCAAGGCAACATTGGTACCCATTACTGAGGAGCATGTCTCGGGAACAAATATGGCCTCTGCCCCTAGTTCCCTTGCTGTTAACACAGAACAACTTCAAAACCCTGCATCCAAACCTGAAAACTCTGCAGCTGGCTGCCTGGAACATTGCATAAGACCAAATAACCCAGATTTATCTCAAAGGGTTAAATACATTATCTTGGAGGCTCGCAGACCCTCAACAAGAAAAAATTATTCAGCAAAATGGAAAAGATATCTCATTTGGAGTACTGCAAAAGGAGAGAATGTGTCACTGGTAAACATAGCTAACATCCTGGAATACTTGGCAGAGCTCTTCCACAACGGCCTGTCCTATTCTTCCATTAAGATTCATGCATCAGCTATTTCAGCAGAATACAACTTGGATCCTCCAGTCTTCTCACATCCTCTGCTCAGGCAGTTTCTGAGAGGGATTAAAATGTAAAGCCACCTAGGAAGCCACCATTGCCAGCATGGGACTTGAACTTTGTGCTAGAAAAGTTGACACTCCCTCCTTTTGAGCCAGCAGCAACAGCAGAATTACAGTACTTATCATGGAAAACTGCTTTCCTGCTTGCAATCACTTCAGCAAGAAGGGTATCTGAGCTACAGGCATTAATGGCAGTACAGCCCTTCCTGATCTTCCATCAAGATAGTGTCCATGAGAACTAATCCTTCTTTTATGCCAAAGGTGGTCTCCAGGGTATCTTTAAATCAAGCTATCCACCTACCAACATTCTTCCCCAACCCACAGAACAGGGGAGAAAGACTGTTGCATACCTTGGATGTACATATACAATTACGCTACTACCTGGACAGGACCAAGAGCAATGGAAAGACTGACCAGCTACTGGTAGCATATGCGACAGGAATGGAAGGAAAAGCAATTTCAAGACAGACAATCTCTAAGTGGATAGGAAATTGCATTAGATTTTGTTACTCCTACCATGGGAAGAAAACTCCAGAAAACATCAGGCCTCACTCTACAAGGGCTACAGCCACTACCACAGCTTTCTTATGAGGAGTGGCTACCAAGGACATTTTAGAGGCTGCTACTTGGAGCTCCGTGCATACATTTGCCAAGCATTATAATCTACCCTTATACTCCAGATCCCGAGCAGGTTTTGCCACTGCTGTTTTGCAAGGGATCTTAACTACACCATAATCTTTTTTCTCCTCCTCCCCCAGTTTGGCTATGGTATTCTACCCATTTGTAAGGACTGCAGATGCATCCTTGAAGGACATAGTACAGTTTTGTACCTACCATAAATGTAGATGTCCGATAGGCATGCATCTGCAGTCAGGATTACCCACCCTCCTTCCCTCTGTGGTACTCCTAGGGTATTTGCCCATCTTGTAGCTAGCTGGGGAATCTATTATGGTGTATTTGTTTGTATATATGTACATACATGCTTATTTTTGTTTGCTCTCTACTATTTGGAACCATTTGCATTTATCCAAATTTAGCCTTCCTAGAGGGCACCTGGCATCTGGGGCAAGAAACACTGAGGAAAATGGCGTCGGCTGATGCCTTTATACCCGAAGAACTGCAGCTATGACGTCGGGTGAAGTGAGACACCAGCCGAGGCCAGACCCAGACTTTGGAATCGGCCGACAAGGGCTGCCTGACGACAGGACAACCCATTTGTAAGGACTGCAGATGCATGCCTATCGGACATCTACATTTATGGTAGGTACAAAACTGTACTTTTTGTACCTACCATAAATGTAGATGTTCGAGTGTATACACTGCTGCAGTCCAGGTTACCCTCCCTCCTTCCCCTCTTACTTGCTGGTACGTACCTATGTCTTCTACCCCTTACTACCTATGGGGAGTATTTGCTGGTAGCTGAAAGTTGTTGTTTGCTTTTCTTATGTATGTTTTATTAGCAATTTGAATGACCTAACTATTTGGGGGCACCTGACATCTGGGGCAAGAAAAACTGAAGAAAATGGCGTCAGCTGCATCTTGTATACCCCTGCCGCACTGACGTCAGGGAGGAGGCGACAGCAACGGATGCCGGACCAAGACTTTGGAACTCAGGCCGACTGGGGAACCGCCTGACGGCAGGATAACCCAAGTTTAATGACTGCAGCAGTGTATACACTCGAATGTCTACATTTATGGTAGGTACAAAACTGTACTTTCCAGAAGTCCCAAAGAACTTCGCCGGATGCTCGTGGTGAATTTTCCCACAGGGAGAAATAACAATGAAAGATGCCACCCTCGCAGTAGAGGAGGTCCGCAGAATCAGGGCAGCAGAGATGCGTTCTCTAGCAGGCCCTTCCATCGCTTCTGGAAGGAGGCCCGCCTGTCCATCTCTGGAGGCAGTTGGGGGGAGATTATCACTGTACCCAGAAGCCTGTCTGAATATCATTCAAGACAAATGGGTATGGTCAATCATATCCAGGGGATGCAACATTCCTTTCTCTTTTCCACCCCCTCCATCAAGATCCATCCCAGACATACCACCCGGTCAAAGGGATCAAGCGACCCTAGAAATCCAAAGGTTGCTAGAAAAGACTTGTCATCCAAGAAGTCCCCGCAGACCAAGCTGGATCCGGAATTTATTCAATGTTCTTTTTAGTTCCAAAGAAAATAGGGGACTGGAGACCAATTTTGGAGCAAACTGAACAAGTCAGTAAAGAAAGCAAAGTTCTGGATGGTAACACTGCAGTCTGTACTCCCTTTTCTGGGACAAGACAATTGGATATGCTGAATAGATCTTCAGGATGCGTACTATCAAATGAAGATGGACAGGCCATCCAGGAGATATCCACGCTTCCAGCTGGAAGCCAGTCATTACCAGTTCAGAGCTCTGCCCTTTGGTCTCAATACAGCCCCCAGAGTGTTTACCAAATCCATGGCAGTAGTCACAGCTCCCCTGAGGTGTCTAGGATTCCGGGTGTTTCTCTACTTAGACGACTGGCTCCTAACTCCCACCACCGAGCATCTATTGACCAAGGTAAGGGACACTGTTATTCATCTCTGTTCAGAGTTGGGCATTACCATAAATTTGGAAAAGTCTGCCTTGTTGCCTTCACAGCATATTACCTTTATTGGAGCAGACTTGAACACAAGAGACATGGTAGCAAAACTGCCATGCTGTGCCATCAAATATCTATCTTGCTCATGAAGAAGAAAGTACAGACAGATGTTCTTCTTCCCCATTGCTGCAGTCCTTACTATTGGGTATAGTCCGCCATCCAGTCGGCCCGAATACCAGAGTATAAGGCTGACGTCGGTCAGGGCGCATTAGACTGACGTCAGTACGTCAGGGTACTAATGCGCATGACCGACGTCATATCCTCAGTCTTTTTTGCCGCATGGTCCGATGCAGAAGCAGTTTTGCGAGTGCAGGTTGGCGTTCTGAAATATTTCCGAAACCGGAGTTTCAGACCGAAACAGAGTTGGCTAAGTACCCCGTTGGGGAGCATTTTGGTTTTTTCTTGCCTCAGTATTTAACCGGATGTCAGAAAAAGTGAATAACTGTATTTCTTGTGGGAAACAGATACCTCATAGGGATTACCATACCTTGTGTATACCTTGTTTAGGGCCTGAGCACGCCGTTGTTGGTTGCCGCTCTTGTGCTAGGTTTAACAAACGCACTATTAAGAGGAGGTTAGACTGTGCCAGGTTAGTGTTTGGGAAGCGTTGCAATTATAAAATGCCGCCGGATGCTCCGGCGCCTGGCTTCCAAGAAGCGCAAGGACAAAACAGCGAAGCCTAGGGTTGATGAACCGCAGTCCCGGACGTCGGTTCTTTAGAAGGCTCAGTGGAGCCAGAGGTTTTGCCAGGAGTTTCCATGGAGTCTCAGGCAGAAACTTTACTGTTACAGGATGTGCCTTCTCAGGAGGTAGGCCAGGCTGAGGGGCTTCTCAGGTAACTGTTCTTCCCTCTCTTCCCAAGGTAGTTAGAGCCTCTCCTTCTGTTGCCAAAACTTCTTTGAGAGGTAGGCCAAGTTCAGCTTCAGTGGGGGCTTCTCCTAGCATTTCGGGTTCTGTACCTAAGAAACATATGCTTAAAATGGCAGAAGATTTGATTACTATGATTAGAGGTTCTATGCCCTCCTGATAAGAGGCCTAGGGTGGAACCGGAGTTTGATAGTTTTGAACAGTGTTCAGAGGCTTCAGAGTCTTCTGCGGAAGACTTGCAGGAGTATCCTACTTATTCTGATTCTGATGTGGATGATTCCACTCCTA
Organism: Protopterus annectens; assembly: GCF_019279795.1. Lineage (NCBI taxonomy): Eukaryota > Metazoa > Chordata > Ceratodontiformes > Protopteridae > Protopterus > Protopterus annectens. Next base: position 53,348,339 of record NC_056741.1, on the reverse strand, counting down.
CAGCTTCTCCTCCTGAGGATTTCTCATTTTCAGAGTCTCTGCATTCCATGAGGGAGCACTTTAAATGGGAAGGCCAGGATTACTCTGATTCCAGGAAAAGGCTTAGGGAATTCTTGTTTTACCCGAGCATAGGCCAATAGCTATTCCTCCTGTGATGAATGTGGTGGAAGATGTATTTGCAGAGGCTTCCCTGAACCCTGACTCTTTGCCTCCTGCTCCTGTTAAGCCTGATAGGTATTATAGGGTGCCCGAAGCTCATAAGTATTTGTTTAAGAGTCCTAGGGCGGACCCAGAAACTATTTCTCAAGGGCCTAAAGGTGTTAAGGCTTCTGTGGTTAAAAATCCTGTTCCCACTGATAAAGAAGCAAGGGCTTTGGATAGGTGGGGAAAGAAAGTGTATACTTCTTCCACTCTAGCCATGAGAGCGTTGAATTGTCAGTTTCACATGCTAAAATATCAGAATTATCTCCTTTCACAATTAAAATCTAAGGTGGATGCTTTGGCGGAAGGTATTGAGTGTAAAGAGTTGCTGGATTTGGTTCATGTGTCTGAACAAGTGGGTAAGCATTCTTTGCAATGTGGTTTTGATGCTGTACAGGCCTCTTCGAGGGTGGCTGCTACTAGTTCTGTTCTTCGCAGGCATGCCTGGTTGAGGGATCAGAATTTAGCTGAGCATGTTAAGACAAGGATTTTGGATGCTCCTTTACAGTCTGATGTGTTGTTTGGAACGCCTGTGGAAGCAGTTTTAAAGAAAATGGAGGACAAAGCTAAGTCTATGCAAACTGTTAAAGATTTTTTGCAGGTGCAGCCACCAAGTTTAGTAGAAATTGGCCTGCTAAGGGGTGGACATATCCTGCTTATGATTCCCAGTCTAGGGGTAGGTCTAGACGTGGTAGGGGCAGGGCTCAAGGTTCTTTTAGGCCTAGAACAGGAGTTCACCTGCTCAGACTTCTGGTGAGGGCAGGGGTCAGTCCTTTCGTAAACAGACCCAATGACCTGTCTTTTCAGCTGCCAGTAGATTCTCGTCTGGCAGCTCCTTTGGGAGGAAGACTGTCTCTTTTCAAAGAAAATTGGGATTTAATTACTCAAGACAAATGGGTGTTGGATATCATTCACCACGGTTACAGATTTTATTTCCATACAATGCCCCTTTCAAAGGCATGCCAGACGTTCCTCCTCCACAAAGAAAAGAGGCTCACAAGCAAGTTTCTCAGTTACTCCAGATGGGGCCATTCAGCCAGTCCCTGTATCAGAAAGGGGCCTAGGATTTTATTCTCGCCTGTTCCTAGTACCAAAGAAGGGGAACACGTGGAGACCAATTTTGGATTTATCTCTCCTCAACACTTTTCTGGACATTCCCAAGTTCAAGATGTTGACGTTACAACAGCTTTTACCTCTGCTGGGCAAAGATCACTGGATGGTAACTTTAGATCTCAAGGAAGCTTACCTTCATGTGCCTATAAGGCTAAGTTGCAGGAAGTATCTGCGGTTTCGAGCTGGAAATTCTCATTATCAGTTCTCTGCATTGCCCTTTGGCTTATCTACTGCGCCCAGAGTATTCACAAAGGTTCTGGCTCCAGTGATAGCTTACTTCAGGCTTCAAGGAATTCAAATCTATCCTTACTTGGACGACTGCCTGATTCTGGCTCAAGAAAAGGAAGACCTTCTACAGCATCTGGAATATGTTATAGCAGTGCTAAGATGCCTAGGGTATTCTGTGAACGAAATAAAGTCCAGTCTAGTACCCTCTCAAGACATGTGCTTTCTGGGTGTGAGACTGAATACAGCAGCCCAGATGGCCTTTTAACCCCGGACAAACAAAAGAGTCTATCACTTTACTTCCATCAACTATCTCATCAGTCCGTGCTGACTGCAAGGACAGTCCTTCAAGCATTAGGGTTCATGGCATCTTGTATTCTGGTGCTTCCCAATGCCAAACTGCATATGAGGAAGCTGCAATGGTATCTCAAAATGTATGGACACAGCACTGCCAGGATTTGGACACTGTCATTCCAATAATACCTTGCCTTCAAAAGAATTTTGTGGTGGGCTCAGGAATGTCACCTAAACAAGGGACTCTCTGTGACCCGGCCAGAGGCGAGTCAGATTTTAACGACAGATGCCTCGGACATTGCTTGGGGAGCTCATCTAAATGGAAAGTGGATACAAGACAAGTGGCCTGCCAGACTACAGCATCTACATATCAACATGAAGGAGATGTTAGCAGTCCAGTTTGCATTAATGGCTTTCAAGGAGTTACTTCTTTCAGGGCAGGTGTTGATTCTAACAGACAACACAACTGTCATGTGGTACATCAACAAGCAAGGGGGAACACATTCTTATCCTCCATGCAGGCAAGCGATGATTTTATGGGAGACTGCGCTAAGCTTGCAACTTACTCTTCAGGCAAGGTTTCTGCCAGGAGCACAGAACTCCTTAGCAGATGTGTTAAGCAGACAAATCATGGATCCCCACGAGTGGAAACTGGATCTTCATGTATTTCAGAGATTGACAGTGTCATGGGGAACTCCAGACATAGATCTGTTCGCTTCTCCACTAAACCACCAGCTGCCAAAGTATTGCACAAAGGGGTTTCATCACACAGCTTGGAAAGTGGATGCTCTGTCTTTCAGTTGGAAAAACCTTCATGTGTATGCCTTTCCACCTCTACCTCTTCTTCCAAAGGTACTATTAAAGGTCAGACAAGACAGGCCAAGGATGATTTTGATAGCTCCAGATTGGCCTCGGCAACACTGGTACCCACTACTACGGAGTCTGGTAAAGAAGCCTCCATGGCCTTTACCTCTGATTCCTCATCTGTTATCTCAGAAGGACGGTCATCTGCTCAATGTCAAGCTTCACTCTCTTCATCTAACAGCCTGGCATATTCTGTGTTGAAACACAGCAGGTCTCAACTTCCTCAACAAGTTTTAAATGTGATTATGGAAGCTAGAAGACCTAGTACAAGGAAAGTGTACGAGAAAAATGGAAGAGATTTTTATTTTGGAGTACAGCAAAGAATTTGGAGATTTCTGAGCCTAATTTGAGTGTGGCTCTTCAATATCTTACTGAGTTATTGGACAAAGGTTTGTCCTTCTCTTCCATTAAGATTCATGCTGCAGCAATTTCAGCTCACTATGATTGTGACCCACCATTGTTTTCGCATCCTTTGTTCAAGCAGTTTCTTAGAGGGGCAAAGAATATAAGACCCCCATAGAGCTCCTACTCCTGCTTGGGATCTCAATTTTGTGTTGGAAAAACTTACTCTACAACCTTTTGAGCCTGCGGCTACTGCTGAATTGAAATACTTGTCATGGAAGACTGCTTTTCTGTTGGCTATTACTTCTGCAAGAAGGGTGTCTGAGTTGCAGGCCCTTATGGCAGTAGAGCCCTTTTGATTTTCCATAAGGATAGGGTATCATTACGTACTAATCCTTCCTTTATGCCTAAGGTGGTTTCTAGTGTGGCTTTAAACCAAACTATTCATTTGCCTACTTTTATGCAGACCCCAAAATAAAGGGGAAAAGATTTTGCACACTTTAGATGTACACAGGCAATTGCGTTATTATTTAAGCAGGACTAAGGATTTCAGGCAGTCTCAGCAGTTGTTTGTTTCTTTTGCTTTGAGTTCACAGGGCAAGCCTGTGTCAAAACAAACTATTTCTAGGTGGATTGGCTTTTGCATTGCATTTTGTTATTCCCATCATGGCAAGGAGATTCCAGCTGGGATTAGGCCTCATTCCACTAGGGCTACTGCCACTTCAACAGCATTTCTAAGGGGTGGCAACTAAGGATATTTTGGAAGCAGCTACTTGGAGTTCAGTGCATACTTTCTCTAAGCATTATCACCTTCCTATCTACTCTAAGTCTAGGGCTGGTTTTGCCACAGCTGTTTTGCAAGGCATGTTGTCAGCTCCTGCTTCTTTATGATTTGCCAGCCTCCCTTACCTCTGCTTTGGGATTCTACCCAATAGTAAGGACTGCAGCAATGGGGAACGAAGAACATAGTACAGTTTTGTACCTACCATAAATGTAGATGTTCGAGGATCCCCATTGCTGCAGTCCAATTTACCTCCCTCCTTCCCCTCTGTGTTTAGGGGTGGTTGTGTAGGTGAGGTTACATGCTTATATTTTTGTATACATTCTTGTATATATTGTACATATTTTTGGTGCAGGTATTTTGGGCCTTGTCTTTTTAGGGTCTTCTGACATCTGGGGCAAGAAAAGACTGAGGATATGACGTCGGTCATGCGCATTAGTACCCTGACGTACTGACGTCAGTCTAATGCGCCCTGACCGACGTCAGCCTTATACTCTGGTATTCGGGCCGACTGGACGGCGGACTATACCCAATAGTAAGGACTGCAGCAATGGGGATCCTCGAACATCTACATTTATGGTAGGTACAAAACTGTACTTTTGTTCTTAAGGTACTGGGTTCAGTGGCAGCTGTAATAACGTTAGTCCCACTGGTGAGTCTACATATGAGAGTGTTACAGTGGCTACTCTTTGCTCAATGGTCCGTGCAGGAGTTGCCCATGTCACACAAGATCCTCATTACGGACATCTGCAAGAAGGATCTACAGTGGTGGCTTCAGTCCACGCAGGTAATGATAGGCAGACAGTTTGTTCTTCCCCAACCCGTAGCTACAGTGACCATGGACTCCTCCCAGATAAGGTGAGGGGCATTATCTGGGACAGACTGTCCAAGGGACTTGGCAGGAACACGAATACCACTTGCACGTCAACATCCTAGAGATGAGAGTGGTGCTTCTGGCATTGCAGGCATTCCAGATTTCTTTCCCACCAGGTACGATTGCAATTCAGACAGTATATTCATTTTGTGGTATGGCAACAAACAAGGCTGAACCAAATCTTACCCCCTCTTTCGAGAGACTCAGAGTATGGCAATGGGCATTATCTTCTGATCGCAACGCTTATTCCGGGAAAGTCCAGTGTGATAGTGGACAAATTAAGCAGTGCAAGTCTTAGGCCTCATGAATGGTCCCTGAAACAGGAAATTTTGAACCAAATTTTTTGCAAGTGGGGCCGGCCTTGCTGCGACCTCTTTGCCACATCCATGAACACCAAATGTAGCAGCTATCTTGCCCTAATCCCCCCTCTGGGGGAGTCCCCAAGGAATGCACTTGTTCACGATTGGCCCCCGGGACTTCTCTATGCATTTCCCCCATTTCCACTAATACCAAAATTTCTTCAGAAAGCCAAATCATTGAGTTTCAGGCTAATTCTCATCGCTCCCTACTGGCCTCATCAGATATTGTTCCCCTTCCTATGGCCCCATCTGCAGGAGGAGCCTTAGGTCCTGGACCCAGTACTGGATCTTCTGACTCATCAGTCTGGAATGCTGCATTTCTCTATTCAAACCTTCAAGCTGACAGCTTGGTTTCTCCACTTCCCATCTCAGCCAGGCTTCCAGACATGTCCCCAGCAGTGTGTCGCGTTTCTAATTTCATCGCACAAGACTACAACTAGAAAACTTTATGCTAGCAAATGGGAAAGGTTTTCTTGTTGGGCTGACGAAATCACATTGATCCCTTTACAGCTCCTATAACTACAATTCTGGAATTTTTAACAGAAACCTTTAATCAAGGGACAGCTGTGGCCACTGTACGAGTACAACTAGTTGCCATATCGAACTACCACATAGGAGACATGGAATCCAATATAATGTCTCACAGATTATGCAAAGCTTTTCTGGGAGGTACTAAGCTATTAAGACCTCCAATAAGAGATCCTCCCCCTCCATGGGGTCTAAATTTGGTACTGACTGCTTTAACCCCCCCCCCCCCCGTTCGGGCCAGCTTCCTCTTGTCTACTAAAGTTCTTGTCATGGAAGACTATCTTTTTAACAGCCATTACATCTGCTAGGAGGATTTCAGAAATGCAAGCTTTATCTACCCATCCTCCCTATTTGATTTTCCACAAAGACAGTCTCTCTCTTAGAACTAATCCTTCCTTTCTGCCCAAAGTATGTTCTGAGTCCAATGTAAATCAGTCTGTTGGACTACCTGTCTTTTTTCCCAATTATGGCAACAGGACAGAATATAAGCTTCACCAATTGGATGTCCATAGGTACTTACGCTTCTGCTTACACAGGACAAAGGAGTTTAGAAAATCAGTCCAATTATTTGATCTGAAGTAGGCACTTCATTTGTCAGCAACCTTTGGGATACGGATCCGATCTCGGATCCGAGCCGGCAACTTCTACCACAGCATAGATCCTAGCTCCTCCCTTTACCCATAATCCCCTGCCAACCCTGACTGACCCCAGATCTAGTTTGCCGTGCTTCAAGCTACAAGCTAGGTTCCTGAGCTCTTGGTGGATCGAAATTTGTGAGAAAAAAATTGCTAATTTTCTTCCTTTTTTCTGTTGCTGTGAGTGAGAGTGAGTGGTTAGGTACCCTATAACCCTTTTTAGCTAACTAAATTTTATTTTTTTTTTTGTCCTCCCTTTCTCCTCCCTTCCTCGCTGGTCGTAGTGTGTGTGTGGTGTGTTTAGGGGCCTAGTGAGTGTGTTTTCCTTTTTTAAAATGTCTGAGGCCCCTAAAGCCATTTTTTCTAAGTGCACCGAGTGTGGCCATAAGCTTTCACCATCGGGTGGCCACACTTGGTGCCTTGGGGTTGAACACCTCTCCTCTGGATGCGCGATTTGCGTGGCGTTCAACCCCAGGGCACTTAAGGACCGGAGGTCGAAGCTGATTCTGGCGGGCCTTTTGCCCCCAGATCAGGCTCTGGCCTCCGGTACTTCTGTGGCCACTATCCAGCCCTCGGTGGCGGCCACTCCTGCCCCCCTCCCTCCGGTCAGGACTCAACCTCCCGCTTCGGCTCCGGAGGAGAGGAAGGCCAAGAAAGACGAGCGGAGAGAGAAGTACCATAAGTGGCGGGCCGAGGACTCCTCCTCAGCCCCGCTCGCCAAACGGGCTTCTCCCTCCAGGGCTTCTGGATCGCCTCCTCCTCGGATCTGAACCCTTGCTTCTCTCCGGGACCCGAGGAGGGGGTGACCCGGTCCTCATCAAGGTCATCGAGGCGGCACTCCAGGCCTGCCTCAGTGGCCTCTTCGAGGTCCACTTTTAGCATGTCGGATGCAGACATGGACCGGATGATAAGGAGGTTCATCCAGGCCCAGCTGCAGATGGGAGTGCTCTTGCCTCCCCCTCCCCCCCTCCGGAGGGGAGCTCGACCCCATTCTTTGCTCCAATCGCCTTCTCCACCTTTCGGGTTTGGAGCGTTCGGACCCGAGCCACGTTGGATCCGGGGGTGGGTCGGAGTCGATAGTGCTGGGCACTTCGGCTCCGACTGTTCCCTCGAGTTTGTCGGATCCGACCTCTCGCAGCCACGGGCCGAGCTTCGGATCCGAGGGATTTGGTGTGCATTCGGCTCCGTCACTGTCGGAGCACGTGGGTCCTTCGGTTCCTATGGTCTCGGCCCCGGGTCCTGTCCCCGCTTCGGATCCGGGTGGGAGTCCACTCTCAGATCCTATCGAGGGCAGCTCCCCCTCGGCTTTCGCTGCGGTGGAGAGGGTACTGTTGAGTGCATCCGGACCTCCGGTCCTGGCTTTGCATCCCTCCTGCACTCCCTCTCAGCTGGTCCAGGCTCCCATCACCCAGCCTTTGGGGCAGCCTGCTTCAGCGCCTCGGGACGTTCCTTCGGAACATGACATTGTTGGTGGGACTTCCTCGGACAGCCCCCCCGAGGAGGTTCCTCACAAGTCTAAGTGTAAGAGGAGGCATGTGGACTCCCCTGAGTCCCTTACGGAAGATACAGACTTAGATGAAGGGGAAGGCTCCCCAAGGTCACCCCCCGAGGATGTCTACTTTGGAGACATCATGGAAATGCTTAGGATCAGGGGGGGGTTGGTCTGCCCCCAATGAGTCTAGAGGCATTCGAAGCAGGGCCATCTACCTCTTGCATGCCCCCCCGACCCCCTGGTGGACCTTATTGCCACCAGGGCTTGGAGGGAGCCGGACACTGTAGAACCAGTTCCCAAGCGTCCGGACAGGATCTTGAGTGCCTCCACAGAGAGAACCCATTGGAGCAGAGGTCCCCCTGTGGATGCCATGCTGGTGGCGGTGGCCACCAAGAGAGAGTTGGCTCAGGAGAACCCCACGGTCCACCCACCAGGCAAGGAGTCTCGTGCGATGGACCGCCTTGGGAAGCGGGCCTTCAGTTCAGCAACCTTCTCAATGAGGGCACTGAACTATATGGCACACGTCATCCGGATGCAGTGGGATCTGATCAAAGAATACGCTGCCTCCCCCCCAGAGTCCATGTCGGAAGGGGACAAACAACTGTACTCCTCCCGAATGTCCACTCTGCGGTCCATTTCTAACACCTCTATGCGGCTTTTGTCTCGCGCCACTGAGGGAGCCGCTAGAGCTGGCGGAGTCAGCCTGGTCATGAGGTGACAAGCCTGGCTCCGTCATTGTGACTTCTCGGAACCCTTTAAGGCGTCATTCGCGAATGCCCCCTTTGATGGTTCCGCCCTGTTTGGCAAAACCGTTCGCGACACTTTAGTCCAGAGCGAGAAAGACGGGAAGACGTTGTCTGCTGTCGGAGTCTGCTTCTCTGCTTCCCAGAGGTCCTTTTCCAAGAACCAAAAGGGTCAGAAGAAGATGTGGATGTCCTTCATGGATGCATCTGCAGTCATAATAAGTGGGTTGTCCTGTCGTCAGGCAGCCCTGCAGTCGGCCGGATTCCAAAGTCCGGGTCCGGCTTCGGCTGATGTCGCACTCCACACGACGTCATCTCTGTTGGTCTTCGGGTATAAAAGCATCAGCCGACGCCATTTTCCCCAGTCTTTCTTGCCGTGGCGCTCAAGCAGAAGCTGTTCGCAAGTGCCGGTCGGTCGGATCCAGAGATTACTTCTGCCGAATACTACTTCGAAGACTTCTAAAGCTAAGTACCCCGTTGGGGACTCTTTCTTGCCTCAGCCGATGTCAGAAAAAGTTAACAATTGTTTAACCTGTGGGAAACAAATACCTCATAAAGATTTCCACTCTTACTGTCTGCCTTGTTTAGGCCCAGCCCACGACGTAGCAGCCTGTTCGGCCTGTGCCTCTTTCAACCGACGAACGCTTAGGCGTCGGTCGGAGTTTGCAGAACAGTTTTTCGGTACTGATTTTGCGTACATTATGCCGTCGGATCCTCCGACTACCCAATCTTCCAAAAAACGCAAAGATAAAGACCGACATTCGCGGTCCGCGGTTTCGGCCGAAACCACGGCAAAGCAAATCATGAGTGTCTCGGTGTTCGCCGAAACCGAGAAAACTGCTCAAAGTACAGCTGAACCTATTCTTACAACTGAGGCCCCTGCTACAATTCTTGAATCGACCTCAGAAATTTTACCCACTACGGTGGTTGATTTATCAGACACCATCCCCTTGGATGTCTCTACCCCAGCACGTGGTGCTGCTAGGCCTCCAGCAGCCATGTCCATTAAGGCCTTTGCCAGGGCAAAAGCAGCCAAGACTACTAAATCAGTGCCTGTTAAAACCCCCTCATCCAGGCCCTCTTCTAGTTCTCAAATGCTTTCTTTGGCAGAAGATTTAATTTCTTTAATTAGAGGATCTCAATCTCACCCAGACAGGGCCTCTCAGCCCCAGAGAAGAGACCTAGGACAGAGCCCCTGAGCCAGTGTCTTCTGATGATTCTGCTGATGAATCAGACATAACTGACCAGCCTGAGGCTCCTTCTCCAATTTTGAAGATTCTGATGCTGAAGAATCCATTCCAGTTGCTTCCCCACCAGAAGAATTCTCCTTTGGGGAAACCTTGCATGCCATGCGAGAACAGTTCCAATGGCAGCAACAGGATTTTTCAGACTCCAGAAAAGACTTAGGACCTTTCTGCACCTCCCACAGCACAGGCCCTTAGCTATACCTCCTGTTCTCTCTGTGGTGGATGATGCTTTCAATGATGTTTGCTCCCCAGACTCTTTACCCCAGCCCCTGCCAAACCAGACAGATTTTACAGGGTACCAGATACTCATCACCACCTTTACAAGGCCCCACTTGCAGACCCAGAAACTATATCCCAGGGTCCCAAGGCAGTAGCGACCACAGCTAAAACCCTATTCCTTCTGAAAGGGAAGCAAGGTCACTAGACAGATGGGGTAAAAGGTCTACACTTCAGCTACTCTCTCAGCTAGAGCTTTAAACTGTCAGTTTCACATGATACAATACCAAGAGTTTATGCTTGATCAGTTAACTAAAAACTAACTACTGATGAATCTCTTGATAAGAAATATGTATTAGAGATGGTAAATAACATACAACAGGTTAGCAACCATTCCTTAAAATGTGGCTATGATGCACTGGAGGCTTCATTTAGATCAGCCATGACAGGCACAGTGATAAGAAGGCATGCATGGCTAAAGGAACAAGCTTTACCGGATCATGTTAAAGCTAAGTTGCTAGATGCTCCTATGGACAAGACAAGTTTGTTTGGTACACCTGCCCAGCAGGTTATGAAGAAAATGGAAGAAAAGGCAAAATCTGTTCAAACTGTTAAAGATTTCTTGCAGGTTCAACCCCCAAGGTTTAGCAGGAACTGGCCTGCCAAAAATTGGTCCTTTCCTGATTCCACAAAATTTCAAAGGGGCAGAAATAGACGTTCCAGAGGCAGAAACCAATCCAGAGGAGGTGCCTACAGAGGACGTCATTGGCAAGGTAGCAGCAGAGGCACAGACACAGCCACTGCCACTACATCAGCACAACCACAGTGACTTAATCCTAAATCCACCTACCGGGAACAAATAGCAGCCCCTCTAGGCGGAAAGTTAACCTTATTTTCAAAGAACTGGCACTACATAACAAAAGACAAGTGGATTTTACAAACCATAGATCAAGGTTACCGGTTTCACTTCCACACTTTACCAGTCAAAAGAGGAATGCCAAATCTACCTCCAAATCAAAAAACAGAGGCTCTACGCCAGATAATGGAGTTAGCAAACATGAGAGCTGTGGAAAGAGTGCCAACAGCAGAACAAGGAAAGGGGTTCTACTCCAGACTATTCCTAGTTCCAAGAAAGGAAAAAGTTGGAGACCAATTCTCGATCTGTCCACCTTAAATACATACATCATTGTCCCAAAATTCAAAATGCTGACCCTACAGCAACTTCTTCCCATGCTGGGCAAGGAGTCTTGGCTGGTAACTCTAGATCTCAAGGAGGCATACCTGCACGTCCCCATTCGACCAATCTGCAGAAGATACCTCAGATTTCTTGCAGGATCAGAGCACTATCAATTCTCAGCATTGCCCTTTGGCTTATCTACTGCCCAGAGTATTCACAAAATGCCTGGCATCAGTAATCGCCCATTGCAGACTACAGGAATACAAATTTACCCATACCTGGACGACTGCCTGCTACAAGGGGACAACAAAAGCAAGCTGACAACAGATTTACAAAGGGTCATTTACTTGCTACAAGGACTGGGATACACAGTCAATTTACAAAAGTCAAGGCTGATACCATCCCAAACAAGGACATTCTTGGGCTGAATTGGACACAGTACAACAAATGGCATTCCTGACTACAGAAAACAAAAGGACTTCCTCTTTACTTCTTGGCACTAACAAAACTGAACAAGTTAACAGCAAGAAAATTTCTACAGGCCTTGGGCTTCATGGCATCATGCATAATCTTGGTCCCATTTGCCAGACTACATATGAGGAAACTACAGTGGTACCTAAAGAATTTATGGTCCCAACACAGACATAGTCTAGAAACAGAAATCCCACTAATTCCATGCTTAAAACAGGAGTTCCTATGGTGGGCTCAGGCATGCCAGTCAAACCCAGGCCTGCCCTTCCGCAGAGGTCAACCAAGCCAGACCATCACAACAGACGCTTCAGACCTAGGATGGGGCCCACATGCTGGACAAATGCGTGCAAGGATTGTGGACACAGGATCAACTTCACCTGCACATCAATCTAAAAGAAATGCTGGCAGTAAAACTGGCAATCCAAAACTTCAAACCATTCCTCAAAGAGGGCCAGTTGATGATAAGGACAGACAACACCACAGTCATGTGGTACATCAACAAACAGGGAGGCACTCATTCATACCCCCTATGCAGAATGACCTTGGAGCTGTGGACCCTGGCTCTCAGCTACAACATTCAGTTACAGGCAATATTTGTACCGGGAAAGACAATACTCTAGCAGACATACTAAGCAGAACCACTTCGAGTGCCCACGAATGGAAGCTGCACCCGGACATCTTCAAGACCATCTCAAAGAAATGGGGAATGCCACAGATAGACCTATTCGCATCACCTCTCAATCACCAGCTCAAAAATTCTGCACAAGGACATTCCACCCACTAGCATGGAAAGTGGACTCACTCTCCTTCAACTGGAAAGGCCTAACAGCATATGCATTCCCACCTCTTCCCTTGATACACAAGGTACTACTAAAAATCAAGGAAGAACGTCCAAGGATAATCCTGATAGCCCCAAACTGGCCAAGACAACACTGGTACCCACTACTGAAGAGCATGTCTCGAACAACATGTGGCCAATACCCTGATGCCTTTGATGTTAACTCAGAACAACTACAGCATCATACATCCAAACCTAAAACGCTGCAACTGACTGCATGGAACATCACATAGCAGCAGCTAATCCAGAACTTTCCCAAAGAGTTAAAGACATTATTCTTGAAGCACGCAGACCTTCAACAAGAAAGAACTATGCTGGAAAATGGAAAAGGTTTGTCATTTGGAGTACCGAAGAGGAAAAGATGTGTCAAACATAGATATGCCTAACATTCTGGAGTATCTGGCCGAACTTCTTCATTCAGGCCTGTCCTACTCCTCCATCAAGATACATGCATCAGCTATTTCAGCAGAATACAGCTTTGATCCACCTGTTTTTTCAAGATCCTTTGCTCAGGCAGTTCCTCAGAGGAATCAAGAATGTAAAACCTCCAAGGAAACCACCATTACCAGCTTGGGACTTAAACTTTGTGCTAGAAAAGTTGACACTAGCACCCTTCAAACCAGCAGCAACAGCAGACCTACAACACCTGTCATGGAAAACTGCTTTCCTACTGGCAATTACTTCAGCAAGGAGGGTTTCAGAACTACAGGCCTTAATGGCAGTGCAACCCTTCCTAATCTTCCACCAAGATAGAGTGTCCTTGCGGACTAATCCTACATTTATGCCTAAGGTGGTATCCAGAGTATCTTTAAACCAGGCAATCCACCTACCTACCTTCTTTCCCAACCCACAAAACAGAGGGAAAGAATACTGCATACCTTGGATGTACATAGACAGCTACGCTACTACTTGGACAGAACAAAAAATAGCAGAAAGACTGACCAACTTTTTGTAGCCTATGCAACAGGAAGGGAAGGAAAAGCTATTTCCAAACAGACAATCTCCAAATGGATAGGAAATTGCATACGATACTGTTACTCCTTCCATGGAAAACCAATTCCACAGAACATAAGACCTCACTCTACAAGGGCAACAGCCACTACCACAGCCTTCTTACGAGGAGTGGCAACCAAAGACATTATTGAGGCGGATACTTGGACCTCCGTGCATACATTTGCCAAGCATTATAATTTGCCTCTTTATTCCAGATCCCGAGCAGGGTTTGCCACTGCTGTACTGCAAGGGATCCTAAACACACCATAATCTACCTTTATCCTCCTCCCTAGTTGGCTATGGTATTCTACCCATTGTTATGACTGCAGATGCATCCATGAAGGACATAGTACAGTTTTGTACCTACCATAAATGTAGATGTCCGAACTGGATAGCATCTGCAGTCAGGATTACCTCCCTCCTTCCCTCTGTGGTACTCCTAGGGTGTTTACCCTCCTAATAGCTAGCTCTTGGGGAGTCTTTTATGGTGTATTTGTTTGTATATATGTACATATATGCTTATTGTTGTGTTTACCTCTATCTATTTGGAAACATTGGCATCTATCCAAATTTTACCCTGCAAGAGGGCTACTGGCATCTGGGGCAAGAAACACTGAGGAAAATGGCGTCGGCTGATGCTTTTATACCCGAAGACCAACAGAGATGACGTCGGGTGGAGTGCGACATCAGCCGAAGCCGGACCCGGACTTTGGAATCCGGCCGACTGCAGGGCTGCCTGACGACAGGACAACCCACTTGTTATGACTGCAGATGCTATCCAGTTCGGACATCTACATTTATGGTAGGTACAAAACTGTAATTTCCGGAAATCGCATCAGTCCCAGTCTGCTCCGGATAACCAGTCCTCTCGTGGCAGAGGAGGACAGGGAGGACGCCGCCCTAGAGGCAGAGGGGGTCCCAGGAATTTTGGGTCCAGAGAACCCTTCTCTGAGAGGCCCACGCAGAACCCCTAAGGGGTTGCCCGGCTGCTCCACTCTGGAGGCAGTCGGGGGTCGTTTTTTGAGGCACCTAGCAATGTGGGAGTCCATAACAACAGATCGCTGGGTGCTTCGCATCATATCCAGAGGTTACCAAATTCCCTTTATTGTAACCCCCAAAACCAGAAGCCTCCCCAACGTACCACCCAGTCAGAGGGAGGCGGCTGCTACAGAAATTCATCAGCTTTTACAAAAAAGAGCCATCAAACCCGTCCCCCCAGATCAGCTCGGATGAGGGTTTTACTCCAGGTTCTTTCTGGTGCCAAAAAAGACGGGGGACTTGAGGCCCATCCTCGACCTCTCTCTCTTGAATCTGGCAGTACCCAAAGAAAAGTTCCGGATGGTCACGCTGCAATCCATTCTCCCCCTGTTACGGGAGAACGATTGGATGTGCTTGATAGACCTCAAGGATGCGTACTATCACATTCTAGTGGACAGACGCTCCAGGAGCTTTCTCCGCTTCCAGCTGGGAGACGGTCATTTTCAGTTCAGGGCCCTCCCCTTCGGTCTCACCTCAGCCCCCAGGGTGTTCACCAAAGTCTTAACGGCAATAGCGGCCCACCTGAGACTCCAGGGAATTCAGGTCTTTCCTTACCTGGACGACTGGCTCCTTACCACCCCTACAAGGCATCTGCTCTGTTCATGCAGGGATTACTTTCTCAATCTTGCTCCACGTCTAGGATTGACAGTCAACCTGGCCAAGTCCTTTCTGGCTCCTCCACAAGTAATAGATTTCATAGGGGCGAGACTGGATTCCAAACTGATGCTTGCTTTACTGACTCCAGATCGGCTTCAGACCCTGAGGTTGCATGTACAGGCCATCCTCCAACTTCAAGCTCCACCGGCGGAATTGGTTCTAAGGGCTCTAGGGTCCATGGCGGCAGCAATTTCTCTGCTGCCCTTGGCCCATCTGAATATGAGGGTCCTGCAGTGGACCCTTCAGGTGCAATGGTCCTTGTCTCGCATCCCTCTGTACCATCCCATTCCCCTAAACAGGACTTGCAGAAGGTCGCTTGTGTGGTGGCTCCAGTCCCCGAGCCTCCACACGGGACGTCCATTCTCGATGCCTGCTCCCATCGCCACAGTGACCACGGACGCTTCTCGCCTGGGGTGGGGAGGGCATTATGCAGGCAGAACAGTCCAAGGCACGTGGAACGACATGGAGACCTCCTTGCATATCAATGTCCTAGAGATGAGGGCGGTGCTTTTGACGTTGCAGGCACTTCACGACCTTCTTCCGATTGGGACTTTTGCGGTACATACGGACAGTCAGTGGTCTGGTACATCAACAAACAGGGGGGAACCAGGTCTTATCCTCTTTGTCGCGAGGCCATGAGAGTGTGGGAATGGGCGATATCCACCAATCGCTTTCTCATTGCAACGCACATTCCGGGACGGTCCAACATCCTAGCAGACAGGCTCAGTCGTATGATCCTGACTCCATACGAATGGTCTCTCAGTCCTCTAGTAGCGGAGCGAATATTTTCCCAATGGGGGCAACCCTGTTATGATCTTTTTGCCTCTCCCTCAAATACCAAATGCAACAGTTACTTCGCCCTAATCCCCCCTCTGGGGGAGTCCCCGAGAGACTCTCTTGTACATGCTTGGCCTCCCGGTCTTCTTTACGCTTACCCTCCACTGCCCCTGATGCTAAAGCTTTTACAGAAAGCCAGTCTGTTGGGGAGCAAGATGATCCTCATTGCCCCATTTTGGCCTCGTCAGACATGGTTCCCGTACCTATGGTCTCACCTGATTCATCCGCCCTGGATTTTGGATCTTCTTCCAGATCTCATTACTCACCCCCTGGGTCTTCCGACCCCCAACCTGGTCAACCTCAAGCTGACTGCTTGGTTGCTGCAGTTCCACTCTTGATAAGGACTCCCGGAATCTCCTCACCAGTCAAAGCCATTCTAGTAGCAGCACACAAGCCATCCACCAGAAAGGTCTGTCGGAGTAAGTAGAAACGCTTTTCCATCTGGGCTGAGCACCGTCATTTAAATCCTTTTACAGCGCCTTTAACATCGGTTTTGGATTTTCTATCTACCCCTTTTCATCAGGAGGCTAGCTGTTCTACAGTAAAGGTGCAATTAGCGATTTCGCACTATCTTGTAGGGCATGAGTCTGGCCCTCTTATTACCTCCATGCTCTGTAAAGCTTTCCTTAAGGGTACCTTCCTCCTCAGACCTCCTGTCAGGGAGGTAGTACCCCCATGGGATTTAGCTTTAGTTCTACAGGCCTTGACTAGCCCCCCTTTCGAACCTGCGGCCACGGTTGATCTCAAATACCTCTCTTGGAAAACGGCCTTTCTGGTGGCCATTACTTCGGCTAAAAGAGTCTCTGAGCTTCAGGCTCTCTGTGCCAAACCACCGTATTTGACCTTCTATCAGGATAGAGTTTACCTCCGGATCAGTCCGTCTTTTCTGCCTAAGGTATCTCCCGAAGCAAACATTAATCAATCTATTAAAATTCCCGTGTTCTTCCCCAACTATCAGAACAAAGGAGAATATAAGCTGCATTCTTTGGACGTGCACAGACAATTGCGCTTTTATATTCATCGAACGGCTGGTCATAGACAATCCAACCAGTTGTTTGTCTCCTTTGCCAAAACCAACCTAGGCAAGTCGGTTTCTAAAGTTACCCTGTCACGATGGATAGCTAACTGTATTCTCTTAGCATATCAGAGTTCGGGATGGCCTGCACCTCAGGGAGTCCGCGCTCATTCTACTTGGGCCATTGCTACATCGGCTGCTTTTAGATCTAGGGTTCCCTTGGATGATATTTGTTCCACAGCCACTTGGGCTTCATCCCATACCTTTATCAGCCATTACAAACTAGATGTTGTCTCCAGAGGTAGGGCGTCCTTTGGCTCTGCAGTGCTCTGGAATATCCTTCCATGAAGGCCACCCAAGACTCGGGTAGCTGGGGACTCTGTCCCAAAGTTTGCTGACAAATGAAGTGCCTACTTTAGATTAAGAAGTTATGTACTCACCATAAAGTTCCATCTGAGTAGGTATCTTCATTTGTCTGCAACCATCCCACCCGCCTTCCCCCTGACCAGTATGATTCTGAGTTGGAGTTGTCTTACATGAGTCCCTTCCAGGACACACTAGCAAGTTGTTATATGGGGCAAACTTGATCTGGGGTCAGTCAGGGTTGGCAGGGGATTATGGGTAAAGGGAGGAGCTAGGAGCTCGGATCTATGCTGTGGTAGAAGTTGCCGGATCCAAGATCGGATCCGTATCCCAAAGATTGCAGACAAATGAAGATACCTACTCAGATGGAACATTATGGTGAGTACAAAACTTCTTATTTTATTCTCAGAGAATAGAAAAGGAACTTCAGTTTCAAAAGTCACTTTATCCAAATGGCTTACAGACACCATCACTTATGCATATAGTTCTCAGCATAAGCAGCTGCCAGGAAAAATCTGGGGCCATTCAACTAGAGCTATGTCGACTTCCACTGCTTTTCAAGCCAGACTACCTTTTCTACTGCAGTCACATGGATCAACCCTCATACCTTTATCACTCATTACAAAGTAGATGTGGCCTCCCGGAATAGGGCTTCCTTTGGTTCCACTGTTCTGAAGAGTTTATTCCCTTGAGCCACCTGAGAAAGAAGGTGCTGGGGACGCTGTCCCAACCATCAAGAATGAAGGCTCAAGATAAGACAACATAACATACAGAAGTTATGTAGTCACCATAACGTTCCATGTTTGTTGTCCATAATCTCGCCTTCATTCTTGCATCCCACCCTGGATGATCGAGAGGAATTTTTTGGAATTGGTCATAAGTTCTCGGATTCCCTTCGTGCGTCGAGACATGGGCAGAGGATTATTGTGTTTACCCTGGTTGGTTGGATAATCTAGTGACTGGTACTTATAAACGAGATCTGGGTAACTGTCACTAGGCATCATGGGATAGGGTACAGCTTCGAACCAGTAAAAGGTCTCAAGCTTTACTATGTGGCCGAATCGGAACCGATTCTCGGTCCTGAACCCAGCCATCAAAAATGAAGGCAAGATTATAGACAACAAACATGGAACGTTATGGTGAGTACATAACTTTTTGTTTGCAAGGGGAAACAAAGTGCAACACATAAAAATTGTACTGTATGTCTTCGATTTTTTGTTTCTGGTTGCTTGAGAGTTCTGGTTAACTGAGAGTTTAGTGTATCCCATAATCCTGAGGGATTTCTTGGCAGATCTAAGATTTTGATTGGAAAAACTTTGGAAGGGTAAGAAAAGCTCTAACAGACATTCCAGGATCGCTACTTTGTGAGAAGGGATGAGAGAAGATTTCTGTGTTGAGTTGAAAACCCAGACTGAGTAGCAGATTCTAAACCATTGTCAGATACCTAGACAACTATAAAGAGAGTCTACAAACATGACAGTCACCCAAGTGTGAAAAAATGTGAATGAGTCTGTGATGAATAATTACTGAAGTCAGACAGTTTGTAAATACGCTTGGATAAAAAATAGTCCAAAGGGTATAAAACAGAATTGATAGTGTAAGCCAGATACTGAAAATCTTACGAAAAGCCTAAAATGGGAATGTGATGATATGCATTTTTTTTTTTTTTTAAGTCTGACTTCACCATCAAAGCTAGTAAAGGGGATAAAGGACTAAGAGTCTGAATGGGTAACATTTTGAATTTTAGGACCTTGACAGAAAGACTGAGAAAGGAGAGTTTTAGCACATGCCTCCAAGCTCCCTCTTTCTTTAAAACCATAAAAATTCCTTGAATAAAACTCTTTGCCCATTTGGGAGGCCAGGCACTGGTTCTGTGACTCATTGAGATGACATAAGTTCCAGAACTGGAGGAAATTGGGAGAACTGGTGTTGCAGGGAAAAGCAGAATCCCATGGAAGGGAAGGGATTCTCACTGGCAGGGGTACCCCTTATGAAGGACTATCAGAACCCATTTGTTTGAAACTGTCTGGTGCCACAGAGGAAGATGTATACTCTGAGAGGGAGAGACTGCTGCAGTGGTGGTGGGGGGAGACCTAAAGACTTTTTAGACTGACCTGGATTGTAAGTGGCTTTCCCTTTATTGTTGGAACCTCCTTGTCATTGCTTTTTAAAAATCCTGTTTATTGGCATCTTCCTGATTGAATTGCTTTTTGAAAAAGGAAGCTGAGGTGGAAGGAAATTTTTCATCTTCCTTAAAAAAGGAAGGTTAGAAGATTTGCGTTACCCCTTGAATCAACTTTCCTCTCATCAAACCTGTTAAAAACCTGTGCTGCAGAAATGCCATTTGGAGCTTCCTTGTCCAGATTAGAATTTAAAAGTTCAGCTTTACTGTCTTCTTGGAATTTGAGAATGTAACCAAGCAAACTGTCTCATGACTGCCCAGAAGCAGCAGCATTGGAGACAGTTCTGACATTGTAAGAATATTTTAGGCGTGTTTAATTACATGAGAAGCAGAAACAAGAAAAACATTCAAATAACTTTTCACCTCAGAAGACGTAGGATGGAGGATTACCAGTTAACCGTTTTATATTCTTGAAGGACAGAACTAAAAACTTTTAAATTCTGAATATTAAATTGTCAGAAGAGTAAATTTTCCCAAATTTGTCAAAAAACTTTCCCATCCTTGTGGGAGGAATGGGATTAGCATTAGCCATTTGTCTAGCAGAAGCAGTTTTGATTAAGGAAATAACTTCATGGGTCTGCTTTGGGGTTAGAAGACAAGTATTTGTGAGTCTGAGGTCATATAACCTATCTGACTTCCTAGGGGTAGGAGGTTGACTATCAGGTAAACTACAGGCTATCTGAAAAACCTTCTCCAATACAGATAAAACTGCAGGAACAGATGCCACTTGAAGAATATCCAGCATGTAACAGTACATTTGCTAAGCAATGGGAATATTATTCTGCTCCCATTGGAAAGATTTTCTTTTTCTGAAACCTCATCTAAAATAAAAAGTCTCTGGAGGAAAATGTGAAGCCATACTTTCCTCAGAATCGGTCTTCAACTTGTGAAGAGAGCCCTGAAGCACATCATTTTCTCTCAAGTTGCAGCATTTTCCTCTCCTTTTCTGGTTCGCTCTCTTTCTCCAAATGTCTTCTTTTCTGTCATCCAAACAGTATAATTACTATCCAATAACTGGATTTTATCCTTATTGATAAATTTTACTGGCTTTGCCAGTTTCTCAGTTTTCACACTGGGAGAGCCTAATCAACCTGCTGCTCAGTGTCAGCCATCTTGGAAGTGCCAAGGCTTGTATTGTTTTGTCCAGGAATGTCAACTTGTATAGGACAAATAGTGCCAGACTCCATCATCTGCAATGCACAGCACAACAATCCAAAGAAAGAGATTCTGGCATACCTAGTTTCACATCATCCATACAGCAAGTTAGGCACTGATTTCTTCTATTTTAGAGAAGTCATGTCCATCACGCATGCAGATTATTATTCCGAGTTCTTTAAAGTAATCAGACTGACAGACACCACATGTGAAGGTGTGATTAGTGCATTAATATCAAGTGTTCTAAAAAGGGAATACCTGTTCTTATAGCTTACTGTGTTTATTTTTTTATTTTTATTTAACATTTGTTTACTGGGAAAATCCGACTTGGAACAAAGCCATTTTTCAGCGGAGACCTGGGGAGAAATGCTTCGGGCCCATGTCTTTGTAACATGGGAGGAAACCGGCGCACCCGGAGGAAACCCACACGAACGCAGGGAGGACATGCAGTTTCTGCACAGAAGGTGCCCCAGCCGAAAATCGAACTGGAGAACCTCTTGCTTTGAGGCAACAACACTACCACTGCTCTGTCCTGCATAACATATAGGTCAGGAATTCAGATGATGATGATGCATGCATCTGTAAGAATTAAGGCATGTAACATCCAGTCCACTGTTTCGTCAGCCCTGTGGGCAAGGCGATAGAACTGTACAAACAGAGAAATAACTGATGAGAAAAAGGTGTAGCAGAAACTAAGGATAGTCATCTTGCTATTTTGGAATATAGGTATATTCTACTGCAGGGACTCGGTTAATGATAGGCCGATGGCTGAAAAGCAGATTGCCTACTTGCATTGCTGGTGCCTGAAAGTACTGCTGGGATAAAAAAGCATATACAAAACCGCTTTGTCAAAAGCTGCAGAAGATTAACTGACTTAAAAGCTGGAGACAAAGTAGGAATTCAAAAGTCATGGAAAAGTCCACAGCATGAAGATATAGTTGCTGTTAAAACAGCTGAACCCAGATCCCTTGTAGTTCTGGCAAGGTGTAATCTGCATAGAAAAAAGTCCTATTCATTGCCACAAGACATTTACATTACATTTGAAGGTCCATGACGAAGAACAACTGCAAGTTACAACTAGTCCTTCTGAAAGAAAATAAACTGAAAGAAACTTCTGGTGTGTCTCCTAATTAATCAGCAAGACCTGTTCCCAAACAAGACAACATATCTCATGCAGATAGGGCTGTTGCATTCTTAAGGTATGGTAGACTGTTGGGGAAACCAGGTAGACAGGCTTTGTTCCACAGTAATTTTAAGAACTGAAAGTAGTATTGGTAAAAATGTTTCTGAATGTGTTCCGAGTTTCATTTTGATATAAATAGCCCAAAGTAATAAGTCCCCCAGTCTATGGAGTCTTTGTGATCCCCCACTCCTCCTGCTTGCTGTACTCCCTGACCAGCCCCAAAAAAGAGGAACACTCCTTGTATCCCAAGTATAACCGTCAAATCGCATGGTTTTGCTGCTCCCAATGTCATCAGTATGACTCTGCCAGCTATTTTGCTGTAATCCTGACTGCCTGTGAAGATGAGGGTTTTCCCAAGTTTTCTCCAACTTGGAAAACTATAAGAGGGTGGGTTTTAGATGCCATCTCTCAAGGCTACATACAGGAGTTCATCCACAGAAAGAGTTCTGCTGGTGTATCAGTCCATTTCAGAGGGACTCTTGGGACAGGCCTAGGCTTTACTGGTCAGAGGAGCATTCAGGCTGTTTTAGCTTTTTAAGAGGGCCGGGGGAGGCCTAATCTAGAAGGAAACTGTTTCATTCTGCTTCTGGATCTTAGTAACTTTAGATGTTAAATTTTGTTTTGGATCATATTAGTGGGCATAATGGCCATTTTGTTACATCAACGTTTTGGGTCCGCATAATAGATTTCCTTCCTTCTAGAACATGGTGTTGCTAAATGGTCTTTCTCAGCACCAGTAGTTTCACTAAATTATTGACCATGATGGCCAGAGACTTATGGGAGATAGATCTCCTAGTGTTTTCATGCCTAGCTTACTGGTTATCGATGTGCCCCCTAGAAATAATCCTGTTGGAAACACTGCTATTGCTGCTATGATTGTACTTCTTTGGAGGGGCAAACCATTCGTTTTGAGGGATTTCAGCCGTATTCTTGTTGAGAGTATGGCCGTACTTTTTCCTGGTTGTCCATGGCATTGCTCTTTTTGCTGGGCATACAGCTGTGAGACTAGCTCAGACTGTGCTTATACCTTCTGGACATGGTTGAAACTGAGGGTATAGATGTGGCAGTGTACTTTCATTTGAGATGGCAAGCCACCATACCACCATATGCTGATAGACTTCTGGTGTCAGACTGTTGTCACCGAGCTTTGGAGTAGAGGACAGCCACTGCCAGGCTTCATCTAAACCATTAGTATTGTGATGGTGACTGCTTCAGTTGAGGCCAGGGTGGTTCCCATTGGTTTCCACACAGTGCAGGAAGTATGGTGACTCCCGGAGAATGGGTTCCACCTTTATCTACTGGAATAGATAGCAGTATTAGTCATCCTAAAGGCATTATGAAGCTGTTTCCAGGGTGTTGCCTCATCATTTTGTCAGACAACCAGTCCTTCATGTGGTACCTAATCCCCCACCCCCATTGCAGGTGGTTTATATACTATGGTAATTAGGCATGTGTGCATCTCAGAAAATTTTCATAAATGTCCGTGCTGTGCGCATTCAAAACATAGCAGTACATAAAATGTGCAAGATGCACAGCAATTTAGCTGCATGTGCCTATTCATTACAGCATTACAGTATGAGAATTTCAGCAGGTACAGAGGAGCAGTTTCACCCGTTTCAGGTTGTCAAGCAAAGTAAGTAGTGCAGTGTAGTGTGTGCATGCATATGTTGTGATTGTGATTGTATCTGATTGTATGTCTGTTTGATGCCTGAAGTTGTCTCTGGTATGAATGGGAAGATCGCAGAATGCAGGGTTTTAGCACTAGATGTGTGCGCACCAGAGTATGTCTGGTCCCTGAAGTCATCTCTGATTGGTATGAATAGGAAGATAATGGAATGCAGGGTTTTGGCACCAGATCTGTGTGTGTGTGTCTGTGCAGCTCTGTATGTCTGTCTGCATCTGAGTGCAGGTTGGAGTGCGTGCACACGTGATGTTATGTGATCCTATCTCGCCTACATTCTGACTGATGGGATCGGCTCCGACTCGGCACACTTATGCTATAGAGCGAGGCCTCTAATTGGCTGAGCTATCTTTATCCCAGGATGCACCACCACTAATCCCCCAGATCTCGTTTGCCGCTTACAGAGCTTGGATGTGGTCTCAACATTGGCTGGGCTAAGTACTATATTTATAGTCTTTTTTCCTGGCAGTATTTCCCTCATTTAAACTCAAAAGCTGTTTTAACGGCTATTTTTTGTGTACGAGTGTGTTTCTTGTTGTTACATTGAGTTTTGCATATATTTTCCTGTCAGAGAAGGTTCCGTTTAAGTTAGAGGGGCCTTCCCCTGTACTAACTACTTTAGTGGTTGTGTGTGGTCAAGTACCCGTTTGAGTTAGAGGGTCTTGACCCTCCTTGTTTTCCCTTTTCTCTTTCTTACATTTCTTGTGTAAAAAAAAAAAAAAAAAAAAGTTCTTTAGTTTAATATTTTTTGGAGTTAGTGGTTTTGTTCCTGTGTATACAAACTCTTAATCTACTGTTGTGGTCTATTTTTTGTACATTATGTCTAAAGAACATAAACCCTCCGGGTTTAAAAAGTGCACGAGGTGTGGGTTCAAAATGTCCATAACGGACGACCACTCGTCGCCTATTGTCTTGGCGCCAAACATCTGCAGGAATCGTGCAGTGTATGCCATGCTTCCTCCAGAGTCCTCCAGGAGAGGAAAACAAATTAATCCTCAAAGGATTAATCAAGCCTTCTTTGAGGAGGCTTTGTCTTCCTCTCCGCCTCCTTCTAAACAGAGAAGCCGGCTCCGACCAGTCAGTCGGATCTGACGGCTAAGAAGACTAAGCAGACTTCTCCATCGGCTCCACCGACTTCGGAGCCGAGGTCGGAACGGTCTGCCTCGATGCCTCCAGCCTCGACCCTCTGGTTTCGAGCCGAGGTCTGGGGCATCGAGGCGGGTCACCCTCATGGGCTCCACTGATATTGGAGCCGATAAGGGTCATCGGCTCAGACACTTCCCCCTCGGAGCCGAAGTCCTTATCGGCACCGAGGGAAATTTCTTTGAAGGTTTCCTCGGAGCTGATAATTGTTGAGTCCTTTTGGAGCCGGTCCCCGAGCCCTTCGGAACCGATGGAGAAATCGGTTCGGGCTCGATCGGTATCCTCGAGATCTTCCAGGATGTCTGATTCGGACATCGACAGGGTGCTCCTTCGACTCTTCCAGTCTCCGGTGTTCCAAAAGATGGTTTCGGCTCCAGCCCATTTGGCTTTGGAGCCGATGGTTCACTCCCTTACTGTACTTCCTCCTCCAACAGCTTCGGCACCGTTGGAGCAGGTGTTGGTGGAACCAGTGGAGGTGTTAGGGTCAGGCCCGACCCTTGCTCCAACTCCGGCTCTTGGGTCGGAGTTCAGTGCACGGACTTCTTCCTTCGGCCCTGGGGGGGAGGCTTCGGGATTGATACTTTCGGTCCCAAGTCTCCCTCTTGGTGCGTCGGCGGCGGGAGTACCGTCCACGGTCGTGGCCACAGTGGTGGTCCCGCCTTCAGGGCTATGAGGAGTGCTCTAGCCAAATCTTCATTGGCTACCTCCACAGTTTCCCCAGCTCCTTCCCTACATTTGGAGACTGGGTCGTTGGCAGTCCCCCTGTCCGCAGACAGCGGAGCCCCTGGGCCTCAGGTTACCCCTGCTGGGGTTTCTCCCCCTCCTGGAGGTCCTTCTGAAGCCTCTTCGGAAGAACCTCCCAGGAAGAAAACGTGCAAGAGGAAGCACGTTGACTCCCCTGACGAGTCTTTGACATCTGACACCGATCTCGATGATGCAGAGGGGTCCCCCAAGTCGTCCTCGGATGATGTCTCCTTTGCAGACATCCTGGAAGCCCTAAAACAACGAGGCGGCTGGCAGTCCAAACCTCCCTCTGCTGATGAGTCGGTGTTCCTGAAGGCCTTCGGGCTCAGCCCTCCGCCTCCTGGGTGTCTCCGCCTTCGACGAGCTCTTGGATTTGATCTGTCAAGGGCATGGGAACACCCAGACTCTGTGGAACCGGTGCCCTCGTCCAAACAAATTTCTTCGGGCCCCCAGATAGAGAGTTCCTACGAAAGGTGTGGCTGTGGATGCTATGGTGGTGGCATCTGCTACCCAGCAAGATGTAGCAGAGGCTTCTACGTCCGTCCATCCTCCTAATAAGGAGTATAGGAGCATGGATCGGTATGGCAAGCGCACCCTTAGTTCAGCGGCCTTTACTCTGAGGTCTTTGAACCACCTGACGCACTTTACGAGATTCCAGAGGGATCTGATTAAGGAGCTATCCGATACCCTCTTAGGTAACCTGCCTGAGGAGCTGGCCCAGACGGTTGGATCTCAGCTGGTACAATGTCCATTTCGAACTCGTCCATGAGGCTCATTTCGTATGCGGCCGAAGGGGTGAGTAGAGCCGGTACAGGCATTGCTCTACGGAGACAAGCCTGGCTCCGCCTGTGACATTTCGCGGAGGCCTTCAAGTCTTCATTCGCCGACGCCCTCTTTGATGGGTCCTCCCTGTTTGGGCCCAAGGTGAAAGACACACTTACCCGCTGTGAACAGGAGGGTAAGACTCTGACTGCCGTGGGGCTCGATTTTCCACTCCCTTCGGCCTTATCCCAAGGCTAAAAGAGGAGGGAAGATGTGGTTCCATAGATCGCAGAAGTCTTACCCTCTCAGCAGGAAGGTTCCCCTCCAGAGGCAGAGGAGGGGAAATTATCAGGAAGACGCCGTCCCAGAGGCGGCAGAGGCCCCGCAACACTGGAGACCGCGAGTCCTTTCGTGGCTCTTCAGCTTTCATAGTCCCTGAGGGATTGCCCGACTGT
This sequence comes from Protopterus annectens, assembly GCF_019279795.1. Lineage (NCBI taxonomy): Eukaryota > Metazoa > Chordata > Ceratodontiformes > Protopteridae > Protopterus > Protopterus annectens. The sequence continues at coordinate 53,321,731 of NC_056741.1, read as the reverse complement.
GCTGCTCCGAGCCAGTCGGGGTCGTCAAGCACCTGAAGGCCTGGGAAGGGATCACTCAGGACCGATGGGTGCTTCGAATTATCGCCAGAGGTTTCTCCATCCCATTCTGCTGTCCCCCTCAGTCCAAAGAATCCTGGACCCGCCACCCAGTCAACGGGATACTGCAGCCTTAGAAATTTCAAAGCTGCTGCAAAGGAGTCATCCAACGGTCCCCGCAGACCAGATCGGATTAGGGACTTACTCAAGATTCTTTTTGTGCCAAAAGACCGGGGACTTGAGGCCCATTTTGGACCTAAGCAACCTAAACCGCTCAGTCAAGAAGTCCAAGTTCAATGGTCACTTTACAAACCATTCTCCCATTGTTGGAGAAAGGTGTTTGGATGTGCTCCATAGACCTCAAGGACGCCAGATACCATATCAAAATACATCAAACGTCCAGGAGACACTTGCGCTTCAGCCTAGGAGGCAGTCATTTTCAGTTCCGTGCGCTGCCCTTTGGTCTCACCACAGCCCCCAGGGTGTTCACCAAATGCTTGGCAGTAGTGACTGCTCACTTGAGGAGTCTAGGATTCCAGGTGTTTCCGTCTAGACGACTGGCTTCTAACTGCCACCTCCAAGCATCTACTTCACAGAGCCTGCAAGCCACAACATCACTGGGCAATTCCCTCGAATCACCTTCAGTTGGCCAAAGTCTGTGTTACGGCCATCTCAAAGAATAAGATTCATAGGGGTAGAGATAGATTCAAACCAGATGGGTCTGTCTACCTGCAGACAGAATTCAGACCATACAAAATCAGGTTCGAGCCTTACTCCCCAGGTCCAAAGCCCCAGCCAGAATGGTCCTGCAGCTATTGGGATCGATGTCTGCCACAGTTCTGCTAGTTCCCTTGGCAAGGTTACACATGAGAATCCTCCAGTGGCTTCTTTCAACTCAGTGGTCCTTTCAGGAACTCCCTCTCAATCATCTAATATGGATCACAGAATCTTGCAGACGGGACCTTCGCTGGTGGCTAGTGTCCTCCAATTTGGATCAGGGACCCTTTGTTGTTCCTCCTCCGGCGGCCACTTTGACCACGGACGCCTCCCAGACGGGGTGGGGGGGGCATTCCCTGGGCAGGTCAGTCCAGGGCAAATGGCACCCGGAAGAGACCCCTCTCCACATCAACATCCTAGAAATGAGAGCAGTACTCCTGTCCCTTCAAGCCCTTCACGATTACCTCCCTCAGGGCGTAATTGCTGTTCACTCAGACATGTCAGTTGTCTGGTACCTGAACAAACAGGGAGGGACCAGATCCTATCCTCTTTGCAGAGAAGCGATGAGAGTCTGGGAATGGGCAGTCTCGACCAAACGCTTCCTAGTGGCTACTCACATACCGGGCAAATCCAGTGTCATAGCCGACAGGTTGAGCAGAACCATCCTCTCTCCTCACGAATGGTCTCTGAATATGACTATTACAAGGCAGATTTTAAGCGAATGGGGAGATGTCCTTCATGGATGCACATCTATCCAAATTTTAGCCGTTGCAAGAGGGCTACTGGCATCTGGGGGCAAGAAACACTGAGGGAAAATGGCTGGCTGACGCTTTATTTATGCCGAAAATAGAGACGACGCGGGTGAAGTGCTTATATCAGCCGGGCCGGACCCGGACTTTGAATCAAGCCACTGCAGGGCTGCCTGACGACAGGACAACGACCTCTTCGCGACTCCTCTGAATGCAGTGCAAGAATTTTTCTCCTAACCCGGCCCGGGAAGAGCCCTATGGACGCTAGTCCATCCTTGGCCCACCGCCTGCTTTATGCCTTCCTCCAGTTCCTCTCCTACCCAGGGTAATTCAAAAGGCATCTCTTAGGGAGCAAGATGATCTTAATTGCTCCTTACTGGCCTCGTCAAGTCTGGTTTCCCTATCTTCGGAAACATGCTCTGGAAGGTCCATGGTTCCTGGACCAGGTCCCAGACCTACTGATTCATCAGTCGGGACTACTACACCAGTCCCTACACACATTAAAATTGACGGCCTGGCTCCTCCTCTTCCGACCATAGTCAGGAGACATGCACTAGACCCAGATGTCGTGCACATATTGTCTTCAGCCCACAAGTCTGCTACGAAAAAACTGTATTCTAGCAAATGGAAAAGGTTTGCTATCTGAGCTCAACTCCGGGGCCTGGACCCCATTTCTACTCCCGTGGCAGAAGTACTCAAATTCCTGACCTCTCTTTTCAACCAAGGCTCTTCTGTTTCTACCATCAAAGTACAATTGGCAGCGATTTCTAATTTTCATGAATCCATAGACCCACCTTTAATGAGCAACAGGTTGTGTAAGACCTTCTTGAAAGGTGCTGCTCTATTAAGACCTCCGATTTCTCATCCTGCACCTCCATGGGATCTCGATATAGTATTATGTGCCTTGACTTCTTTCCCCTTTGAACCGGCAGCTACCTGTGATCTAAAGTTTCTGTCATGGAAGACAGCCTTTCTAGTGGCAATTACTTCAGCCAGAAGGGTTTCAGAACTTCAAGCTTTGTCAGTGAAACCCCCGCACTTAGTTTTTCATACAGACAGGGTATCCCTCAGACCAAATCCTTCTTTTGTTCCTAAAGTCTGTTCTACTTTATGCTTGCAACAGTCGTTAGAGCTCCCAGTTTTTTTCCCAAAATACTCCAATAAAGCGGAGTTTATTTTCCACACACTAGATGTCCACAGGCAGTTACGTTTTTATTTGGATAGGACCAAACAATCAAGGAAGACAGATCAGTTGTTTGTGTCCTTTGCAGAAAACAAATTGGGCAACGCGGTCACAAAGGTCACTATTGCCAAATGGATCAGGGACTGTATTACTCAAGCTTATATTTATTCTAACAAAGAGCTTTCCACCTCTGTCAAGGCTCATTCTACAAGGGCTATGGCTACTTCCGTAGCATTTCATTCTAAGCTTGCTATTGGTGACATTTGTGCTGCGGCTAGATGGTCTACGCCGCACACCTTCATTTCTCACTACAAATTAGATGTGGCATCTAGAGGACGAGCTTCATTTGGTTCCACAGTGCTCAGGAGTGTTTTCCAATGAGCCACCCGGGATTTAGGTGCTAGGGACGCTGTCCCATCAGTCAGAATGTAGGCGAGATAGGATCACATAACATCTTTTAGTTATGTACTCATCATAACTTCAGATGTTTGGGATCCATCTCGCCACATTCCTAATAACCCACCCTCCTTCCCCCTTCCTTGGAGATCAGAGGATATCAGAAGGTCCGAATCCTGTTGTTTCATCTTGAAACATCTAACAATGTTATATAAACAAGCTGTGCATGTGTGCATGAATGCGGACAAACAAGATCTGGGGGATTAGTGGTGGTGCATCCTGGGATAAAGATAGCTCAGCCAATTAGAGGCCTCACTCTATAGCATAAGCGTGCCGAGTCGGAGCCGAGGGATCGGCTCCGAACCCATCAGTCAGAATGTAGGTGAGATGGATCCCAAACATCTGAAGTTATGGTGAGTACATAACTAAAAGTTATGCAAGGTACCTGTGTTACTTCCACAGGATGTTAAGTGCACTTAGCTAAGCAATTGTGCAGACTGCACAGCTGAACGATTCGTAGTCATAAGTCATGAATTTTAATGTGATCTATTGTCCTCTATTTTGCTAAGGGTGAGATGCACCTTAAGTGAGACTCATAGTCATGCAAAATGAGTTGTACTTCTGAGTAGCATATGTGCAAATTCCAGGCCTTGATTTTTTTCTGCTGATCAAACACCTTACACAGTATTACTGCAACACACAGACATTGCAGCTCATTCTGCTGTAACAAGTGCTTCCTTTGCTCCTCCTTCCTGTACCCCACAATGTTTTTAGTTATATGGTATGGTTTTATTATTTGAAGGGATTAGAAAAAGTAACACTTTGCCCAGTGACCATGCAGTCATTCAGATGCAAACATGCAGTACTAACATTTAATCTGAAGTAGTTAATTTATCTGCAACCTGTGGGTATTCGGATCCATATCGGATCCGAGCCAGCAACATTTTATCAAGCATCTGCTCCAAGCTCCTCCCCTTACCCATAATCCCTCACCTCTCCTACCTTCCCTCAGATCTCATTTGCCACTTTATGCGTACACATCGTGGTCTCTGTAGCTCCAAGTTGGGTGTAGCAAGTGGAACTTTTGATACTTAAGTTTGTGTGTGAGAGTAGTTGTTTGTGAACAACCCTTCCTCCCCTTCGTCTTGTCGTCGGTTTGTTTAAAAAAAAAAAAAAAGTAGTTAGAAAGTTTGTGTTTTTGAAATAAGAGTAGGCCTAGCCAACCCCTGTGTGTGCGTGTCTAGTTTAGCGTTTGGCTGAGTGGAGTGTGTTATGGCTGACCAGTCTAAACCAATGTTTAAAAAGTGCACAGTGTGTGGCCACAAGCTTTCACCAGCTGATGGCCACACTCTGTGTGTTATTTGCCTTGGTGTTCCCTATCTTAATTTTCCATGTGCTGTGTGTGCAGGGTTCATCCCCAGAGCCCTAAAAGAGGGGAAGGTGAAACTGATAGCCAAGGGCCTGCTACCAGTTTCTGCCTTAGAGACTACGGCCTCGACATCGGCTCCTGTAGCCGACCAACCCCCCCCTCCCCCCAGGCTGGGACTCAACCTCCCTCTAAGCCTGCTGAGGTGGGGAAAAAAGCTAAGGATAAGGACAAGAAAGAGAGAGAAAAGGGTAGATAGGCACCACAAGCGATCTCCTGAGCGGGAGCCTTTTCCCAGTCCACCTGTGAAAGTTGTTAGGACCACTTCTCCTCGGCTCCATTCCCCGAGGTTCTCCCCGGAGCCGACGGAACCCTTGGACCAGAGGCCTTCTTCGAGTTCGTCTCACAGGGCCAGATCTGAGTCGGTCGCCTCCTTACGGTCGACTCGGAGTCTATCGGAGCTTGCCGTGGACAGGATGATGCGGAGATTCATTCAGACCCAAATCCAAATGGGAGTCTTGCCAGGCCTTTCTCCAGCCGTGCGACTTTCTCATGCCACGGAAGGAGCGGCTAGGGCGGCTGGGACTGGCGTAGCTATGAGGTGGCAAGCCTGGCTCAGACTTTGTCAATTCACAGACTCCTTCAAGGCGTCTTTCACAAATGCTCCCATTGATGGTTCCTCCCTTTTTGGGAAGACAGTTCGTGACACTTTAGTCCAGAGCGAGAAGGACAGGAAAACTCTGTCTGCCGTCGGAGACCGCTTCTCTAGCCCTAAAATATCCTTTTCTAGGAATCGGAGAGAGCAGAAGAAGATGTGGTTCCGAAAATCTCAGTTTTCCCAGGACACTCGGGACAACTCATCCACTAGAGGCAGAGGGGGACAAGACAGACGCCGCCCTAGAGGCAGAGAGGGAGACCTTCTGGGGCAGACATGAGCAGCAACCCTGAGGGGTTGCCCGACTGTCCCTACTCTGGAGACAGTCAGGGGAAGATTGTCATTGCACCTAACGGCTTGGGAGTCTATTATGATGGACCATTGAGTGCTCCAAATAATATCTAGAGGATACTCCATCCTGTTCATCGCCCCACCCATCCAATCAAAGCACCTCCCAGATGTCCCACCCGCTGAAAGGGAGGCCACAGCGCACAAAATTTCAAAGCTGCTTTTACAATCGGGCCATTGAATTGGTCCCCTCAGATCAGTCCGGATTAGGCGTTTACTCCAGGCTCTTTTTAGTGCCAAAAAAGACAGGGGACCTCAGACCCATATTGGAACTGTCAGCCCTGAACCTGTCTGTAGCCAAGCAGAAATTCCAGATGGTCACCTTACAGTCCATTCTACCTTATCTCTGAGGATGCGACTGGATGTGCTCCATAGACCTCCAGGACGCTTACTACTACATCAAGATTTGCAGAAGTTGCAGGAGATTTCTTCGCTCTCGGCTGGAAGCCAATCATTTCCATTTCAGAGCCCTACCCTTTGGTCTCACCACAGCCCCCAGCGTGTTTACCAAATAGCAGCGCCTCACCTGCGGCTTCAGGGAATTCAGGTGTTTCCTTAACTAGATGATTGGCTCCTCACTGCTACCACTAAGTGTCTACTTTGCATGGCCAGAGGCTCCTTCCTGCATCTTGCAGTCAATCTAGGGATCACCATCAACATCTCCAAGTCCTGCCTGAACCAGACACATACCTTGGAATTCATAGGGGCTTGGTTGGACACTCTACTATTGCACATTTTTCTCACCAAGGACAGGGTCCAGAACCTACGGGCCCATGTGTCAGTGATAATCGGCCCCAGGACACCGATGGCGAGTAACGTTCTTCGCACCCTAGGCTCTATGGCAGCAGCAATTTCAATTCTGCCATGTGCTCGCCTTCACATGAGGGTGCTTCAGTGGACCTTGGCAGTTCAGTGGACTTGGTTAGGCCTCCCCATGGACTACCCTATTTGGATCAGCAGAGCTGCAAGACTTTTCTTTGGTGGCTCCAATCGCTGGAAATCTTGGCAGGTCGTCCATTCTTAACATCCCCAGCCCAAGTCACAGTGACCACGGACGCCTCCCAGCTCGGGTGGCGGGGCACTTTTTGGGAAGGACAGTCCAAGGCACGTGGTCCCAAACCGACACCAGACTGCATATCAATGTTCTGGAGATGAGGGCAGTGCTTTTAGCATTGCAAGCCTTTCACACTCTTCTTCCCCCGGGGATGATTGCAGTTCAGTCAGACAACATGTCCGTTGTCTGGTACATCAACAAACAAGGGGGGACCAGATCTTACCCTCTCTGCCGCGAGGCCATAAGAGTGTGGGAGTGGGCGATTTCCACCAGTCTGTTTCTGATTGCAACGCACATCCCGGGACGCTCCAACATTTTAGCAGACAGATTGAGTCAGGCCATTCTAATGCCATAGGAGTGGTCTCTGAAACAGTAGCAGAGGAGATCTTCCTAGCGTGGGGTCACCTTTGCTGTGATCTCTTCACATCTCCTTCCAGTGCGAAGTGCAGCGAGTTCTTCGCTCTGATCCCCTCCCCAGGGGACTCCCCCAGAGACACTCTAGTCCATGCTTGGCCTCCCGGGTTACTGTACGCCTATCCCCCGCTTCCTCTCATTCCGAAGTTTCTTCAGAAGGCTTACCGACTGGGGTGCAAAGTTATCCTCATTGCCCCATTCTGGCCTCATCAAGTGTGGTTCCCCTTCCTCTGGTGTCATGCTCTAACTCCTCCACAGATTCTGGATCCATACCCAAATCTCATATCCCATCCCTCGGGCATCAGTCCGCCCAACCTGGACAGCCTCAAGCTGACTGCTTGGTTGCTCCAGTTTCCCTGATCATCGTGAAAGTACAACTGGCAGCCATATCTAATTTTCATATCAGCGAACATTTGAATGCTTTGGCCTTCTTGAGATAGTGCAAGGCCTTTCTAAAAGGTACTTTTCTCTTGTGTCCCCTGGTTAAGAATTCCATCTCTCCTTGGGACCTTACTCTAGTTCTGCAGGCATTGGTGGCACACCCTTTTGCACCAGCAACTTCAGTAGACTTAAAATTTCTGTCCTGGAAGACCGCCTTTTTAGTGGCCATTACTTCGGCTAAAAGGGTTTCTGAGATCCAAGCTTTGTCTGCCGTGCCCCCCTACTTGTTCTTTCATAAAGACAGGGTGTCTCTTCATACGAACCCTTGTTTCTTACCGAAATTGGCTTCTGAATCTAATATTAACCAGATGATTAATCTGCCTGTGTTCTTTCCAGATTTCCAGAACAAGGGTGAATATAAGCTGCACTTGCTAGATGTTCATAGACAGCTTTGTTTCTGTTTACACAGGACTAAACAATTTTGTAAGTCTGACCAATTATTCGTGTCCTTTTCTAGACCCTTTTTGGGCAAGGCCATTTCCAAGGTCTCCTTAACCAGATGGATTGCACAATGTATTCTGCAAGTCTGTTGGGATAAAGGCCTATCCCCACCTGGTCCTATTAAAGCTCATTCTACCAGATCTATGGTAACTTCTGCTGCTGTTTGGTCTAGGGTTTCTCTGGATGATATCTGTGCAGCAGCAACCTGGGCAAGGTCACATACATTTGTCTCTCATTATAAGTTGGATTTGATCTCTAGAGGGAGAGCACCCTTTGGCTCTGCGGTGCTCAGGAATATCCTTCCATGAGGACCTCCCAGGAGTTTTGGTACCTGGGGACTCTGTCCCACAGGTTGAAGATGACGTTAACTACTTCAGATAACGAAGTTATGTACTCACCATAACGTTCCATCTGAGTAGTTATACTTCATTTTCTGCAACCGTCCCTCCCTCCTTCCCCCGGACCTGTTCTAGGTTAACGTTATTGAGTTGCTAATAGTTTGGTTAGTGGCAAACTCTATTTGAGGGAAGGTAGGAGAAGTGAGGGATTATGGGTAAGGGGAGGAGCTTGGAGCAGATGCTTGATAAAATGTTGCCGGCTCGGATCAGATATGGATCCGAACACCCACAGGTTGCAGAAAATGAAGTATAACTACTCAGATGGAACGTTATGGTGAGTATTTTATAAATGTATCACTTGCAATTTTTCATATTCTGTCCCTTCTGCAGTGACGAAAAATTACAGATTTACTATAGTAAGTAACATTGTGCTGATTGCATTTAACACCTGTATTTGCTTGTTAAAACTGAAAACAGTCACATTGCTTTTTAGTCATATATGATGTCAGCTGGAGAATAGAATTGTGGGTCAGGCCTGTGCAAAATATTGATTTTTTGGCATGCAGCTTGATGAGCCTAATTTATGGTTAAAAATAGAATGGCACAGTCTTGCTTCATCTGACTTGTAGGAGTTTATACACTGGTTCAGGGCGATGAAGGCCATATGTTAGGACAAAGACCTCTAGGGCATAGGCTGAATGTGTCGTCCTCTTTTTAGAGTAACAATTTGGAGCGGGCCGTTGACTGGATATTTAGCCACATAGATGACCTGGATGCAGAAGCAGCTATGGATATCTCAGAGGGGCGATCGGCTGCAGACTCTGTCTCAGAATCTGTTCCTGTTGGACCAAAGGTTCGGGATGGACCTGGCAGTAAGTTTGTTTTTATTATTTTTTGGCATTTTGGTTTTGAAATGGATTTTTTTTTCATATGCAGCTGTGGCCTTGCAAAATAACAAAGGCATGTTAATTAGTGAAATACAGGCAGGTAACTTTAATATTAATATATCATGTATAGACTTGACAACAATGTAGAATTTGTTTGGTAATATAATTATGTGCTGTTATATCAGCAGTCAGGAGGCAAGTCCCTGACAAAGCTGCACACACAGATGTTAAGTTGTCAATCTCGCCTTCATTCTTGCTGGATGGGTTCGGAGCTGATCCTCTGCTCCGACTCGTCCACTTACTAAAGCTCGAGAGCTTATTTTACCGGCTCGAGGCAACCCTATATCCCATAATGCTAGGCATTAACTCCCCAGATCTCGTTTGCCGCTTTCGCTTGCGAGGTGCGTTTTTTTACCGGCTGCTGGTAAGTCTTGTATATAGAGTGTTCAGTCACCCTTTTTGAGTAAATTTTTTTTTTACCTAGTTTTCTTTCAATAGTTAAGTAACTACCCTTAACTCTATTACTTTTTATATACCTTCCCTTTTTTATCCCTTATATCCCTCCCCCTCCACTCTTAGGTTAGGCCTTAAGCCTGCCCCTTTCCTATTTTTTCTTAGGGATCCTGTGGAGTGTTTGGGTGTGTCAGTATCCCTATTAACATTTTATTGTTAATTTATAAATTTCGAGAGTGTGTGTGTTTCTGTTACTTTTGTGGACCCTCGACACTGTTATGTCGAAGGAACTTAAAGAAGCTAAGGTCTCAGGCTTTAAGAAGTGTGACTCGTGCTGTCAGAAAATGTCTCTGACAGACTGTCACACTTCTTGTGTTTACTGCCTGGGACCCCTGCACCTGCAGGACTCTTATTCAGTATGTCATGCATTCAGTCCAAGAGTCCTGCAGGAGTGCAGGAATAAACTGATACTGAGGGGCTTGTTAAAGCCCGAGGGCTCCCCAACTAAGTCTGCGTCAGGGAGGCCCTCGAAACCTGCAAAACCGTCGGCTCCAAGTACTAAGCCTTCGGCTGCTGGCTCCTTGTCTGTGCCTAGATCGGCTCCGGCTGGAGCCGATCCCTTTGAGTCACAAGTTCCGGTCTCGGCACCACTCGGTGCCGATACCTCTGAGCCCATGCTTGCGCTGTCGGCTCTGTTGGCTCCATCTAAGAAGAGGTCAAGATCCCCTTCATTGGAGTCCATCCATTTGACTCCGAGGTCTCCCATGCTCTCGGAGCGGAGCCATCGGAGCTGATCTTCTCGATCGTCCAGACTTTCAGATCACGACCTTGAGAGAGTGGTAAAGTAGGCTGTTAAAGTCTCAGGTATTGGCCCAGATGATCTCTAGCCCGTCTCATCAGACGGTGGCTATTTTGACTCCATCTATTTTTCCTCCTTCGACTCTCCCTCTGAGTTCGGAGCCGTGACCATTGTGGCGTCGGAGCCGATACTTCCCCCTTCGGCTCCTTCGTCTTCCGCTCCGATCTCCTCTTTGATACCTTCATTGGAGGGATCCGGGCGCCTGATCTCTCTCGTCGGCTCTGAGGGGGCGAGTGGCATCGGACCATTGTCCGACCCCGTTCTCCCTCTCGGAGCGTCGGCACTGGTGAGCTCGGCCCCATCGGCCTCGGAGCCTTCCCTGTCGGTGCGGCCTGGGGTTCCTACCTCTTCGGAGCGGGGGCCCTCTGGCCTTTCTGATAGGGGAGCCTTCGAGGTGATGAGGAGCATACTCGTCCCAGGGCTTAGTCAACGGTCAGCTCCATCAGCTCCTCCCACTACAGTGCCTGCTGATGTCTCTTCTCACTCTCTTGCTCCCAGACCCAGAGATCCAATGCCTCAGGTTTCCCCACTGGGAATTTCTTCCTCTTTCAAGGCTTCTCCTGACCTGTCAGCGGAGCCTCCATGTAAGAGGAAGCATGTGGACTCCCCTGAGTCTATTACATCTGACACCGACTTGGATGAGTCGGAGGGATCCCCAAAGTCCCCCTCTGAGGATGTCTCTTTCTCAGACATCCTGGAAATCCTGAAGCAGAGGGGGAACTGGTCTTCTCTTAATCCTTCCGAGGACGAGTCGGTGTACCTGGAGGCATTCGGTTCTCGACCCTCCACCTCCCGGGTTTCTCCGCCTTTCGACCCCCTTATGGAAGTAGTGGCTCGGAAGGTGTGGTCGGCCCCAGATTTGGTGGAACCCACCCCTCGGAGGCCATCTAAATTCATTACAGCACCAGTCGACAAGCAATTCCTGACAAAAGGTATACCGGCGGATGCCATGGTGGTGGCTGCAGCCACCAAGAAGGAACTAGCTGATCCTTCAGTACCTATCCATCCTCCTAATAAGGATTCTAGGACCATGGGTAGGTACGGTAAGCGAATGTTTTCTTCAGCGACCTTTGCCATGCGGTCGCTGAATTACCTGCGTCACTTCACCCGCCTTCAGAGAGATTATTCTCAAAGAGTTGGGAGAAGTCATACAGGATCCATCAGCTGCTGGGTCCCAGTATAAAGTAAACTCACAGCTTGGAACCGTGAACTCGATTGTTAACTCCTCCATGCGTCTGATTTCATATGCAGCCGATGGAGCGAGTAGGGCCGCAGGCACAGGAGTGGCCTTAAGGCGTCACACCTGGATGCGGCTGTGTAATTTCTCGGACCCTTTCAAGGCGTCCTTCACAAATTCCCCTTTTGATGGTTCGGCTTTGTTTGGACCTCAAGTGAGACACCTTGACCAGATACGAGCAAGATGGCAAGACTCTTTCTGCCGTAGGAGTCCGTTTCTCCATCCCTTCAAGACCATACCCTAAGGGTCAGAAGGGTGGGAAAATGTGGTTCCGCAAATCTCAAGGAGTCACGTCTGACGCAAGAGATCAGTTTACCCCCAGAGGCAGAGGGGGTAACAACAACAGACGCTGCCCCTAGGGGCAGAGGGGGTCCACAAAACCAGGGTAGCAGGGAGCCTCTCTCTGACAAAACCCTTCCAGTATCCCTGAGATGTTGCCCGATTGTCCACCTTCGGAGGCAGTCAGGGGAAGATTGTCGCTGTACCCAATAGCCTGGTTTTCCCTTACTCAAGACAAATGGGTACAGTCGATCATATCTGAGGGTTACAAAATTCCCTTTATGCAAACCCCAATTCAACAAAAGGGAACCCTTCTAGACGTTCCACCCGGTCTAAGGGACTAGCAGTATCAGAAATTTCAAAACTGCTAGCAAAAAGAGCCATCCAGCCAGTCCCAGCAGACCAACTAGGATCCGGAATCTACTCAAGGTTCTTTTTAGTACCGAAAAAGACAGGGGACTGGAGACCAATATTAGATCTCAGCAAACTGAATAAGTTTGTAAAGAGAACAAGATTTCGGATGGTCACACTACAGTCCATTCTGCCCTTTCTGGGCAAGAACAATTGGATGTGCTCTGTGGACCTTCAGGATGCGTACTATCCCATCAAAATTCACAGGCACTCCAGAGGGTTTCTCCGCTTTCAGCTGGGGGCCAGTCACTACCAATTCAGAGCCCTGCCCTTTGGTCTCACTACAGCCCCCAGAGTGTTCACCAAATGTATGGCAGCGGTTACGGCTCACCTGAGATGGCAAGGATTCCAGGTGTTTCCATATCTAGACGACTGGCTCCTCACTGCCACCACCAGGCATCAACTTCTCCAAGCCAGAGCTTACACCATTCACATTTGCAGAGGGCTAGGAATCTGTATAAATTTAGAAAAGTCTGCCTTGTCGCCTTGTCAGTCTATTACCTTTATAGGCGCCAACTTGAACACCGTACAACTTTCAGCAAAGTTAACAGACCAAAGAGTCTTAGATATTCAAAACCATGTCCAGGTTCTTCTTCAGAGCGACAAAATTCAGGCCAGGTATGTCCTGAAAGTATTGGGTCTTATGGCAGCCACCATAACACTTCTTCCCCTTGCACGTTTTCACATGCATCTTCTACAGTGGATGCTGTTCGCCCAATGGTCTTTTCAGCAACTCCCCATGCACCACAAGATCATGATAACTCAAACTTGCAAAAGTCATCTGTCCTGGTGGATATTGTCCCCTCAAGTCCATCAGTGCAGACCTTTTGTTCCTCCTCCCCCTGTCGCCACAGTGACATCGGACGCCTCCCTGATCGGGTGGGGGGGGGGCATTTTCAGGGTAGGATGGTCCATGGCACTTGGCAACCTTTCGAGCGCCACCTGCACATAAATGTCCTAGAGATGAGAGCAGTGCTTTTAACGTTGCAAGCCCTCCACGACTCTCTTCCCCTAGGAACTATTGCAATTCAAACAGACAAATATGTCCGTAGTGTGGTATATCAACAAGCAAGGCGGAACCAAGTCCTATCCCCTGTGTCAAGAGGCACTCAGACTTTGGCAATGGGCGATCTCCTCTCAGCGGTTTCTGATAGCAACGCATATCCCCAGGAAGTCCAACTTCATAGCGGACAGGTTGAGCAGAGCCATACTCATGCCACACGAATGGTCTCTCAAACAATCGGTAGCGGAAGAGATTTTTTCAGAAGTGGGGTCTTCCTTGCTGCGATCTTTTTTGCTACATCCCAAAACAGCAAATGCCCCGAATTCTTCACCTTCTTCCCCCTTCCAGGCCATCCCCTCAGAGACGCTCTAGTCCAAGATTGGCCTTGGGGGCTTCTCTATGCCTTTCCACCCTTTCCTCTAATTCCACAAGTAATTCAGAAAGCAACCGCCTTGAGAGCCAAGTTGATTCTCATTGCCCCTTATTGGCCTCGACAGATATGGTTTCCGTTCCTACATCGTTATCTTTTGGTATAGCCTTGGCATCTGGACCCAGCTCCAGATCTGTTGACCCATCAGTTGGGGCAGCTGCACCAATCCCTACATTCTCTCAACCTCACTGCTTGGTTGCTCCACTTCCGTCCTTAGCCAGGCTTCCTATGATTTCTAATCCCGTTCGGGATATCATAGTAGCTTCCCTTTAAATCTTCCACCAGAAGGATTTACACTAGTAAATGGAAACGTTTCTCCTTCTGGACAAAGGCAAGGAATATAGATCCTTTTACTGCCCCAATTCATTCGGTCTTAGACTTCCTAGCTGAAATTTTTAATTCAGGGTCTTCTGCCTCTACAGTAAAGGTTCAGTTGGCAGCCATATCGAATTTTCATACAGGCTTATCGGACCACAACATCATGTCCAATAAGCTTTGCAAAGCCTTCCTTAAAGGTGTATATTTACTTAGGCCTCCGATCAAAGATCCTCCACCTCAGTGGGATCTTAATTTAGTCTTAACATCCTTAATTCTCCCCCCCTTTGAACCTGCATTCCTCCTGTTCATTGAAATTTCTTTCCTGGAAGACACTTTTCCTAGTCGCCATTACTTCTGCTAGGAGAGTATCAGAGCTTTACGCCCTCTGCATTCGTCCTCCCTACGTAATCTTCCATAAAGACAGAGTTTCTCTAAGGACTAATCCATCCTTCTTACCCAAGGTGGCTTCGCAGACAAATTTAAATCAATCAATTGATCTCCCAGATTTTTTCCCAAACTATACTAATAGAGCGGAGCAAAAGCTACATTATCTAGATGTTCACCGCCAGCTCCAGTACTATCTGGATAGAACCAAACAAATAAGGAAGTCTGATAAACTGTTTTTATCGTACGCAGAAAATAAGAAAGGCCTTCCTGTTTCCAAGGTAACCCTATCTAGGCGGCTGTCTTCTGTGATTACATCTATTTATCAGCTCAGAGGCAGGGAATTAACTTCTAAGCCAAAAGCCCATTCAACTAGAGCACTAGCTACATCTACAGCTTTTCAAGCTAGACTACCAGTAGACACTATCTGTGCGGCAGCCACATGGGCCTCTCCTCATACCTTTGTTTCACATTACAAATTGGACATGGCCTCCAGAGACAGAACAGCATTTGGTTCCACCATTCTTAAGAGTCTGTTCCAATAAACCACCCAGGATGAAGGTGCTAGGGACGCGGTCCCATCCAGCAAGAATGAAGGCTAGATTGACAACTTAACATTGAGAAGTTATGTACCTACCATAACGTTCCATGTTAGTTGTCTTCTCTCGCCTTCTTTCTTGCATCCCACCCACCATCCCCCTTGCCTGGACAGACCGAGAAGATCTTCCCTTCCTTGAAGGGTCCTTTTATTCCCTTGTTCACCATCTAGGTGTCCTAGGATATATATAGTGCAGATAACTATCTTTGGAGGTTTTTATCCCTCTTCCTCCTCCTTCCAGTTGGAGGATTTTGTTTTATTGGCCTATGCTAGGTTTTTCAGCTTCCAAACGAGATCTGGGGAGTTAATGCCTAGCATCACGGGATATAGGGTTGCCTCAAGCCGGTAAAGTAAGCTCTCGAGCTTTAGTAAGTGGCCGAGTCGGAGCCGAGGATCGGCTCCGAACCCATCCAGCAAGAAAGAAGGCAAGAGAAGACTAACATGGAACGTTATGGTAGGTACATAACTTCTCATTTTGTATACTACTTGCTTCTTGAAATTTACTGTGGGAGTCAGGTGAGTACTTTGCAAGAAAGAAACATACGAGACGGAACCATATAGGGGACAAAAATCTCTATGCATCCCCTAAACTTTGGTGAAGCTTCTTCCACCCATGACATTGATTCAACCGGCTTCTGTTACACATAGAGGGCAGGCTTTATTTAAGAGATATTTGTGAAATTTCTTTTGGCCAGTTGACATTTTATTTAGCCAAGTTTGTGGCTCTTGGCTAGACAGTTTGTAGTTTTGGCATACATAGTGACATTGAGTCACATACTGGACAGGTTCGGCAAGAAGTTTTATAACCTCTGCTACTCTAGGAAGTAGGGCTTTTAACTGCCAGAGTAGGGCTTTTAACTGCCAGACACACATATATTGTATTACCAAAGATACATTACTAATCTGTAAGAATATATGTGAAGAGGTCTCAGTGTCCTCAGAGGATGTGTCTCAAAACTTTTACAGATTGTTGGTCAGTAAACCCATGCTAAAATGCAGCTGCCATCAGGCATGGTCATCACATAGCATATTTGGTTAAGTATACAGTCCCCACCTAGATATAGCAGAGCAGCTGCACAAAAACAGTTGATGTTCTTCATGTTTCACTGTTGCAGTCATCATCTCTGGATTATCCCTGCTGTGGTAGCCCTCGGCCGGCCCGAATACCAGAGTCAGTGTTTTTCTGCGTTGGCTGCAGTCGCCTGTAGTCTGACGTCAGGTTGTCAGCACTATAAAGCAAGGCAGCCAATGTCATTACATCAGTCTTTCTTGGAGCCCAGCTGAAAACGTCTAAAGCTAAATACCCCTTTGGGACCCTTTTTTCTTGCACTAACCGATGTCCGATAAAGTTAACAATTGTCTCGTCTGTGGAAACCAGATCCAACACCGAGACTTCCATTCTTACTGCGTCACTTGTTTAGGCCCAGACCACAACGTCCCCCAGTCCCACTTCTGTGCCCTCTTTAATGCGAGAACCATTCACCGTAGAGCTGTTATTGTAGACAGCTATTTTCATGTTTCGTCTTCACATTCTGAAATACCTTCCATCAGCCAACAATCCATGGACATTCCGAAAAAAATGCAGAGATAAAGATAGAGACAGACCACACAAGGCTACTACCGACTCTACCGCTAAGCAGGTTGTCATATGTTCTTCGTGTTTCACCGTTGCAGTCATTACATTCGGGTTATCTGCTTGCAGGTAGCCCACAGTCGGCCTGATTGTCAAAGTCTTGGGTCCTGCGTCGGATGCTGTCTCATCGTCCATGTGTCAGGCAGTCAGGGGTATAAAGCATGCATCCGACGCCATTACATCAGTCTTTCTTGCCGTGCGATGCCCGAAGTAGAAGCAGTTTGCAAGTGCCCATCAGCCAACTCCTGAAATTTTCGTTTTCGAGTTTCAGATCCGAAGTCTTCAACTAAGCTAAGTACCCCACTGGGGATCCTTTTCCTTGCTCTAAACCGATGTCAGTAAAAGTTAACAATTGTATTTCTTCTGGAAAGCAAATACCCCATAAAGATTTTCATTCGTACTGCATTCCTTGCTTAGACCCAGACCATGATGTAACTCGCTGTCGGTTTTGTGCCTTATTCAAATCTTGAACTATTCGTCGTCGGTTCATTTTTCCATCTAAATATTTTGGTACTCAGTTCATTTATCCAGAAATGGCTTCGGTAAGCCACCCGACTACCGACATTCCGAAAAAACGGAGAGACAGACCGCATAGATCCAAAGCTGCCGACGACGCTTCTCCTAAGCTACAAATTTATAAAAGACCAACTGAAGGCTTCTCCTAAGATAGCTGCTAGCTCGTTGCTAGCTCACGGTACTCAGTGAGGCCCTTTCGCAGCCCTGATACCCACTACTTCAGATTTGCAGGCCTCTACTGAGACCCATTCGGAGTCCAGTATGCCGCAAGATGCTTCCTCGACTGTGGAACCTGCGGATGTCTTTACCTTGGATGGGTCCAGAGCCGCTGTGCAGGCACCGGCTTCTGAGGGTGTATTCAGGCTTACTGACTTGCATATTAAACCGATGCCATCTTCTTCAAGGCCTAAAACTCATCCTACGCCTTGACATCCGATGCCCAGACCACATCGTCAGGCCCCTATGCCTAAAAACAAATGATAAGAATGGCTGAAGATCATATTACTCTAATCAGGGGAAGCCACCCGTCTCCCTCTAAGAGACCTAGAACTGATTTTCCTTCTGATCATGATTCTGAAATTTCTGTTTTCTCTGATGACCAGGAGTTGCCCTTATCTACCTATGAGGATTCTGATGCAGAGGACTCAATTCCCTTTGCTTCCCCTGCAGAGAATTTCTCTTTTGGTGAAACTTTGCATACTCTTAGGGAGCATTTCTGCTGGGAAAGCCAGGATTACTCTGACTCCTAAAAGAGGCTTAGGGAATTCTTACTCCTACCTCAACACCGGCCTTTAGCTGTACCTCCTGTAGTAGATATTGTAGCTGATGCCTTCTTGGAATCTAGCCTGGCCCCTGACACTTTACCTCCAGCTCCCAGAAAACCTGACCGGTATTAGAATACCTCACTCTCACAAGTTCCTCCCTTAAGAATCCTACTGCGGATCTTGAGACCATTTCACAGGGACCCAAAGGCATTAAGGCTAATACTGTCAAAAACCCTACCCCCTCTGATAGAGATTCCAGGGCCCTGGACAGATGGTGTAAGAAGGTATACACTTCTGCAACTTTGGCCATTAGGGCCTTAAACTGCCAGTTTCATATGTTAAAGTATCAGCAGCATATTACTGGATTGCTTAAACAGAAAATGCTGATGATTCCTGACTTTGCTGAAAATAAAGCATTACAGGATTTAATGCATTCTGCTGAACAAGTTGGAAAACATATTTTGCAATGTGGTTTTGATTCATTAGAGGCATCCTGTAGGGCTGCTGTCACTGGGTCTGTACTTAGAAGGCATGCTTGGCTTAAAGAGCAATCTTTGACAAATCATGTTAAAGCTAAATTACTGGATGCTCCCTTAAACCAAGATCGTCTGTTTGGCAACAAGGCAGAAGTACTTAAAAAGATGCAGGAAAAAGCTAAATCTATGCAAACTGTAAGATTTCCTGCAAGTACAGCCTCCCAGATTTAGCAGGCACTGGCCTTTTAAGAATTGGTCCTTTCCTGCCTCTTCCAGGCCTTTTCAGTCCAAACCCAGACCCAGTAGACCATCCAGGCTTCAGTCTCAAGTTATTCACAGGCCTAAACATTGGGGGACTCCCACATACAAAGCTGGGAGTAGCAAGACACCTCCTATAGTAAACTGTCACAATGAATTAATTTTAAACCTTCCAAGCCCTGCTCAACTGACTGTCCCTTTAGGGGGAAAGATCGCCCTGCATGCAAAAAACTGGGAATTCATTACCCAAGACAAATAGGTTTTAAATATAGTTTCTCAAGGATACAAATTCCACTTCCACTCCTTACCAACCCCAAACGGTTGGCCAGACCTACCCCCAAATCAGTGGGCAGAGGCTCAAAAGCAGGATGTCCTTCAAGGATGCATCTGCAGTCCTAACATATGGGTTGTCCTGCCTCAGGCAGCCCTTCGGTCGGCCGGATTCCAAAGTCTGGGTCTGGCCTCGGCTGATGTCGCACTTCACCCGACGTCATAGCTGCTGTTTATTGGGTATAAAGGCATCAGCCGACGCCATTTTCCTCCGTCTTTCTTGCCGCGCGGTGCCAGAAGCAGAAGCTGTTCGCAAGTGCCGGTCGGTCAGATCCAGAGATTTCTACTACCGAAGACTTCTAAAAAGCTAAGTACCCCGTTGGGGACTCTTTCTTGCCTCAGCCGATGTCAGACAAAGTAAATAATTGTTTAACTTGTGGGAAACAAATATCTCATAAGGATTTCCACTCTTACTGCCTTCCTTGCTTAGGCCCAGACCACGACATATCAGCTTGTCTAGCCTGTGCTTCCTTCAACCGACGGACACTTAGACGTCGGTCGGAGTTTGCAGAGGAGTTTTTTGGTCCCGCTTTTGCATACAAAATGCCGTCGAAGACTCCGACTACTCAATTAGCTAAAAAGCGCAAGGAAAAGGACCGACATTCGCGGCCCGCGGTTTCGGCTGAAACCACGGTTAGGCCAACCACGAATGTCTCTGTTTCGGCAGAAACCGAGCCCCCGGATGTTCTTCGTGTTTCACTGTTGCAGTCATAACTGTAGGGTGCTCCTGCCAGCAGGCAGCCCGAGGTCGGCCAGAATCCCAAAGTCTGGGTCCGGCGTCGGCTGTATAGGCTAGTACCCTGACGTCAGTACGCTTTGGTACATAGCCCTCAGCCGACGCCATCTTCTCCAGTCTTTCTTGCCGTGCGGTGGAAAGCAGCTCGCAAGTCGTTGGTTGGCGATCGAACAGCGTATTTGGTTGTTGTCGGTCCTTCTTCTCTTCTCAAAGCTAAGTACCCCATTGGGGAATCTTTTCTTGTTCCTCCGATGTCAGAAAAGTTAATAATTGTATAGCGTGGGAAACAAATACCTCATAAAGATTTCCACTCTTACTGTCTACCTTGCTTAGGCCCTGACCACGACGTTTCTTGTTGTCGGTTCTGTGCCAGGTTCAACTCTCGTACTATCAAGCGTGAGTACGATTGGGCTTTAAATTATTTTGGCAGACGCTAATTATAGAATGTCGCCGGACACTACCGAATCCAAAGAAGCGAAGACAAAGACAGGCCGCGGGTCCAAACAGGACTCGTTGCAGCTGGAGCCAGTCCGTTCGGCTGTCCAGTGAGGCGCTTTGCAGCCCCTGTCGTCCGCCACTTCTGAACCGATGGCGATACGGACTCCCATGGGGAGCCATCAAGGCCCACTATTTTAACTGCTGCAGGACCTTCGGACGCCGCCTTCAGATGGGTCCGGAACCGCTGTGCAGGTACCGCTTCTGAGGGGGTTTTCAGGCCTACTCACATTACTATTTCAAAGGCAAAGACAAAGACTCCTGTTAAGTCTAAAGTTCCAGCTCAAGCTGCTTCTGAATCCACTCCCAAGACACAAAAGCAATTATTGAGGATGGCTGAAGATTTGCTTACAATGATTAGGGTTCTCACCCTCCTGAGAAAAGGCCTCGACAGGATGTTACTCTGGATTCCTCTGACCAGGCTTCTGTATCTTCTGTTTCTTCCTCAGATCAGGACTATTCCTTTCCCCTTATGAGGATTCGGATGCTGAGGACTCTTTACCCTCGGCCTCTCCGCCTGAGGATTTTTCTTTTGGGGAAACCCTGCATGAGATGAGGGAACATTTTCATTGGGAAGGACAGGAATATTCTGCTTCCAAGAAGAGGCTTAGAGAATTTCTTCTTCTTCCTCAGCATAGGCCTTTAGCTATCCCTCCTGTTTTGGACATTGTAGATGCTTTTTCTGCGGCTAATTTGAATCCTGATTCCATGCCTCTCCTGCTCCTTCTAAGCCTGATAGATTTTATAGGGTTCCTGACTCTCATTTATTTTTATTTAAAAACCCTTCTGCGGATCCTGAAACTATTTCTCAGGGCTCTAAGGCTGCTAAGGTTGCTACTTCTAAAAATCCTATTCCCTCTGAGAAGGATTCTCGTGCTTTAGACAGGTGGGGAAAAAAGGTATATACTTCTGCTACCCTGTCTGTAAGGGCTTTAAATTGCCAGTTTCATATGTTTAAATATCAGCAATTTCTTTTGTCTGTTTTAAAGCAAAAGCTTGCTTCCCTTCTTGCTTGTGCAGAGGATAAGGAACTTCAGGATGTTTTGCATGCTACTGAACAGGTTAACAAGCATAGCTTACATTGTGATTTTGATGCTTTGGATGCTTCTTGCAGGCTGCTGCTCTGGTACTGTTATTAGGAGACATGCCTGGCTTCGTGAACAAAGTTTGCCTGAACAGGTTAAGGCTAAGTTATTAGATGCCCCTGTTCAACAAGATGTTCTTTTTGGATCTAAGGCTGAGGAAGTTATTAAAAAGATGGAGGAAAAGGCAATGTCTATGCAGACT
This sequence comes from Protopterus annectens, assembly GCF_019279795.1. Lineage (NCBI taxonomy): Eukaryota > Metazoa > Chordata > Ceratodontiformes > Protopteridae > Protopterus > Protopterus annectens. The sequence continues at coordinate 53,300,239 of NC_056741.1, read as the reverse complement.
GTAAAAGATTTCTTGCAAGTTCAACCTCCTAGATTTTCCAGGAATTGGCCCTCTAAAATTGGTCCTTTCCCGCCTGACAGGCCTCAAAGGGGAAGATATAGACGCCCAGAGGTCGTGGTCAAGGCCAGGCCTCTTACAGATCTAGACAATGGACTGCTTCTTCACCTAGAAGGGAGAAGACAGATCCCAATCTCAAAGAAAGCAAACTCAATGACTCTCTCTTGGGCTTCAGGACCCCTTCACCTGGACGCCTCGGAGGAAAACTGTCTCTTTTTTACAGACATTGGACTCATATTACCCAGGACAGATGGGTATTGGACGTGATTTCAAAAGGTTACAAATTCCACTTTCACACTTTGCCAAGGACTCACGGTTGGCCAGATCTGCCAAAACTTCAATGGTCAGAGGCCTTAACTCAAGTGGATGCTCTTCTGGCCATGAGAGCCATAGAGCCTGTTCCACTCTCGAAATGGGAAAAGGGTTTTATTCAAGGCTGTTTCTGGTTCCCAGAAAACAAAACTCTTGGAGACCTATTCTGGACCTTTCTGTGTTAAACACCTTTTTGGAAATTCCAAAGTTCAAGATGCTTACTCTGCAACCGCTAATTCCAATGCTCTCTCAGGACGCCTGGATGGTGACATTGGACTTAAAGGAAGCCTATTTACATATTCCCATCAGACAAGAACGAAGGAAATTCCTCAGGTTCAAGGCAGGTTCGAGGCACTTTCAATTCTCTGTTCTGCCCTTTGGTTTATCTACTGCGCCCAGAGTCTTCACCTGCGCCCAGAGTCTTCACCAAGTGCCTGGCACCAGTAGTGGCTTACTGCAGACTTCAGGGGATCCAGATTTACCCCTATTTGGACGACTGCCTTATTCAGGCAGACAGCAAAGATCTTCTGCTTCAACATCTGGACTTTGTTCAACGTCTACTCCTCCTACTGGGATTCTCAGTGAACATAAAAAAGTCACATTTGATCCCTTCTCAACAAATGGTATTCTTGGGAGCCCTCTTAAATACAACCTTACAAAGGGCCTTCCTCACTCCAGAAAAACAAATTCAGCTGGCTTCTACTTTCACCACCTTGGCAACACTATCTCAGCTCACTGCAAGGAAATTCCTGCAGGCTCTGGGCTACATGGCTTCCTGCATTCTGCTGATTCCAAACGCAAGGCTTCACATGAGAAAGCTTCAATGGTATCTGAAAAGTGTATGGTCACAGCATTACCACGATCTGGATATTCTGATTCCTCTGATCCCCTGCCTTCAGAAGGAGTTCCTCTGGTGGTCCAGGGCATGCACTTCAAACGAAGGAAAACCTTTTCGTCTTCCTCAACCTACTCAAATCCTAACCACGGACGCCTCGGATTATGCTTGGGGAGCACACTTTCTAGACAATTGCCAACAGGGAACCTGGACAAAGGACCATCTTCACTGGCACATCAATCTGAAGGAAATGTTGGCAGTTCAAAACGCCCTTCTAGCCTTCAAGAATCTTCTACAACCAGGCCCTCTGCTAATTGACAGACAACACCACGGTCATGTGGTACATCAACAAGCAGGGGGGTTCTCATTCATACCCCCTTTGCAGACTAACTATGGGTTTATGGGACACAGCTCTAAATTTGAATCTACATCTCCAGGCTCAATTCATTCCAGGGAAACAGAATCTCTTAGCAGACAGCCTGAGCAGAAACATTTCAGATCCTCACGAATGGATGCTAGACACCAACTTGTTCAACAGGATTACTGCAGTTTGGGATGTCCCCAGATAGATCTGTTTGCATCCCATCTCAATCATCAGCTGCCTCTTTGCACCAGGTCCTTCCACAAAGCAGCTTGGAGAGTGAATGCCCTGTCCTTCAGCTGGAGAAGCCTTTCAGCATATGCCTTCCCTCCTCTTCCTCTACTACCTCGGGTATTACTGAAAATAAAACAGGACAAGCCCAAGTTCCTCATCTTGATTGCTCCAAATTGGCCTCGACAGTTTTGGTATCCAACTTTAAAGCTCCTGTTCTCGGGGCCTCCTTGGATTCTCCCACTGAACCCTTCGCTTCTGTCCCAGCATCAGGGTCAGTTACTACATTCCAATCTCAAGACCCTTTACTTGGCAGCTTGGCTCTTCAAAGGAATTTGATTCCTTCTAGTCTTCCCAAACAAGTTTTGGATGTTCTTTTGGAAGCTAGACGGCCTAGCACTAGGAAATCCTATGCCTCTAAATGGAAGAGGCTTTCTATTTGGATGCAGGACCGAGGTTCTGATCCTCAGGTACCTGATCTCTCTTCTATTTTGCTTTACCTTTCGGAACTTTTATCTAAAGGACTTTCCTTTTCTTCCATTAAGATTCATGCTTCTGCTATCTCTGAGCATTTCAGTTCTGATCCTCCTGTTTTTTTCTCATCCTTTGGTGAAGCAGTTCTTGAGAGGGGCAAAAAATTTGCGGCCTCCAAGGACCCCTCCTGTCCCTGCCTGGGATCTTAATTATGTTTTAGAAAAACTTACTTTGCCTCCTTTTGAGCCTGCTGCATCTTCAGATATTAAGTTTCTATCCTGGAAGACTGTTCTTTTGTTAGCATTGACCTCTGCCAGAAGGGTCTCAGAGTTGCAAGCTCTCATGGCTGTGGAACCATACCTTATTTTCCATCAGGACAGAGTATCCTTGAGGACCAATCCTACTTTCATGCCTAAAGTGATTTCGAAAGTGGCTTTATATCAGACTATTCACCTTCCTACTTTCTTTCCAAATCCTCAAAACAAAGGGGAAAGGATTTTGCATTCATTAGATGTGCACAGACAGCTACGATTTTACCTGGACAAGACTAAAGATTTCAGAAAGTCTAACCAATTGTTTCCTTTGCCTCCAGTTCTCTTGGAAAACCTATTTCTAAACAAACTATTTCCAAATGGATTGCTTATGGAATCAGATTTTGTAAAACTCATCATGGGAAACAGTTTCCAGGTACCATTAGAAGTCACTCTACTAGAGCAGCTGCCACTTCTACAGCTTTCCTCAGAGGAGTCCCTACCAAGGATATCTTGGAAGCTGCCACTTGGAGTTCTGTGCATACTTTTTCCAAGCACTACAATCTCCCCTTGTTTTCTAAGTCCAGGGCAGGCTTTGCCTCTGCTGTCTTGCAGGGTATTCTTGCCTCCTTCTTCTATCTAAAGCCTCCTCCCTTTTACACTGCTTTGGGATTCCACCTACAGTTATGACTGCAACAGTGAAACACGAAGAACATAGTACAGTTGTGTACACCTACCATAAATGTAGATGTTCGAGTGTCTTCACTGTTGCAGTCGTGGTTTCCTCCTCCTATCCCTCTTTCCTTTTTTGTGGTGTATTTGTGTTTCCTTGTTGGATTCATTTTTGGTAAGTTGGGGACTTCTGACATCTAGGGCAAGAAAGGCTGGAGAAGATGGCGTCGGCTGAGGGCTATGTACCAAAGCGTACTGACGTCAGGGTACTAGCCTATACAGCCGGCGCCGGACCCAGACTTTGGGATTCTGGCCGACCTCGGGCTGCCTGCCGGCAGGAGCACCCTACAGTTATGACTGCAACAGTGAAGACACTCGAACATCTACATTTATGGTAGGTGTACACAACTGTACTTTCTTCCTTCGGCCGAAAGCATGCTTCCGATAGCCGAGGCCTCACAGAGCATGGCTGAATCTGCTACTGAATTTACTGCTACAGAAGCAGGCACCCTGGATTTATCAGACACTATTCCTTTAGACATAACTACCCCTGCACGTGGGGCTGCTAGACCCCCTGCTTCCATGTCTATCAAGGCTTTTGCCAGGGCTAAGGCAGCTAAATCTTCTAAGGCCTTGCCTGCCAAAACTCCTTCACATAGGTCTACCTCTAGTTCCCAAATACTCAGCCTGGCTGAGTATCTCATTTCTTTGATCAGAGGATACCAACCTCACCCAGACAGGGCCTCTCAGCCCCCTCCAGACAAGAGGCCTAGGACTGAACCTCTGGAACCTGTCTCTACAGATTATTCCTCGGATGACTCAGACCTTTCAGACCCTCACGAAGGCCCTTATTCTCCTTATGAGGATTCTGATGCAGAAGACTCCATTCCTTCTGCTTCTCCTCCTGAAGAGATTTCCTTTGGGGAAACCTTGCATGCTATGAGGGAACACTTCCAATGGCAGGGCCAGGATTTTTCAGATTCAAGGAAAAGGCTAAGGACTTTTTTACACTTACCACAGCATAGGCCTTTAGCCATTCTGCCAGAACTAACGGTTGTTGATGATGCATATAATGATGCCTGTACTGCTCCTGATTCTCTTCCTCCTGCCCCTGCCAAGCCAGACAGATATTACAGGGTCCCGGACACACACTACCATTTGTATAAGGCTCCTGTTGCAGACCCTGAAACCATTTCACAGGGCCCTAAAGGTGTGGCAGCTGCCTCTGCCAAAAACCCTCTTCCCTCTGAAAGGGAATCTAGAGCATTAGAGAGATGGGGTAAAAGGTTTATACTTCTGCTACTCTTTTCGCCAGGGCCTTGAACTGTCAATTTCACATGATTCAGTACCAGGAATTTTTGTTAGACCAGCTAAATAAAAACTATCTTCTCCTGAACCTTTAGACCGCAAGTCCCTTCAGGATTTGGTACATAACTCTCAGCAGGTCAGTAACCATTTCTTAAAATGTGGCTATGATGCACTGGAGGCTTCCTTTAGATCAGCTGTGACTGGAACAGTGATTCAAGGCATGCCTGGTTAAAAGAACAATCCTTACCAGACCATGTTAAGTCAAAACTCCTAGATGCTCCCATGGAGAAACAAAGTTTGTTTGGCTCCCCTGCACAGGAGGTTCTAAAAAAGGTGGAAGAAAAAGCAAAATCTGTCCAAACAGTCAAGGATTTCTTACAGGCCCAACCTCCGAGGTTTAGCAGAAATTGGCCTTCGAAGAATTGGTCCTTTCCAGGCAACTCCAGAGCGCAGAGAGGCAGAAATAGAGCCAAGAGGCAGAGGTCAATCTAGGGGTGCCTACAGGGGCGTCAGTGGCAACCTACCAACCAGAGAAGTACTGCCACAGAATCAACTACAACCACTTCCACAGGGCAGACACAATGACTTGGCTCTAGTTCCGCCTACCAGGGAACAACTGGAAGCACCATTGGGCGGAAAACTAGCCTTATTCTCCGACAACTGGCATTACATTACAGGAGACAAATGGACTTTACAAACAATAGACAAGGGCTACAGGTTTCACTTCCATACTCTACCAAAAAAGAGAGGAATGCCAAGCCTACCACCAAGCCAAAAAACAGACGCTCTAAGACAAATCAACAACTTACTAAGGATGAGAGCTATAGAAGAGGTGCCACCTATGGAAAAAGGCCAAGGATTTTACTCCAGGCTTTTCCTTGTACCAAGAAAAGAAAATCAATGGAGACCTATTCTAGATTTGTCCGCACTGAACACATACCTCATTGTTCCAAAATTCAAAATGCTGACCCTCCAGCAACTTCTTCCCATGCTGGGCAAGGAGTCTTGGCTGGTGACTCTAGATCTCAAGGAGGCATACCTGCACGTCCCTATACGACCAGATTGCAGAAGACACCTCAGATTCCTTGCAGGATCAGAGCATTATCAATTCTCAGCATTGCCTTTTGGCTTATCTACTGCTCCCAGAGTATTCACGAAATGCCTGGCATCAGTAATTGCTCATTGCAGACTTCAGGGAACTCAGATTTACCCATACCTGGATGACTGCCTAATACAAGCGGACAACAAGGCAAAGTTAACAAAAGATTTGGAAAATGTCATACAACTGTTGCAAGCCTTGGGATACACAGTCAACATGCAAAAGTCAAGACTAGTACCATCCCAAAGGATAACATTCTTGGGTGCAGAATTAGACACATCAACTCAGATGGCTTTTCTCACAGAAGAAAAACAAAAGCAACTACCAGTCTACTTCATGACATTAACAACACAAACTCAGCTTACTGCAAGGAAAGTCCTGCAAGCCCTGGGCTACATGGCATCCTGCATAATATTGGTTCCGCATGCCAGGCTGCATATGAGAAAGCTACAATGGTATCTAAGGAATGTATGATCTCAACACAAGCACAGTCTAGTAGCCCAGATTCCAATAATTCCATGCCTGAAGCAAGAATTCCTGTGGTGGGCTCAGGCCTGTCAGTTGAACAGAGGCTTGCCTTTCCACAAACCACATCCAAGCCAGACCATCACCACGGACGCCTCAGACCTAGGATGGGGGGCACACATGGTGGACAAGTGTATACAAGGCCTATGGACCCAAGACCAGCTGAATCTACACATAAATCTAAAGGAGATGCTGGCAGTGAAACATGCGATCCAGGCATTCAGACCACTCCTTCAACAGGGTCATCTGCTAATAAGGACGGACAATACCACAGTCATGTGGTACATCAACAAACAGGGAGGTACACATTCATATCCTCTATGCCGGATGGCAATGGACCTGTGGAATGTGGCCCTGAACCTCAACATTCAACTTCAGGCCAGATTTGTACCAGGAAAAGAAAATTCTCTAGCAGACACCTTAAGCAGAACTACCACGGATGCTCACGAATGGATGCTGCATCCAGATATCTTCAAAGACATAACAAAGAAATGGGGACTAACACAGATAGACCTGTTTGCCTCCCCAGACAATCACCAATTGAAGAAATTCTGCACAAGAGCATACCACCCACTTGCTTGGAGAGTGGACTCCCTTTCCTTCAGCTGGAAAAACCTGACAGCATATGCATTTCCACCTCTTCCCTTGATGTACAAAGTTCTACTGAAGATCAGAGAGGATCAGCCAAGGGTAATTCTGATAGCTCCAGACTGGCCGAGGCAACATTGGTACCCGCTACTGAGAAGCATGTCTCGGACACGCATGGCATCTACCTCTATGTCCCTTACTACTAACACAGGACAACTACAAGATCCTACATCCAAACTTGAAAACACTGCAGCTAGCTGCTTGGAATATTGCATAAAACAAAATAACCCAGGTTTATCTCAGAGGGTTAAGGACATTATCCTGGAGGCACGCAGACCCTCCACAAGGAAGACTTATTCAGCCAAGTGGAAAAGATACCTCATTTGGAGTGCAGCAAAGGGAGAAAATCTCTCATTGGCAAACATAGCACACATCCTGGAATATTTAGCAGAGCTGTTCCACAATGGCCTGTCTTACTCCTCCATTAAGATTCATGCATCAGCAATTTCAGCAGAATACAACATGGATCCTCCTGTCTTCTCTCATCCTCTACTCAGGCAGTTCTTGAGAGGAATCAAAATGTAAAGCCTCCAAGGAAACCACCTTTACCTACATGGGATCTCAACTTTGTGCTGGAAAAGTTAACACTTCCCCCTTTTGAACCAGCAGCAACAGCAGAATTACAATTCTTGTCTTGGAAAACTGCTTTCCTGCTAGCAATTACTTCAGCAAGAAGGGTATCTGAGTTACAGGCATTAATGGCAGTACAACCCTTCCTTATCTTCCATCAGGACAGAGTCTCTGAGAACTAACCCTACCTTTATGCCAAAGTGGTCTCCAGAGTATCATTGAACCAAGTGATTCATTTTACCTACATTCTTTCCCAACCCACAGAACAGGGGAAAGACTGCTACATACCTTGGATGTGCACAGACAATTACGCTACTATCTGGACAGAACTAAGACCAGCAGAAAAACTGACCAGCTTCTGGTAGCATATGCAACAGGAAGGCAAGGAAAAGCAATTTCAAAACAGACAATCTCAAAATGGATAGGAAATTGCATTCGATTTTTACTCTTTTCATGGAAAGACAACTCCTGATAATATCAGACCTCATTCCACAAGAGCTACAGCCACCGCTACAGCTTTCCTACGAGGAGTGGCTACCAAAGACATTTTAGAAGCTGCTACTTGGAGCTCCGTGCATACATTTGCCAAGCATTACAATCTTCCTTATACTCTAGATCCCGAGCAGGTTTTGCAACTGCTGTTTTGCAAGGGATCTTAACTACACCATCTTTATCTTAGTGCCTCCTCCCCCAGTTTGGCTATGGTATTCTACCCATATGTTAGGACTGCAGATGCATCCTTGAAAGACATAGTACAGTTTTGTACCTACCATAAATGTAGATGTCCGATAGGTATGCATCTGCAGTCAGGATTGCCCACCCTCCTTCCCCTCTGTGGTATTCCTAGGTATTTACCCTCTTTAGCTAGCTGGGGGAATCTATTATGGTGTATTTGTTTGTATATATATATATATATATGTATATATATATATATATATATATATATATATATATATATATATATATATATATATATATATATATATATATATATATATATATATATATATATATATATATATATATATATATATATATATATATATATATATATATATATATATATATATATATATATATATATATATATATATATATATATGTATATATATGTATATATTTTTTTTTATTGTTTGCTCTCTACTGTTTGGAATTATTTGCATTTATCCAAATTTAGCCTTACTAGAGGGCACCTGGCATCTGGGGCAAGAAACACTGAGGAAAATGGCGTCGGCTGATGCCTTTATACCCAATAAACAGCAGCTATGACGTCGGGTGAAGTGCGACATCAGCCGAGACCAGACCCAGACTTTGGAATCCGGCTGACCGAAGGGCTGCCTGAGGCAGGACAACTCATATGTTAGGACTGCAGAGGCATACCTATCGGACATCAACATTTGTGGTAGGTACAAAACTGTACTTTCTTTATCTTCTAAGCATCTGGGCTATTCTACCTGTCCCAGAAGAGGAATGGGGACAAGGTTTTTACTCAAGACTTTTCCTGGTACCCAGAAAAGATGATTCCTGGAGTCCTATCCCAGACCTGTCTATCCTAAACACTTTTTTGGTAATCCCAAAATTCAAAATGCTAACTCTTCATCAGCTGCTTCCCATGCTAGGCAAAAATGCCTGGTTGGCAACACTGAATTTAAAGGAAGCCTACCTGCATATCCCAATAAGGGAATCTTGCAGAAGATACCTATGCTTCAGAGCAGGCTATATGCACTATCAGTTCTCTGCACTGCCCTTTATCTACTGCACCCAGGGTATTCACAAAGTGCATAGCTTCCGTCATTGCATTTTGCAGGCAGAGAAATATTCAAATATACTCATACCTGGGCGATTGTCTAATTCAGGCAGAAAGCCAGGACAATACTATTAAATCATCTGGTATTTGTAAAGAAATTGTTAACTTCTCTGGGGTACACCATAAACGAAAAGAAATCACATCTAGTACCCTGCCAAGAAATTGTATTCCTGGGAGCAAGCTTGAATACAACTTCCCAGATGGCCTACCTCACACCAGAGAAACAAGTTCATTTGACAGCCTACTTCAAACTACTGGCCACAAAGACCCAACTATCTTCCAGGAAAATACTGCACGCCTTGGGGTTCATGGCCTCTTGCATTCTACTAATTCCTTATGCACGACTGCATATGAGGAAACTACAATAGTATCTAAAAAGCCTATGGTGTCAACATTCTCGGGACCTAGAATCAATGATTCCTATCATCCCTTGCTTAAACACAGAGTTCCTCTGGTGGACAGAGGCCTGCCACCACTGCCATTCACTCTACCCCCTGCCACCCAAACCCTAACAGACGCATCAGACTATGCATGGAGAGCTCACTTGGCAGGGCAGTGCATTCAGGGCAAGTGGAATCGGAGTCAAATGCACCTGCATATCAATCAAAAAGAAATGTTAGCTGTATAGAATGCTCTGACAGCCTTCGAGGACCACATTCTTCCAGGACAGTTATTGGTAACGACAGACAACACCACTGTTATATGGTACATAAACAAGCAGGGGGGAACCCACTCATGCCCTCTCTGCAGACTAGCCATGGCTCTGTGGAACACAGTCTTGAGTTACCAAGTGCACCTACAAGCTTAATTCCTGCCAGGCAAGCTAATTACACTGGCAGACCTAAGCAGAAATCTCATGGACCCACAAGTGGAAACTGGAACCAAAGATATTCAACATTTTGAGAAACAAATGGGGGAGCCCAGAGATAGACCTGTTTGCCTCCCCTCAGAACTACCAATTGGACAAATTCTACACAAGGACTCCCCACAGACAAGCTCGGAAAGTGGATGCCCTTCACCTGGAAAAAAACTATCAGTTTATGCCTTTCCCCCTCTGCCTCTCCAAAGTGCTACTAAAGATCAAACAGGACAAGCCAAGGGCAATACTTATTGCACCAGACTGGCCACGCCAACACTGGTACCCCCTCCTGCACAGTGTCACACTTCTGGAACCATGGCACCTGCCTCAAACCCCTACTTTGCTGTCCCAGCAGGAGGGCCAGATTCTGCACCCACAGCGTCAAACCCTGAACCTTGCAGCCTGGCTAATTACATGATCTCTCCGTTACCATCCCTCAGTAAGCAAGTGATGGGATGTCATTCTGGAGGCAAGGAGGCCTAGTACTAGAAAATCCTATGCTGAAAAATGGAAAAGATTCTGTTCCTGGAGCCAAACTCAGGGGATGGGCACAACAGTGCTCATTTTACCGCACATTATTCAATACTTAACTGAGATGCTTCACAAGGGCCTTTCCTTTTCTTCCATCAAAATTCATGCCTTCGCCATTTCAGCTCATTAAAACAGAGCCACCCCTCTTCTCTCATCCACTGCTGAAGCAATTCCTCAGAGGGGCCAAAAACTTAAGACCACCCAGGAGAGCCCCTACTCCAGCCTGGGACATTAACTTTGTATCGGAAAAGCTCACTCTTCTTCCTTTTGAGCCAGCTGCAAATGCAGAGTTGAAATTCCTTTCTTGGAAAACAGCCTTCCTTCTAGCCATCACTTCAGCAAGAAGGGTGTCTGAATTACAGGCCCTCATGCCAGTGGAACCTTTCATCATCTTCCATGCAGACAGGGTGTCCCTCAGGGCCAATCCATCCTTTATGCCCAAGGTGGTATCCAGTGTGGCCCTTTATCAGTCCATTCATCTGCCAACCTTCTTTTCTAATCCACAGAACAAAGGGGAACGAATACTGCACTCCTTGGACGTGCACAGACAACTTAGATTTTACTTGAACAGGACTAAGCCTCTCAGGAAATCTGAACAGCTGCTGGTTGCATTTGCTGCCATTTCAAAGCAAACCATTTCTAAGTAGATAGGCCACTGCATTCATTTCTGCTGTAAGCACCATGGAAAACCTACCCCACAAGGGGATAAGACCACATTCCACCAGGGCTGCATCTACCTCTACAGCCTTTCTCAGAGGTGTCTCTACCAGGGAAGTACTAGAAGCTTGCTACCTGGAGTTCTTAACATACCTTTACCAAGCATTACCACTTGCCAATTTTTTTCCAAATCCAGAGCTGGTTTTGCCACTGCAGTCTTGCAAGGCCTTATAGCTGGTCCTAATGCTATCCAATTGCCTCCCCCTTCCTTAACTTTGGGAATTTACCCAAATGTAATGACTGCAACAGTGAAATGCTAAGAACACGTTAGTTGTGTACACTTACCATAAATGTAGATGTTCAAATGTATTCACTGTTGCAGTCCTGGTTACCCTTCCTCCAGCCCCCCTGACTTCTATTGACTATACCTCTATTCTTGTTTACTATGCTTAAAGCTTAATTGCTTTCCATTATGGGGGCACCTGACATCTGGAGCAAGAAAAACTGATGTAATGGCATCGGCTGCATGCTTTATAGCCCTGACTACCTGATGTCATGGAAGATGACACAGCAACCGACGTAGGACCCAAGACTTTGATAATCCGACTGACTGAGGGCTGCCTGCAAGCAGATAACCCAAATGTAATGACTGCAACAGTGAATGCACTCAAACATCTACATTTATGGTTAGTGTACACAACTGTACTTTCTCCAGCATTCAGTGAGGTGCTTTTGCAGCCTCTGATGTCCGATTCAATATATACACAGGCCTCTACCAAGACCCTTTTGGAGTCTGGTAGGCCACAGAAGTCGTCTTCGTTTTTCGAGCTTTTAGTTGTCTCTGCCTCGGTTGGGTCCTGAGCCACGACACAGGCACCGGCTTCCGAGGAGGTCTTTCGCACTACAGAATTTAGACAAAAAATGATGTCTTCTCATCCAACTACTGATGTTCTTCGTGTTTCACTGTTGCAGTCATTACATTTGGGTAATCTGCTGGCAAGTTGACAGTCGGCCTGATTAACAAAGTCTTGGGTCCTGCGTCGGATGCTGTCCCTTCTTCCATGACGTCAGGGGTATAAAACATGCAGCCGATGTCATTACATCAGTCTTTCTTGCCGTGCGGTGCCCGAAACAGAAGCAGTTCACAAGTGCCGGTCAGCCGAAGTCTTCAACTTAAAGCTAAGTACCTCATTGGGGAAACATTTTCTTGCTCCTTACCGATGCCAGTAAAAGTTAATAATTGCATTACCTGTGGAAAGCAAATACCTCATAAAGATTTGAATTAATACTGTATTCCTTGCCTAGGCCCTGACCACAACGTACCTTGCTGTCGGTTTTGTGCTTTATTTAATCAGCGCACTATCCGTCGTCGGTACATTTTTGCTTCTAATTATTTTTGTTCTTGGTTTAATTATCCAGAAATGCCGTCTGTTAGCCTTCCGACTACCGGAATTCCGAAAAAAATGCAAAGATAAAGACAGAGACAGGCTGCCGAGGTCCAAAACTGCCGACAATGCTTCTAAGCCAGTCGCCAGTTCGCTGATACTCAGTGAGGCGCTTTCGCAGCCCCTGATACCTGCTACTTCTGATTCGCAGGCCTCTACTGAGACCCATTCGGAGTCCGGTATGCTGTGAGATGCTTCACCTATGGAACCCACAGATGTCTCTACCTTGGATGGGTCCGGAGCCGCTGTGCGGGCACCGGCTTCTGAGGGTGTATTCAGGCCTACAGACTTGCATATTAAATCGACACTGCCTTCATTACTAAGTCTTAAATCTTGATCCATGTCTAAAAAAACAGACGCCCAGGCCACATGTTCAGGCCCCTATGCCTAAAAAACAAATGATAAAAAATGGCCGAAGATCTAATTTCTCTAATCAGGGGTAGTCAACCCCCCTCTCTAAGAGACAGATACTACAGGGTTCCTGAGTCCCACAAGTTCCTTTTCAAAAATCCTGCTGCAGATCCAGAAACCATTTCTCAGGGGCCCAAGGACATTTAAGGCTTCTACTGCTAAAAATCCTACCCCTTCTGATAGAGATTCCAGGGTGCTGGATAGATGGGGTAAAAAGGTTTATACTTCTGCGGCCTTGGCAATCAGAGCATTAAACTGCCAATTTTATATGTTAAAATATCAACAGCATATTACTGGACTGCTTAAACAGAAAATTATCTTGATTCCTGACTGTGTGGAAAATAAAAGATTTAATGCATTCTTCTGAACAAGTTGGAAAACATACTTTGCAATATGGCTTTGATTCTTTAGAGGCCTCCTGCAGGGCTGCTGTTACTGGGACTGTGCTTAGAAGACATGCTTGGCTTAAGGAGCAATCTTTGCCTGATCATGTTAAAGCTACATTGTTGGATGCTCCTTTAAATCAGGACCGCCTGTTTGGCAATAAGGCTGAAGAAGTTCTAAAAAAGATGGAAGATAAAGCTAAATCTATGCAAACTGTCAAAGATTTCTTACAAGTGCAACCTCCAAGATTTAGTAGGCATTGGCCTACTAAGAATTGGTCCTTTCCAGCCCCTTCCAGATCCTCTCAAGCCAAACCCAGACACAGCAAAAATCCCAGGTTTCATTCCCAGGGTACTCTCAGAGCTAAGCAGTGAGGGGCCTCCACTTCCAAATATGGAAATAACAAGACTCCCCCCCTACAGTAAACAGTCTCAATGACTTCCTTTTAAAATTCCCAAGCGCTTATCTTTCAATCGCCCCTTTGGGGGAAAAGATTGCTTTTCATGCAAAGAACTGGGAACTCATAATCCAGGACAGATGGGTTTTAAATAGTATCCCAGGGATACAGATTTCATTTCCACACATTGCCAACACCAATCAGGTGGCCAGACCTGCCCCAGAATCAGTGGGCATAGGCTCAAAAACAAGTACTTTCTCTCGTAAGCATGGGGGCTGTTCAACTGGTGCCAGAAGAGGAAAAGGGACAAGGTTTCTATTCAAGGCTTTTCCTGGTACCCAGAAAAAACAAATCATGGCGCCCAATCCTGGACCTGTCTACTTTAAACACCTTTCCGGAGATTGCAAAATTCAAGATGCTGACTCTTCACCAGTTACTTCCTATGCTAGGCAAAGACGCCTAGTTGGCAACTCTAGAGTTAAAAGAAGCATACCTGCACATCCCAGTCAGGGAATATTGCAGAAGATACCTACGCTTCAAAGCAGGCTACTTGCATTATCAGTTCTCTGCATTGCCCTTTGGCGTGTCTTCTACGCCCAGGGTATTCACAAAGTGCCTGGCTCCAGTTATTGCATTTTGCAGGCAAAGAAATATTCAAATATATCCATACCTGAACGATTGTCTAATTCAGGCAGAAAACCAGGGCATACTTTTAAATCATTTGGCATTTGTAAAAAGGGTTCTAACTTGTCTAGGGTACACCATAAACGAAAAGAAATCACAACTATTACCCTGTCAACAGATTACATTCCTGAGTACAAGCTTGAATACAACTGCCCAGATGGCTTTCCTCACACCAGAGAAGCAAATTAATTTGGAAACTTACTTCAAACAAGTGGCCACAAAACCCTGCTATCTGCAAGACAAATGCTGCAAGCCTTGGTGTTCATGGCCTCCTGCATTCTTCTAATTCCATATGCAAGACTGCATATGAGGAAACTACAGAGGTATCTAAAAAGTCTGTGTAGTCAACATCGTCACAGCCTGGAAACAATGATTCCTATCATACCTTGCCTACACCTGGAGTTCCTATGGTGGGCAGAAGCCTGCCACTAAAACAAGGGATTACCATTCACACTACCCCCTGCCGCCCAAACCCTGACTACAGATGCATCAGACTATGCATGGGGGGCTCACCTGGCAGGGAAGTGCATTCAGGGCAAATGGAACTCAAATCAAAGGCACCTACATATCAATCAAAAAGAAATGTTAGCTGTACAGAATGCTCTGACAGCCTTCAAGGACTACATTCTTCCAGGTCAACTAATGGTAAAGACAGACAACACCATGGTTATGTGGTACATAAACAAACAGGGGGGGGTTGCACATTCCTACCCCCTCTGCAGACTAGCCATGGCATTTTGGAACACAGCCCTGAGCTACCAAGTGCACCTACAAGCTCTCTTCCTGCCAGGAAAATTGAATACACTGGCAGATGGACTAAGCAGAAACCTCATGGACCCACACAAGTGGAAACTGGAACCACGGATTTTCAACATGTTGACAAACAAATGGGGGAGCCCAGACATAGATCTATTTGCCTCCCCCCAGAACTACCAGTTTGACAAGTTTTGCACAAGGACTCCCCACAAACAAGCCTGGAAAGTGGATGCTCTGTCCTTCAGCTGGAAAAATCTATCAGTCTACGCCTTTCCCCCTCTGCCTCTGCTCTCCAAAGTTCTACTAAAAGTCACAGGACAAACCAAGGATGATTTTGATTGCTCTAGACTGGCCGCGCAAACACTGGTCCCCCCTCCTGCGCATTGTGTCGCACATATCTCCATGGCACCTGCCTCAGACCCCTTCCCTGCTGTCTCAGCAGGAAAACCAAATTCTGCATCCTCTACTTCCAACATTACACCTTGCAGCCTGGCTAATCACTTAAATTCACCCTTATCATCCCTCACCAAACCTGTGATGGATGTCATCTTGGAGGCGAGGAGACCTAGTACTAGAAAATCTTATGCTGACAAATGGAAAAGATTCTCTGCCTAGAACCAGTCTTTAGGGATGAACAAAGCAGCACCCAATTTACCACGGATTTTGCAATACTTAACCGAGATGCTTCACAAGGGCCTGTCTTTTTCCTCCATTAAAATCCATGCCTCAGCTATTTCAGCTCACTATAACACGGAACCACCCCTCTTCTCTCATCCTCTGCTCAAGCAGTATTTCAGAGGGGCAAAAAGCCTGCGACCACCCAGGAGAGCTCCAACCCCTGCCTGGGAACTTAACTTTGTTTTGGAGAAACTCACTCTACCTCCTTTCGAGCCATCTGCTACTGCAGACTTAAAATTTCTTTCTTGGAAAACAGCCTTCCTTTTAGCGATCACTTCAGCTAGAAGGATGTCCGAATTACAGGCTCTTATGGCAGTGGAGCCTTTCATCATCTTTCATGCGGACAGGGAATCTCTCAGGACCAATCCATCCTTCATGCCCAAGGCGGTTTCCTGTATGGCTCTTAATCAGTCCATTCATTTGCCAACCATCTTTCCCAATCCACAGAACAAAGGGGAATGGATTCTGCATTCCTTGGATGTACACAGACAACTAAGATTTTACTTGGACAGGACTAAATCTCGAAGAAAATCTGAACAATTGCTGGTAGCATTTGCTGCAGGGGTGGAGGGGAAAGCTATTTCAAGACAAATAATTTCTAAATGGATAAGCCATTGCATTCATTTCTGCTGTAAGCACCATGGAAAACCTATCCCCCAGGTGATCAGATCTCACTCCACCAGGGCTGCATCTATGTCTGCAGCCTTTCTCAGAGGTGTCCCTACCAGGGATATCCTAGAAGCTGCTACCTGGAGTTCTGTGCATACTTTCACCAAGCATTATCATTTACCAATTTTCTCTAAATCCAGAGCTGGCTTTGCCACTGCTGTCTTGCAGGGCCTAATAGCTGGCCCTAATGTTGTATAAACTCGTCCTCCCAACCATAGCTTTGGGAATCTACCCAAATGTAATGACTGCAACAGTGAAACACAAACATAGTACAGTTATGTACACTTACCTTAAATGTAGATGTTCGAGTGTATTCACTGTTGCAGTCCTGGTTACCCTCCCTCCAGCCCCCTAGATTTTCTGACTATACCTCTACTTTCCTTTACTATGCTTAAAAGCCTTTTTGGTGTATTTGCTTTTGGTTGGAGGTATACTTATGTGTTTTTGTGTTTATTTGCTCCCCATTAGGGGGGCACCTGACATCTGGGGCAAGAAAAACTGATGTAATGACATCGGCTGCATGTTTTATAGCCCTGACGTCATGGAAGAAGGGACAGCATCCGACGCAGGACCCAAGACTTTGTTAATCAGGCCAACTGAGGGCAACCTGCCAGCAGACTTCCCAAATGTAATGACTGCAACAGTGAATACACTCGAACATCTACATTTATGGTAAGTGTACACAACTGTACTTTTCTCTCAGGCCAGTGGATACTCTCAGGCCTATTAGCCAGACCACTCCTAGAAAATGTGCTTCAAGCCACCATCTTGCTCCTGTTCCACCACCCCAAGTCAAATGCTTAAAATGGCGGATAATCTTATCTCCCTTATCCGGAGTTGTCAGGCCACAACCTCTAAAAGGAAAAGGCACCCTTCTCCAGAAATTGACAGAACAGGATTCTGAGGAATCTGACTGTTCAGATTTTGAAGAGGAACAACAACCTCTGACTGCTTATGAGGATTCAGATGCAGAGGAATCCATCCCTTCTGCCTCCCCTCCAGAAGACATTTCCTTTGGGAAAACCTTTCACACCCTCAGGGAACATTCCCAATTGGAATCTCAGGTTTTCCCCCAGTCTAAGGAAAGACTTAGAGAGTTTCTGGACCTGCCCCAGCACAGACCCCTGGCCATGCCCCCCCTATTTTAGAAGTGATGGATGATGTTTTCCATGAATCCAGCTTAGCCCCTGATGCCCTACCACCTGCTCCCAGTAAACCTGACAAGTATTACAGAGTATCGGAGTCTCACAAATACCTGTGCAGAAATCCTGCAGCAGACCCAGAGGTCATTACACAGGGACCTAAAGGAGCTAAGACTAGTTCTGCCAAGAATCCTATTCCTTCTGACAAGGATTCCAGAACTCTGGACAGATGGAGTAAAAAATTATACACCTCTGCAACCTTGGCTATCAGAGCACTCAACTGTCAGTTACATATGTTAAAATGTCAACAACACACTTTGGAACTATTAAAGCAAAAGATTTCTACCTTTCCTGACTGAGCCAATTCGAACGTTAGCAGATTTACTGCACTCTGCTTGTCAAGTGGCCAAACAGTCCTTACACTGTGGATATGACACCCTAGAAGCCTCTAGCAGGGCAGCAGTTTCAGGATCCATCATTAGGAGACATGCATGGTTAAAGAACAACCTCTCCCTGATAATGTCAAGTCTAAACTAATTGATGCACCCCTGGATAAAGGACTGCTTGTCTGAAGTAAAAGCAGAAGAGGTGCTTAAAAAAATGAAGACAAAGAAAAATCTGCGCAAACAGTAAAATATTTCTTTCAGGTTCAACTCCCAGGTTCAGCAGGTACTTTCCCCTCTAAGCACTGGTCATTCCCTGCATCTAGCATATGGGGCCAAGGTAAGCCCTGCAGAGATAGACCATCCAGGCCCCTATCCCAGGGCCAGCAGAAAAGCAAACAGTGGACCATTTCCACCCTAAAGGCAGGGAGTTCTAAGCCATCCTTCTATGGCAAAAACTCCTATTGACTCCCCTTCCCCCTCTGCCCTCCCTTCACTCACTAAAAGCTAGGAGGAAGGCTCTCCTATGCAAAGAAAATTGGCTTTCTGTAACAAAGGACCAATAGATCTAAAAAAACATTTTTCAGGGATACAAATTCTCTTTCAGCAAACTCCCTATTCCAAGAGGGTACCCAGACTTACCTCCAAATCAGTGGACAGAGGCATTGAATCAGGTCCAAACTCTCATATCCCAGGGGCACTAGAGCATGTCTCCTCAGATCAAACAGGCAAAGGTTTTTATTCTGGACTATTCCTTGTTCCCAGAAAAGAGGGCACTTGGTGCCCCATCCTGGATTTATCCATTCTGAACAATTCCTGCGCTTCAGAGCAGGCTCACAACACTTTCCGTTCTCTCCGCTACCCTTTGGCTTATCTACTGTACCCAGAATATTCACCAAATGCTTAGCCCCGGCCATAGCATTTTGCAGACAGAGAAATATACAGATTTACCCTTATCTGGATGACTGCCTCATTCAGGTAGAGTGCAAAGAAAAGCTGCTCCATGACTTTCTCTTTATCAGAACCCTCCTAACTTCCCTAGGGTTCACAATCAACAAGAAGAAATCAAAGCAAACACCCTCCAGGAAGATAATTTTCTTGGGAGCACTGCTGGACACAGCATTCCAAATGGCCTTCCTATCCCCAGAAAAGCAGAGCTTCCTGCCTCTCTACTTTACTCACCTGGCTTCCAGACATCACCTCACTGCAAGGAAGTTCCTGCAAGCCCTGGGGTGCACGGCATCTTGCATCCTTCTAATTCCTCTAGCCAGGCTTCACATGAGAAAACTTTAGTGGTATCTAAAGAACCTTTGATGTCAGCACTGTCAGTCTCTAGAGACCACTCTCCCTCTGATCCCTTGTACAAGAGCAGAGTTTCTCTGGTGTGCAGGGGCCTATGCCAAGAACAAGGATTTTCCCTTCATCCTCCACCCTACCGGCCAGACCATCATCAACTAACGCCTCAGACATTGCTTGGGGCGCTCAACTAGCAGGCAGGTTCCCCCAAGGTCTTTGGGATGCCCAGCACTTTCCCTTACACATCAATCAGAAAGAAATTATGGCAATACAAAAGGCTTTGACATCCTTCAAACCCCATCTCAGGCCAAGGGTTCTCCTTATAAAAACAGATAACACCACAGTAATGTGGTATATCATCAAACTGGGGGACCCAGTCTTACCCTCTGTGCAGGCTAGCTATGATCCTCTGGCTGACAAGCACCTCCATGGGTCTATACCTAATTGCCCAATACCTACTGGGGTTCAACAACACCCTGGTAGACCACCTAAGCAGAAACTTACTGGACCCCCACGAATGGCAGCTCCACAGAAAAATCTTTCTGCAAATCACTCAGGAGTGGGGAACTCTGGAGGTGCATCTGTTTGCTTCACATCTCCACCACTAGCTGAAAAAATTCTGTACCAGGGAGCATCATATCCTAGCATGGAAGGTGGATGCCTTGAACTTCCTTTGGAACTCCCTGTTTGTGTACACATTCCCTCCTCTGCCTCTTACTCCCAAGGTACTGACCAAAATAATGGAGGAGAGACCAAAGGCCATCATCATTGCTCCAGATTAGCCCAGACAGCATTGGTACCCCTTACTGCGCAGCCTGACTTTACAGCCCCCGGCAGCTTCCCCTGATCTCAGACCTCTTGACCCCAGTGGGGGAGGGATACTGCACCCAGACTTGCAGACTCTCAATCTTTCAGCATGGCTAATACTTTAAAGCAAAGAAGGGGTCCCGGTTAAGCAAACGGATCCTAGAAATTATCACAGAGGCCAGAAGGCCCAGCACCAGAAAATCTTAAGCAGGGAAATGGAAAATATTCTGCTCCTGGAGCCAGTCCAGAGGAGCCAGTACCTCCCATCCCTCTTATCTTGGACTACCTAGCCGAGTTACACAATAGTGGCCTCTCCTTCTCTTCTATTAAAATCCATGCCTCAGCCATTTCAGCCCATTTCGATTCAGAATTACCCCTCTTCTCACATCTTTTGATTAAACAATTCCTTAGAGGGGATTCTAATATCAGACCTCCCAGAAGGCCTCCCACGTCAGCCTGGAGCCTGAATTATGTTTTAGAAAAACTAACCTTTACCTGCTTTCGCACCTTGTGCTTCAGCAGAATTTAAATACCTCTCCAGGTAGACTGCCTTCCTACTAGCTATCATCTCAGTCAGAAGGGTTTCAGAACTTCAGGCACTCATGGCTGTTGAGCCCTTCATCACTTTCCATGCAGACAGGGTCTCCCTGAGGACTAACCCTCAAAACAAGGGGAAAAGAATTTTCCACTCGCTAGACATGCACAGACAACTCGAATACTACCTGGACCGTACTAAACCCTTCAGAAAAACAGACCAGCTGCTTGTCAGGTTTGCCCCAGGGACAGAGGGGAAGCCCACTTCCAACCAAACCATTTCCAAATGGATATCATGCTGTATCCATTTCTGCTACAGACTAAGTGGGAAATCCCCCCCCCCAAGTCTGTTTGTGCTACAGACTACGTGGGAAATCCCCCCAAGTCTATTTGCACCCATTCCACTAGGGCAGCCTCCACTTCCACAGCCTTCCTCAGAGGATTCCCCACCAGGGACATCTTGGAAGCTGCCACCTGAACCTCTGTCCATACTTTTACAAAGCATTACCACCTACCTCTTTTTTTGTAAGTCTAGGGCAGGGTTTGCCTGTGTAGTTCTGCAGGGCTTGCTGATTCATGCCTAGGGCTCTAACCTATCCTTCCAACCCTCTCCTCAGCTTTGGGGATGACTGCACCAGTGAAACACGAAGAACATAGTACAGTTGTGTACACTTACCATAAATGTAGATGTAATGGGATCCTATCTCCTATCTTGTTTGTTCGCTTTCATACATACATACAGGTACAGAACACATACCAATAAATGTAACCAACCAGAGACCTTCCAGAGGAGAGCTTAGCAAGATCAATATTTCCTCCAAATCCAAAAGGTAGGGGGAAGGAGAGTGGGTATGTATGAATGTAGGCGAGATGGATCCCATACATCTAAAGTTATGGTAAGTACATAACTAAAAGATGTAATGGGATCCTATCTCGCCTACATTCATAACAGATGGGACAGCGTCCCTAGCACCTAAAAACCCCGGGTGGCTCACTGGAACACACTCCTGAGAACTGCGCAACCAAATGAAGCTCTGCCTCGGGAAGCCACATCAACCTTGTAATGAGAAATGAAGGTGTGCGGAGAAGACCAAGTAGCAGCCGCACAAATATCATCTATTGAAACTTTGGAGTGAAAAGCTACAGAGGTGGCCATAGCCCTGGTAGAATGAGCTTTGAGTGGGAAAGGCAACTCTCTGCCTGACTGGGAATAAATGAAAGAGATGCAATCCTTACTCCATTTGGCAATGGTGGTTTTGGCAACTGGTAGACCTAACCTATTCTCCGCAAAGAACACAAACAGTTGGTCAGATTTTCGTGTCTGAGTGGTCCTATCTAAGTAAAAACGCAGTTGCCTGTGAACATCCAACTGGTGGAAGGTATATTCTGCTCTATTAGAAAAATTTGGAAAGAAAACTGGGAGCTCCAATGATTGCTGAATGCATAAAGGGGATGCTACCTTAGGCAAAAAGGATGGATTCAATCTAAGGGAAACTCTGTCTTTGTGAAAATTCAAATAGGGAGGGGAAGAACAGAGAGCCTGAAGCTCTGAAACACGCTTAGCAGAAGTTATTGCCACTAGAAAGGCAGTTTTCCACAACAGGAATTTCATATCACAAGTGGCTGCCGGCTCAAAAGGCCAGGCAGTTAGAGGCCAGAACCAAATTTAAGTCCCAAGGGGGCACGGGATGAGCCATAGGAGGCCTGAGGAGCCAGGCTCCCTTAAGAAAGGACTTGCAAGGTCTGTTAGCCATTAAAGAAGGCTCTATAGCAACATGAAAATTAGATATAGCCGCCAGTTGAACTTTAAGTGTGGAGATAGAAGAGCCTGAATGAAACAATGAAGCTAGAAATTCCAAGACCTGTGGAACTGGGGCCGTAAGAGGATCAATGCCTCGCTGCTGGGCCCAACAAACAAACCTTTTCCATTTGCTGGAATACAGCTTAACGGTAGACGGCTTGTGGGAAGAAGACCAGATGTGCATCACTTCCGAAGAAAGAGAAAGATCTCTAACTAAGGATGGAAGTGGAGTAACCAAGCAGCCAGTCGCAATGACCGGAGGGACGGATGAGGGTGTCCCGACTGATGGGACAACAGATCCGGCACTGGGTCCAGAATCCAGGGGCCCTGTACCGTATACTTCTGAAGGAATGGGAACCAAACCTGACGGGGCCAATGTGGGGTGACCAAAATCATGTGGCACCCGACATGAAGAGCCTTCTGAATCACCCTCGGAAGAAGGGGAATCGGGGGGAAGGCATAAAGCAGACCCGGGGGCCAACTGTGGGCTAGAGCGTCCCTGGGAGACTGCCCCTGAGAGGGTATCAGAGTGAAGAACTCTCTGCACTTCGCATTGTTGGGGCTGGTGAACAAGTCGCAACAAGGGAGACCCCATTTGGCGAAGATCTGCGCAGCCACTCTGTTGTTGAGGGACCACTTGTGGGGCAACAGGAGAGTCCTGCTGAGCCTGTCTGCAATCACATTGGCTTTTCCCGGAATGTGCGTGGCTACTAAGAAACGTCGAGAGGCTATGGCCCAGTGCCATACTCTCATGGCCTCCCTGCAAAGGGGTAGGACCTGGTTCCGCCCTGCTTGTTTACGTGCCAAACTACCGACATGTTGTCGGATAGAATCGCAATAGTACCTTGGGGGAGAGCATGATGAAGTGCTTGTAAAACCAGAAGCACTGCTCTCATTTCCAGGATATTGATGTGAAGGTGCGCTTCGCAATCCTGCCAAGTGCCTTGGACAGACCTGTCCAGATAATGATCCCCCCACCCTATCTGGGAGGCGTCTGTGGTCACTGTGGCAACAGGGGGCTGAAGGGCGAAAGGGCGCCCCGGTCCAGGTTGGACCGACATAGCCACCAACGGAGGTCCCGGCGACAACTGTCCGTAATTAGAACTAGGTGGTTCAGGGAAGTTCGTGGTATGACCATTGAACCGATAATAGCCATTGCAGCACCTGCATGTGCAGCCTGGCTAACGGTACTAGGAGGATAGTTGCAGCCATCGTGCCCAATAACTGAAGAATCTGTCTGGCAGGAACTCGAGATTTGGGTAACAAATTTAGAACCTGTGATTGTAGAACCTGAATTCTCTCTGATGGCAAAAATGCCCACATCCTTTTTGTGTCTAACTCTGCGCCTATAAAGATGATACGCTGAGATGGCCGCAGCACAGATTTTTTCCAATTGAAAGTGATTCCTAGCGAGAGACCCAAGGTTACTGTGGCCATCAGCGCTTGAATCAGTAGATGCTTGGAGGTGGCAGTGAGGAGCCAGTCGTCGAGATAGGTAAACACTTGGAATCCTAGACTTCTCAAGTGAGCTGTCACCACTGCCAGACACTTGGTAAACACCCTGGGGGCTGTGGTGAGACCAAAGGGCAGTGCACGAAACTGGAAATGACTGGTTCCTAGGCGGAAGCGTAACCGACTCCTGGACTCTTGACGTATCAAAATGTGATAGTAAGCGTCCTTGAGGTCTATGGAGCACATCCAGACATCCTTCTCCAATAACGGGAGAATGGACTGAAGGGTGACCATCCGGAACTTGGACTTCTTCACAAAACGATTTAAAGAGTTTAGGTCCAAAATGGGCCTTACGTCCCCTGTCTTTTTTGGCACCAAAAATAATCTTGAGTAAGTTCCTGATCCGATCTGGTCGGCGGGGACGGGCTGGATGACCCCTTTGCTTAGCAGCTTTGAGACTTCTACGGCTGCCAGATCCCGTTGACTGGGTGGCACGTCCAGGATTCTCCCTGTAGGAGGAGGGGGCTTGAAAAAGGGGATAAGGTAGCCTTCGGTTACAATGCGAAGCACCCACTGATCCTTGGTTATCAATTCCCAAGCCTGTGGGTGTTTCGCAAAACGACCCCCGACCGGCTCCGGAGAAGCACAGCCGGGCCACATCCTAGGGATGTTGAGGGTAGGAGGAACCACGAAAGGAGTCGCGGTCTCCAGAGTTACGGGGGCCTCTGCCACCTCTAGGGCGGCGTCTTCCTGAATCCCCCCCCCGCCTCTGGAGGGGGGGATCACTCAGTGGAGTAGAGAAGAACTTTTGGGATTTCCTGAACCACATTTTCCCTCCTCTCTGGGCCTTGGGATAAGGTCTAGAGGGAGCGGAAAAACGGGCCCCAACGGCAGTCAAGGTCTTGCCCTCCTGCTCGCACCGAGTAAGTGTGTCCTTCACCTTGGGTCCAAACAAAGAAGACCCATCAAAGGGGTGTCGTGAAGGAAGACTTAAAGGCCTCCGCGAGTGGACACAAGCGTAACCAGGCTTGTCTCCTAAGAGCCACTCCTGTGCCCGCTGCTCTACTCGCCCCTTCGGCTGCATAGTTAATGAGCCTCATGGACGAGTTGACAATAGAAGATAGGGTAGTCATCTGGGCGCCTACGGTCTGTGCTAACGCCTCAGGAAGGTTACCCGCAAGGGACTCTCCTAACTCCTTGAGGAGGTCCCTTTGGAGCCTCGTAAAATGACAGAGATAGTTCAGCGACCGCAGGGTAAAGGTCACTGAAGAAAGGGTACGCTTCCCATACCTATCCATGCTCCTAGAATCCTTGTTAGGAGGATGAATAGACGTTGAAGCCTCTGCCACGTCCTGCTGAGTGGCAGATGCCACCACCATAGCATCAACTGCAATACCCTTAGTGAGGAATTCTTTCTGGGGAGGGGCTGAAAGAAACTTATTAGGCCTGGCAGGCACCGGTTCCGCCGTATCAGGATGTTCCCACACCCTCCGAGAGATTAGATCTAATAACTCGTCGAAGGGTGGGGGACACCCAGGAGGAGGAGGGCTGGGCCCCGAAGGCCTTGAGGAAAACTGACTTCTCAGCGGTAGGGGCTTTGGATTGCCAATCGCCTCTCTGTCTCAAGATCTCAAGGATATCCGAGAAGGAGACGTCATCCGAGGACGATTTAGGGGACCCCTCCACATCATCGAGGTCAGCATCTGAAGTGACGGATTCATCTTGGGAATCAACGTGCTTCCTCTTACACAGTTTCTTCCTTGGGGGTTCATCTGAAGCAGATTCAGAAGGGACCCCCCGGAAGAAGGGAACCCTCTAAGGGGGTATCCTCAGGCCCTGGGGCCCCACTGTCGTGGGGAAAGAATGTCTCCAGAGGCACCAGTACCCAATACTTGGGATGGTGAGGTAGAAACCTGCTGAACTGGCAAGGTCATGGCCAGCGCACTCCTCATGGCCTCAAAAGCAGGACCTCCAGACTCTGCAGAGGGCACTTGCTGAGTGACCACGGCAGTACCGGGAATACCTGCGGCCGATGCTCCGAGGGGAAGACTGGGCATCGAAGAGGCGAGCTCCACAGTGTTGCCCTCGGCCCCCACCGAAGAAGACCCGGTACTAAACCCTGACACCGAGGACAGGGTAGGAATGAAGGTCGGAGCAGAGAAACTCCGAGGGGGTCCCTGCTCCGACTGGACAATTCCGCTGCGTTCTACCTGCACCGACTCCAACGGCTCCAAGGGGGTCGGATGAGGAATCAAATGCATGGGATGTGGAATCGGCTCCGAAGCCACGTGGGCTGGAGCCGAGATCATTTTAGTAAAAACTGGGGACTGGAACAGCCTCTGGATAACCCTATCCAAATCCGAATCAGACAACCTAGAGGATTTGGAGGAAACAGATTGGGGCCGAGAAGACTTCTGCCTCGGCTCCGATAAAGCAGGGGATCGGCTCCGATAGGGTTCCAGCACTATCCGACCCGAGACCGGAACCGTTTGCAACAGTGTCGGCGCTGAAGGAGGCTCCGGAGCCGAGGGGGAAGAGTCTGAGCTGCACACCTCCAACGGCTCCGAGACCAAAGGAGCTGAAGTAGGTGATTGGCCTCTCGATGCACTAACCTGCGGCTCCGACACCAGTGGAGCCGAGTGAAGAAGCACCGAGGCAGACCCTTCAGCCATTGGCTCCAAAGCCATTGGAGCCTAGGAAGAAGTCGTCGACCCCTGTTTCTTAGCTGTCGGGTCCGACGGACTGGTCGGAGTAGACGATCTATGCTTCTTGGGTGTCGGGCCCGACGGACTGGTCGGAGCAGACTATCTCTTCTTTTTAGAAGCTGGAGATGAAGCCAAAGCTTCCTCAAATGAAGGCTTAATCAGACCCCTAAGTATTAGCTTGTTTTTTCTCTCCTGGAGAACCCTGGAGGAAAAAGCGTGACACACACTGCAAGTATCCTGTAAATGTTTAGGCCCTAAACAGTACACGCAGACCGCATGGCTGTCTGTAATAGACATTTTATAATTACATTTTGCACACTTTTTGAACCCTGATTTTTGCTCATTAGACATTTTGTAGGAAAAACAGGTAACTGATAGCTAGAAAAAAAACAGTAACTAATGTATGGGCTAAAGCCCTCTAACTTAAACGGGCTTAGCCCGATACAACAGGACAAACGCACAGAAGTAAGGAAATACGTGGGCCAAAGCCCTCTAACTTAAACGGGCTTAGCCCGAAAACTATTTCAGTCACACAACAAGAAATTAGATAGTCAAACAATAAGGGCAAAAGCCCTCTAACTTAAACGGGCCTTGCCCAGTACACTAGAAGCGCGAAAGTAATAAAATTTAAATTTACACCAAACTGACCACAAACGCTCACAAAGCTGTAAAAACAGCTGTTTAAATTCTGACAGAAACCCTAGTCAACAAAGACCAAAAGGTCAAGAAAAAAAACACTTAGCTCCAGCCAAGTCGAGACCACGTCCGGCTTGAAAAGCGGCAAACGAGATCTGGGGAAGCAGGCGTAGTGCATTATGGGATAAGGGGTAGCCCAGCCAATGAGAGACTTAGTTTTAGTGTATAGTGGCCGAGTCGGAGCCGACGGATCAGCTCCGAACCCATCTGTTATGAATGTAGGCGAGATGGATCCTATACATCCAAAGTTATGGTAAGTACATAACTAAAAGTTTTAATGTTATCAGAAACCCCCCAAGCTAATTAACACTTAAAGGAATTTCAAAGCAGTCTAACAACTAGTGCAGAGCTTCAGAGACACACACAAGACAGTTTCAACAGAGCTAGATCTGAGGAATCAGTCCAAATTATAAAACCACAAAAAATGCAGAAAATATACTTAAATCAGCTTATGTCCAGTTGATGTATGCAGACAAATCTCAGTAGCAAGCAACTCGATTTAAAATGATTACAAGAAATGTAACCAACACAGGTTTTAATGTCATCAGAAACCCCCCAAGCTAATTAACACTTAAAGGAATTTCAAAGCAGTCTAACAACTAGTACAGAGCTTCAGAGACACACACAAGCCAGTTTCAACAGAGCTAGATCTGAGGAATCAGTCCAAATTATAAAACCACAAAAAAATGCAGAAAATATCCAGTGAGAATTGCATCAGAGAATGTGAGGACAGGAGGTGAATGTAGCTATGTCTTGGCGCACATTACTAGCCCAGTGAATTACAACAGTGTGTGCTGACAGCCGATGAATGTAGCTATGTCTGGGCTCATTCTGCTAGTCCATTGAATTATAACAGAAAAATTCCAACTCCAAGAATGTCAGTACTTTATTACAGCAAAGATTTCTGATATAAATCCTTTTTCAGTGCAATAGAAAGGATGATTAATATCCAAAAGCATTGCTGTAATAAAGTATTGACATTCTTGGAGTTAGAATTTTTCTGTTATTCAGCTTTTATTTTCTAACTTCAGGTTTATCACTACATCAGCCTTTGGTCTTATGCACATTGAATTATATCAGAAAATGCAATGGCAGGAGGTGAATGTACCTGTATCTGGGCTCACTCTGCTAGCTCAGTGAGATAGATCAGCGTGTGCTGACAGGAGGTGAATGTAGCTGTGAGTGCTCTGTATTAGCCCAGGGAGTTGCATCATATCATGCTCTGACAGGAGGTGAATGTAACTGTAGAAACACATTACTAGCCCAGTGAGTTACATCACAGTGTGTAGTGACAGGGGGTGAATATACCTGTATCTGGGCACACAGTACTAACCCATTGAATTACAGAGTCTATATTACGTGATCAAAGCTTTAGTTGAGTAGCTAAAGCTCGATCACTAAATGTCGAAAACGCAAAAAGGTGAACGGCAATTTCCACGTAGGGAAGCAATTTGTTTGGCCGTTATGCGGGTTTTGCCCTTCGTACAATGTGGAGTGATCTCGAAATTGGTATATTTAGTTAGGGGGTGGGGGGACACAACCCCCAAAGCGGCCCACTTAATTTGTGTTTAATGTATTTTTTTTTTGTTGTGACTACAGCATTGTTTCTCTGCGTGGAAACTACCGTTCGTGGTTTCCATTTTCGATATTTAGTGATCGAGCTTTAGTTACTCGACTGACTAAAGGTTCGATCACAATATAGAAGCGAATTACAGCAGAGCATTAGCTGTGGGTAAACGCAACTAGCTTTGTGAATTGCATCATAGTGTATGCTGACAGGTCATTGTATCTGTGGACACACACTACCAACCTAGTGAATTACCTGACAGCATGTGCTGACCAGACTTGCATTCTGGCCGAAGCATAGGAACAAGGTATGCTGACCTGGATATGTCAGAAGAGGAAATTCCAACAACTACTCGTACATATTTTTCCTCACAGATTAGCTGTTATGTTGAGTGCATATGTCTTACTTGTCATTCAGGCTAGAAGTTTTTTCTGAAAAGAAATTATTTACATCTGTTGTAGCACAGGGATATCCTCTGCCAAGATTTATTGACATTTCTGTTAATCTTTTCTTACTGACATTGGTAGGAGAAGGTGGTACTAGTAGTCAAAATAAGTTTGGTATGAAAGTGAATCCAGGTTCTTTCGCTGACTGGTAAAGGGGGAGGTTGTTACTTTACATAAGATAATGACTCATTTTTTTTAAGAGTTGTCACAGTGCCATCTTTTGAGGGAAAATGTGTCTGAAAACTGGTAAATTTCATTGCTTATGGGTTCTGCCTTTGAGCTTGTCTGCATGAACCTTGCATATGGTTCTATTTTTAGAAGGTCTTACTGCTTATGTGACGTAGTTGTGCTGCAGTCCTTTGGAAAAGAAGGGGAGTACTTGGCTTTTCATAGACACT